>NC_138294.1:49826606-50556606 GCF_965601325.2 Salmo salar | reverse complement strand
TCTCTCTCTCTCTCTCTCTCTCTCTCTCTCTCTCTCTCTCTCTCTCTCTCTCTCTCTCTCTCGCTCTCTCTCTCTCTCTCTCTCTCTCTCTCTCTCTCTCTCTCCTCTCTCTCTCTCTCTCTCTCTCTCTCTCTCTCTCTCATGCCTGGCCTACAAAGAGTGAGCAAGAATTCATCAAGAAACACTACCCACCAATTCAATGTCTATTCCACGTTGGTTCAACCTAATTTCATTGAAATGACGTGGAAACAACATTGATTCAACTGGCATGTGCACAGTGGGTCATAGTGCAGGTATGCTCCTCAGACTGGAGAGGGGCCCCATTCTCCTCAAACTAGCCTGGTAGATGTTCTGACTAGCAAAACGAAGGAATTAAGTGAAAACACACAATAGTTAGGAGTAGGCCATCTTGCTTATACTTCGACAGTGATCATGTTCCATATGTTCGTTCCTATGTGAGAATTCTAGATTTGAAAGAGATAGCTATCCTATGATTGATGAATGATTATACTGAGTAATTGAATGAAGGTTAGTACGAGTAAAAGGGAAAAAAATCATGCGTGTGTGTGTGCGTGCTCTTGACTGTGTCTGCATGTGTGTGTGACTACAGTATTATCATTGTACGTGTAAGCTATTACACAACACAGGATGAATGATGGCTATCAATGCCTGATTTTCTATTTACGATGTTGTTTCTATTTAGTCGGGAATTATTCTCAGTATAAAACTGTGTTCTTGTTTTATGGCAGGACGAGTTTCTTGTCTGACTTCTGAGTGCCGCTCCTGTGTTCTGGCTTAACAACCACCCTGACTGTGTATCAGGCGAGCTGTGGGAACTGAACCGGAGTAGATGTCCGCTAAACAGAGTGGCGGTTGGACGGGAGCTCTCCGTGGTGCTGAAATCAGACTCCACGTGGTTTCTTTATTTTTAAACGTTTTTGGGGAGCGTTCTTCATTTTTATTAGTCATATATTGTTTCCCCTTTCTCTAAGACTGACTTTTTACTAATAAAAACCACCAGACATTTATCTAGTTGGATTGCATATCAGAATCTAACAGCACTGCACAACACTTTTCACAGCTTTCCGTTCTGCCCTCCTGTAGCCAATGCCAGCTCTTTTCTCTGGAGTCAGTTTACCGGTCTCTTGTGGGCTTTTTTATCATTCAAGTTACTCTCCACACCGTGTCAGTGTCTACCAGCAAAACACTAATTTACTCAAATCCACCTAGGGACTAGCAAAAAGCCTATTTTACGCCGACTGTCAGTGAAATGGTAATGAGGTGGCGGACGGTGAGGTTACTGTTTCTCGTTAGGATAGCAACATCATCCATTGTTTTCATTTGGTTCTCTTTCTTCCCGTCACACTGTTCGGATTCCCTCTGTGAAAGGATTCCTTAACAGGGACTACATTCGAGAGCCGTGAATGGGTTTGGATTGTGAATCTATTTTGGCTGTTGCTTTGTATTCGGGGTGCTGAGTCTGAACAAATTACTTATTCCGTTTCCGATGAGTTAAAACCGGGGACATTTGTTGGGAATTTGGCTAAGGGTGTAAATGTAAAAGTGACTGAACTGGAGGCAAACAGGATCCAGATAGAAACGGGAAGATTTAAGAAACATTTTGAAGTACATTTAAACACTGGGGGTTTCTTCAAGCTTTGTCTTATTAACAACCTTATTTACACTGAAAGCTTGGAGGTTATTGGTATTAATTCTTTACGAATGTACAATGTTGAAGTAATTATACTGGACATAAACGACAACGCACCACATTTTCGTGTGAAATCGCAGACTATACGGATTGCTGCGCTACCTGCACCAGGAGCTATATTTCCTCTGTCTACAGGATGTAGGGAGCAACTACAGAAAACGTTAGACTGAGAGAAACAAGCCAGGATAAAGCGTCTACTGACTGCTATTGATGGAGGAAAGCCTCCGAGATCAGAGACCACATAAACAATTGTCGACGTACTAGATGAAAACGATTATATATTATTTCAAAACATATGTTTTACTTATTTGCTATTAAACTGTTTTATTTCGGGCTAACATATGACGCGTAGATAACGCGTTTTTTCTTCTTCTCATTGAGCAGTGTCATGGCCGTTTAGTAAGCAAGACGCAGGGTGTCGCTGTAGACCGTGGATTTGGTTCTAGGGCCACTTCTTCTGTCGCTATCAGTGTTGTGTAGGCTTTTGTCAGAATAACACCCAGTCAGATTCCATTTGAAACGACAGCCCTTCCGCGAGGGCATAAGAAGTGGTTGTTTTCTGAAATATATGTCTGCTCATAGAGCACTACCAGCGTCGGGTGAACAGTGGCTATAACGATGGGCCATTCCGTGCAGTGTGGATACCGGATTCCGGTTGTACTGCTTCTTTGCGTATGGGATTTAATTTCGGGACAGATGATCTACTCTGTCTCAGAGGAGCTGAACAAGGGAACCGTTGTTGGGAATATATCCAAGGATCTCAATCTCAATGTTCAGGAACTGGAGTCTCATATGTTTCAGATTGTTTCCGGCTCTAACAAGAAGTATTTGGATGTGGATTTAAAAACCGGGGCTCTGTTTGTGAAGGAAAAAATCGACCGAGAGGAACTCTGTATGACCAGTGAGAAATGTTCTCTAAACCTGGAGATCTTTGCACAGAACCCTCTCAACATGTATCGTTTAGAAATCAATGTGTTAGATATAAATGACAACGGACCTTCATTCCCAATAAATGTTTATACTTTGAATATAACCGAATCCACATTTCAAGGCGAAAGATATCCCTTGCCTAGTGCTGACGATGCTGATATAGGGAGTAATACAGTGAAAACATACAAGTTGAGCCCGAATGAACACTTCTCTTTGGATGTACAGAGCGGTGGCGAGCAGAGCGTGTCTGCTGAGTTAGTGTTACAGAAAGCTTTAGACCGAGAGAAACAGGCTGGGATCCAGTTGTTACTGACTGCTGTTGATGGAGGAACACCTGCCAGATCCGGGACATTACAGATAATAGTGAATGTGATAGATGTGAACGATAACAGTCCAGTCTTCAGCAAACAATTGTACAAAGTACGTATATCAGAGAACATACCAATTGGCACACATTTAATAAAACTGAACGCAACCGATGTGGACTCGGGTGTAAATGGGGAAATCGTTTATTCTTTGATAAGCCACGGGAAGGAAAAAACATTGGACGCATTTCAAATGAACAAAGTGACTGGTGAAATCACAGTTAAAGGAACCATTGACCGCGAGGAGAATGCTGCGTTTGAGCTGCACGTACAGGCCAAAGACAGGAGTGCTAGTCCTCGCACAACGCATTGTAAAGTCTTGGTTGAAGTGATTGATGTCAATGACAATGCTCCAGAAATCTCAGTAACTTCAATGATGAATGCAGTCAGAGAGGATGCAAAATCAGGTACAGCAGTTGGTCTAATAACAGTATCTGATAAAGACGGGGGTGTAAATGGAAAAGTACACTGTCAAATACTAGACTCTGTTCCATTCAGATTGCTGTCCTCGTATAATAACTATTATTCGTTAGTGGTAGATGGATCTCTAGATAGAGAGAGCACTTCCCAGTACAATGTGACCGTTATAGCTACAGATGAAGGCATCCCACCTCTCTCCAGTAACAGTGTCATTTATGTTTACGTCGCTGATGTGAATGACAACGCGCCTCGCTTTTCAGAACCTATATTTAATGTTTATCTAAAGGAAAATAGTCCCGTTGGAGGGCTTATTGCCAGCTTGACTGCCCATGATCCAGACATGAATGAAAACACTCAGATGTCTTATTCGTTTTTAGAAAGCAATGATGGCATAACCTTGTCTACAATGATAAACATTAACTCATTAACTGGTGAGATTTATAGCTTGCAGTCATTTAACTACGAGGAGATAAAAACATTCCAGTTCCACGTTCAGGCCACAGACTCTGGTGTTCCTCCACTAAGCAGCAACGTCACGGTCAACGTTTTTATCCAGGATGAGAATGACAACAGTCCTGTGATTCTCCCGCCATATTCTGACCACGGCGCCGTTAATTCTGAGAACATTCCCTATTCTGCTGAAGCAGGCTACTTTGTGGCCAAGATCAGGGCTGTAGACGCCGACTCTGGTTATAATGCGCTGCTTTCTTATCACATCTCTGAACCAAAGGGGACCAATCTCTTCAGAATTGGGACCAGCAATGGAGAAATACGGACTAAGAGACGAATGAGTGACAATGACTTAAAAACTCACCTGTTGGTCATTCTGGTGTCTGATAATGGAGAACCTTCCTTGTCTGCCACTGTGTCTATTGATGTTGTGGTCGTTGAAAGTACAGGTGACATGCAGACAACTTTGAGACAGCTGCCTGTAAAGGAGGAGAGTTTCTCAGATTTAAATCTGTATCTGCTCATCACCATTGTGTCAGTATCAGTGATATTTATACTGATTATCATCAGTTTAATAGCGGTAAAATGCCACAGGTCAGACGGCAGTTTCAGCAGGTACAACGCCCCAATGATCACCACACACCCTGACGGGAGCTGGTCTTACTCCAAATCTACACAGCAGTATGACGTGTGTTTTAGCTCTGACACACCAACGCCGTTTCCACCTGCTGATGCTGAGCTGATCAGTATTAATGGAGGGGACACTTTTCAGAGGACGCGAACTCTCCTTAACTCACAGAAGGTAAGGGCAACTATTCATTTGGCTTTTTTTTCCCCATTGCGTTGTCGTTCATTTCCCACTGAAATATTACTATTATCTTGCTTGCAGTTTGTAAATATTTTCTTAAATATGTTAAAAAATGTTATCTATCGCACGAATTTAAATCCATTATTACTTACTAAGACAGTTGTATTGGTGCGGTTTTGGTTCGCTAAAAAGAAGCTCAAAATCTATACCGTACACTGTTAAGCGTCTCTGTTCAGCACCATAGACAGCGACATATGGCTGCTTTGGTTCGTGTCAGCCTCATTCCTGCTTGCATGTTTTCTCGTTAAATTGATGCATTGTTATTAATAGTCTCCTCTATTATATAAATATACCAACCTGTCGAAATATAGTTGTTCCGTTGTTTATTGTAGAAGCAACAATGGAGCATTCAGATTTATTTTAAACTGCAAAACCCTTACGCACCACTGCAATTTATTTACCAGGGTTGGCTGGCCTTCTCTAGGCACTCGTAGGCTCAGTCACCAGTATACTTTTATTTACAAAGCCATTTTGGGCCATTTTTATTCTTCATAAATGTGGTGGGTACTCTCTTCGTTCGCAGGACCTATATCTTATGTACTCTGCGCCACCGCCTTGGAACGCCTTAACTGGAAGAACTTCTCCTGATTGGTGTTTTTAAATTATTGATGAAGGATTTTGATGCTGATTCCTTAACTTGTCAATGTTTTTAATTGACTGTTTTCTGATTTTCGTATTCTCTTGGGAATTATATGTTGTTTTTTTTTACTAGATTACCTGTCGTTTTTCACGTTGTATGTCTATAATTGTGTAATGACTTGGTGCTGCCTATCTTGGCCAGGACGCTCTTGAAAAGGAGATTTCAAATCTCAATGAGTCCTTCCTGGTTAAATAAAAAACAACTGGTCTGTGTAGACCATAGCATGTTTAGCCAAACTGTTCATCCGCTGTTTGGCACGTTGGGCTAAGCGAGAAGCTACATTTTAGAAGAAAGTGTTGTTCATTGGATCAATGTGCTTATTTGTTTATTTGTTTGTTGTGTAGACACCCCTCATGTTAGATTCTAACATCGTGAATAACTCAGATAAGGCTGTGTTCTTTTTTAAGAGCACAGTAAGAGCACTTGGTGTCGCTGTAGACCGTATATTCAGCTGACCGCTATGTGGGGCTCATTCCTCCCCTAACCTCCACTGCTTAAGGTAGAGTCAGGGGATCCACTTTAGATAGGCATGTGTGTAGAAACAACCGTGGTATACTAGAGATTTGTCTTTTACAACGCGATGTTAGCAATATTATGAATCTACTGTAAACAACTCACAGAAGGTCTGTGCATAGCGATGGGCCTTTCCGTGCATTGTGGATATTGTTGGATTCGGATTCTGCTGCTTCTTTGTCTATTCTGTCTCAGATGAGGTGAACAAGAGAACCGTTATTGGGAATATAGCCAAGGACCTCAACCTCAATTTTCAGGAACTTGAGTCCCATATGTTTGAGATTGTATTATTTTGTGAACCTAAACACTGGCGTCCTATTTGTGAATGAGAGAATCGACCGCGAGGAGCTGTGTGAGAACAATCTGAAGTGCAGGCCATTACGCACAATCATCTGAACATTTTTCGCGTTGAAATAGAGATACTGGATATAAATGATAATGAACCTTCTTTCTTGGTAAATTCACTGGCATAAATGTTTACGAAAACGCTCCTGCGGGAGAGCGATTTTTTTCTCCCAGTGACTGAGGATGCGGATGTGGGCAGATGTGGCCAGTATTAATGGAAGAGATACTTTTCAAAGGACAAACTCTGCCAAACAGTGAGAAGGTAAGGACAACTTTTCAAAATATTTTTTTTTTTGTCGTTGACTTTAGATTTCTTTTTTTTTTACTGACATTGTTATCATCTTGCATGTATATTCTACACATTTTTCATAATTTGAATCCCTTCTAACTTGACGAGAGAGTACAACTTGGGTATGTTTATGTTAGGTCAAATCCAGCTTTAAATGCTGAGGTGTTTAGAGTTTCAATTCAGCTCTATGGACTGCGACATACGACTAATTCCTTTGGTTTTTGTCAGACTCATTCATACTAACATGTTTTCTGCATTACGGTTGTTCCGCGTTCTTTTTGAACCTGTCAAAATAGTATCGTTTTTGGTGTTGTTTATTGTAGAAGTAACAACCAGGATAGACATGCAAAGTCATTTGCATCATTTATGTAGATTATTATCAGCAGACTCATTACTGACAGGGGTAGTTTCGTAAGCACTTCGTACCATATTGTCATGTGCTAGCAAGTCTCTCACTCTACATTATGTACTTGGTCATGTTTGCAATGTCGCCGAACTCTTAATCGTTTTGGATACTCGTGCGTAATTACACATGACCAACCCAGCTTTTCTATAGTTCGAAGATGCGTTCTTGTTACAGTTTTATATTTTTATTTGAAATAGTACTCTTTAAAAGGTATATTTGGCCAAATTGGTTTGGTAAGAGTCACGGTGGTGTAATTGACACATAGCAGACTCGTTTTGTCAATAGTATTTATGCTGTAGCCTATACATACAGAAAACTCAGGATGTCGCTGTTGACCATGACAATTATTAATAGGAGGAATAATGCTGGACTCCTCCTCTAGTGAATACTAAAAAAGGAATCGAGTTGAAAGCAGTGGTTTGTTTTGACAGGAGAGGGAAATCATAGTTTGTCCGAATCACTTTTGTTGTACAAGCACGGACTAGCAGAGCCAGCATTTGGCTATGTTCATTTTTTCCCTTTGAGTATTGTTGCAATAAGCACTACTTGAACAGCGATGGGCCTGTGTGACCACAGAAGACGTGTTTGGATAGAATATCTTCTGCTGCTTTGTTCATGGGGATTCTGTTCTGGACAGTTCGTGTATTCCGTCTCAGAGGAGGTAGATAAAGGCACATTTGTTGGAAATATCGCTAAAGACCTAAATCTAAATTTGAGAGAACTGGTTTCGAGAGAGATTCACATTGTAACGGGATCCGAAAGGAGGTATTTTGATGTCGACGTGAAGACAGGTAATCTTTTTGTCTATGAGAGAATAGACCGAGAAGCCCTCTGCTCAAACTCAGTAAAATGCTCCATTGATGTTGAGGCGATATTGAATAATCCTATGCATATCCATCGTATTGAAGTAAACATTGTGGACATAAATGACAACCCGCCATCGTTTGCGGAGCGCATTCATGATGTCAATATGACTGAATCCGCCTTTCCAGGGGACAGATTTCCCTTACCGTTCGCCAGCGATTCGGATGTTGGAAGTAACTCTGTGAAAACCTACAAACTGAGTCTAAACGAACACTTCTCTCTAGATGTACAAGGCGGTAGCGAACAGAGTGTGTCTTCTGAGTTAATACTACAGAAAGCTTTAGACCGAGAGAAACAGGATGTGATAAAGCTTGTACTGACTGCTGTTGACGGAGGAAAACCTCCACGATCCGGAACTCAACAGATAGTAATTCACCTAATAGATGCCAACGATAATACTCCGATGTTCTCCAAACCTCTCTATAAAGTGCAAGTGTCGGAAAATGTTGCATTTGGAACTTTAATTCTAACTTTAAACGCAACAGACTTAGACGAGGGAGTGAACGGTGAAATTGAATACTCATTCACTGGGAAAGGAGAAACGGGCACACAACGTGTCTTTCAACTCAACCAGCGTACTGGTGAATTAACAGTTAAAGGGCGTTTGGATCACGAGGAAAACCCTGCGTTTGAAATCCGTATACAAGCAAAAGACAAAGGTAATCCGCGAAGGAGTGCCTATTGCAAAGTCATCATTGAAATTCTGGATGTGAATGACAATTCCCCAGAGATAATAGTGACGTCGCCCCCCATCGCATTGAAGGAGAATGCTAAGAAAGGAACAGTTGTTGCTTCAATAAATGTGCGGGACAAAGACGGTGGGAAAAATGGACTCATCAAGTCCGAAGTAACCGGAGATGTTCCTTTTAAATTACAGTCGTCTTATAAAAACTATTACTCTTTAGTTGTAGACGGGCCTCTGGACAGAGAGAGCGCACCTCTTTATAATGTAACTATTAAAGCCACCGATGAGGGGACCTCACCTCTCTCCAGCACTAGTGTTATTACTGTACACATTTCTGACGTGAATGACAACGCGCCAAGCTTTCCAGAGCCCATAATGAACGTGTATATCAAGGAGAATAGTCCAGTGGGGGTTCGTGTTGGCAGCGCGACAGCGAATGACCCTGATATCGATGAAAACTCTAAACTTACTTACGCACTATCGGGACGCAATGACCCGCAATTTTTTTCTTTTGTAAACTTAAATCCTCTGACTGGTGAACTTTACAGCTTGCAGTCATTTAACTACGAGGAGATAAAAACATTCCAGTTCCACGTTCAGGCCACAGACTCTGGTGTTCCTCCACTAAGCAGCAACGTCACTGTCAACGTTTTTATCCAGGATGAGAATGACAACAGTCCTGTGATTCTCCCGCCATATTCTGACCACGGCGCCGTTAATTCTGAGAACATTCCCTATTCTGCTGAAGCAGGCTACTTTGTGGCCAAGATCAGGGCTGTAGACGCCGACTCTGGTTATAATGCGCTGCTTTCTTATCACATCTCTGAACCAAAGGGGACCAATCTCTTCAGAATTGGGACCAGCAATGGAGAAATACGGACTAAGAGACGAATGAGTGACAATGACTTAAAAACTCACCTGTTGGTCATTCTGGTGTCTGATAATGGAGAACCTTCCTTGTCTGCCACTGTGTCTATTGATGTTGTGGTCGTTGAAAGTACAGGTGACATGCAGACAACTTTCAGACAGCTGCCTGTAAAGGAGGAGAGTTTCTCAGATTTAAATCTGTATCTGCTCATCACCATTGTGTCAGTATCAGTGATATTTATACTGATTATCATCAGTTTAATAGCTGTAAAATGCCACAGGTCAGACGGCAGTTTCAGCAGGTACAGCGCCCCAATGATCACTACGCACCCTGACGGGAGCTGGTCTTACTCCAAATCTACACAGCAGTATGACGTGTGTTTTAGCTCTGACACACCAACGCCGTTTCCACCTGCTGATGCTGAGCTGATCAGTATTAATGGAGGGGACACTTTTAAAAGAACACACACGCTTCCTAACAGTGAGAAGGTAACCTATTGTTTTCTTCACTACTCTGTTGTTCTCAACGGGGCATGAGACAGACAGAGTGCCTCACAATACAATGTTACTATTATAGCAACAGATGAAGGAACCCCTCCTCTTTCAAAACTGTGATTTCGGTGTGTTTTTGTTGTTGTTTTCGATCATCTTGTTTAGGCCTAACTACAATTATCTCGAAGGTAGGCCTATATTGGTCTTTTAGGTAACGAAATGTGACTTGCCAGTAGGAAGTTATATTTATGTAAGTAATTGTGTATTATCTATCATTTTAGGAGATTGGTTTTTGGATTGTAGTTAAAAAAAACAAACAAGCGGAGTTACTTAAGCGTCCATTCAGCACCCTGGACAGCGACTCGCCACAACAAGCGGTTCGGCATGCGTTTATTAGATCTCAATGGCTTAAATATAGGTCTTGTAGCGTTCTAGTTGATCCTTTAAAAATACATTTTACAATGCATTTAATTTTGTCAGACTATATTTAGGCTACCAGTCGTTAAACAGCTGAGATCAGTGGCCATTTTAGCATGTAAATCTTGCTGGGGCAAACTCCTCCAAAAAATTGGGGTATGCATGCCAGCAAAGCCACTACACGACACACCACAATACTAAAGAATATATTAATTTCACTATAACAGTGATAAACAGTGCTCACAAACTGTTAGGGCCTACATAAAGCTGTCCCAACAGCTTTACCTGTAGCAGTAAGCTGTCCCAACCTTACTGCTACACTTGGCAATCAGCGGAGCCTTGTCTGGCAGTGAAACAATTCATTCAGCCTCATTTACTGCCTTTAAAAAAAACAGATCTGATATGGCTGACTTGCTTAAACCAATGTGGTTTCTACTGACAATTGAGATGTACAAACTATGGCATAAGGGGAGGTCAAGCGGATAGGAGGCAATCCGTAATTTCGATTAAGACATTAATGAGCGAGCTAAGACCGACTTAGTCAGTATAACTATTTGTTCAGCATGTTTTAAATGTACAGGGACATAATTCAGAACATGGGCCGTTTTTACAGTATTCTCCCTTTACACCAAGTCAGAACCGTAGGATAAATAAAGGGGGCATATAAAGCAGACAATGAAAGCTCTTACAATCCTCAATTATTATGTTTCTCTAGAACAGGCACAGGCCTATAGGCTACATGTGCACCACCAAGTCAGAATATTAGGCTAAATTATGTGGGATAAATTGACGAAATTATTATGGTGAGGCACATGGGCTACTAACAGCTTACTACCCAATATACACTTAATATTAATTTCTTAGCTACAGTATACATATCTCCCTGGGACATTACATAATTTATGCAGCAGCATACAAGGCACCTTTGGACTCACCTTGTTGGGATGTGCTCACTTGAACAGGAAGGTGTTGCGGAGGTCCTTCGTGGGCAAATATTGTCTTCAAACTTTGTCATCAAAGTCTGTCATTCTCTGGATTTATGGTGCTTTCAAGACAACTGGGAACAAGATCAAATTGTGATGTCGTCAGTGATCTTCAGGTTGGAGCTCTACAAAGAGGCTCAATTTCCCGACTTGCAATTCCGAGTTGGATGGCCGTTCAAAATGTATTTTACCAGTTGGAGCTCGTTTTTTTACAGAGTTGCCAGCTGTCTTGAAATCACTGAAGTCTGAGATTTTACAGTTCCGAGTTTCCAGTTATTTTGAACGCAGTAGAAATCATGCTGGATTGACAGCATGGCCAATGTTGAATGTTTATCATTTTAAACTTGGAAAAGAGACCCAGACCTGGCCCATACACCCGCTCCACTGAATAACAGGCTAGTGATTGCTTTGCAATGCTTGCAGTTAGCCACTGATTTCTTCCAAACCACTCATTGTTGAATTTGCAATTTCCAACATGTTGAGTAATGTTTATGTCCAATGGCCGATGAGCACCAATACGTTTTATCTATAATTAATCTTTATATGACAGGGGTTAAAAATGATTTTCCAGTAGATTGTCGACTTGATTCATGATAATGACTGCTAGCTTGTTAGCTAAGATTTTGAAAGTATGATGTTGACATGACCAGTCCAATCAAAGCTACTGTAGATATAATGTGATTTGACATAATTTTATCTGTGGCCAATGACCTTGTGCCTTCTTGGATGGGCACTTCTAATGTAACTCTATGGCAGCACTCAAGGGGCATGAATTTTCGAGCTCTACCCTTAGATTTTACTGTTAAGTAATGTCCCCATAAGTGACAGAACACTGACCAAATCACGGCGCAACTAGAGAACAATTCCAACCCCTACGCTCCGTATTTTCCACTGGCTGCCCCACCACCACAGAAAGCACTGAGCTAGGCTGAAACACCTGCATTTTGGAGCTGCCTTACTCAAGAAAACAAAAAGAGAGACCATGTTTGTATGTGGCTTTATTAACTCAATGATATTTATTATTTTGTATTATTATTTGCAAACGGATATGTGACACGTATTAATGTAAAAAACAAACAAACATGCAAACAGGCTCTGCCCCACCTGCCCTGAATGATGGGTCGCCACTGGGAGAGATGTAGGGCTACATTATTTTGTCTTTGAAAAATATTCCACATGGTGTCACTACGGACCATGAATGCTGTTTAAAACCGCTCCACTCCTTAGACTCCGCCTCTCACATAATCTCGAATCTCATGTGACCAGTATTTAGGCCTCCTCGGTGAAATGAAACACTGACGTGGAGCAAACTAGGGTCCTATTTTTCTCTAACATCTGTGAAGCTATATGTTGCGTCATAGATTATTTGAATTTTAGGGACTACTGCGTTGTATTGTTACGTGCTTGAGGAGACAATGGCTAACTTTACATCTTACGTCCACTCTTGGATTTATTTGTACTTGTTACTCCTGTGTTTTATAATGCAAGCGTCCTCCGAACATATTTTGTATTCGATTTCAGAGGAAGTAAAACAAGGTACGTTTGTTGGCAATTTGGCTAAGGATCTGAATCTGAACGTACAAGATATGGAATCACGAATGCTTCAGATCGTTTCTGCGTCAAAGAAGAGTTACTTCGATGTCAATCTGAAAACAGGAATCTTGTTTGTGAACGAGAGAGTTGACCGGGAAGAGATTTGTCCAAATGCTCGCTCCTGCGCTTTACATCTAGAGGCCATTGTTAACCATCCCCTCAGCCTGCATCGGGTGGAGATAAATGTTATGGACATCAATGATAATTCGCCCACTTTTCCTGTGAAAGAACAGGTCTTTGATATATCTGAGTCCGTGCTTCTAGGTGCTAGGTTCTCATTGATGAGTGCTTTGGATCCCGATGTTGGATCAAACGGGGTGAAAACCTACAAACTCAGTCCGAATGAATGCTTCTCTTTGGAAGTACAGAGCGGTGGAGAGCAGAGTGTGTCTGCTGAGTTAGTGTTAAAGAAAGCGTTAGACCGAGAGAAACAGGCAGTTGTCAAGCTAGTAGTGACTACCGCTGATGGGGGAAAGCCTGCTCAATCCGGGACATTGGAAATTGTAGTCAATGTCCTGGATATTAATGACAACAGTCCTGTTTTTAGTAGCCTGCTTTACAAAGTACGTGTGTATAAAAACGCAGCTCCAGGAACTAAGATTTTAAAACTGAATGCGACTGATCTATACGAGGGTCCAAATGGAGAGGTTTTGTATCTTTTCAGCCGACATGGTCAGGAAAACAATCTAGATACATTTTCTATTAATCCCGTTTCCGGTGACATCACCGTCAAAGGAGTGATCGATTTTGAAGAAACTGCTTTTTATGAGATTAGGGCTGAGGCCCGGGACAAAGGCCAATCAGCAATGGGCTCTCATTGTAAAGTGTTGGTTGAAGTAGTTGACGTTAATGACAACATACCAGAGATACGTGTCACGTCATTGTTACCCACAGTGAGGGAAGACATTGAAACTGGCACTGCTATCGCGCTCATTTTGGTCATAGATAAAGATGGAGGAAACAATGCTAAAGTAAACTGTAGATTAATGGGTGAATCCCCCTTTAACCTTCAATCTTCGTATCGTAATCACTACTCTGTTGTTCTCAACGGGGCATTAGACAGAGTGCCTCACAATACAATGTTAAAATTATAGCAACAGATGAAGGAACCCCTCCTCTTTCTAGCACAAGCGTTACCACGGTTTATATTTCGGATGTTAATGATAACTCACCACGTTTTGCAGGCGGTACCTTTAGTGTGTATGTCAAGGAAAATGCACCTGTTGGAACGCTCATGTTCACTGTGTCCGCACATGATCCAGACTCTATTGGAAACGCCCATGTATCGTATTCTGTCTTGGAGAACAACTCAAAGGGAGCTGCAGGTTGTCATTTTGTCAATATTAACTCATTAACTGGTGAACTTTACAGCTTGCAGTCATTTAACTACGAGGAGTTTAAAACATTCCAGTTCCACGTTCAGGCCACAGACTCTGGTGTTCCTCCACTAAGCAGCAACGTCACTGTCAACGTTTTTATCCAGGATGAGAATGACAACAGTCCTGTGATTCTCCCGCCATATTCTGACCACGGCGCCGTTAATTCTGAGAACATTCCCTATTCTGCTGAAGCAGGCTACTTTGTGGCCAAGATCAGGGCTGTAGACGCCGACTCTGGTTATAATGCGCTGCTTTCTTATCACATCTCTGAACCAAAGGGGACCAATCTCTTCAGAATTGGGACCAGCAATGGAGAAATACGGACTAAGAGACGAATGAGTGACAATGACTTAAAAACTCACCTGTTGGTCATTCTGGTGTCTGGTAATGGAGAACCTTCCTTGTCTGCCACTGTGTCTATTGATGTTGTGGTCGTTGAAAGTACATGTGACATGCAGACAACTTTGAGACAGCTGCCTGTAAAGGAGGAGAGTTTCTCAGATTTAAATCTGTATCTGCTCATCACCATTGTGTCAGTATCAGTGATATTTATACTGATTATCATCAGTTTAATAGCTGTAAAATGCCACAGGTCAGACGGCAGTTTCAGCAGGTACAGCGCCCCAATGATCACTACGCACCCTGACGGGAGCTGGTCTTACTCCAAATCTACACAGCAGTATGACGTGTGTTTTAGCTCTGACACACCAACGCCGTTTCCACCTGCTGATGCTGAGCTGATCAGTATTAATGGAGGGGACACTTTCCAAAGGACTCGAAGTCTGCCAAACAGTGAGATGGTAAGGATAACTTTTCACAATGCTTTTTTTTGTTATTGAGTTTAGATAAAGGTGAGCCTTTTTTATTATTCACAATTTCTACTGGGTCTGTTACTGTTTTATTAATTCACTCTTCATGGATTTGGGTTTTATCAAAATGTTATTGTTGGAATCAATTGACATTGACATTTTCTTCAATTGTGAATTGAAGTCGAATTTCACAACAGCGGATGCTGCTTCATCAAAAGTAGCGTTAGTAGCCTACGGAAGTAGAGCATAGGCCTATTCCAGAGCCACCGAGCTGGACAGCAGAATCAGTGCTTCAGCACCACGACAGTGGAAAACAGCATCAGTACTGCATGCCTATTTCAGCACCACATTTGTGGAAAGCAGCATCTGTACTGTGGTATAATATAGGCCTATTTCAGCACCACATGTGTGGAAAGCAGCATCAGTGCTGCATGCCTATTTCAGCACCACATGTGTGGAAAGCAGCATCTGTACTGTGGTATAATATAGGCCTATTTCAGCACCACTGGTGTGGAAAGCAGCATCAGTGCTGCATGCCTATTTCAGCACCACATGTGTGGAAAGCAGCATCTGTACTGTGGTATAATATAGGCCTATTTCAGCACCACTAGTGTGGAAAGCAGCATCAGTACTGCCTTGCGTTCAGTATGACCCAACATTTTGCAACATTCAAATAGAAATATGTAATGTACAACAAACATGCCTCTCTGATGTAAAGAACCAGGAATCATGTTGGCTCTATTCATGGTATTTCTATCTACAACATTAAACAACGTTTAGATACTGAACGTGGCCCTGGGGTGTAGTATAGGTCGAAACGTCAGTCATCTGTTTGCGTCCTGTACAATTGATTAAAGTGAACAACAATCAATTCATCTCTGCCTTTTTTTGGCGACATACAGTATACACTGAAGTAGTGTATTGTCCTATTTCAACACCACCCGTGCTACACATCCGCGTTCTTCACCCTTCTGGTTTACTGATGTTCCTCAAACACAGATCCTCAAAAGCTCAGCCTTTCCATACTTACAACATTTATATAGGCTTTAAGATGATAATACTTACAACATTTACATAGGCTTTAAGATGATAATACTTACAACATTTATATAGGCTTTAAGATGATAATACTTACAACATTTATATAGGCTTTAAGATGATATTACTTACAACATTTACATAGGCTTTAAGATGATAATACTTACAACATTTATATAGGCTTTAAGATGATAATACTTACAACATTTATATAGGCTTTAAGATGATATTACTTACAACATTTATATAGGCTTTAAGATGATAATACTTACAACATTTATATAGGCTTTAAGATGATATTACTTACAACATTTACATAGGCTTTAAGATGATAATACTTACAACATTTATATAGGCTTTAAGATGATAATACTTACAACATTTATATAGGCTTTAAGATGATATTACTTACAACATTTATATAGGCTTTAAGATGATAATACTTACAACATTTATATAGGCTTTAAGATGATAATACTTACAACATTTATATAGGCTTTAAGATGATAATACTTACAACATTTATATAGGCTTTAAGATGATAATACTTACAACATTTATATAGGCTTTAAGATGATAATACTTACAACATTTATATAGGCTTTAAGATGATAATACTTACAACATTTATATAGGCTTTAAGATGATAATACTTACAACATTTATATAGGCTTTAAGATGATAATACTTACAACATTTATATAGGCTTTAAGATGATAATACTTACAACATTTATATAGGCTTTAAGATGATATTACTTACAACATTTATATAGGCTTTAAGATGATAATACTTACAACATTTATATAGGCTTAAGATGATATTACTTACAACATTTATATAGGCTTTAAGATGATAATACTTACAACATTTATATAGGCTTTAAGATGATATACTACCCTTAGGCAAGGCACCTTTATATAGGCTTCTACACGGCAGTGATATTACTTACAACATTTATATAGGCTTTAAGATGATATACTACCTTAGGCAACACCTTTATATAGGCTTTAAGATGATAATACTTACAACATTTATATAGGCTAAGTGACTTACAACATTTATATAGGCTTTAAGATGATATTACTTACAACATTTATATAGGCTTTAAGATGATATTGGAGATTATAAGTTAACACAACTTGAATCAGTTCAGTTCCAGATGAAAGGGAATAACATCAACATGTCACATTCCCATTGATCTCCAATGAGCTCTGATGGGTGTCATTTATTTAGCTGGGGGATTATGAACTAGAGTGGTGAAAGACTGTGGTTCGCTGAGGCTCATAATGCTAGTGATTCTCTCTACACGTATCTGTTTAACAGCTTCAATTGGAATCTCACATTTAACTACTGTAATTAGGATTAATATGAATGTAGGGTTTTTATTGTTATTAACCTGTTCATCTAAAGTACAGTATAATCTCAATGTTAGTGGGTCAGTTAATCATGTAGGTTAATCATCATAGAATCATTGCTATGCTCTCACGTGCCCATTATCTGTCTCTGTGCATGGCCCCTGTGGATTGGCCTGTGCGTAGAGACGGTCACAGACGGTCCCGCCTGCCTGTTTAACTCACAAGTTAACCTCCATGTTATCATGTTAACCTTTCTTTGCACTCTCTGTGTTTGGTCTGTGTCCGTCACAGCTTGTGTAGCCATTTCTCCACAGCCTCTCTGGGGAGAGATAATCTTGGCTCTCATTGCATAACATCTGATGCTTGTGTATCTCAAATTGACATGTACACCTCCCATTGACATCAATGCATCACTTCAGCATATCTCACGCGTTCGGCCCATACATTCTGCAGTGTTTGTCTAGCGACTGCATTGCGTATATTCTATGCCACTGTGCCTCAGAGCTCAACTCTGACTGTGTGTTGTGGTTGTCACTGAGGATAGGAAATGATAGCTTGTTTCTGTAATGCCATCCCACGGGTCAGTTGTGCATGACTCCTTGACAGAGGACATGGATGAGTCCAGCTGTAAGTGGGTCAAGCCTGTGGTTCCACCTTGCCCATCTGGCAGAGGCAGATACATGGATTAGAGGCTCCTGGGTCTGCAGGCCGGAGCCCTGGAGCAATCCCACCTGCATTATGTGTGGAAGGCAGGAGGATTCACACTCACTGCTGCACTGAGAGCGATACCGCAACTTCAGAGAGACACGTCTGGGCTAGAGCCCTGCTCCTCTCTCTCTCTCTCTCTCTCTCTCTCTCTCTCTCTCTCTCTCTCTCTCTCTCTCTCCCTTTCTCTTTCTCTCTCTCTGTCTGTCTCTGTCTCTGTCTCCCTGTCTCTCTCTTTCAAATGCTCTCTCACTCTCTCACATTTGCTTTCTTTTCTCTCTGCCGTTTTCACAGATTTCACAGTGTCTTGTATCATCATATTACAGCAGGCTCCCATGAAAAGTGTGGTATACTAATCCTTAATAAGATTTCAATGTTTTCTCAAACTCTTTGTAAGTGCCTCTAGAAGCGGACTGAACCAGTTGAGGGGATTGAGTCTCGTTATGCTCCTGGTTAATCACCTACTCCCTGAGAGCAGGAGATTACATAGAGCCCACCTCTATGTTGGATGGCTGGGATAAGGATTCTGATTAAGGACTGTTTTTCACTTGTTTGCCTTACAGATGAAGAGTGTGTCACACTGAGATGACATATCTCATAAAGTTGCTGTGTATGTTGTTTCATGTTTAATGTCGTACTTTTTATCCTGTCTTAGGTGAAATTGAGAGTGTATGGTACAGCATTATCGTGTGATTCCATTTCCCCAGTCCACTCTCTGAGCTGTTGATAGATCACACTTCTCTGGGAGTCAGAACACTGGTTCTTTGGGAGTCCACAGGGCCCAATTACTAATACTGCGTTATAAACCATATTCAAACACTATTGTTCAGATAGCGTCCCAGTAATACTGAGTTTCTTAACTTTGCCTGTCTATAATTAATAATGCTGTAGGGATGTCTCAGGAAGAGAGATGAACAATTCCCTGCAGTGCAGCACAGACAGAGGAGAGGGGACGGAATAGGGAATAGGAGCGACAGGATGTCCTTTCATATCTTTTTCTTTTGTTTGTACCTTAAGCAAGCCTGCTCCAAACGCCTAAGGGAATTCAGGAAGAATTGTACATTCATATTAATAGACATATATATTTGGGAACATCTGCGTTTAATTTATGCTAAGAACTGCAATAACGAGGGTGTGTGATGTAATATGCAGAGTCACACACACACACATTTGCTTGCAGGCTGTGCAGGATGCCTGCCAGTAATATTCTGCTCCATATTTCTCCACTGCACCACTGAAGCCAGAGCTAGGCTATGGCTGGGGAAAAGGTGTGTCCTCGGCTAATACACACCGTCAAATGCAGGTCTCTCTCTCTCTTTTCTCATCCCACACCCTGTTGTATTGTGTCTTTCCCGACTTCATTTTCTTCTTATTTCCCTATTTCCTCTCTCTCTCTCTTTGTCTTCTCTCCCCTCTCCGTGCTACATTCCCTGTGTATTGTTTGGACAGATGATTCTCAAATGTCACCTCTTCTATCATTCCTTCGTCTCTTCATTATTCAGCAGGGCCAGTTTGGAGGCAGCAGCATGCCTCTTACCTGGCCTCAGCAGTGTAACACACACTCTGGCTTTAAATAACCGCTCAGTCAATAACAGTGAAGCTCTCAAATTCACAATTACAGTCTACTTCATTATAACACATGTCATCCACCTAATCTCATACTGTGCAATAGGAGAACATGTTGTTTGGCCAATCTGAATGTTCATTTTAAGGTACATCTAAAATGGTCATCCGTAGCCATCTATCTGTCACTATACAACCATCATTAGTCCACCCACATCTATTACTCGTATCACACCCAAAGGTCAAAGGTCACGGACCAAAACCAAGAGCATTGCATCACTACAGATCAGATCAGACAACCTGCACACCAGTGGAGGCTGCTGAGGGGAGGACGGCTCATAATAATGGCTGGAACAGAGCAAATGGAATGGCATCAAACACCTGGTTTTGATGTATTTACTACCATTCCATTTATTCTGCTCCAGCCATTACCTCCAGCCATCCTCCCCAATTAAAGTGCCATCAACCTCCTGTGCTGCAACACATATGAGAGGGAGTGAGGAAGTGAGGGAAAGAGAAAGTGAGAGAGGGTGAGAGCTAGAGAGAGAGAGAGATGGATGGATGGAGGATGGATGGATGGATGATAACACATACAGATACATACCTGGATATCTCTTCAAGTATGTGGCTCCCTCATCCATTTATATGCAGATGATACAGTGTTAAACATAGCTGGCCCCTCCTCGGATTTTGTGTTAAATGCTGTACAAAAAAGCTTTCTTAGTGTCCAACAAGCTTGCTCTACCCCTAACCTTGTTCTGAACACCTCTAAAATAAAGGTAATCTTGTTTGGTAAGAAGAATGGCCCTCTCCCAACAGGTGTGATTACTACCTCTGAGGGTTTAGAGCTTGAGGTAGTCACCTCATACAAGTACTTTGGAGTATGGCTAGACGGTACACTGTCCTTCTCTCAGCACATATCAAAGCTGCAGGCTAAAGTTAAATCTAGACTTGTTTTCCTCTACCGTAATCGCTCCTCTTTCACCCCAGCTGCCAAACTAACCCTGATTCAGATGACCATCCTACCCATGCTAGATTACGGAGACATAATTTATAGATCGGCAGGTAAGGGTGCTCTCGAGCAGCTAGATGTTCTTTACCATTCGGCCGTCAGATTTGCCACCAATGCTCCTTATAGGACACATCACTGCACTCTATGCTCCTCTGTAAACTGGTCATCTCTGTATACCCATCGCAAGACCCACTGGTTGATGCTTATTTATAAAACCCTCTTAGGCCTCACTCCCCCTTATCTGAAATATCTACTGCAGCCGTCATCCTTCACATACAACACCTGTTCTGCCAGTCACATGCTGTTAAAGGTCCCCAAAGCACACACATCCTTGGGTCGCTCGTCTTTTCAGTTCGCTGCAGCTAGCGACTGGAACGAGCTGCAACAATCACTCAAACTGGACAGTTTTATCTCAATCTCTTCATTCAAAGACTCAATCATGGACACTCTTACTGACAGTTGTGGCTGCTTTGCATGATGTATTGTTGTCTCTACCTTCTTGCCCTTTGTGCTGTTGTCTGTGCCCAATAATGTTTGTACCATGTTTTGTGCTGCTACCATGTTGGGTTGCTACCATGCTGTGTTGTCATGTGTTGCTGCCTTGCTATGTTGTTGTCTTAGGTCTCTCTTTATGTAGTATTATGTTGTCTCTTGTCGTGATGTGTGTTTTGTCCTATATTTATATGTATAAGAAGAATGGCCCTATATATATATATATATATATATATATATATATATATATATATATATATATATATATATATATATATATATATATATATATATATATATATATATATATATATATATATTCTTTTTTTTCAATCCCAGGCCCCCGTCTCTGCAGGAGGCCTTATGCCTTCTGGTAGGCCATCATTGTAAGTAAGAATTTGTTCTTAACTGACTTGCCTTGTTAAATAAAGGTTAAGTAAAATAAAATAAATGTGATGTGTTTCTAATCATGTCCTTGTCTTCTCTAAGATGTACAGTATGTTATTTCTTATGCATGTCTATAGCTGCCCAAGCTATAATAATCTAATGCTTCTGTCAGTCCGTCTCTGAATGGCTTGGCTCTTATGTTTCTGCTGAGGGCTGCAGGTGGCAGACCAAGCCAAGCTGAGATGTGTGTGAGCCTGCTAGCACAAGCTGTTCACTGGCGCCCTCTGTTTGTGTACTGGTGGTAGTGGAAGGTGAGATGAGGGGAGTTTTCTCTGGCAGAGTCTGTAGGAGGCTCCTGTTTGACCAGTCTTACTCAGCCAAGAGATGTATCCATTAGAAACCATCAGTGCTTGACATGATTGGTAGAGGTCATTTTTTTTGTATGTGATGTGATGTTCTCTTTACCTTAAAGATAACATCACAAAGGGAAATCAGTTAGTGTGTCAATGACCTCACAGAGGAACATTTATTTTGTACTTTGTATTGTTGACTCACAATATTGAGGTTACAGTGCACTCACGGTCTCTCAATCAGGATATAACAGTAACTGTTGACAAAATGACATGACAGAGGGTTCTCACCCACAGACATTCACTACCGTTCAAAAGTTTGGGGTCACTTAGAAATGTCCTTGTTTTTGAAAGGAAACCACATTTTGTACTTGTCCTCTTGCTCAGTTGTGCACCGGGGCCTCCCACTCCTCTTTCTTTTCTGGTTAGAGCCAGTTTGTGCTGTTCTGTGAAGGGAGTAGTATACAGCGTTGTACGAGATCTTCAGTTTCTTGGCAATTTGTTACATGGAATAGCCTTCATTTCTCAGAACAAGAATAGACTGATGAGTTTCAGAAGAAAGGTCTTTGTTTCTGGCCATTTTGAGTCTGTAATCGAACCCACAAAATGCTGATGCTCCAGATACTCAGCTAGTCTAAAGAAAGCCAGTTTTATTGCTTCTTTAATCAGCACAACCGTTTTAAGCTGTGCTAACATAATTGCAAAAGGGTTTTCTAATGATCAATTAGCGTTTTAAAATGATACACTTGGATTAGCTAACACAAAGTGCCATTGGAACACAGGAGTGATGGTTGCTGATAATATGCCTCTGTACACCTATGCACTGTAGATATTCCATAAGAAAATCAGTAGTTTCCAACTACAATAGTCATTTACAACATTAACAATGTCTACAATATATTTCTGATTAATTTTATGTTATTTTCTATGGACAAAAAATGTGCTTTTCTTTCAAAAACAAGGAAAGTTCTAAGTGACGCCAAACTTTGAACGGTAGTGTATAAGTCAGGAATTTCTCACTCATTCACATTATACGGGCTCCCGGGTGGTGCAGCGGTCTAAGGCACTGCATCTTAGTGCTTGAGGCGTCACTACAGACACCCTGGTTCCATTCCAGGCTGTATCACAACCGGCCATGATTGGGAGTCCCATAGGGCGGCGCACAATTGGCCCAGCGTCGTCCAGGTTTGGCCGATGTAGGACGTCATTGTAAATAAGAATTTGTTCTTAACTGACTTGCCTAGTTAAATAAAGGTAAAATTAAGAAAAAGAAAACATTAAAATGATCGGCTAAGGCGCCTCGTCTTGTGTGGAAAAATAGTGTTTCTCTAGGAATTGTTATGGTTTCCCATTGCTCAGTGTGATATGATTAGTCACAGTTTCAGTGAGAGTGGCTGGAGATGCTTGACCCATTTGGATCAGTGAGTCAGAGCAGAGAGAGGATACTCTGGCTGCAGGTTATGAGGAGGAGCTGTGAGGTCATCAGTCATCGCCCAGAGCCGTCTGATTACACCAGAATGCACAGAGGAGGGCAGTGAGGTCATCAGCCCGCTCCAACAGCTCTGGTACTGGATCAGAGTTCAATGGGAGGAGAGTTGGGGTTATCATTCATAGCTCAGGGCTCCAGGACTGAAACAGGGTGTAGTAGGATGTACAGTAGAAATGTTTGTGCATTGGCACAGAGACACAGACACAAATTAGCAGTCATTCTCTGACTCAAGCCTTCCTGGTTTCCATTACTATGTCATACACGTCTAACTGACCTTGGAGATGATATGATGCAAGTTTCTGAAATTCAACATTCACCTTCTGCCTCATACTCTGTAAGTGCCAGGATTGATCTCCTTGTATAAAGTCCACCACCAGCTCGTTTTGTACTGTTCAGGTTATTGTACTTAGACAAACCAATCTCTGAAGCCATACAAGCATGGGTAAGTGTGTAGTTGATGGCTAAGCTTCATGTCAATTGTCACCTGCTTAATGTAGATACAGTAAATCATGACACAGACTTAGAAATGAATAGACCTGACTTTCTCCTCTAACATATTGAGGTGTTGGGATGGACAAGGCAAAAATCAGCAGGCACTATGAAATGTGCACAATGTTGGGAACTCATACAATACTGCAGTGAGTCATGGACACTAGAGGGCACCCGCTGTCACATCTAGTCATGTTGTTTCTGTGCTCAAAAGCTTCAGCTGGAGGCAGCAGCAGTCTCCGGTCGCAGCTTGAGAACAAGAGAGGAGGGAAAGAGAGATGGATAAATAATTGGAACGAGTGGGGGGATGGTGTCTGATAAAGGGAGGAGTAGAGAGAGGGAGATGCCGTTTTGAGTGCAGTTAGAAAGAGAGGGTTTGTCTTGAGTGTCCCTGTTGCAGTGGAGCCTGAGGCTGGTTGTGTGTCCACAGTTGCCCTTGCTGAGGGCGCTGTTCTGCTGTGCTGTGGTGGGGGCTGTCTGTCTGCTCTCTCAATTGAGTGCACCTCAGCTGAAATCCGGCACACTTACATAAGCGAGGAGGTCAGGAGAGGAGCTCAAACAAGGATCCTCAGAGAGAGATGGAGGACATGTCTGAACAACGGTGTCCCGTCCGCGTTGGGTGTGAGGTCAGATGCCAAAGAGAATACACCACTGTCTCGGGTTCAGAGGTCATCATTATGCTGTGTCAACATGAAGGGGAGTGGAGTGGTGCCATCAGACTTTTTCCCACTTAGACAGACCCCTCTCCTCCTGCTCACTGTTCTGTGTCCTCCCCTGTACTAATCTTTATGTCGCTCTCTGGTCCGAATTCAAATAAGCTTTATTGACAAGAGAGGAACCATCTAATGGTGTAAAGCAATAGATAGTAAACAGAAATAACACATTAACCCTAAAACATTGCACAAGTTATCAAAATAAAACACATGATAAAGATAAGGACTGGAACTGGGTCTCCCATACCAGCCCAACTCTCTCTCTCTCTCTCTCTCTCTCTCTCTCTCTCTCTCTCTCTCTCTCCCTCTCTCTTTTTCCCCTCTCTCTCCCTCTCTCTCTAGATGAACTTTTTGTATGTTGAGCTTTGGATGTTGCTGAAGGCAAGATGTGTATGTTTATAGCAGTACCTACAGCATCTCTTTAACTCACAATGTCCATATCTCTCTCACACACTGTCTATCTGTGTACTATTATTTTCTGTCTTTCTACCCATCTGTCTATGTCACTCTCTTTGCCTCTCACCTTATCGCTCTGTCTGCATCAGATAGCTTCCTGCTCCTGTTGATGAGAAGCATGAGAAGATGATGAGAAGTTTCTCATTTATAAACGTTGTGTACGCACAAAATCACTTGACGTGAGAATGTGCTCATCCTTAAACGTTGAAAAAATATATGGTAGATGGAAATCATACGAGGGTGATCTATGGAAATAGGTTGATGGACTGAGAGTAGCTGAGGGGTGGTTTTAAAAGCTCATGTTCCATAATAGTTTTTTTTATTGAAAACACGATGTATAATGTTTAAAGTACTATCTATCCAGATGTAGTGTATATCAACATATCAAATGACTTTATTCTTGCTATGTAACTACTGCATTCATTGGACCCACTTCACAGACTGCAGTAAATATATACGCTATTTAAAGTATGTTGCTCTATGCGATCTGATCCGAAGCTTATAGTTTCATGATAGGCACCACAGCATATGCAGGTTCGGGAAAAGGTAAATGCAAAACATTTGAATTCAACGACCTGTTTCCAGGTCCACAACAATTTGCAATTGTTTTTGTCTTTCAGAAACGGTCAGATACAGCAAGTCACAAGAAAACATTCTGCCAACACCTCCAAAGACATTTGATCAAGTTCACGATTGCGATTTCGTTTAGATAGCCTACTGTCTTGGCCTAGTTTCAACACTTACAAAGTATACAGCCAATCAGGACGTTATTGTCACCATAATGGGCGTTATTAAGCGGGAGTTATCATGTTCGTTCACAATTTTACAACAGGTCTGATTATAACGGTTAATGTGCGTATGTACGAAGTGCGCCAAGTTTATACATATTTTTGTGCGTGCACAGTCTTTTCAGAAATGTTGTTGAAAATGGCAACGTTGATAAATGAGGCCCCAGGATATCAGAACAAAGATGTATTCAGGACCTGCCATTCCTGGGTCACTAGGAAGGGTTTATTGTATATTTACAGAGAGGCTGAGATATTTCAATCCGAGTCCACAGCAGGAAAACCCTTCTTTGTGAGTGTAAGGTTGGGAAACTATGCACATTTTCTCAATGGAGCCATTCCAGATGTCATTTTCCCCTTTTCAGTATCCAACAAGAAAACATGGCATGATTTGTAAGGGTACATTGCTGGTATGCAGCAACAGAATCTCTAGAATTGATTGGCTATGTTAGATTTGTCTATGTAACCGTTCCACTCAGTATTCCTTTGAGAGTCCAGCTCAGATGTCTCGTTTCCTCTTCTTGTGATGTGGGCAGGGTGTCTTGGTCAGACAGAGTCATTAGGATGTGGGGTTTTCCTGGCATGTGGAGAGAGGACTACGGATATGGCTGCTCAGTGAATCAGTGGTCTGCAATCCCCTGCCTACTGCTGGAATAATTCACCCATGTCCCAAGATCCTCTGATTCTCTACGAATGATCTGTTTTTACTAATGCATAGACCCACCTGGGTTTAGATTGACAGGTCCATGGGCCTGTGTTGCAGATAATGGGCTTTCAAACCTGTCTCTCTCTTTCTCTCGAGCACGCACGCACGCACACACACATTGCATCATCAAAAGTCAAGTAAACAGTTCCTTTTGTTTACCTTATAAGCTCATAAAGTGGGCAACACAAGCAAGACGTTCAACGGCCTGTTAGATACAGTGAAAGCCATTGATACAAATTGACTTCACTGCTCACCGCTCAAAGTCATTAACGCGAGCACTAAGAAGCTTCTTTGAGTCACAATGTGGCTCTGTAGAAAAATGATATTTGTATTGTGTAAGTTGTTGATAAGGTCTATGTATTCTATTTGTCCTTAAGGAGCAGGTTTGTGTTTGGCCATTTACCAACGTAAAAATATCCCTACTTACTGAGAAGTCCCACAATTACAGTATATTTACTTTATGTTAGTTTGCCCAATGAGAAAGGAAGATATTGCATTTAACGCCATATCATTACAGTGAATTCGCCCAGTCTTATAACAAGTAGAGATGTTTTAAAGACAATACGTTTTAAAGTCTCCATTCACCAACTCTTGTGTGCAGGACTCAATCATCACTCAGAATAGACTGTAGTTTATGTCATCAGTTTCAGAGTGTCAGATGAATTAGCTCCAGCTTTGTTGATGGATGCACAGAGAGCGTGCCTCGGGCGTGCTCGCCAGAATTACCCGAACTGTCTCGTGTCAAAGCTGTTACATGTTGACAATGATGAGGATGATGACAATCATGCTGATGAAGACCATGATGATGTGGGTGCGCATCATGAAGAGGATGATGTGCACGATGAAGAGGATTATGGTGATGGTAAAAGTGATGGTGCTGGTAATTAGGATGATGATGATGAAGAAAATCAGGGGTTGCCTAGTACTGCGTGCAGAGTGGTGAAACAGAGGGGAAGAGAAGTCGGGCTTATTGGAGACACCGCGGGCGTTTTAGATGTGATTATTTGAGCTGACACTCTGGGGTCGAGCACTGACAGCAGCGATCCTTGTGCTAGAGAAGGTTGTGGATGTCAGGGCGATCTGCTTCGGTTATGTTCCCTGCCAAAATGTGGAGGTGTAGGGTGCGCGATAGCAGAGCAGAGACCTAATATGAGAGCCGCTTTAGGGGAAGCCGCCATGACGTTTCAATTCAAACAAAGGTCAGGCAATTACAGTCCCCAGAACGTGCCTCGTTTGAGATACCTGTTGTACAATTTGAGCGCAGGGTTTTGCTTCGCAGCATCGGGTAATTGCACATTTGGTATAATGATAAAAAGGGGCTCGGGAATAATTGGTGGGGCAAGCCTGTATTATGAGCAACCACATTAATCATTTAATTTTCAACCATACAGCTGTGTAGGTTTTCCATCTCCATTTAAACGAGTGATGTATTGCAGTAGTTACACAATACAATGGCACAAACACAGTAAATGGCCGTAAATAAAACCAATCTAAGGCGGCGGATTTGGTGGGGTTGTATCCAGTCGCTGTTCCTTTTCTTAAGGTGCTGAAATCCATCCAGCCAGCGGTCTTTAAGCACACGGTCCCTCCCCCCGACACTCTGTCCCGACACCATCACACTAAGAAGTGGATTGAGAGAGAGACGGGGATAAATGGATGGGGAGGGGGGTGGTTGCACCATTGGGGAAGAGGAGAGAGAGAGAGAGCGAGAGAGAGGGCGATACCGAGCACCAGTGGCAGGGAAACACACCCGCCAGCCGCGTGCAGAGGAGAGAAAAAAAGGCAGCACGGACAAAAGAAACATGGATGCATTAGAGAAGTATCCACTCAAACAGATAACGGAATGGATGTGCCGTTCCTCCTGCACCTAACGGGGAACGAATTAGCCTATTTTAATGCGGTGGTGCGAGGCGAGGTATTGCAAGCTAAAAAGGCGGAAAGCAGTATTTAATCCGTCTGCGGATCCCATGAGCTGGCAATGGCTGTTATGGGGATATGTAGCTGTATAGGAAACAATGTGGCTCTTTCTTTTGTTGCATTTTTCTTATTGTGTGGCCTTTCACTTGGACAACTACGGTACTCTATTCAGGAGGAAGTAGAAAATGGAGCGGAGGTGGGGGATCTTGTGCAGGACTTGGGGTTGGATATTCGAAAGCTCTCCAATCGAAAGATAAAGGTAACCACCAGTGGAAAACGGTATGTGGATGTCAATCCCCAAAATGGGAAATTACTTGTCAATGAAAGAATCGACAGAGAGACGCTGTGTGATTTGAGCAGCACCTGTCTTATACATTTAGAGGTGCTTGTTGAAAACCCATCCGAGGTGCACAATGTCGAGGTGGAGATTGTGGATGCGAATGACAATGCGCCGCAGTTCCCTAGTGACGAGTATCAATTGGAAATTGCAGAATCGGCTTTACCAGGGTCTCGTTTCCCCATTGAGAACGCCCTGGATCCGGATGTGGGATCCAATTCCGTTCGTCTGTATCGACTCAGCCCAAACGAACACTTCGCACTTGATTCCAACAAGCCCTCCCTCAACAGCAAGAACATTGAGCTCGTGCTCAAAAAGCCCCTTGACCGTGAGCTGGCGCCTTACCACCAATTCATTCTGACTGCTGCAGATGGCGGAACACCAGCAAAAACCGGTTCAGCTCTAATTAATGTGCGAGTCCTGGACACCAATGACAACGATCCTGTATTTGACAGCTCAATGTACAAAGTCAAATTGTTAGAAAACTCACCAAAAGACACACTGGTCATCAAATTGAACGCCACAGACCATGACGAGGGTACCAATGGGGAGGTGTATTACTCTTTCAGCAGCTACACTCCTGAGAGAGTCAGACAGATGTTCAGCATGGACAGCAACACGGGAGAGATCAGAGTGAGGAGGATTGTGGACTACGAAGAAACCAACTCTTATGAGATGTACATCCAGGCCATGGATAAAGGCCCTGGTGCTGTGGCAGCCCACTGTAAGGTGGTGGTGGAGGTGGTGGATGTGAATGACAACGTCCCAGAGATAGTCCTGTCCTCTCTCTCCAGCCCAGTGAGGGAGGATGCCCGGGCTGACACCGTGGTGGCCCTGATCAGTGTCACAGATCGGGACTCTGGTGCCAACAAACAGGTGAACCTGGAGATACCGCCGGGCCTGCCCTTCAAGATCAAGTCCTTCAGAAACTACTACACCCTGGTCACCTCCGCCTTCCTGGACCGTGAGACCACCGCTGCCTACAATGTCACCCTTAGCGCCACTGACGGTGGCACCCCACCCCTCTCCTCCCAGAAGACCATACAGGTGGATGTGGCTGATGTGAATGACAACCCGCCGCGCTTCGAGCAGACCTCCTATACGGTCTATGTGACTGAGAACAATGCCCCCGGGGCCTCGCTGTGCACCGTGAAGGCCCAGGACTCCGATGTCAACGAGAACGCACGCATCACCTACACCGTCCTCAATGACAACAACCACGGTATCCCCGTCACCTCCTATGTCTCTGTGAAGGCCGACACGGGAGAGGCATACGCCCTGCGCGCCTTTGACTATGAGTCACTCAGGGAGTTCCACTTCCAGGTCAAAGCTCAGGACGGGGGCATCCCGCCCCTCAGCCGGGTGGCCACTGTCTACATCTACATCATGGACCAGAACGACCACGTGCCTGAGATCGTCAAGCCCCCAGGCAACGGCACACGCTCTATAGAGACGGTGCTGAAGAACGCCGAAGCTGGCGTCCTGGTGACCAAGGTGGTGGCGTACGACGCAGACGCGGGTCCCAACGCCTGGCTGATCTATGTGTTGGATCAGTCCACAGACTTGGACCTGTTCAAGGTGCATGAACACACAGGGGAGATCCGCACCACTCGCAGGGTCCTGGAGGACAACTCCACCTCCTTCAGCCTGACTGTACTGGTGAGAGACCACGGCCAGCCTCCTCTCTCCTCCACCGCCACCGTCAATGTGGCCGTCATGGAGGTGCCACCCAAAGTGACCCCTGACCCCAAGAGGGTCATCCGGCCCCACAGCACCCTGCTCTTCTCCAACGTGACCCTCTACCTGATCGTGGCCCTGAGCGCCACCACCTTTGTGTTCCTGGTGACCGTGGTGGTGCTGGCCATCGTGCGCTGCCATGCTTACTGCACCCAGCCTGGCTCCTGCTCCCCCTGCTGTGTGTCCCAGAAGACCCCCCCTGATGGCGGGAGCAACAGCACAGTAGGTGGTTCTGGGGGTGGAGGTGGTGGTGGAGGTGGGGGACAACCCAATAACAATGTGGCGCTGCGGAGAGACCTCAAAGTGGAGCCTCACTACATTGAGGTGCGTGGGAATGGCTCCATGACCAAGACCTACTGCTACAAGACCTGCCTGACGGCCACCTCAGGAAGCGACACCTTCATGTTCTACAACACAGGCCGGCCCATCAGCGGCACCTGGGGTTCCGAGCGCTTCTTCACGGGAGGAAGCGGATTTGTACGGAGACTGAGCATGCCCGACGCTTCACTGCAAGTCTGTCCAGAGGTGCGTCATTTTTTACCTATCAAATGACAGACAGGTCGTGCATGGCATAGCAGAAGTAGAGTCTCACAATCTGTCACTTCTCCAGATTACATACTAGGCTTTAATATGTTTTGATTACTGTGTGTTGGTGCTGGTTGTCTTAAATGAGTGTTTTAGCATTCCGTCATACCACTGTTCTTGGTTCTGTCTGTTACATGAAGGGCTTTAGATGCTCGGTAGTTCTACATTCTAGCTGAAGTTGTTCATTGTCATATTTTTTGCTTTGTTGTCATATTCTAGTTTTGTTGTGCTGGTACGTCTTGAGACAGTGTCAGTTTTGACATGTTTCTTTGATGACTGGCCAGTGTGAGTGGTTGTGTGTTTCTTTGTTCCTCTCCCTGGTTGCACAGTGTAGCTTCTTCCTCCACCCAGCTCAGCGCTCACACTGCATTAGTGTCAGATTGGAAGACTTTTTGGAGTCCTGCTGTATTTCTGATGATTCAGGGATTTGTGCTTCACTTTGATGTTGTCATCAAATATTCAGTCAGTGCAGGTCAATTTGACTCTACCTCTGGCTCATTCTCTGTCCAAGTGTGTTTGACTTCATCATATCTCACAGTGTCAGGCTTTGTGCCCGTGATATCTCCAGTTTAAATGCAGATGCACAGTATCTCTCTCTCTCTCTGTGTGTGTGTGTGTGTGTGTGTGTGTGTGTGTGTGTGTGTGTGTGTGCATGCATATATTTGTGTTTTTTCCTTCTTTAGTCTGTTGGCTTAAATTGCAGTAACCCAAAGATCCTCCCAGTATTACTCTTCCTGTCTTTTCTCTCCAGTCTGCCACTGGGACTCCTCACTCAGACTTCTCTCTGTTAGTCTTTTCTACTGTCTCAGCTCTCTAGACCCTCTTCCACTGCAGCACTATGCAGCCGTAGGAAAGTGTTGGCATTCATGTTCGAGCATGGCTTAGGAGTCAAGGCTGAGTGCTACAGGAAATGACAAATACGCGGCGCTGCACATGTTTACCACAAGGCTGGAATGTTAAGAACTGCAGCAGCAATGATGATAAACATGTTCTTTTTGCAAGGAACCACTGGTTTGAGGTCTGAATGGGGCTTTTGTTTAACCTCAGTAAGACTTCCAATAGGTGTAATTCATTTCCATAAGAATAACAGAGTAGAGCTCGTGGAATTAACCTTCCTGAGAGTATGTAAATGGTTATTCAGCTGCTATGTCTTTTTAAATCCATGGACGTTCGGGTTGTGTTAGCCATGTTTTAATGTCTGTTAATGGTTTGTTGTATTTTTGTCCCTGTTGAATTGGTGTGAACTCATGTTTACTCTAACGAGCAGACATGTGGGTTGTGTGCTCTAATGGGCTGGCTGGCGTACTCTCTGATGCTCTCCTGTTTCAGCACTCTGCTCTGGGGGCTGGATAGGTTGATGGTCAAAACGTTGTCTTAACGTTGTCAGAATGTAGATTGGAGGCCACAGTGGTTGATTTGGATGTTTTGGTGGTTATGTTGTGGTCCTGGATGGGTCAAGACAGTCCGTCAGTCAGTCAGTAATGTGCTGTAGGAACAATAAGCAGAGGCAAGATAAGAGTGGCGGTGGAAATGAAATTAACCTCCAGCCACTGTTTCCCAGACCCACAAATTCGATTCGCTCAGAGAGGCTGTGTCTCAGAGAAGGAGATACTCCCCTCAGAATTAAACTGATTAAAACATGAACAATGTAGGCTCTTTATCTGGGGCGCCTGCTGACTCCTGAACAGGGCTGAGGCTTAAACTACTACAGCACTGGAACCTACCCACAGGTCTGATGTCTAAGGCTCTGATGATGTTGATGTCAGTGGTTATGATTTGTGTACATATCCAAAGTTCTGAAGCTCCATTATGAACCTTCATACAATCATTAAACCTTGTAGACAGCAAACTAAACTGCAGGCTTTAATTATTGAGATCAATTCAAAGCACTCACGCCCACAAGGAGCAGCTTTCGGGAGGAGAACATCAATGAACTTGAATAATGTGTGACTGCCCTAGGAGAGCCGCCCTTAACCCTTTAACCCCAGTCCAACATGAGCAGGGGATGGAGGATGTGGTTTCCCTGGTGACAGAGGGGCTCTTCCTGATTGGATTATCCCAAAGCCCAGCTGCAGTCTGACTGATGAGGCAGTCATTTACCAAGGCTGCCTGGAGCTCTGAGCTCACTGATCAGAACTAGACAGATTTATTTACATACACACACACACTATGATAAACTGACTCATACACACACACTCACAAATCCTCTCGCAGAATAACGATCACACAGACAGAGATACAGAGAATCTAAGAGTGTATCAGTGTGTCTCTCAAAGTCATTACTTTGAGAAAGGGCATGTGTGTTATGTAACACCGTTTGGGTCTTTGCATGTCAAAAGAGATACAAGTCAAATAACACTATTTGACGCATCAAATAAGCTTTACATTTGACACCTCAAATAACACAATTATAAAATTTATAACATTTTTGACATGCGGTTTTCTGGATTTTTTTGTTGTTATTCTGTATCTCACTGTTCAAATAAACCTACCATTAAAATTATAGACTGATAATTTCTTTGTCAGTGGGCAAACGTACAAAATCAGCAGGGGATCAAATACTTTTTTCCCTCACTGTAGATAGTTAGCTAGTTAATTATAGCTACTGAAAGAGATTATGTCGTTTTGCTATGTTTTTGGGGAAGAACATTGTTTGCATCCATCATCTAGCTAGCTGTTTTATGACCAGCACTGTCCAGAGCTTGGGGAAGTGTACCTGCGCTCGTGAGGCAGCGGCAGGTGTGCGAGACAAAACTTTACCAGCATCATAGCATAGGTACTGGTGACTCGTTGTGACGTTGGAATAGGAGTGATAGTGTAATCAATGTGTAATAACTACGTAAAAACCTAATGAACGTGTTAAATGTTTATGTGACATGCAGTCATACTCAGGTCCTGATTGGTAAACAAGTTTATTTGAAGCGACGTGAATCTTTTTTGACACGCAAAGACCCAAACGGCTTCCATAGTATGTGTGTGTGTAATGGCAGTCTTCCAGAACTGCAGTGCTCCAATCAGGATGCAGAGCTGGGATGTGTACCATGATAAATTAATGAGACTATATCTGGCCTCGCTCTGCATGAAATCAAACTAACCTCTCTTTCTTTCACCCCCCCCCCCCCCCCCCCCCCCAGCCGAAGGCCCCAAATGCTGACTGGCGATACTCCACTTCTTTGAGGGCAGGGATGCAGAGGTAAGCACTTTACTCTTTTGCCCTCTTGTGATTTCAACTCTTCTTAAAAAGATTCCCACCCCACCTCACTGTTATCAGGGACATCACCTCTCCGGTATGATTCCACACCTTCCATTGAGTTGGTATATAGCCCCTTGCCCCTTACCAAAACATTAACAATTGCTTGGAGGAATATTGCCACAGTATGTGACCAACATGTAGGAAATGTTACCTCCATTTTATAGCTCTTTAAGTCTGGAGTCACCATGCATGCCTGCACAACAAAGACTGAGAGGCAGCCACTCTCGGACTACTGCATTCTGCAGACAACATAACATGACCACAGACAGCTCTCAGATCAGATGAGCAACAGCTACCATCACAACTAGTGGCTCCTCAACATGTGTCTGACCCCTTCAACCCCCTGTTTGGGCCAGCTGTGCTCTGGCTGTCTTGTCAGCCACCCCAAAGGGGAACACACATACACACAGAGGGGCAGAGCCCTGATGTTCCAGCCAGGCCCCAGTAGCCCTGCTCCTATCCTCTGCCTTAGTGTATATAGGTCATCTTCATTCCAGGAACCGTGAAAGACAAACGGGCTGATGAACTCGGAGCTTTCTCATCCTCAGATCATCACTCACACACACACACACACACACACACACACACACACACACACACACACACACACACACACACACACACACACACACACACACACACACACACACTCACACACTCACATACACAAGCTTTCCCCCTGTTTCCCCCTGCATACACTCTTAGATTAAAGTGTTCCAAAAGGGTTCTGCTGCTGTCCCCATATGATAACCCATTTGGTTCCAGGTAGAACCCTTTTTATTTCCAGGCAAAACTCTTTTGGGTTCCATTTAGAACCCTCTGTGGAAAGGGTTCTACAAAAGGGTTCTAACTGGAACCAAAATTGGTTCTTCAAAGGATTCTCCTGTGGTGACAGCCGAAGAAACCTCAAGCACCTTTTTTCTAAGAGTGTATAATTCATCCATTTTTACATATGCTAAGAGTGCAGGTTCTCCTTTTGTGTTGTATCTCATTGGAGTCTGGTTTTCTGGTGTGTTTTTAATGGTGATTTCTCTGTTGTTCAGAGAAATTGGATATAATGTCATGGTGACAGACTCATTAATAATTCATATCCACCATCTTGGCATTGCTGCAGCTGAGTTTAAAATGGCAGCGCAATAGCACACTTCAGAAACAAGGCTTTCAAATGCTTCACCTTCACACCCCCTACCCCACTAATTGCACACAGCCAATACACAACCCTCACCTTCATATTCTACACCCACACACACCCTCCAGACCCACCATTCTGCCCCCCCCCCCCCCCCCCCACACACACACACACACACACACTCAGTCAGCACCCCTCAGCTCATATCCCTCACCAAACAGACTCTAACTCAGCATCACCCAACCCAATATAAACGGTTCTACAGGCTGAAGCCCACATCCCTCCCTGGATGATGTGTATTGCTGCAGAGGGCAGAATTACATATAGTTCATATGGCTGAGAGAGCATAGTACACACTCTGTGCCAGAGGTGGGACCAAGTCCTTGTTTTACAAGTCACAAGTAAGTCTCAAGTCTTAGCACTCAAGTCCCAAGTCAAGTCCCAAGTCAAGACAGGCAAGTCCGAGTCAAGTCTCTGCAATGCAGCTGTGTGCTGCATTGCAGAGTCTGCAGTCAGGGCTAGCTGCTCCTCTGCAAGTCTACAATCCTTACATTCATTATGAATGTATAGGGAGAAGGGGGCATGTTTATGTGTGTCTGTGTTTTTATGCCAAGAAAGTTAATGCAGTCCTGAATGCATCTGTGAGTCATAAATGCCCTCAGGTTTGTGTGCATTAGATGTGGTGGGGATAGTGAATGGTTGAGTAGTGCAGTTAGTTGTAACAAACAGTGAATACTTTTTCCCCATTACTTTTTGACAAGGCTTGATGTAGAAATGGAGATGGTAAGGAATTTGGAGTAGAATGTATGGCTGTTCTGTTTTCTTCTGCTTACCATTCCTCTCACTACTGCATCTCTCCTTCTCTCTCTCTCTCTCTCTCTCTCTCTCTTGCGCGCGCCCTCTCTCTCTCTCTCTTGCGCGCGCCCTCTCTCGCCCTCTCTCTCGCTCTCTGTCTCATTCCCTAATCCCCTCCCCCTATGTAACCACACCCACTCCTGTCCCTATTTGTATCTCTTACAACTGTCTTTCAATCTCATCACACCTGCACTCTCCATCTCTGTCTCCATCTCTCCCTTTCTTTCCTGTCCTTCTCTCCCGCCTCCTCCTCATCTGATCAGAGGGGAAGTTGTACAAAACAGACCATAATAACCCAAGGCAAGCCAGAGTGTCAGCTTACACAGACCAGAGACACATCAGTATGCACAGATATTAGCACGCACCTTACACACAGGCACACACACACACACACGTTCCCAGATACACATCAAACTGTGAGTAGACAGACTGGGAACATCCACCAAATGAAATGCTGCGGGGCTTTCCTAAATAGTACTGATTAAAAGCATGGTGTCAACCTCGAAGGGATAATTAGAGCTTTAGAAGATGGAGTGTGTGTGTACATCCACTGTATGTGTGTGAGTGGGTGACTGATTGTGCAGTTATTTTAAATAAATGTTAACTATTTTGTTGTAATATCATCACCTCTTGAAGAGCCTAGTCAGAACTACACATTTCAGATTATTCCGTGCAAAACAACTGGGCACATTTAGCTCTATCATCAGAGTTATACAGCAGTAACTGCATGCTTTTCATGCTTTTCATGATCAGTAAACATCAATTGATCATGTAATTTCAGATAAGTGAGGGTAGCCTCACGATATTTCTCAATATTGGCCACCTTGAAGTGGATCTTTTAGTGATATAGAACAAAAGTGACCTGTACCTGACCAGTATGAGTGGTTTAGGTTCATTTCCCATCCTTTGTGGACTCTACCTGTCAAGCAGCAGAAGGGCGCATTTTGCGGATATGCTGGTAGCTGATCATGTTTACTTTGCAAGCTACCGGTAGACACTTTGTACAGTTGCTTAAATATAGTGATAAGTAGACCTAACCAACGTAGGCCTACCTAGCCAAGTAAAATAACATTATCCCCTTTTCAACATTGTTTTTACGAGTGTTTAATCATGGTTGCTTCTGATAGACATGATTTGCTAAATTGATTGATGGATCATGTCAAATTGGCTAGCTAAGCATAGCTAATTACAGACTACATCAATACGGCTAGTTAAAATGCTGACTTTCAGGGGATAAACTAGATGGCTTTATTTGCTTGCCATCTATAGTGGTGATGACAGTTGTCCGACTGACAACTTTACCAGGAAGAGGACTTGCCGATTTCAAGCTCTTTCCAAAAGCCTAATCTCTGATGAAGCAAGCTAAATGACACATTGTGTGCTTAGATACATGCCAAATAGATAGGTTACCCTCACTTATCTGTAAATACATGCAGTTACTGCTGTATAACTCTGATGATAGAGCTAAATGTGCCCAGTTGTTTTGCACGGAATAATCTGAAATGTGTAGTTCTGACTAGGCTCTTCAAGAGGTGATATTACATCCAATAGTTCTAACATTTATTTAACAATCCCTTGAAAACGGCAGATAGTTGTAAATGGTTTTAGCAGAGCTGAGGGTCTCATTGTCCCCGAGCAGCCAAATTGAACACTATGCACCGTTTTGTGATGTTTTATTGATAACAACCTATTCATGGGTTGCATGTTTCATCACAATATTGTTTTGAACGTTCATCAGCAATGAGCGCTGATGAAGATTTAGTCCAAAGTGCATTACAGTGACTTGGAAATACAATGACATTCAAAAGGAGGCAAATCATTTGTAGGAAAACCTTTAGTCATAATTTTGATGTCACCAGATTGACTTTAGATGCAGTATAACGTTAGCTAGCTAACTAAGATTGATGAGAGGCCAAGGGATTTTAGCTAGCTAACGTTATCATTGCTAGTTATTTTTGCCAAACTTTGCTAGCTAATGACAACATCTCCATCTGTCTAAAGTAAATTTGACAACATGAAAATGCTGGCAAAGTTATTTCCTACTAATTATTTGACAACTTTAGCAATGTCATTGTAAGGGGTGCGTACTGGCGGCAGAGAAGTCAGGCGCAGGAGAGCAAAACTGTGTTTCCAACGGCGCAGTTTAATAATAAAAATCAGCGTAAACAGAACAATAAATACAATGGGTACAAAACCCGTCGCACACCAGAATAACGTGCACAAGCACTTACAATAAATAATTCCGGACAAGGACATGGGGGGAAACAGAGGGTTAAATACACAACATGTAATGATGGAATTGAAACAAGTTGTGTGGGAAGACAAGACAAAACAAATGGAAAATGAAAAGTGGATCGATGATGGCTAGAAGACCGGCGTCGCTGACCGCCGAGCGCCGCCCGAACAAGGAGAGGGACCAACTTTGGCGGAAGTCGTGACAGTCATTGTATTTCCAGGCACTATAGTGTAATTTAGACGAAACAGTATTTAGACTCCATCCAGAATGACTGGGTTTATCACCACTTTAGGGCACCAGTATGGCACCGTCGATAGAGGGAGGCTTGAGAACGTTCCTAACAATGGCATGACACGACCGAGTGACTGAAGTGCAACCTATGAATATGCTACCAACTCAGTCTTTTGTGAGTTTTCCCGCCTGATGTCACAACTCAGAACTGAACATTCTGATTGGTGACATCACAATGGGCTAACAACTTAGTCCTTTGTCATAGTTTTCCCATCAGATGTCATAATTCAGGACTGAATATTCAGATTCATGACATCACAAAGGGCTGCCAGTTAAGCTTGTATTCAAATATTTTCCAGGGTGATGTCATAATTGGAGTTCAGGTCACAATTTATTTTGACCACCATTCTTTGAGTATGCATCACTTGAAGCATATGATTTACATTTTTGCATTAAAATGAAAACTCCACGCAAAAACTATATTTTGGTATTTGTTTCATTAGTCCATTGTTGATATAGTCCCAAAATGTTTGCATGTCAGCAATCAAGTTTTCAAGATAGGGGCCAGATTTCTGTATGTTGAAAGTAACCTATGTTGAAAACTTGATTGCTGACATGTAAAATATTTTGGGACATAATCAACAAAATAGATCAAAAGGGAAATGGAAAGAGACAATACACTTTCAATATTAAACAGCACACAGTTGTCAATGGTTTTAGGCAAATCAAATGCTATGTACTATGTACTAAATGTATGCTATGTGGAGTCAATCACCACCTTCCGGAGACACCTGAAACCCCACCTCTTTAAGGAATACCTAGGATAGGATAAAGTAATCCTTCTAACCCCCCCCCCCCCCTTAAAAGATTTAGATGCACTATTGTAAAGTGGTTGTTCCACTGGATATCATAAGGTGAATGCACCATTTTGTAAGTCGCTCTGGATAAGAGCGTCTGCTAAATGACTTAAATGTAATGTAATGTAATGTACCTTATTGTATTTGAGTTTTCAAAACAACCTGGTGGGCCAGTACACACAGCTGGCTGCTTTTCAAATGCTATGACCAAAGCTGTACTTTACTTTCAGCTCGGTAATATACAGATCCAGTATGTTGATACAACAGGGGAAAATATTGATGTATCTAATGAGCATATGTGAATGTGTGTTTTGTGTTCCAGCTCGGTCCATATGGAGGAGTCGTCAGTGATGCAGGGAGCCCAGGGGATGCTGGTCCAGAACTGGCCCACAGTGTCCAGCGCTGCAGGTGAGACGTGTTGGCCAGGGTGGGCGGGGGTCAAACGTACACCGAGTTTCTCTGCTGCCAGCTGGAGGCACTCTGCAGACACAGTGGTGTGAAATGACAGCAGATAAGTAGGAATACGGAAGGCAGATGGGAAACACGCAGGTGACCTTTTAGAATCCCCGCCAGAGGAATGTTAAGCATTAGCGCTGAGACTCCAGGGGCAGCATGCTTGAAAGACTAGATGAGGGCCGATGAGGGCCAATGACAGACAGCGACACAATCTGCCAAAATAAAAGAGCCAATGAGAGGAATTCTCAAGATGGCCAAATGTGGGCTGTTGGCCAGACTTTGATAGGTGAAGTGAACTGCACAACTTGGTTGTGGGAGTGTTGTTGGGAGCCACCAGTTAAAAATAGCCAGTTGCGAGAACAATTTTGACAATTGCATCCAGTAAGGCATTTAATAGCCATTTATACATTTACAGTATCTCAGCTGATAGAGAGCAAAAACAATCGCCTTTGAAGATTATTTTGGGAATCTGACTGAAATGAAAAGAGAAGGAGAGGGAAAAGTAGAAAGCAAGAGAGAGAGCCAGAGAGGAACGACATGATCACAGTTGACTGGTAAGCTCCCGTGGTTAAGTTCGGAGGGTTTGTCAGAATTCCTGGGCGGTGGTTTGATGTTCCTGTCAGCTGCCTGCCTCATCTCTACTGCGAGCCAGCCCAAGCTGAGCACTCATCGATTTGCTGTCCAGTTACAGGAGTTAGAGCACAGGTGTAGAACTCTTGGGTGGGCAATTGATCATCACTGTGACGGACTGAAATGTGTCTGTGTCTGTGTGTATGTGTGTGTGTATGTGTGTGTGTGCATACAGGAATTTAGAGGGGGAAAGAGAGTGAGAGTGAGTAGGGCGATTGAGAGAGGGAGAGAGGGGATCTAGCTATTGATTTGTTCTACCTGGCTGCAGTTCCTTTGCAGCGTATGGAAAACCTTCAGTCTATGGTCTGCCAGAGATTCCAATACGCGGTGGAGGCAGCGGACATGCAGAGTGTCCTGGGAGCTCATCAGGAGTGGCTCAGTGCAGAGAGGAATCTCATGCAGGGTTAGGAGGTTCTTAGTGCTACAGGCTAGTATGTTGCAGGGTCAGACTGTTTTCATAATAAGGGAAGTGAGTGCAGCCTTATGGCTTAGACGCATGAAGCACAATTGGCTTTGTTTCAAAATGTTGTATCAAGTAGGTTTGAAAGTGTAAAAGAAAGAATACATAGGTTCAGTATATTGCAACGGTATACATATTGCACCTCAAATGGAGAGTATACTTCCTCACTGTGATTCATTTGAGTTACCTGGAGATGGAGGGGGAGGGGGCACTGTTGGATGAAGACCAGACACAGAGGTAGATAGAGAGGGTGTTGAATAAGGCATGGCAAGACGGCCGTGATGTTTAGGGTGCTAGTGGAATTCTGAGTCATTTGGGAGAGGATGAAAGAGCGAGAACGATAAGAAGCATGGTAAAGGAAGGAGAGGTATGGGGGTTTGGAGAAGGAAAGAGGTTCAGGATTGGCAGGGCCCTGCGGTAGCGTTGTTGCTAGGGAACGCCATGTGACTTGTTGCTGGGTAACGCTGTCTAACTGAGAGATTGCTGCAGCAGCACCACCCTCCATCAGCAGGGAGTGGGCGAAGGCAGTTTCCACAGCAACCATTCATACCCTGAATGGAGGATTTAGACGATGAGAGAGAAACAGAGAGGGAGGGGGAGAGAAATGGAGAGATGAGTAGAGAAGGATAGGTGTTAACAGAGGAAAGAGAGGGTAGTCAGAGATGGAGAGGAATGGAAATGGAGGTAGAAAAGGAAGAAGGATATACAGTACAGTGAGCTTTCAAGATGGAGAAAGATGTATTCATGAAGAATGGTGCGACACCACACACACACACACACACAGAATAGAATAGCATAGAAGAAGAAAACACACACAGCATGCACACGCACTCATATTCACAAACCTTAATCTAACGCATGATCCATAAATTGGGTTGCATGTTTGTAGGCCGGAAAGAAGAAGAATGGGTTGAGAGTAACCCAGATTGGACCAGGGATAATGGACTTAGAATGTAGGACACTGAAACGAGGCTAGAACCACCCCAGACAGCTGGGTACCATGGCAACCTCGTTACAGAGAGCTGTAGTAACCTGCTTACCAGCAACCACAGTGTGTGCCTTTCTAATATGATCTTTGCAGAGGGGGGAAATTGGCTGTGATCAGGGAAGAGCTCCAAATAAGCCTCCATAATACTGGAGATACAAAGTCACTGTACATGCAGAGCATGTCAGGCCTGCTCCCGCATAGACCCCGCTGAGAATCAGACTTCCAAACGACTCTGCCACATCTTCGACAGGGTAACGTTCTGCAAATTGAAACAGCACTCTTATGTAGATATGCAGGAGAGAGAGGGAGAGGAGGGAGAGAGAGAGAGAGAGAGAGAGGGAGAGGGAGAGGGAGAGGGAGAGAGAGAGAGAGAGAGAGAGAGAGAGAGAGAGAGAGAGAGAGGAAATAGGTGTAGATCTGTTTGTTGGTCTCTTTCAATAGGTACATATTAGATCATTCTATGAACCCACGCTTGTACCCCTCCAGGGGCGAACTCAACTGGCCTGCTTTGAGAAAAGAATCAACACACTCAAAATGATGTTGATCAAGTCTAGGAGCAATACAGGCTACCCTCCACTAACATAATCACAGTGGGCTTGAGGAAAACAGTGTACTTCAGGTGCAGTAATAGTGTTGTACTGTAATAACAGTGTCCTGAACTGATCAGCTTCCACCACACTGACCAGACACAGATGTTTCATTCAGTTTCTACTATGAAGTAAATGTTACGGCTGCATTCTTTTCAGTCAGATTGGCTCTATCAAGCCCTAGTGAACCCAAAATGCTGAAGAACGTAAAGGGCTGAAGCGTGGGTCTGTGTGTTGGTGCCATTTGATGTACTTTATAGCTGAGCACTCGTGTATTGTTTGCATGCTACAGTCATCACACGCGCGGACACGCACACTTGAATTAGGAACTCCAGCCATTTCACGATTAACCTACAAATGAAAAACAAACAATCTATTTTCAGGGCCTGAGTTTGATCTAAATAAAACACAGGAAAAAAGTAGGTCAGAGCCCAGAGAAGTTGGTGTGGGCTGAGAGCACTGTGTCTGCTGAGTACAGACAACATCACATCACTCTCTGTTTGTCCTTTTCCCCTTTAGTTGTATTTTTCTGCATCGTTCCTCACCTCAAGCGTTCTATCCCTTCCCATGCCTCTCTGTCTCTTGCTTGCTGATTGTATTTACATCTCGTTCATATCTTCCATTATACTGCATCCTATATGATAGGAGAATTGTCTCATGTTCTCTTAGTACTGCAGTTCACCCTCTCCAGGCTCTTTTGGTCTTTCATTGTCTCATCCTCTCGCCCTGCTTCTCTCTCTCTCTCTCTCTCTCTCTCTCTCTCTCTCTCTCTCTCTGTCACATTCATGCTTGAATATTGTATGAGATTTCTCCCTCTCGCCACTACTGTGTCGAGTCCTTGTGAGAGTAGGATTAGGTTAGTGCTGGGTTTTCACACTTCCTGTCGTCCTTACATGCTAATTCCCATCACGTCACAGAGTTAAACATCCCTCTCTGCCGTTAAAGGTCTTTCTAGTCTACCCGTGTGTTCTCAGCAACACCACTGGCTGATAAAGTACCAACTCCCTGCAATCCGTTTCCCCCTCGTCAGTTTATCGGTGTGCCTCTGGCTCTAACTTAGACGTTTTGCTTATCTGTGCTGTATTACAGATGTGGTAATACTTTACCTCAGCCAGAAATAGGAAACTGAATAAGGCTCAATTTATGTGTGGTGGAATTTGCTGGTGTTTTCAGAATCTCACTGTGAGGATGAAAATAATGTTGACGAAGATGATAAAGATGACATAGCTCATCCCTTTTTGTTTCTCTCTCCCTTCTTCTATCTCTGTCTCTTCTCTTCCTCTCTTGTAGATGGTGAGGGGGGCGAGCTGTCCCCTCCGGTTGGAGCTGGCATCGACAGTAACAGCTGGCACTTCCGTTACGGGCCTGGCCCAGGCTACGGCCCCCCTCAGGTCCTGAGGCCCGGAGAGATCCCGCCTGAAGCCTTCATCATCCCCGGCTCCCCCGCCATCATCTCTATCCGCCAGGGCCCGGGAGGAGAGGATGACAAGAGCGACTTCATCACCTTCGGCAAGAAGGAGGATGCCAAGAAGAAGAAAAAGAAGAAGAAGGACAAGAAAGACAAGAAAGACAAGGGGAAGGAGGATGTGGACGAGTAGAGGAGAAAGGGGAGATATTAAAACAGAGCTACCAACTAAAGTCCAAATAACAGATGCAAGACAAAAAGCCAAGTGTATATTTTAGAAGCAGGAGAGCCTCCCTGTGGTGTGTTTGCATAGTTAAGTCTGCCCAGCCATGTCCCCATTAGCAGAGGCCTATCTCAATGAAAAAGCCAATTGTAGCCTCTGCCAGGTTGACCCTCCGAGGCTTCCATACCTCTGGCTATTAAACAGGCTTCATATGGGATTTAATAGGCTGTCATTAGCCAGACATTTGCTGAAAGAAAATACTGTTTCTAATCAAACAAAAATACATTTGATTAGAAGAACCTTTCTACAATGACGATTATGTACTCAACTTTTCCTGCCCCACTCTTTCATCTATAAAATGCCATATGTGAGAGAAATCTCACACACCATTTTAATGCCATTGCTATGACTAGTGTTACAGTCCTGCCAGCCACCTCCACAAACTGGCCTGAAATAGGATGCTCTTCCCTGGCCCTTCTGGCCCCATGTTGGCATCTCTGTCTTTACTCCGCCCCCTGTCTCCTCTGCTCTCCTGATTGAAGGGGGAGAGGAGGAGCTCAATCGGACAAAGAGTGAAACAGAGGCTCTCTTCTCCAATAACATGGAGGCCTTGTGAAAAAAAGGAATACACAATAGTTATTTTATACAAAATATAAAAAAGAGAAAGTGACCCAAACAAGACACCTGACATCTGTGTATGTAGTGTACGGTGAGCTGTGTGAGATTAGAATGGGTTGAGATTAGTGCTGGCCGAGATTGAAGGCTGGATTAGACTGCCCAGGTTATTTTCAGTGCGTGCTGAAGCCGGGGTGTTTCATACCTGGCACTGTTGGCACTGTTGGCAGCAAAGGGCAGGGGCGAAGTACCTGGCCCCCATCTCCTCACCTAGAACAGACAACAGGTCAGTGGGGCCTTGAACCCACAGTGTGCAACACACAACCACAATAACTACCACACATACGCTCACACTAGACAGTCAGGCCACAATAACTACCACACATACGCTCACACTAGACAGTCAGGCCACAATAACTACCACACATACGCTCACACTAGACAGTCAGGCCACAATAACTACCACACATGCGCTCACACTAGACAGTCAGGCCACAACAACTACCACACATACGCTCACACTAGACAGTCAGGGCCGCCATGCACACAGCTCTCTGGATACTATAGATCTCTAACCCAGCCAAAAGGCTGAGGCATAGCAGTGGCCTGTTTGCTATGGATGTGTAATAAACTCAGCAAAAAAAGAAACGTCCTCTCACTGTCAACTGCGTTTATTTTCAGCAAACTTAACATGTGTAACTATTTGTATGAACATAACAAGATTCAACAACTGAGACATAAGCTGAGCAAGTTCCACAGACATGTGACTAACAGAAATTGAATAATGTGTCCCTGAACAAAGGGGGGGTCAAAATCAAAAGTAACAGTCAGTATCTGGTGTGGCCACCAGCTGCATTAAGTACTGCAGTGCATCTCCTCCTCATGAACTGCACCAGATTTGCCAGTTCTTGCTGTGAGATGTTTCCCCACTCTTCCACCAAGGCACCTGCAAGTTCCCAGACATTTCTGGGGGGAATGGCCCTAGCCCTCACCCTCCGATCCAACAGGTCCCAGATGTGCTCAATGGGATTGAGATCAGTGGTCTTTGCTAGCAATGGCATAACACTGACATTCCTGTCTTGCAGGAAATCACGCACAGAACGAGCAGTATGGCTGGTGGCATTGTCATGCTGGAGGTTCATGTCAGGATGAGCTTGCAGGAAGTGTACCACATGAGGGAGGAGGATGTCTTCCCTGTAACGCACAGCTTTGAGATTGCCTGCAATGACAACAAGCTCAGTCCGATGATGCTGTGACACACCGCCCCAGACCATGACGGACCCTCCACCTCCAAATCGATCCCGCTCCAGAGTACAGGCCTCGGTTTAACGCTCATTCCTTCGAGGATAAACACAAATCCGACCATCACCCCTGGTGAGACAAAACTGCGACTCGTCAGTGAAGAGCACTATTTGCCACTCCTGTCTGGTCCAGCGACGGTGGGTTTGTGCCTATAGGCGACGTTGTTGCTGGTGATGTCTGGTGAGGACCTGCCTTACAACAGGCCTACAAGCCCTCAGTCCAGCCTCTCTCAGCCTATTGCGGACAGTCTGAGCACTGATGGAGGGATTGTACGTTCCTGGTGTAGCTCGGGCAGTTGTTGTTGCCATCCTATACCTGTCCCGCAGGTGTGATGTTCGGATGTACCGATCCTGTGCAGGTGTTGTTACACGTGGTCTGCCACTGCGAGGACGATCAGCTGTCCGTCCTGTCTCCCTGTAGCGCTGTCTTAGGCGTCTCACAGTACGGACATTGCAATTTATTAACCTGGCCACATCTGCAGTCCTCATGCCTCCTTGCAGCATGCCTAAGGCATTTTTCAGAGTCATTTTTCAGAGTCAGTAGAAAAGCCTCTTTAGTGTCCTAAGTTTTCATAACTGTGACCTTAATTGCCTACCGTCCGTAAGCTGTTAGTGTCTTAACGACCGTTCCACAGGTACATGTTCATTAATTGTTTATGGTTCATTGAACAAGCATGGGAAACAGTGTTTAAACCCTTTACAATGAAGATCTGTGAAGTTGTTTGGATTTTTATGAATTATCTTTGAAGGACATGGTCCTGAAAAAGGTCTGTTTATTTTTTTGCTGAGTTTAAATGGCAGGAACGTTGCATGTTGCTTCCTTTCTGTTCAAGTCTGATCCCCCAGCTTCAGTCATTGAATGTTCAATAGTCAATGCTCAATAGTTCTTAAAGCTCCGCCCCCTTACCTTGCCGTCATTGGTGCTTGTAGGATTCGCTCGCACGCCTTCTCTGTTAACCCCTCTAGCGTTACTCCTCCTTCCTCCGATCACCATGTCCAGGAGACCTCTTAACTTCAGATGACGTGTTCCTCCTTAAACACAGCAACAGTGTTATCCTGTATAAGACACACACACACCGTTTTTGTTAGCTTTAACCAAGCCTTGGTACTGAAATAACAAGCTTCCTACCACTCCAGAATTCTAGTTCAGTTTGGGGACAAGTTGCCGTCCATTCCACTAGTTACACACAGGGTAGTGGGGGATACAGGGTACTTTATGGACTGGCTTCCTTCTGTCCAGGTGGAGAGAAAAAGAGGGATGGAAGAAGGTAGAGGGAAGGAGAGAGAAGTGGAATTGTTGTGATGGGCAGTCCAGTCCAGAAACATACCCCAGAGAGCTTAGTTGCTGTGTTAAACTCTTTACTCATATTCTGATGAAAATGAAGCATCAGCAGCATTGAGTTGGGGGGGATCTTCACTAGAATAGAGCATCCCCAAGATGAATTCAAGATGTGCAGGGGCTAATTGCACAACATCTCTCTGTTTCCTCTTCCTGGCTGCTATCTGACCAATCAGGGGGACAGAGGGGTGATGCTAGCGCTGCTATTGGACTGAATCCCCCCATATTATCCACATGCTCCCCCTTCAGGTGTGAATCATTGCTGTCAGATCACTAAGGGGCTATTTGCATGTTATAAGCAGAGGAAACAGATTCTATATATAGATCTATATAGATAGATACGTTTTTTCATTTCCTTCAACCATTTATCTCAAACTCAGAGACATTAATATTGCCTCTGCTGAAATATACATACTCACTCGCAAATACACACACATGAACACACATACAGTACATACACACATACTTTATATTCATAGACAAATCATACAGGAATCACTTTTGTATCCTGTTGAAATTAAATTAAAATACCTTCTAAATATACGTAATGCTGTAGTGTTATGCTATAAAATGCTATTTTTTGTTTATGCCCTTAGGATTTCTGAAGATTACAAAATCAATCCTTTACGTTGTGTTAAGCTATGAAATGATCATCAAACAACCACTGTACTGAATCATTTATTCACCTTCGATATCTATCCCGAACCCCCTTTAAAAAAAAAAAAAAAAACATTAAAATTGAAGGAAAACAAACTCTAAGAAAGAAAATGGTCCAAAAAAATCTGAAAAACGTTATGTACTCTCTGCTTGTGTGTAGTGAATGTTTCCTCGGACATCTGGTGCCTGAATGGCACTAATCAGTCGACTGCGACAGTGCAGATCTGTTAATAGCTTTTTTGTACACCTGCTCATCAGTGTAACAGTGATATAGTGATTTTTCTTTTTTATTATTTGATGGATATGGTAACGTGTTTTGTTTATAAATCACAAATAAAATGTTATTTCTTAAATATCGGGAAAAGTTGTCCGTGGCCTTAATTTCAACTAAGAATTAGGGACCCAGCAGCCATATTAGATTGGATTATATTATGGCTTATAAAAAATATAAATAAATGTAAGAATTTCTTACTTGTTTGGAGGATTCATTGGCATGGGTGTTTTTATCCACCAAACACTGGCTTCGAAGGCATTAGCACTTTTATACAACGGGTTACCAACATATTCAAATAATGGTTCACATATTTTCATTAAAAACATTATTTTGATTAATTTATTCATACTATTTCATCCTTCCACAAGATATAGTCCCGACACAAATCTAGGGTTGCTACCCAAGCTGGCTGGTCGTTCGTTCTATCGGTTCGGTTGTCCAGGGATGCGACCCAGTCGTTCAGTCTTTTTGTTCTGTATCTATGGACGCAACCTCGTCGTTCTTTCTAAATGTTCCATTGACATACTGGCTGGCAACGTTATTATGCCTTGCTTGCTAGCTAGCCAACTACTTACAGTCACGTCAAACAGCGAAGCCATAATAACAACAGTAGCTGCATTTGCATTTGTTTAAGCTGTTTTCTAGTGACATTTATTTGGATACATTCATAACAATGAGCTAATGATGCGTGATTCCACCTGGCATAGAAAATGTGCTCACTCATCAGGACACAGTTGTTCAGAGGAGCTAGCCAACAACACAGCTAACACAACCACATCAGTACTATAGGACAGTTGGAGATTGAATTTGAATATTGAAACAATGTTGCAATTGTCGGAGAGACAGACAGTAAGGTTTATACAAATCTCTGCTGTTGAAAATGAAATGTTAGTCTGAAAGAAATCTGAGATAAGATCTAGATGCTTTTTAATAGTGGATCAAGTTTATAAATTGCCTGGCTGGGCTGATGCGACAGTGGATTGTGCAGTCAGATGAAACCGAATAAATAGGCATTTTAATGTCATAGATTTAGCAGGTGGTAACTTGTGAAATATACACTGGCTGGTATGCAGTTTTAACCAATCAGCATTCAGGATTAGACCCACCCGTTATATAACACAATACAAATTATTTTGATGCATTTTTCTGGTTAAGCTAAATCAACTCAAAACAAGTAAATGCTTTTTCTTGGTGAGTGGGATGAACTCAAAACAAGAAGTTTCAACAAAAATATCCAGGTGAAGTGAAGGCCAAAATAGTTTCAATTGACAGAAGAAGATCCAAAGTACTGTAGCAACCTAACGGCTACAAAAGACTGCAGAAAGAATAGACTGGAGAAAGAATAGACTGCAGAAAGAAAAGACTGGAGAAAGAAAAGACTGGAGAAAGAATAGACTGCAGAAAGAAAAGACAGCAGAAAGAATGGACCACACAAGAAAGAGCCACACAAAGACCGCTGAGTCTAATACCTGACAGCTAAAGCAACAGCACATTATACACAACCAGCCCTCTCAACTAACAAGAGCAAAATACTTTAAAAAGTTGAATCAGAATAATGGTCCCATGGTCCTATGGACCGAAACTACTGTTCAAAAGTTTGAGGTCACTTAGAAATGTCCTTGTTTTTCTTTGCAGCTCTGCCTAGAAGGCCAACATCCCGGACTCGTCTCTTCACTGTTGATGTTGAGACTGGTGTTTTGTGGGTACTATTTAATGATGCTGCCAGTTGAGGATTTGTGAGGCATCTGTTTCTCAAACTAGACACTATAATGTACTTGTCCTCTTGCTCAGTTGTGCACCGGGGCCTCCCACTCCTCTTTCTATTCTGGTTAGAGACTGGTCACGTCTGCTCCCGCTCTTCCCTCCCCCTGGCACTTGAGGGCGCCAGATTGCCTTGCATCACGCACACCTGCCTTCCCTCGTCACGCGCATCAGCGTTATTGGACTCACCTGGACTCTCTTATCACCTGTTTATTTCCTCCCCTATATTTGTCAGTTCCCCAGCTCTGTTCCCCGCTGCTGCATTGATTGTTTTTTGTTTTTGTTTTATGTTTGCTGATGCTGTTCCTGTCTCGTTTTATGTCCGTTATTTATTGAATGTTACTCCCGTACCTGCTTCATCTCTCCAGCGTCAACTCATGTGACAGAGAGAGTTTGCGCTGTTCTGTGAAGGGAGTAGTACACAGCGTTTTACGAGAACTTGAATTTCTTGACAATTTCTCGCGTGGAATAGCCTTCAGTTCTCAGAACAAGAATAGACTGACCAGCTTCAGAAGAAAGTACTTTGTTTCTGGCCATTTTGAGCCTGTAATCAAACCCACAAATGCTGATGCTCCAGATACTCAAATAGTCTAAAGAAGGCCAGTTTTATCGCTTCTTTAATCAGCACAACCGTTATCAGCTGTGCTAACATAATTGAAAAATGGTTTTCTAATGATCAATTAGCCTTTTAAATTGATCAACTTGGATTAGCTAACACAATATGCCATTGGAACGCAGGAGTGATGCTTGCTGATAATAGGCCTCTGTACGCCTATGTAGGTATTCCATTAAAAATCTGCCGTTTCCAACTACAATAGTCATATACAACATTAACAATGTCTATACTGTATTTCTGATCAATTTCATGTTATTTTAATGGACAAAAAATGTGCTTTTCTTTCAAAAACAAGGACATTTCTATGTGACCCCGAACTTTTGAACGGTCGTGTACATTTGAGGTTTTCCCCTAGCATTACACAGCTGATTCCACTAATCAACTCATCATCAAACCTTTGATTAGTCGAATCAGGTGTGTAGTGCTAGGGGCAATCCTGACCAGGCCTCCAGTTAAGAGCGAGCGAGAGGCCCAGACCCAAAAAGGACTCTCAGCTGGGTTAGATAACACATCACATTGAGTTATTGTTTTTTATTTACTGTCAGGAGACAGCTCTCTGATAAACTATACATCTGTTCTGGCTGACAGGGCTCTCCTTGTCAGAACGAGAAGCACTTAATTCAAATCCATGTCTGGCTCATTTCAGTCATTTAAGCAAATGGATAAACTACTGCATGTCTCATCTTACTCTCTCCTGATTAAAAAGACTCATGAACCATCACAGCACACGGAAGTCCCCAGTAAACCTCGGGCAACATTTCCCCTCACCATCATGACATAAAGTGCCCTTGTGTGAGTACTGTGTATTGCAGAAATATTCCTGATGAATCCAGAGGAGTGATAGAGTTTATTCAGAAGGCCTTGTGCTGCCAGTCCCAGTGCTCTTTTGGCTCTTTAAAGCAGTGTTTCATTCTGCTCTTGCTCTGTAGACCTGTACTGCAGTCTGAGTGGAGCTGGCAAGACTTCAAGCGCCCAAATACTCAAAGAGAGGGAGAGAGAGAATTCACATCTCCTACACATCCTTTGCGTGATACAGGGGATGGCTTCCATGGATACGCAGGAATGACGTTGCCTCCTTTGATTCTGGGTATCGACGATGACATTAAGTGTTAGAATGTGATTGACAGAGACATAGCATACAGACAGACACAATTGAATAAGCACCAGGACGAAGATCTGTCCCATGTCATCAGGGCATCAGTGTCACCTCTTATTTGTTCAAAGATATGATACCATTTTCATCACAACGGCAATGGCAACCTAGTCAATAAACACACTTACTTAGTCAAGAAGAAGAGGAGAATAGACTGTGATAACATAAGGTCAGGAAGGTAAGAAGAGGACATTTCATTATAGGGGTCATATAAAGGGTCTGGATTGAAGGAGACAGTCTGACTGTTGGCCGGGGTAAAGTGTTTACCAGGGCCTGAGTGAGCTGAAGCAGTGCCTCTATTTCTGCCTCTTCCCCCTGGGCTTGCCTGGATGAGTACCCAGCCATGCTGTCTGGGAGTAAAATCATTCACAGGCTGTTTCACTCATACAGGCTGCTTCCCTCACAAAGGCTGCTTCACTCAGGCAAAACTGGGGAAAACTGGGGAAATCACTCACAAGGGACAGCACCATGCAGGAGTCTCACAGTGGGGAATTGCAATAAATACATATACAGTCTACAACGTCAATATGTTGTTGTGCAGTGTTTGGGGATTTAGCCGTACCATTACTGTTAGTGTTTTGGGATTTAGCCATACCATTACTGTAAGTGTTCCGGGATTTAGCCATACCATTACTGTAAGTGTTTCGGGATTTAGCCATACCATTACTGTAAGTATTTCGGGATTTAGCCATACGATTACTGTTAGTGTTTTGAGCAAACATCGCTACACTCAGAAATGTAGATTTCAAATTATATAAAAATAAAACTGACAGACTTGAGAACAAAGATTTTTTTCAACTGTGTGTTTGTGTGTGTGTCTGCTTCTTTGTTCTACGATAATTAATATAATGCATCCCTGGAACATTGTATTATCATGCGTATGAACATCCATGTTACTCTGGTTGAGCCCCAGGCTGGCTGTGTGGTAATTGGAGACACAGGACGGAGACTGATATTGACCTCTCACAACCCCGCTGACTCAATCCCAAGGGCAAATTCATCAGATCCAAGAGGCCAGTGTCACCGTAAGGCCATTCCTAACGCACCACCACACATGCCAGCTGTTTGTCCTTGAACACACACACACACACACAAGATCCCTAAAGAGGCCTGTTTTAAGGGAAGAGAGCCTCCTTTAAAACAGACCAATTCAGGTATCTGGAAGTATATGACTGGAGAAGTTAAAGCATCCAGTGCCTCCTGCTGGTATGCCAAGGCAGATGAGGAGGATGGAGTTCTGGGTGACATTCAGTCAAATTAGCTGCATTAGCCTTTTATCTGTCAATCGGTCTGTCCATATGGGCGAGAGAGAGGACAGGAGAGGAGCCATCAATGGAATGGAATGATGCTCATCAAAGACATCAGCACTGAAGTCAGTGACTGGTGAGGTGTCAGGGGAGTTTTCATCATCAACTTCGGATTTGCAGTCAATTAGCTGCTGTAATACAGTGGAAATGTGGCAGAGAGTATCTGTGCTCACTAACAAGCTGAAATGAGATGACATGCAACCTCATTTAGCATGCAATTGGGAGTGTTAACTGCCAGTGCTGATGATTCCGTGTGTTTATGTGTCAGATCTGGTTTCAAATGCATGTGTATTTGAGTATCTGGTGTTTAAAATACTTTTTTTCTGTGTATTTGAGCCCAAAACAAGTACTTTTATTGTAGTATTTGAATGGTTATTTGTAAAAAAATAAAAAGTCTACCCAATTGTATTTGAGAGTTTTTTTCGAATACTTATTTCAAATACTATTTTCAAATACCTGGGTTAAATGCATTGGAGTGTATATGAGTCAGTGTATTCAAATATAAACATTAAAACTACTATTATTTTCAAATAAAATACATCTGAATACGTGTGTGTGTGTGTGTGTGTGTGTGTGTGTGTGTGTGTGTGTGTGTGTGTGTGTGTGTGTGTGTGTGTGTGTGTGTGTGTGTGTGTGTGTGTGTGTGTGTGTGTGTGTGTGTGTGTGTGTGTGTGTGTGTGTGTGTGTGTGCACATAATGTGCAACAGACTGAAAAAGAGAGAGGTGTTTATTTTGTTGGCTATTTCCTATTACTGTACTGTATATGCATCAACATAAATTATGTTACTTCATCAATTCAACAGCATTTCACCACTTACCAAAAGCATCCAATAACTATTACACTAAACAAAGCATAGCTTTAGAGTAGTCTTCTCACAGCCGAGCCTACCTTCGGATAGACGAAAACAATTGTTCCTAGAATGCAGCGTCAGGCGGAACCTTTCTCAAGGCGCGGTCAACAGCGTCACGTTGCACTCCAAGCAGAAATATCTTGCCTGAATGTCTGGTGAGCACGTAAAGCTTTGTTTGATACAGTTTTATGGTTGTATATCGGCTCATGCAAACCTAGTAATAAAAAATATAATTTATTAACAGTAATCGTTCGTGTTGTCTAATTTTGCTCAGCGGATGTAGTCGAATTAGTAGCTAGCGAGAATGTTTCAGGCTTCCAAACAGCAAACAAAGGTTTTGTCCATAGTACTGCAGTGACCTATTTATGAGCGTGAATAACGACTCTGCCACTCAAGCTTACTATTGTGGCACAGTCCTTTGTAGAATATATGCTAGGCTACGCACCAAAAGGTTGATGGTTCGAGCCGCACTCCCTGCCTCTTTCATTACAGTATGTTGACAACATGAAATGTACATCTTCTAATCTAGGCCAATAAAACAACATAAAAATGACAAAACAAGGTTGGCTGCTGTTAGCCCAGTATTTCAGCTGCTGGATTCACCAAAACATGCATAGGCTGTAGTGATGGGTTACGCACAGTAATGGTTTGTCAGTAGATTGATTTGTGTTTTATTTACTGTGTCAACTCACCATAGCAGCTCAACCAAGACAGAATTTCGTTTCAATTCATTCAGAAAAAGTTACTCTTCAAACCAGTTGTGTTATGACCATCAAAGGACATGCTTTATTTACATTCGTGTTGTAAATAGCGGTGCTCTGACTCCATAATATAGGTGCAAATGAAGAATCAACTGCATTTCAACTCTGAATTTGTGTTGGGTTAATTTAAGATGCATTACAATGTGTTGCTTGTGTCACATTTTGGCGTTACCGTGGTCATCTACTCATCTCATTATGAATAGTAGGCTATCTTACATAAGTCTGCACATGTGATGATGCATGGAATGGTTTATTATATAGATGCATTTTGATGGTTAAAAATTCGCTTCCCCAAACTTGAAACTCTTATGTCTATCTGTCTTAGCTGGCATGCCTAGAAAAGCAAGCATTATCTAAATATATGGAATTAGACTCATTCCTTTCAATATTTTACCCAGATATTTGCAGAGATGCAGAGAAGCATATTTATTTATTTTGTCGCCAGTGTGTGTGTGTGTGTGTGTGTGTGTGTGTGTGTGTGTGTGTGTGTGTGTGTGTGTGTGTGTGTGGTGTGTGTGTGTGTGTGTGTGTGTGTGTGTGTGTGTGTGTGTGTGTGTGTCAGTCACCAGATCTCAACCCAATTGAACACTTATGGGAGATTCTGGAGCAGTTCCTGAGACAGCGGTTTCCACCACCATCAACAAAAAAACAAAATATGTAATTTATTGTGGAAGAATGGTGTCGCATCCCTCCTATAGAGTTCCAGACACTTGTCTAATCTGTTCCAAGGTGCATTGAAGCTGTTCTGGCTCGTGGTGGTCCAACGCCCTGTTAAGACACTTTATGTTGGTGTTTCCTTTATTTTGGCAGTTAACTGTATGTGGCAGTGATGCGCCTGCAGATAGCTTCTGGCTAACTTCTTTATGAGATGGGTTGTACAACCTGCATATCTTGACCAAATTAGATCTGAACATAGAGCTGGGGAGTAGAACACATGCAGCAGTAAGGAATTGTGTTGATCTAAGACACCATGCGTTCATGTTGTACTGATGCTGTTGTAGTTGATGTAAATGTTTTCTATGTGGTTCTGTTGTTGTTGAAAATGTCACTGCCCACTGTGTTTATTCGGTCAAACCTTCCTTTCCCTTTATCCGGCGTTTGCTCTGCTGCTGCTGTCCATGGTGCTGAAAGGGTTCTCCCTCTGCTGCACTGCGAGCGGAGTCTTATCTGCTGTTAGAAGCTACGGCTTGGGCAAACTAATCTAAGTAATCTACGAATTAGTGGTCCGGTGTCTTCTATTAAAACTTCAGATTGTAAAATGCACTCAAACATAGTGGAGTAGGCCTCTCTAACTTATTATTTCAAATTTGAAATGCTGCACGGCGTCTAGATTCAGTTGTATTGGCCATGTAGTCAGAGACTGTACAATAATCGCTCTTGCGTTTTTTCCTGTAGCCTCATGGCGTCGCTCCTCGCCAACTCTATGCTGTGGGTTTTAGAACACTCCCATTTCGTTTTGAGCTATATGAACAGGATTTATCCACACAGCCATTTCCTTGCGGAGCATAACACGGAGTACTGTAAGATAGACCATTGGCCCCTGGGGTTTCGTGTAGATACTGTGCTTATTTACATAATTTTTCATGTTTATGCCATTGGCATAAGTGAAGATGTCGGTATCTACTACGTCATGCGGATCTAAATGGCGTTTGCAATGTGCTATGCTTTTGCTTGCTATCATGCGGGCCTGTTTTGCGGACATTCGATATTCTGTTCCAGAGGAGACAAAGGCAAAACATGTAATCGGGAGCTTAAGTGGTGACCTTCGTTTGGATGTTAAGCGACTGAGGGTTCGGAAGGCCCGAGTTGATTACCACGGAGAGAAACGGTACTGTGGAGTAGACTTGGACTCCGGAGATCTCATTGTTCTCGAGAGAATCGACAGGGAGACGCTTTGTGAAACTACCTCACCCTGTATCTTGCATTTTGAGTTCATCCTGGAAAATCCTTTGGAGCTGCACAATATTGGGCTGGAAATACAGGACATAAATGACAACGCACCTCTTTTCCCCAAGGATTTAATCAAACTGGAAATAAGCGAATCTGCAACAACAGGCAGTAGATATAAAATAGCTTCTGCTCGAGATTTAGATGTAGGCATTAACTCCGTTCAAAGCTATGTGCTTGGTCAAAACGGTTATTTTGTTTTAGATGCAAAAATCAGCAAAGAAAGGTATGTTGAAATTGTATTGCAAAATAGTCTCGACCGAGAGAAGGAAGGCGAACATTCTCTAATGCTAACGGCAATTGACGGGGGGAATCCACGTCGGTCTGGTAGTGTTACAATAAATATTCTCATAATTGATGTAAATGATAACGGTCCAATATTTTCGCAAGCTGTGTATACGGTAACCGTTTTTGAAAATTCACCACAAGGCACCTCCCTGCTCAAGGTAAGCGCAACTGATAAAGATGAGGGTGCTAATGGTCACATTACATATTACATTAATCACGCGTCTGAAAACACAAAGCGTTTATTCAATATTGACCAAAACAGTGGGGAGATTACTGCGATTGGCGAGCTTGACCACGAAAAGGCCTCCTCTTATGAAGTGGAGATACAGGCGGAGGATGGCGGGGGGCAAGCCGGACACTGCAAAGTCCTCGTTGAAATATCTGACATAAATGACAATGCACCCACAATAACTGTGAAATCAGTCACCAATCCGATTCCAGAGAACATCCCAGCGGGCATTGAAATAGCTGTTATTAATGTAAAGGATCAGGACCATGGAGAGAACAGCAGAGTGAAGTGCAACATTGCGGAAAACCTACCTTTTAAACTCCAATCCTCAATTAAAAACTACTTTACCTTAGTAAGCAGCGCCCCTCTGGATCGAGAGCAAATCTCTGAATATGATGTCACCATAATAGCAACCGATGGAGGAACGCCGTCGTTGTCTTCAAGTGTTATTTTGAGTTTCCACATTTCTGATATAAATGACAACCCACCTGTGTTTGAAGAACAATCCTACAGTTCCTATGTGACTGAAAACAACAAGCCTGGCTCCTCTATGTGTTCTGTTACTGCCAGAGACCCAGACTGGAGACAGAACGGTACGGTGGTCTATTCTCTATTGCCCAGTGATGTCAACGGTGTTCCGGTGTCCTCATTTCTATCCATTAACGGAGACACGGGGGTGATCCATGCTGTGAGAGCATTTGACTATGAGCAGTTTAGGAGCTTCAAAGTCCACGTTGTAGCCAGAGACAATGGTTCTCCTCCACTCAGCAGTAACGTGACTGTGAGTGTCTTCATAACAGATGAGAATGATAACTCTCCACAGATATTATACCCTGCTCCAGCAGGGAACTCCTTGATGACTGAGATGGTCCCCAAAGCTGCTCTGGCGGGGTCCCTGGTTTCCAAGGTGATAGCTGTGGATGCTGACTCTGGACAGAACGCGTGGCTTTCATATCAGATCGTGAAATCGACTGATCCGGGACTTTTCACTATTGGTCTCCACAGTGGAGAGATCAGGGCACAGCGGGACATTTCTGAATCTGACAGTATGAAGCAGAACCTTGTTATATCAGTGAAAGATAATGGACAGCCCTCTCTCTCTACAACCTGTGATGTGTATTTACTCATATCAGACAACTTGGCTGAAGTTCCAGAACTGAAAGACATGACTTATGAGGATAGTTCCAAACTAACTTCCTATTTGATCATCGCACTGGTCTCTGTCTCCACCTTTTTCCTGACTTTCATTATTCTCATCCTGGCCGTGAGGTTCTGCCGCAGTAGAAAGCCTAGAATGTTGTTTGATGGAGCAGTCGCCATTCCCAGCGCGTATTTCCCTCCCAACTATGCAGAGGTGGATGGAGCTGGAACTCTGCGCAGTTCTTACAATTATGACGCATACCTGACAACGGGCTCACGCACCAGCGACTTCAAGTTTGCCAGATCTTACAATGACAGCACGCTGCCTGCTGACCAGACACTGGGGAAAGAAAGCAAAGATCAAGATTCGTTAGTGGACACCAAGGACTTGAACGAGGTAGGATTGTAAATATTTGTGCTAGTACTGTATGTTGTAATTTAATCTGAGCCCAAAAGCATGATTTCTTTCCTATATAATGTTAATTACATATCTTGCGTTCATTGTTTTTCATTAAGCAAACTGTTGATCGAAATTTTTACTCTGAACAGCCTTTCAATACCCTCGGTCTATAGTGTACAATTTCAGCATTCCGTTTGAAATTCTTCATAATTGTAGGTCTATTTCCCCCATTATGACTTTGTATCCCTGTTGTTTTCTGTTTGCAGCTTGTCTGTATTAACCATGACATCATAATGGGACTTCTTATAGGCTTAAGAGTATGATTATTAGATCAATTCAGCTTCCCATATTGTTACTTTGATTATGCATATTACACATTAGCCTACAGCATGGCTAGGCATACGATATCCTACTCTGGTAATGAAATCGTTCCTTTATTTAGTCAATGTTGATATGTAACACAGCGGGTCGCTGTTGGCTTACAAAAGCAAAAGTACTGATTGAAACCCACCCACTCCTGCCCTCAATCCGTCGTTATATTTTGTGTTTAAGGACTGCTTTCTCGCTTAAAGCCTTTCACGTTGGATACCCTTACCAAGGTAGAGGTCATATTTGCAGACGTTTTTGTATATATAGCCTATACTAAGAGGTTTGGGATCATTTGATTAATCTGAATGTATTATGGAATATAAAAGAGGTTCCATATTGAGGCGAGGGCGATGGTCCACCTTTGTCTTCCTGTTACTGACCGTCCATCAGTGTTTCGGGGATATTCGCTATTCCATTGCAGAAGAAATTAAACGAGGTTCTGTGGTTGGGAGCTTTTCTCAGGATTTGGGCATCGATGTGAAAACACTGTCGACCAGAAGACCAAGGATCGAATTCGAAGGTAGTACACGATACTGCGACATTAACCAGAAGACTGGAGATTTGATTGTGAACGAGCGGATGGACAGAGAGGAGCTGTGCGGACAAAAGCCGTCGTGTGCTTTGCATTTTGACTTCTTTTTGGAAAACCCTCTAGAGTTGCACCGTGTCACACTTGAAATCCAAGATGTTAACGACAACTTCCCAACATTTCCCAATGAAGTAATGAAATTAGAGATCAGAGAATCGGCCAATAAAGGAGAGCGATTTTCCATTGACGAGGCCCTCGACACAGATACGGGAGTCAATTCAGTTCAGGGTTATACTCTATCGGCAAATGAACATTTCACCTTGTCTGTTCACACAAGTGCTGAAACGGGTAAATATGCAGAGATCGTACTAGAGCATGAACTAGACCGAGAAAAGCAGGACGAACTATCACTTATTCTGACAGCTTATGATGGCGGAAAGCCACAGAAATCTGGCACTGTAGTTATACAGGTCCGGGTACTAGATGCTAATGATAATGTCCCTGTATTTACGCAGTCTATTTATAAGGTGAGTGTGCCTGAAAACGCTCCACCGGGTACTGCTGTGGTCACTGTCAGTGCGAGCGACGCAGATGAAGGGGCGAATGGAGAGGTTACATATGAATTTAGTCATATTTCTATCAAAACCAAAAATACTTTCTCTATTGATCCAAAAAGTGGAGAGATTAAAACAAAATCGATGATAGATTTTGAAGATACATCGTCCTTTGAGCTGCGAGTTAAAGCTAAAGATGGAGCAGGTCAGGCTGCTTCATGTAAAGTTATTGTTGACGTCGCTGATGTTAATGACAACGCCCCAGTCATACTTATTAAGTCATTCAAATCACCATTGCCAGAAAACTCACCAGCCGGTACAGAGGTTGCCTTAATTTATGTACAGGACAGAGATTCTGAGTCAAACAGCAAAGTAAGATGTTCTATTGAGCAGAACACATACTTCAAATTGTCCCCATCAATCAAAAAACACCTGTCCTTAATAACTGCTGTGGAATTGGATCGTGAGACACAGTCCGAATACAACATCACTCTTATTGCAACCGATGAAGGATATCCTCCACTGTCATCTTTTCAAACTATTACGTTAATTGTTTCTGATGTGAATGACAACCAACCTGTGTTTGAAGAACAATCCTACAGTTCCTATGTGACTGAAAACAACAAGCCTGGCTCCTCTATGTGTTCTGTTACTGCCAGAGACCCAGACTGGAGACAGAACGGCACGGTGGTCTATTCTCTATTGCCCAGTGATGTCAACGGTGTTCCGGTGTCCTCATTTCTATCCATTAACGGAGACACGGGGGTGATCCATGCTGTGAGAGCATTTGATTATGAGCAGTTTAGGAGCTTCAAAGTCCACGTTGTAGCCAGAGACAATGGTTCTCCTCCACTCAGCAGTAACGTGACAGTGAGAGTCTTCATAACAGATGAGAATGATAACTCTCCCCAGATATTATACCCTGCTCCAGCAGGGAACTCCTTGATGACTGAGATGGTCCCCAAAGCTGCTCTGGCGGGGTCCCTAGTTTCCAAGGTGATAGCTGTGGATGCTGACTCTGGACAGAACGCGTGGCTTTCATATCAGATCGTGAAATCGACTGATCCGGGACTTTTCACTATTGGTCTCCACAGTGGAGAGATCAGGGCACAGCGGGACATTTCTGAATCTGACAGTATGAAGCAGAACCTTGTTATATCAGTGAAAGATAACGGACAGCCCTCTCTCTCTACAACCTGTGATGTGTATTTACTCATATCAGACAACTTGGCTGAAATTCCAGAACTGAAAGACATGACTTATGAGGATAGTTCCAAACTTACTTCCTATTTGATCATAGCACTGGTCTCTGTCTCCACCTTTTTCCTGACTTTCATTATTCTCATCCTGGCCGTGAGGTTCTGCCGCAGTAGAAAGCCTAGAATGTTGTTTGATGGAGCAGTCGCCATTCCCAGCGCGTATTTCCCTCCCAACTATGCAGAGGTGGATGGAGCTGGAACTCTGCGCAGTTCTTACAATTATGACGCATACCTGACAACGGGCTCACGCACCAGTGACTTCAAGTTTGCCAGATCTTACAATGACAGCACGCTGCCTGCTGATCAGACACTAACAAGATGTCCAGATACATTACTAGAAGGGAGTATCATGTCGCTCAACACTGCAGGAGAAGCGAATGAGGTAAGCCTTCTCTCATCTGAGATACCACCGTTTGTACCTGAGTTGTTTCGTTGTGGGAGAATGGGTTATGTATGTGGAAAATACATTTTGGGCCTTAATGGCTTATGCCATCCTATAGAAACAGTAGGTCTATACTCGGTTTAGATGATAACAACTTAGTAGGCTAAAATGTGGCATTTATCCACTCATTGTTTTGTTTGATTGGTTGAGTTGCAAAGGTGCTCGCTGTTTCTTCTCTTCTCTGTGAGGAGTAATTCACTAGGGGTTTGATTTGATGGAAGCAGTTTGCTCCGTGTTTGTTTGGGCTGTGGTTTCCTATAATTAAAACAAGCAATGCAGTTTCGGTTGCTTTTAGCCGGTGATGTTTTCTTCACTGATTTTCTGATGGAGTTGACAATAAAGCTTGATGGAGATAGGAAAACATGGTTTAGACTACTTTTGAAAAGGAATGAGACATTGTATAATAAATGGACAGTTTTTACCTGGAAAGAGTTTTGAATGTGTTTCGAAACTTGATTATATATTGTTAGGGTGTGTGTTCAGCGTTGTGCATTAAAATCCCCATTGCCTACCGTTTTTTTTGTTGGTCGCCTACATTTCAGCACCAGACCAGTGGACAGCGTGGTGACATGTTTTAGTTTACTGAAGTCTAACGGTCAAAAACTCAAAGATAGAATGCGAAAGAATTAGCATTATTTTGATGACTAACGAAACATCGGTAGTGAAATCGACAGTTTTCATGACGATGGTTGAAATATTTTATTATCCAGTAAAAAAACATGTTGCAACTAGTCTACTAATGGCTTATTGTGTGAATATTAGGAATATTGTGTAGGTTTTTCCTAATAGCGTACCTCATCCATGTCTTCTCATTATCATGTTACGTCGAGTTGTAATACGGTCGTCTGCGTTTGGAGAATATGAATCATTCCAAGAAGGACACATGGAAAACAATATAGGCCTACGAGCATGCTGTTTATCTGATAGACTCATGATGTCGCTTTCCACCAGCTAAGTACAGTTAACTATATACCTCCACCTACTACGGGGGAGTAGGCTACATACAGAGTGTCAAAATACCATTTCTCACTGAAAAGCGGTTAGACATTGTAATCTTTCTTCCGTTTGTCTATTGATTGTGGACAATTGGCCTTAATTGCTATTAGACATTGAAGATGGGCTACAAAGGCTTTACGGTTTTTGAATTTGCTTTTCGTCTGTCTTTTTGCCTTTTCTTCATGCACATCAGCAAAGGAGACGTGAGCTTTTCTATACCAGAGCAGGTGAAACGCGGATCTGTAATCGGCAAAAATACTCAAGGTTCTGATGTTGGATGTTAGGCAATTGGGTGTTATTTTTTGGGTTTAAATTACACTTCGTTTTTCACAGTTAGAAATACACATTCAAACATAAGAACCTATAGACTACATCGGTTTCCTATTTAAATTCAGTTCTGTGATGGCTTATTTTTTTTCGCTGTTCTTAGTAGACAGGTGTATCGCTGTTATCGCTACAACCAATTCTCAAAATCTATCGATTTGTCTTTTTACATCATCATGTAGGTTCAGATTTTCTTTTTTCGATATTAGAATCATGTAGGTAGAAGCTTGCTCATTGTTTGTCTATGGCATCCTGATTCATATGTTTAACAGGCACTGCAACTGTTATTCGTCTTTATGGAAGTCTGGTTGTTGTACTCGCCCAAAGTAATTCTGACATGCAGTAGGCTAAGTGTATTTTCTTACCCAGTTTTAGAGTAACTGAATGGAGGATAATGTTGAGTTTTTAAATGGAATCCGTTTAAAAATAAGAACTTGACATGGCCATATAGATACGCTATTATTCATTTTTCTAATTTCTCATTTCACAATAAATATATTGGAGTAGATTGAGATTTAAGTCTATTGCGTTTTAGCGTTCTGAAACATCCCCATTGATAATTCAGCAACTCTTGATGTCAGCTACGTTTCAGCACCAGGAATGTGGACAGCGACAACACTTTTTTCCTTCACTTTAAAGTCAGTTTAAATCCTGCCAAAGTCAAATGTGGACGGGAACAACAGCACATTTTGGTTTGTTGAGTGAGGACACATTGATAGCTAGTGGAATCCGTGCATTGCATTGGCTTAAAGGAGAAAGTTGCGACTAACTCGATGTTTTTACCTTACGGGACTGTTCTTATTCAAGAAAAGGAGTTCATACATCATACAAGCATTACTTTAAACGTATTTCTGTATTACTATTTATTATTTAACTGAAGTCATAGGCTACATCATCTTTGTAGGAATATATAATTATAAGATAGAATACTTCAGATTCACATTGTGTGTTGTTTCTTTAATGACTGAGGATGTCGCTGTTCACCAGCTAAGAAAAGGTAGGCAGCCTACACTTCTCAACCCGCTAATATATTACTCAAAGGGCGGAAACAGCCTATCGCGCCATTATCACTGAGGAGCAGTCGGCCAAAGGACCTAATTTCTTCAGTTTGGTCATTTGTCTTAGCCAATATTTGTAGTAGCCTACATTGCATAATAATTGTTTTCACCTTGTAATTGGAATATTTTCGTTTGTACATCGAAAATGGGCTACATTGGATTTACAGATTCAGCTTTTGTCCTCCATCTGGCTTGTGTTCTATGCCTAATACGCATCAGCAATGGCGACATGACCTATTCCGTTCCAGAGGAGATGAAACGCGGATCTGTGGTCGGAAATATAGCCAAGGATCTTGGGTTGGATCCTAAGAGACTGTCGGCTCGAAAAGCTCGTTTAGAAGAGGATGGAACTAAACACTTCTGTGACATTAACCTGAATTCGGGAGATCTTGTTGTCGCTGAAAGAATTGATAGGGAGCAGCTTTGCGGTCCGAGGATTTCATGCGGGCTAAAATATGAAATGGTTCTTGAAAGTCCTTTAGAATTGCATCGCATATCTCTTCAGATTCAGGATGTGAACGATAATTCACCACAGTTTGCAGATGATGTTATCAAATTGGAAATAAGGGAATCAGCTGATAAAGGTGAACGTTTCCCCATTAATGAAGCCCACGATGCAGATATAGGTCAGAATGCAGTTCAAAGCTACTCTTTGCAAAGGAATGACCATTTTGTCTTGAATGTTCATACTAATCGAGATGGAGGTAAATACGGTGAGTTAGTGTTAGAGAAAGAGCTGGACCGAGAACAAAAGCAGGAGGTGACGTTGTTACTTACTGCTGTTGATGGTGGGACTCCACAGAGATCTGGTACTGTAGTTATACACGTCACTGTGTTGGATGCTAACGACAATATTCCAGTATTTAGCCAGGACGTGTATAAGGTCAGATTACCTGAAAATTCTCCGTTAGGTACCATTATAGCTACAGTCCGCGCAACTGATGCAGATGAGGGAGCAAATGGTGATGTCATATATGATCTAGGTCGAGTTTCTGAAGAGTTGAAGAATTTGTTTCGCCTCGATAGTAAAACTGGGGTTATAAATCTGGCTGGACCGATAGATTATGAGGAGCAGCCCATTTATGAGCTGCGCGTCCTCGCCAAGGATGGTGCAGGTTTGGTGTCATACACAAAAGTACTGATAGATATTACTGACGTAAACGACAACGCACCAGTGATATTAATAAAAACTCTGACCAGTCCAATTCCAGAGAATGTGTTACCTGGCACAGAGGTGGGCATCATTAATGTACAGGATAAAGACTCGGAGGGAAATAGACAGGTCCGCTGCTCCATTCAACAAAATGTTCCGTTCAAATTAAATCCCTCAATCAAAAACTACTATTCTCTGGTAACAACTAGTGAACTAGACCGTGAGATAATATCAGATTACAACATAACTATCACTGCCACTGACGACGGGTCTCCACCTTTATCCTCCTCAAAGACTATTCATTTATCTGTATCAGACGTGAATGACAATCCTCCTGTGTTTGAAGAACAATCCTACAGTTCCTATGTGACTGAAAACAACAAGCCTGGCTCCTCTATGTGTTCTGTTACTGCCAGAGACCCAGACTGGAGACAGAACGGTACGGTGGTCTATTCTCTATTGCCCAGTGATGTCAACGGTGTTCCGGTGTCCTCATTTCTATCCATTAACGGAGACACGGGGGTGATCCATGCTGTGAGACCATTTGATTATGAGCAGTTTAGGAGCTTCAAAGTCCACGTTGTAGCCAGAGACAATGGTTCTCCTCCACTCAGCAGTAACGTGACAGTGAGTGTCTTCATAACAGATGAGAATGATAACTCTCCCCAGATATTATACCCTGCGCCAGCAGGGAACTCCTTGATGACTGAGATGGTCCCCAAAGCTGCTCTGGCGGGGTCCCTGGTTTCCAAGGTGATAGCTGTGGATGCTGACTCTGGACAGAACGCGTGGCTTTCATATCAGATGGTGAAATCGACTGATCCGGGACTTTTCACTATTGGTCTCCACAGTGGAGAGATCAGGGCACAGCGGGACATTTCTGAATCTGACAGTATGAAGCAGAACCTTGTTATATCAGTGAAAGATAACGGACAGCCCTCTCTCTCTACAACCTGTGATGTATATTTACTCATATCAGACAACTTGGCTGAAGTTCCTGAACTGAAAGACATGACTTATGAGGATAGTTCCAAACTAACTTCCTATTTGATCATCGCACTGGTCTCTGTCTCCACCTTTTTCCTGACTTTCATTATTCTCATCCTGGCCGTGAGGTTCTGCCGCAGTAGAAAGCCTAGAATGTTGTTTGATGGAGCAGTCGCCATTCCCAGCGCGTATTTCCCTCCCAACTATGCAGAGGTGGATGGAGCTGGAACTCTGCGCAGTTCTTACAATTATGACGCATACCTGACAACGGGCTCACGCACCAGTGACTTCAAGTTTGCCAGATCTTACAACGACAGCACGCTGCCTGCTGACCAGACACTGAGGAAGAACCCAAATGAACCTTTCGGAGAAAACATTATCACGTTCAACACCTTGGGGGAGTGCGAGGTGAGATTTCATAGCTTTGACATTGTGATAAACGAAAATGCTTTATTTGTTTATTTAGCCGTTTTGCATAGTCAATCATATGAAACTATAGGTAGCTTACTTTATTGTGTGTTAGGCTAATATTATTACAACAGTGTTGTCTGCTGTACTCTTTCAGTCATTTGATTCAGTCCCATTTTGCATCACTGATAATCTCTGAGGATGTATTTATTTCCCCTCTTGATCCCATTTTAATGTGATTTAGTTAAATACGTAGGCCGTTTCAGCACCACTTAAAAAACTGCAATAGGTAAAGACGTGGGTTATGTTTGAAAGAAACGCCGGATTTTTTAATTACTTTTTTCCCCTTCGAAAACTGTAATGGGTAGAGACGTGAAATATGTTTGAAAGAAATGCCTGATTTTAAAAGGACCTTTTTCCAGTGATTATATTTGGACTTAATTTATTGGCATGATCTTTTGAAGACTACATGGACAGACTACTTTGCCCATTGATCATTCGGTTGAGATGTTGACACAAGGGGATTCGTGTTTTTACAATCCTGCATTTTGAAATAGTCTACCTCTGTTGATATGAGGGGTCCCATTATGTATCTTTAAAAACAATTAAACCCGGCATGTTTTTCTATGCGTAGCAAACTCTCCTCTATACAATTGGCGAGAGACTTGCACACTATTTTCTGCAGTTTTATTCAACTACACGGAGTGTCGCTATTGACCAGCAGTAGCTTTGAAATGAATCTCTCCACCCATTCTTGAAATGTCCAGGGAGTGAGGGGACATCATTATTGCAGTGTAAAAGTCTCCTGCTTAACATTTTAACGTGGTGCATTTTGATCTGCTGGTTGTAAACGTTTCTTCGGTTGGATAGCACTGATTTTGACACACTAATCGGCCTATTTGGAATGAGTTGTGTTATCTGAAAATGGAATACAAGGGATTCTCGTTCTCTGCCTCATTGCTCGGCCTGGCTTTGTTTCTTTTCCTGCTGCACACCAGCTATGGAGACGTGACCTATTCTGTTCCGGAGGAGATGAAACGCGGATCTGTGATCGGAAATATAGCCAAGGATCTGGGGCTGGATGCAAAACGACTTATGTATCGGAAAGCTCGTTTAGATGTTCAAGGTAGCAGCAAGCGCTATTGTGAAATCAATCTGAATACTGGGGATATGGTCATCGCTGAAATAATAGACAGGGAGCAGCTTTGCGGTAGGAGGATTTCATGCACCTTAAAATTCGAGATGGTTCTGGAAAATCCTTTAGAATTACATAACATAATCTTACAGGTACAAGATATTAATGACAATAGCCCACTATTTGGGGAAGATAGCGTTACGTTTGATATCAGGGAGTCAGCAGTCAAAGGCGCTCGATTTTCGGTGAATCCGGCTCACGATGCAGATATAGGACTGAACGCTGTTCAAAGCTACACACTACAAAGGAACGACCATTTTAGCCTGGCTGTTCATACCAACCCAGGTTCTGAAAAGTATGGTGAGCTAGTGTTAGACACAGAGTTAGACCGAGAACAACAACAGGAGGTATCATTACTACTGACTGCGGTTGATGGTGGGACCCCACAGAGATCTGGAACTGTAGTTATACACGTCACTGTGCTGGATGCTAACGATAATAAACCAGTGTTTAGCCAGAATGTCTATAAGGTCAGTGTACCTGAAAATGCTCCATCAGGTTCATTAGTTGTTACTGTGACGGCAACAGATGCAGACGAGGGGGCAAATGGACAGGTGACGTACGGATTTGGCCCAATCTCAGAAGAATTAAATCAATTATTTTCTCTTGACCCTAAAACGGGAGACATCAGGATAGCAGGACAGATGGATTTTGAAGAAGAATCAATTCATGAATTGCGTATCAAAGCCAAAGATGGCTCGGGATTGACTTCCTTTGCCAAAATATTCATAGAAATTACAGATGTTAATGACAATGCCCCAGTGATATCTCTTAAATCCTTGACCAATCCCATCCCAGAGAACTTGTTACCTGGCAGAGAAGTGGGCATCATTAATGTACAGGATAAAGACTCGGAGGGAAATAGACAGGTCCGCTGCTCCATTCAACAAAATGTTCCTTTCAAATTAAACCCTTCAATCAAAAACTACTATTCTCTGGTAACAACTAGTGAACTAGACCGTGAGATAATATCAGATTATAACATAACTATCACTGCCACTGACGAGGGGTCTCCACCTTTATCCTCCTCAAAGACTATTCATTTATCTGTATCAGACGTGAATGACAACCCTCCTGTGTTTGAAGAACAATCCTACAGTTCCTATGTGACTGAAAACAACAAGCCTGGCTCCTCTATGTGTTCTGTTACTGCCAGAGACCCAGACTGGAGACAGAACGGTACGGTGGTCTATTCTCTATTGCCCAGTGATGTCAACGGTGTTCCGGTGTCCTCATTTCTATCCATTAACGGAGACACGGGGGTGATCCATGCTGTGAGAACATTTGATTATGAGCAGTTTAGGAGCTTCAAAGTCCACGTTGTAGCCAGAGACAATGGTTCTCCTCCACTCAGCAGTAACGTGACAGTGAGAGTCTTCATAACAGATGAGAATGATAACTCTCCCCAGATATTATACCCTGCGCCAGCAGGGAACTCCTTGATGACTGAGATGGTCCCCAAAGCTGCTCTGGCGGGGTCCCTGGTTTCCAAGGTGATAGCTGTGGATGCTGACTCTGGACAGAACGCGTGGCTTTCATATCAGATCGTGAAATCGACTGATCCGGGACTTTTCACTATTGGTCTCCACAGTGGAGAGATCAGGGCACAGCGGGACATTTCTGAATCTGACAGTATGAAGCAGAACCTTGTTATATCAGTGAAAGATAACGGACAGCCCTCTCTCTCTACAACCTGTGATGTATATTTACTCATATCAGACAACTTGGCTGAAGTTCCTGAACTGAAAGACATGACTTATGAGGATAGTTCCAAACTAACTTCCTATTTGATCATCGCACTGGTCTCTGTCTCCACCTTTTTCCTGACTTTCATTATTCTCATCCTGGCCGTGAGGTTCTGCCGCAGTAGAAAGCCTAGAATGATGTTTGATGGAGCAACTATGCAGAGGTGGATGGAGCTGGAACTCTGCGCAGTTCTTACAATTATGACGCATACCTGACAACGGGCTCACGCACCAGTGACTTCAAGTTTGCCAGATCTTACAATGACAGCACGCTGCCTGCTGATCAGACACTAACAAGATGTCCAGATACATTACTAGAAGGAAGTTCCATCACCCTCAACACTGCAGGGGAGTCTATTGAGGTAAGACAGAACTAAGAGGAGATATCCCTTTTCTTTGTGTGCGAATGCATCCGATGTTATGATATCAGAATATCTTTCCTAGTGTGTTAGTGGTCTTTTCCTTAAATTCTTCTTTATCCTCCTGATTATGAAGGGTTATGTAACGACATCAATATTCACTTTTTAATTCCTTTTCACAAGGGATATTCTTTAAATTTCGTTGTTGGTTTGTATACAATTAGGGATGCTTTCCCAATCATGGAGTGTGTGTTTTCATTTTCCTTCCTGTAGTATCCTCATTGCCTACCACATTTTTCTTCAAGTACATTGGCTACATTTCCAAATTTCAGCACCTGCTTAGTGGACAGCGACGTTACAATCACTTTACCGTAGAGTATAGTGGAAATATAATTGCTGGGTTTGATCAGTAATATGGATTATGCGTCGTTGGATTTTATGTGGACCGTTTATTTAACGTAACGATGTGTTGTTGTTGTTATTACTCGGCATCCATGAATAATCAGACAGTGGCAACAGGATGGAAATATTGAATTTACTTTTCCTATCTTCTAATATATGCTTGCAAAAGGAGTTGATTGCGCACAACTATTGGTTTTCCTGTCATCTCTTGCTAAACTATATGAAACGTTCTTCCTACTTTTCACAACACAAGGATGGGGGGAAATATTGACCAAGATGATAAATGACTAGAACTGTTTGTATTGTGATTGCTGTTTTCTGTAAGAACTCAGGATGTCGCTGTTTACCATAAGTAGAATTACAGGCTCTACTCCACCCACCATTGGATTATTCAAAAGAGTAATGGACTATATTGCATCACTTTCACCGAGGAGCAGTCGGACAACATTCGTTTTGCTATTCCTTTTGAGAGGCTAATATTGTACTCTTACGTTGCAGTATCATTTCGACTAGTATTTAACTCTTATGTTGACACTTGGTTTTGATCATCCAGAATGGGGTACACAGGATCTTCGGTTTTTACCTCTTTGTTCCGCCTGGCTTTTTGTCATTGCCTGATGCGCATCAGCAATGGAGACTTGAGCTATTCAATTCCAGAGGAGATGAAACGCGGATCTGTGATCGGAAATCTAGTTAAGGATCTGGGGCTGGATGCTAAGAGACTTTCAGGTCGTAAAGCTCGTTTGGATATGGATGGCAGTCGTCAACCTTACTGTGACATTAATGTGAATACTGGAGAATTAATTGTGGCTGAAACAATAGACAGGGAGGAGCTGTGTGGACCGAAGGTTTCTTGTTCTTTAAAATACGAGCTTGTGCTAGAGAAACCTCTGGAATTACATCGCATAACTGTACAAATACAAGATATAAACGACAATTCACCACGGTTTCCCAATGCACGTATTGATCTAGAAATTCAGGAATCTGCTGACAAAGGCGCACGATATCCCTTGGATGAACCTCATGACTCTGACATAGGATTAAATGCTATACAAAGCTATTCACTGGAGAGGAATGCCTATTTTATTTTGGACGTTCAAACGAGCTCAGACGGAGGAAAATATGGCGAGTTGGTATTAGAAAAAGAATTAGATCGAGAACAACAGCAAGAGGTGACGTTGTTACTTACTGCGGTTGATGGTGGGACTCCACAGAGATCTGGTACTGTAGTTATACACGTCACTGTGTTGGATGCTAACGATAATAAACCAGTGTTTAGCCAGACAGTGTACAAAGTACGTTTGCCTGAAAATTCTCCAACAGGGACTGTTGTAGTTGCAGTTAGTGCTAGTGATGAAGACGAAGGAGCAAATGGAGAAGTATCATATGAGTTCAATCGTATTTCCGATAAAGCAGCTAAACTGTTTTCCATCGACAAAAAGACTGGCGAGATTAAAGTGCAGGGTCCCATAGATTATGAAGAAAATACAGAATACGAAGTGCGTGTCCAGGCTAAAGATGGGTCTGGCTTAGCTGGCAATGCAAAAGTAATGATAGAAATCACAGACCTAAATGACAACGCACCGGTGATATTGATCAAATCCTTTAACAATCCCATCCCTGAGAACGTGTTACCTGGTACAGAGGTGGGCATCATAAATGTACAAGATGAAGATTCAGAGGGAAATAGACAGGTCCGCTGCTCCATTCAACAAAATGTCCCTTTCAAACTTAACCCTTCAATCAAAAACTACTATTCTCTGGTAACAACTAGTGAACTGGACCGTGAGATAATATCAGATTATAACATAACTATCACTGCCACTGACGAGGGGTCTCCACCTTTATCCTCCACAAATACTATTCATTTATCTGTATCAGACGTGAACGACAATCCTCCTGTGTTTGAAGAACAATCCTACAGTTCCTATGTGACTGAAAACAACAAGCCTGGCTCCTCTATGTGTTCTGTTACTGCCAGAGACCCAGACTGGAGACAGAACGGTACGGTGGTCTATTCTCTATTGCCCAGTGGTGTCAACGGTGTTCCGGTGTCCTCATTTCTATCCATTAACGGAGACACGGGGGTGATCCATGCTGTGAGAGCATTTGATTATGAGCAGTTTAGGAGCTTCAAAGTCCACGTTGTAGCCAGAGACAATGGTTCTCCTCCACTCAGCAGTAACGTGACAGTGAGAGTCTTCATAACAGATGAGAATGATAACTCTCCCCAGATATTATACCCTGCTCCAGCAGGGAACTCCTTGATGACTGAGATGGTCCCCAAAGCTGCTCTGGCGGGGTCCCTGGTTTCCAAGGTGATAGCTGTGGATGCTGACTCTGGACAGAACGCGTGGCTTTCATATCAGATCGTGAAATCGACTGATCCGGGACTTTTCACTATTGGTCTCCACAGTGGAGAGATCAGGGCACAGCGGGACATTTCTGAATCTGACAGTATGAAGCAGAACCTTGTTATATCAGTGAAAGATAACGGACAGCCCTCTCTCTCTGCAACCTGTGATGTGTATTTACTCATATCAGACAACTTGGCTGAAGTTCCAGAACTGAAAGACATGACTTATGAGGATAGTTCCAAACTAACTTCCTATTTGATCATAGCACTGGTCTCTGTCTCCACCTTTTTCCTGACTTTCATTATTCTCATCCTGGCCGTGAGGTTCTGCCGCAGTAGAAAGCCTAGAATGTTGTTTGATGGAGCAGTCGCCATTCCCAGCGCGTATTTCCCTCCCAACTATGCAGAGGTGGATGGAGCTGGAACTCTGCGCAGTTCTTACAATTATGACGCATACCTGACAACGGGCTCACGCACCAGTGACTTCAAGTTTGCCAGATCTTACAATGACAGCACGCTGCCTGCTGATCAGACACTAACAAGATGTCCAGATACATTACTAGAAGGGAGTATCATGTCGCTCAACACTGCAGGAGAAGCGAATGAGGTAAGCCTTCTCTCATCTGAGATACCACCGTTTGTACCTGAGTTGTTTCGTTGTGGGAGAATGGGTTATGTATGTGGAAAATACATTTTGGGCCTTAATGGCTTATGCCATCCTATAGAAACAGTAGGTCTATACTCGGTTTAGATGATAACAACTTAGTAGGCTAAAATGTGGCATTTATCCACTCATTGTTTTGTTTGATTGGTTGAGTTGCAAAGGTGCTCGCTGTTTCTTCTCTTCTCTGTGAGGAGTAATTCACTAGGGGTTTGATTTGATGGAAGCAGTTTGCTCCGTGTTTGTTTGGGCTGTGGTTTCCTATAATTAAAACAATGCAGTTTCGGTTGCTTTTAGCCGGTGATGTTTTCTTCACTGATTTTCTGATGGAGTTGACAATAAAGCTTGATGGAGATAGGAATACATGGTTTAGACTACTTTTGAAAAGGAATGAGACATTGTATAATAAATGGACAGTTTTTACCTGGAAAGAGTTTTGAATGTCTTTTGAAACTTTTTGATTGATTGATTGATTTATGATTATATATTGTTAGGGTGTGTGTTCAGCGTTGTGCATTAAAATCCCCATTGCCTACCGTTTTTTTTGTTGGTCGCCTACATTTCAGCACCAGACCAGTGGACAGCGTGGTGACATGTTTTAGTTTACTGAAGTCTAACGGTCAAAAACTCAAAGATAGAATTCGAAAGAAATACCATTATTTTAATGACTAACGAAACATCGGTAGTGAAATCGACAGTTTTCATGACGATGGTTGAAATATTTTATTATCCAGTAAAAAAACATGTTGCAACTAGTCTACTAATGGCTTATTGTGTGAATATTAGGAATATTGTGTAGGTTTTTCCTAATAGCGTACCTCATCCATGTCTTCTCATGATCATGTTACGTCGAGTTTTAATACGGTCGTCTGCGTTTGGAGAATATGATACATTCCAAGAAGGACACATGAAAACAATATAGGCCTACGAGCATGCTGTTTATCTGATAGACTCATGATGTCGCTTTCCACCAGCTAAGTACAGTTAACTATATACCTCCACCTACTACGGGGGAGTAGGCTACATACAGAGTGTCAAAATACCATTTCTCACTGAAAAGCGGTTAGACATTGTAATCTTTCTTCCGTTTGTCTATTGATTGTGGATAATTGGCCTTAATTGCTATTAGACATTAAAGATGGGCTACAAAGGCTTTACGGTTTTTGAATTTGCTTTTCGTCTGTCTTTTTGCCTTTTCTTCATGCACATCAGCAAAGGAGACGTGAGCTTTTCTATACCAGAGCAGGTGAAACGCGGATCTGTAATCGGCAAAAATACTCAAGGTTCTGATGTTGGATGTTAGGCAATTGGGTGTTATTTTTGGGGTTTAAATTACACTTCGTTTTTCACAGTTAGAAATACACATTCAAACATAAGAACCTATAGACTACATCGGTTTCCTATTTAAATTTAGTTCTGTGATGGCTTATTTTTTTTTCGCTGTTCTTAGTAGACAGGTGTATCGCTGTTATCGCTACAACAATTCTCAAAATCTATCGATTTGTCTTTTTACATCATCATGTAGGTTCAGATTTTCTTTTTTCGATATTAGAATCATGTAGGTAGAAGCTTGCTCATTGTTTGTCTATGGCATCCTGATTCATATGTTTAATAGGCACTGCAACTATTATTCGTCTTTATGGAAGTCTGGTTGTTGTACTCGCCCAAAGTAATTCTGACATGCAGTAGGCTAAGTGTATTTTCTTACCCAGTTTTAGAGTAACTGAATGGAGGATAATGTTGAGTTTTTAAATGGAATCCGTTTAAAAATAAGAACTTGACATGGCCAAATAGATACGTTATTATTCATTTTTCTAATTTCTCATTTCACAATAAATATATTGCAGTAGATTGAGATTTAAGCCTATTGCGTTTTAGCGTTCTGAAATATCCCCATTGCTAATTCAGCAACTCTTGATGTCAGCTACGTTTCAGCACCAGGAATGTGGACAGCGACAACACTTTTTTCCTTCACTTTAAAGTCAGTTTAAATCCTGCCAAAGTCAAATGTGGACGGGAACAACAGCACATGTTGGTTTGTTGAGTGAGGACACATTGATAGCTAGTGGAATCCGTGCATTGCATTGGCTTAAAGGAGAAAGTTGCGACTAACTCGATGTTTTTACCTTACGGGACAGTTGTTATTCAAGAAAAGGAGTTCATACATCATACAAGCAATACTTTAAACGTATTTCTGTATTACTATTTATTATTTAACTGAAGTCATAGGCTACATCATCTTTGTAGGAATATATAATTATGAGATAGAATACTTCAGATTCACATTGTGTGTTGTTTCTTTAATGACTGAGGATGTCGCTGTTCACCAGCTAAGAAAAGGTAGGCAGCCTACACTTCTCAACCCGCTAATATATTACTCAAAGGGCGGAAACAGCCTATCGCGCCATTATCACTGAGGAGCAGTCGGCCAAAGGACCTAATTTCTTCAGTTTGGTCATTTGTCTTAGCCAATATTTGTAGTAGCCTACATTGCATAATAATTGTTTTCACCTTGTAATTGGAATATTTTCGTTTGTACATCGAAAATGGGCTACATTGGATTTACAGATTCAGCTTTTGTCCTCCATCTGGCTTGTGTTCTATGCCTAATACGCATCAGCAATGGCGACATGACCTATTCCGTTCCAGAGGAGATGAAACGCGGATCTGTGGTCGGAAATATAGCCAAGGATCTTGGGTTGGATCCTAAGAGACTGTCGGCTCGAAAAGCTCGTTTAGAAGAGGATGGAACTAAACACTTCTGTGACATTAACCTGAATTCGGGAGATCTTGTTGTCGCTGAAAGAATTGATAGGGAGCAGCTTTGCGGTCCGAGGATTTCATGCGGGCTAAAATATGAAATGGTTCTTGAAAGTCCTTTAGAATTGCATCGCATATCTCTTCAGATTCAGGATGTGAACGATAATTCACCACAGTTTGCAGATGATGTTATCAAATTGGAAATAAGGGAATCAGCTGATAAAGGTGAACGTTTCCCCATTAATGAAGCCCACGATGCAGATATAGGTCAGAATGCAGTTCAAAGCTACTCTTTGCAAAGGAATGACCATTTTGTCTTGAATGTTCATACTAATCGAGATGGAGGTAAATACGGTGAGTTAGTGTTAGAGAAAGAGTTGGACCGAGAACAAAAGCAGGAGGTGACGTTGTTACTTACTGCTGTTGATGGTGGGACTCCACAGAGATCTGGTACTGTAGTTATACACGTCACTGTGTTGGATGCTAACGACAATATTCCAGTATTTAGCCAGGACGTGTATAAGGTCAGATTACCTGAAAATTCTCCGTTAGGTACCATTATAGCTACAGTCCGCGCAACTGATGCAGATGAGGGAGCAAATGGTGATGTCATATATGATCTAGGTCGAGTTTCTGAAGAGTTGAAGAATTTGTTTCGCCTCGATAGTAAAACTGGGGTTATAAATCTGGCTGGACCGATAGATTATGAGGAGCAGCCCATTTATGAGCTGCGCGTCCTCGCCAAGGATGGTGCAGGTTTGGTGTCATACACAAAAGTACTGATAGATATTACTGACGTAAACGACAACGCACCAGTGATATTAATAAAAACTCTGACCAGTCCAATTCCAGAGAATGTGTTACCTGGCACAGAGGTGGGCATCATTAATGTACAGGATAAAGACTCGGAGGGAAATAGACAGGTCCGCTGCTCCATTCAACAAAATGTTCCGTTCAAATTAAATCCCTCAATCAAAAACTACTATTCTCTGGTAACAACTAGTGAACTAGACCGTGAGATAATATCAGATTACAACATAACTATCACTGCCACTGACGACGGGTCTCCACCTTTATCCTCCTCAAAGACTATTCATTTATCTGTATCAGACGTGAATGACAATCCTCCTGTGTTTGAAGAACAATCCTACAGTTCCTATGTGACTGAAAACAACAAGCCTGGCTCCTCTATGTGTTCTGTTACTGCCAGAGACCCAGACTGGAGACAGAACGGTACGGTGGTCTATTCTCTATTGCCCAGTGATGTCAACGGTGTTCCGGTGTCCTCATTTCTATCCATTAACGGAGACACGGGGGTGATCCATGCTGTGAGACCATTTGATTATGAGCAGTTTAGGAGCTTCAAAGTCCACGTTGTAGCCAGAGACAATGGTTCTCCTCCACTCAGCAGTAACGTGACAGTGAGTGTCTTCATAACAGATGAGAATGATAACTCTCCCCAGATATTATACCCTGCGCCAGCAGGGAACTCCTTGATGACTGAGATGGTCCCCAAAGCTGCTCTGGCGGGGTCCCTGGTTTCCAAGGTGATAGCTGTGGATGCTGACTCTGGACAGAACGCGTGGCTTTCATATCAGATGGTGAAATCGACTGATCCGGGACTTTTCACTATTGGTCTCCACAGTGGAGAGATCAGGGCACAGCGGGACATTTCTGAATCTGACAGTATGAAGCAGAACCTTGTTATATCAGTGAAAGATAACGGACAGCCCTCTCTCTCTACAACCTGTGATGTATATTTACTCATATCAGACAACTTGGCTGAAGTTCCTGAACTGAAAGACATGACTTATGAGGATAGTTCCAAACTAACTTCCTATTTGATCATCGCACTGGTCTCTGTCTCCACCTTTTTCCTGACTTTCATTATTCTCATCCTGGCCGTGAGGTTCTGCCGCAGTAGAAAGCCTAGAATGTTGTTTGATGGAGCAGTCGCCATTCCCAGCGCGTATTTCCCTCCCAACTATGCAGAGGTGGATGGAGCTGGAACTCTGCGCAGTTCTTACAATTATGACGCATACCTGACAACGGGCTCACGCACCAGTGACTTCAAGTTTGCCAGATCTTACAACGACAGCACGCTGCCTGCTGACCAGACACTGAGGAAGAACCCAAATGAACCTTTCGGAGAAAACATTATCACGTTCAACACCTTGGGGGAGTGCGAGGTGAGATTTCATAGCTTTGACATTGTGATAAACGAAAATGCTTTATTTGTTTATTTAGCCGTTTTGCATAGTCAATCATATGAAACTATAGGTAGCTTACTTTATTGTGTGTTAGGCTAATATTATTACAACAGTGTTGTCTGCTGTACTCTTTCAGTCATTTGATTCAGTCCCATTTTGCATCACTGATAATCTCTGAGGATGTATTTATTTCCCCTCTTGATCCCATTTTAATGTGATTTAGTTAAATACGTAGGCCGTTTCAGCACCACTTAAAAAACTGCAATAGGTAAAGACGTGGGTTATGTTTGAAAGAAACGCCGGATTTTTTAATTACTTTTTTCCCCTTCGAAAACTGTAATGGGTAGAGACGTGAAATATGTTTGAAAGAAATGCCTGATTTTAAAAGGACCTTTTTCCAGTGATTATATTTGGACTTAATTTATTGGCATGATCTTTTGAAGACTACATGGACAGACTACTTTGCCCATTGATCATTCGGTTGAGATGTTGACACAAGGGGATTCGTGTTTTTACAATCCTGCATTTTGAAATAGTCTACCTCTGTTGATATGAGGGGTCCCATTATGTATCTTTAAAAACAATTAAACCCGGCATGTTTTTCTATGCGTAGCAAACTCTCCTCTATACAATTGGCGAGAGACTTGCACACTATTTTCTGCAGTTTTATTCAACTACACGGAGTGTCGCTATTGACCAGCAGTAGCTTTGAAATGAATCTCTCCACCCATTCTTGAAATGTCCAGGGAGTGAGGGGACATCATTATTGCAGTGTAAAAGTCTCCTGCTTAACATTTTAACGTGGTGCATTTTGATCTGCTGGTTGTAAACGTTTCTTCGGTTGGATAGCACTGATTTTGACACACTAATCGGCCTATTTGGAATGAGTTGTGTTATCTGAAAATGGAATACAAGGGATTCTCGTTCTCTGCCTCATTGCTCGGCCTGGCTTTGTTTCTTTTCCTGCTGCACACCAGCTATGGAGACGTGACCTATTCTGTTCCGGAGGAGATGAAACGCGGATCTGTGATCGGAAATATAGCCAAGGATCTGGGGCTGGATGCAAAACGACTTATGTATCGGAAAGCTCGTTTAGATGTTCAAGGTAGCAGCAAGCGCTATTGTGAAATCAATCTGAATACTGGGGATATGGTCATCGCTGAAATAATAGACAGGGAGCAGCTTTGCGGTAGGAGGATTTCATGCACCTTAAAATTCGAGATGGTTCTGGAAAATCCTTTAGAATTACATAACATAATCTTACAGGTACAAGATATTAATGACAATAGCCCACTATTTGGGGAAGATAGCGTTACGTTTGATATCAGGGAGTCAGCAGTCAAAGGCGCTCGATTTTCGGTGAATCCGGCTCACGATGCAGATATAGGACTGAACGCTGTTCAAAGCTACACACTACAAAGGAACGACCATTTTAGCCTGGCTGTTCATACCAACCCAGGTTCTGAAAAGTATGGTGAGCTAGTGTTAGACACAGAGTTAGACCGAGAACAACAACAGGAGGTATCATTACTACTGACTGCGGTTGATGGTGGGACCCCACAGAGATCTGGAACTGTAGTTATACACGTCACTGTGCTGGATGCTAACGATAATAAACCAGTGTTTAGCCAGAATGTCTATAAGGTCAGTGTACCTGAAAATGCTCCATCAGGTTCATTAGTTGTTACTGTGACGGCAACAGATGCAGACGAGGGGGCAAATGGACAGGTGACGTACGGATTTGGCCCAATCTCAGAAGATTTAAATCAATTATTTTCTCTTGACCCTAAAACGGGAGACATCAGGATAGCAGGACAGATGGATTTTGAAGAAGAATCAATTCATGAATTGCGTATCAAAGCCAAAGATGGCTCGGGATTGACTTCCTTTGCCAAAATATTCATAGAAATTACAGATGTTAATGACAATGCCCCAGTGATATCTCTTAAATCCTTGACCAATCCCATCCCAGAGAACTTGTTACCTGGCAGAGAAGTGGGCATCATTAATGTACAGGATAAAGACTCGGAGGGAAATAGACAGGTCCGATGCTCCATTCAACAAAATGTTCCGTTCAAATTAAACCCCTCAATCAAAAACTACTATTCTCTGGTAACAACTAGTGAACTAGACCGAGAGATAATATCAGATTATAACATAACTATCACTGCCACTGACGAGGGGTCTCCACCTTTATCCTCCTCAAAGACTATTCATTTATCTGTATCAGACGTGAATGACAACCCACCAGTGTTTGAAGAACAATCCTACATTTCCTATGTGACTGAAAACAACAAGCCTGGCTCCTCTATGTGTTCTGTTACTGCCAGAGACCCAGACTGGAGACAGAACGGTACGGTGGTCTATTCTCTATTGCCCAGTGATGTCAACGGTGTTCCGGTGTCCTCATTTCTATCCATTAACGGAGACACGGGGGTGATCCATGCTGTGAGAACATTTGATTATGAGCAGTTTAGGAGCTTCAAAGTCCACGTTGTAGCCAGAGACAATGGTTCTCCTCCACTCAGCAGTAACGTGACAGTGAGAGTCTTCATAACAGATGAGAATGATAACTCTCCCCAGATATTATACCCTGCGCCAGCAGGGAACTCCTTGATGACTGAGATGGTCCCCAAAGCTGCTCTGGCGGGGTCCCTGGTTTCCAAGGTGATAGCTGTGGATGCTGACTCTGGACAGAACGCGTGGCTTTCCTATCAGATCGTGAAATCGACTGATCCGGGACTTTTCACTATTGGTCTCCAAGGTGGAGAGATCAGGGCACAGCGGGACATTTCTGAATCTGACAGTATGAAGCAGAACCTTGTTATATCAGTGAAAGATAACGGACAGCCCTCTCTCTCTGCAACCTGTGATGTATATTTACTCATATCAGACAACTTGGCTGAAGTTCCAGAACTGAAAGACATGGCTTATGAGGATAGTTCCAAACTTACTTCCTATTTGATCATCGCACTGGTCTCTGTCTCCACCTTTTTCCTGACTTTCATTATTCTCATCCTGGCCGTGAGGTTCTGCCGCAGTAGAAAGCCTAGAATGTTGTTTGATGGAGCAGTCGCCATTCCCAGCGCGTATTTCCCTCCCAACTATGCAGAGGTGGATGGAGCTGGAACTCTGCGCAGTTCTTACAATTATGACGCATACCTGACAACGGGCTCACGCACCAGTGACTTCAAGTTTGCCAGATCTTACAATGACAGCACGCTGCCTGCTGATCAGACACTAACAAGATGTCCAGATACATTACTAGAAGGAAGTTCCATCACCCTCAACACTGCAGGGGAGTCTATTGAGGTAAGACAGAACTAAGAGGAGATATCCCTTTTCATTGTGTGCGAATGCATCCGATGTTATGATATCAGAATATCTTTCCTAGTGTGTTAATGGTCTTTTCCTTAAATTCTTCTTTATCCTCCTGATTATGAAGGGTTATGTAAAGACATCAATATTCACTTTTTATTGCCTTTTCACAAGGGATATTCTTTAAATTTCGTCGTTGGTTTGTATACAATTAGGGATGCTTTCCCAATCATGGAGTGTGTTTTCATTTTCCTTCCTGTAGTATCCTCATTGCCTACCACATTTTTCTTCAAGTACATTGGCTACATTTCCAAATTTCAGCACCTGCTTAGTGGACAGCGACGTTACAATCACTTTACCGTAGAGTATAGTGGAAATATAATTGCTGGGTTTGATCAGTAATATGGATTATGCGTCGTTGGATTTTATGTGGACCGTTTATTTAACGTAACGATGTGTTGTTGTTGTTATTACTCGGCATCCATGAATAATCAGACAGTGGCAACAGGATGGAAATATTGAATTTACTTTTCCTATCTTCTAATATATGCTTGCAAAAGGAGTTGATTGCGCACAACTATTGGTTTTCCTGTCATCTCTTGCTAAACTATATGAAACGTTCTTCCTACTTTTCACAACACAAGGATGGGGGGAAATATTGACCAAGATGATAAATGACTAGAACTGTTTGTATTGTGATTGCTGTTTTCTGTAAGAACTCAGGATGTCGCTGTTTACCATAAGTAGAATTACAGGCTCTACTCCACCCACCATTGGATTATTCAAAAGAGTAATGGACTATATTGCATCACTTTCACCGAGGAGCAGTCGGACAACATTCGTTTTGCTATTCCTTTTGAGAGGCTAATATTGTACTCTTACGTTGCAGTATCATTTCGACTAGTATTTAACTCTTATGTTGACACTTGGTTTTGATCATCCAGAATGGGGTACACAGGATCTTCGGTTTTTACCTCTTTGTTCCGCCTGGCTTTTTGTCATTGCCTGATGCGCATCAGCAATGGAGACTTGAGCTATTCAATTCCAGAGGAGATGAAACGCGGATCTGTGATCGGAAATCTAGTTAAGGATCTGGGGCTGGATGCTAAGAGACTTTCAGGTCGTAAAGCTCGTTTGGATATGGATGGCAGTCGTCAACATTACTGTGACATTAATGTGAATACTGGAGAATTAATTGTGGCTGAAACAATAGACAGGGAGGAGCTGTGTGGACCGAAGGTTTCTTGTTCTTTAAAATACGAGCTTGTGCTGGAGAAACCTCTGGAATTACATCGCATAACTGTACAAATACAAGATATAAACGACAATTCACCACGGTTTCCCAATGTACGTATTGATCTAGAAATTCAGGAATCTGCTTACAAAGGTGCACGATATCCCTTGGATGAACCTCATGACTCTGACTTAGGATTAAATGGTATACAAAGCTATTCACTGGAGAGGAATGCCTATTTTATTTTGGACGTTCAAACGAGCTCAGACGGAGGAAAATATGGCGAGTTGGTGTTAGAAAAAGAGCTAGATCGAGAACTACAACAAGAGGTGACGTTGTTACTTACTGCGGTTGATGGTGGGACTCCACAGAGATCTGGTACTGTAGTTATACACGTCACTGTGCTGGATGCTAACGATAATAAACCAGTGTTTAGCCAAACAGTGTATAAAGTTCGTTTGCCTGAAAATTCTCCAACAGGGACTGTTGTAGTTGCAGTTAGTGCTAGTGATGAAGACGAAGGAGCAAATGGAGAAGTATCATATGAGTTCAATCGTATTTCCGATAAAGCAGCTAAACTGTTTTCCATCGACAAAAAGACTGGCGAGATTAAAGTGCAGGGTCCCATAGATTATGAAGAAAATGCAGAATACGAAGTGCGTGTCCAGGCTAAAGATGGGTCTGGCTTAGCTGGCAATGCAAAAGTAATGATAGAAATCACAGACCTAAATGACAACGCACCGGTGATATTGATCAAATCCTTTAACAATCCCATCCCTGAGAACGTGTTACCTGGTACAGAGGTGGGGATCATAAATGTACAAGATGAAGATTCAGAGGGAAATAGACAGGTCCGCTGCTCCATTCAACAAAATGTCCCTTTCAAACTTAACCCTTCAATCAAAAACTATTATTCTCTGGTAACAACTAGTGAACTAGACCGTGAGATAATATCAGATTATAACATAACTATCACTGCCACTGACGAGGGGTCTCCACCTTTATCCTCCTCAAATACTATTCATTTATCTGTATCAGACGTGAACGACAATCCTCCTGTGTTTGAAGAACAATCCTACAGTTCCTATGTGACTGAAAACAACAAGCCTGGCTCCTCTATGTGTTCTGTTACTGCCAGAGACCCAGACTGGAGACAGAACGGTACGGTGGTCTATTCTCTATTGCCCAGTGGTGTCAACGGTGTTCCGGTGTCCTCATTTCTATCCATTAACGGAGACACGGGGGTGATCCATGCTGTGAGAGCATTTGATTATGAGCAGTTTAGGAGCTTCAAAGTCCACGTTGTAGCCAGAGACAATGGTTCTCCTCCACTCAGCAGTAACGTGACAGTGAGAGTCTTCATAACAGATGAGAATGATAACTCTCCCCAGATATTATACCCTGCTCCAGCAGGGAACTCCTTGATGACTGAGATGGTCCCCAAAGCTGCTCTGGCGGGGTCCCTGGTTTCCAAGGTGATAGCTGTGGATGCTGACTCTGGACAGAACGCGTGGCTTTCATATCAGATCGTGAAATCGACTGATCCGGGACTTTTCACTATTGGTCTCCACAGTGGAGAGATCAGGGCACAGCGGGACATTTCTGAATCTGACAGTATGAAGCAGAACCTTGTTATATCAGTGAAAGATAACGGACAGCCCTCTCTCTCTGCAACCTGTGATGTGTATTTACTCATATCAGACAACTTGGCTGAAGTTCCAGAACTGAAAGACATGGCTTATGAGGATAGTTCCAAACTAACTTCCTATTTGATCATCGCACTGGTCTCTGTCTCCACCTTTTTCCTGACTTTCATTATTCTCATCCTGGCCGTGAGGTTCTGCCGCAGTAGAAAGCCTAGAATGTTGTTTGATGGAGCAGTCGCCATTCCCAGCGCGTATTTCCCTCCCAACTATGCAGAGGTGGATGGAGCTGGAACTCTGCGCAGTTCTTACAATTATGACGCATACCTGACAACGGGCTCACGCACCAGTGACTTCAAGTTTGCCAGATCTTACAATGACAGCACGCTGCCTGCTGATCAGACACTAACAAGATGTCCAGATACATTACTAGAAGGGAGTATCATGTCGCTCAACACTGCAGGAGAAGCGAATGAGGTAAGCCTTCTCTCATCTGAGATACCACCGTTTGTACCTGAGTTGTTTCGTTGTGGGAGAATGGGTTATGTATGTGGAAAATACATTTTGGGCCTTAATGGCTTATGCCATCCTATAGAAACAGTAGGTCTATACTCGGTTTAGATGATAACAACTTAGTAGGCTAAAATGTGGCATTTATCCACTCATTGTTTTGTTTGATTGGTTGAGTTGCAAAGGTGCTCGCTGTTTCTTCTCTTCTCTGTGAGGAGTAATTCACTAGGGGTTTGATTTGATGGAAGCAGTTTGCTCCGTGTTTGTTTGGGCTGTGGTTTCCTATAATTAAAACAAGCAATGCAGTTTCGGTTGCTTTTAGCCGGTGATGTTTTCTTCACTGATTTTCTGATGGAGTTGACAATAAAGCTTGATGGAGATAGGAATACATGGTTTAGACTACTTTTGAAAAGGAATGAGACATTGTATAATAAATGGACAGTTTTTACCTGGAAAGAGTTTTGAATGTGTTTTGAAACTTGATTATATATTGTTAGGGTGTGTGTTCAGCGTTGTGCATTAAAATCCCCATTGCCTACCGTTTTTTTTGTTGGTCGCCTACATTTCAGCACCAGACCAGTGGACAGCGTGGTGACATGTTTTAGTTTACTGAAGTCTAACGGTCAAAAACTCAAAGATAGAATGCGAAAGAAATACCATTATTTTAATGACTAACGAAACATCGGTAGTGAAATCGACAGTTTTCATGACGATGGTTGAAATATTTTATTATCCAGTAAAAAAACATGTTGCAACTAGTCTACTAATGGCTTATTGTGTGAATATTAGGAATATTGTGTAGGTTTTTCCTAATAGCGTACCTCATCCATGTCTTCTCATGATCATGTTACGTCGAGTTGTAATACGGTCGTCTGCGTTTGGAGAATATGAATCATTCCAAGAAGGACACATGAAAACAATATAGGCCTACGAGCATGCTGTTTATCTGATAGACTCATGATGTCGCTTTCCACCAGCTAAGTACAGTTAACTATATACCTCCACCTACTACGGGGGAGTAGGCTACATACAGAGTGTCAAAATACCATTTCTCACTGAAAAGCGGTTAGACATTGTAATCTTTCTTCCGTTTGGCTATTGATTGTGGATAATTGGCCTTAATTGCTATTAGACATTAAAGATGGGCTACAAAGGCTTTACGGTTTTTGAATTTGCTTTTCGTCTGTCTTTTTGCCTTTTCTTCATGCACATCAGCAAAGGAGACGTGAGCTTTTCTATACCAGAGCAGGTGAAACGCGGATCTGTAATCGGCAAAAATACTCAAGGTTCTGATGTTGGATGTTAGGCAATTGGGTGTTATTTTTGGGGTTTAAATTACACTTCGTTTTTCACAGTTAGAAATACACATTCAAACATAAGAACCTATAGACTACATCGGTTTCCTATTTAAATTTAGTTCTGTGATGGCTTATTTTTTTTTCGCTGTTCTTAGTAGACAGGTGTATCGCTGTTATCGCTACAACAATTCTCAAAATCTATCGATTTGTCTTTTTACATCATCATGTAGGTTCAGATTTTCTTTTTTCGATATTAGAATCATGTAGGTAGAAGCTTGCTCATTGTTTGTCTATGGCATCCTGATTCATATGTTTAATAGGCACTGCAACTATTATTCGTCTTTATGGAAGTCTGGTTGTTGTACTCGCCCAAAGTAATTCTGACATGCAGTAGGCTAAGTGTATTTTCTTACCCAGTTTTAGAGTAACTGAATGGAGGATAATGTTGAGTTTTTAAATGGAATCCGTTTAAAAATAAGAACTTGACATGGCCAAATAGATACGTTATTATTCATTTTTCTAATTTCTCATTTCACAATAAATATATTGCAGTAGATTGAGATTTAAGTCTATTGCGTTTTAGCGTTCTGAAATATCCCCATTGCTAATTCAGCAACTCTTGATGTCAGCTACGTTTCAGCACCAGGAATGTGGACAGCGACAACACCTTTTTCCTTCACTTTAAAGTCAGTTTAAATCCTGCCAAAGTCAAATGTGGACGGGAACAACAGCACATTTTGGTTTGTTGAGTGAGGACACATTGATAGCTAGTGGAATCCGTGCATTGCATTGGCTTAAAGGAGAAAGTTGCGACTAACTCGATGTTTTTACCTTACGGGACTGTTCTTATTCAAGAAAAGGAGTTCATACATCATACAAGCATTACTTTAAACGTATTTCTGTATTACTATTTATTATTTAACTGAAGTCATAGGCTACATCATCTTTGTAGGAATATATAATTATAAGATAGAATACTTCAGATTCACATTGTGTGTTGTTTCTTTAATGACTGAGGATGTCGCTGTTCACCAGCTAAGAAAAGTTAGGCAGCCTACACTTCTCAACCCAATATATTACTCAAAGGGCGGAAACAGCCTATCGCGCCATTATCACTGAGGAGCAGTCGGCCAAAGGACCTAATTTCTTCAGTTTGGTCATTTGTCTTAGACAATATTTGTAGTAGACTACATTGCATAATAATTGTTTTCACCTTGTAATTGGAATATTTTCGTTTGTACATCGAAAATGGGCTATATTGGATTTACAGTTTCAGCTTTTGTCCTCCATCTGGCTTGTGTTCTATGCCTAATACGCATCAGCAATGGCGACATGACCTATTCCGTTCCAGAGGAGATGAAACGCGGATCTGTGGTCGGAAATATAGCCAAGGATCTTGGTTTGGATCCTAAGAGACTGTCGGCTCGAAAAGCTCGTTTAGAAGAGGATGGAACTAAACACTTCTGTGACATTAACCTGAATTCGGGAGATCTTGTTGTCGCTGAAAGAATTGATAGGGAGCAGCTTTGCGGTCCGAGGATTTCATGCGGGCTAAAATATGAAATGGTTCTTGAAAGTCCTTTAGAATTGCATCGCATTTCTCTTCAGATTCAGGATGTGAACGATAATTCACCACAGTTTGCAGATGATGTTATCAAAATGGAAATAAGTGAATCAGCTGATAAAGGTGAACGTTTCCCCATTAATGAAGCCCACGATGCAGATATAGGTCAGAATGCAGTTCAAAGCTACTCTTTGCAAAGGAATGATCATTTTGTCTTGAATGTTCATACTAATCGAGATGGAGGTAAATACGGTGAGTTAGTGTTAGAGAAAGAGCTGGACCGAGAACAAAAGCAGGAGGTGACGTTGTTACTTACTGCTGTTGATGGTGGGACTCCACAGAGATCTGGTACTGTAGTTATACACGTCACTGTGTTGGATGCTAACGACAATATTCCAGTATTTAGCCAGGACGTGTATAAGGTCAGATTACCTGAAAATTCTCCGTTAGGTACCATTATAGCTACAGTCCGCGCAACTGATGCAGATGAGGGAGCAAATGGTGATGTCATATATGATCTAGGTCGAGTTTCTGAAGAGTTGAAGAATTTGTTTCGCCTCGATAGTAAAACTGGGGTTATAAATCTGGCTGGACCGATAGATTATGAGGAGCAGCCCATTTATGAGCTGCGCGTCCTCGCCAAGGATGGTGCAGGTTTGGTGTCATACACAAAAGTACTGATAGATATTACTGACGTAAACGACAACGCACCAGTGATATTAATAAAAACTCTGACCAGTCCAATTCCAGAGAATGTGTTACCTGGCACAGAGGTGGGCATCATTAATGTACAGGATAAAGATTCGGAGGGAAATAGACAGGTCCGATGCTCCATTCAACAAAATGTTCCGTTCAAATTAAATCCCTCAATCAAAAACTACTATTCTCTGGTAACAACTAGTGAACTAGACCGAGAGATAATATCAGATTATAACATAACTATCACTGCCACTGACGACGGGTCTCCACCTTTATCCTCCTCAAAGACTATTCATTTATCTGTATCAGACGTGAATGACAATCCTCCTGTGTTTGAAGAACAATCCTACAGTTCCTATGTGACTGAAAACAACAAGCCTGGCTCCTCTATGTGTTCTGTTACTGCCAGAGACCCAGACTGGAGACAGAACGGTACGGTGGTCTATTCTCTATTGCCCAGTGATGTCAACGGTGTTCCGGTGTCCTCATTTCTATCCATTAACGGAGACACGGGGGTGATCCATGCTGTGAGACCATTTGATTATGAGCAGTTTAGGAGCTTCAAAGTCCACGTTGTAGCCAGAGACAATGGTTCTCCTCCACTCAGCAGTAACGTGACAGTGAGTGTCTTCATAACAGATGAGAATGATAACTCTCCCCAGATATTATACCCTGCGCCAGCAGGGAACTCCTTGATGACTGAGATGGTCCCCAAAGCTGCTCTGGCGGGGTCCCTGGTTTCCAAGGTGATAGCTGTGGATGCTGACTCTGGACAGAACGCGTGGCTTTCATATCAGATGGTGAAATCGACTGATCCGGGACTTTTCACTATTGGTCTCCACAGTGGAGAGATCAGGGCACAGCGGGACATTTCTGAATCTGACAGTATGAAGCAGAACCTTGTTATATCAGTGAAAGATAACGGACAGCCCTCTCTCTCTACAACCTGTGATGTATATTTACTCATATCAGACAACTTGGCTGAAGTTCCTGAACTGAAAGACATGACTTATGAGGATAGTTCCAAACTAACTTCCTATTTGATCATCGCACTGGTCTCTGTCTCCACCTTTTTCCTGACTTTCATTATTCTCATCCTGGCCGTGAGGTTCTGCCGCAGTAGAAAGCCTAGAATGTTGTTTGATGGAGCAGTCGCCATTCCCAGCGCGTATTTCCCTCCCAACTATGCAGAGGTGGATGGAGCTGGAACTCTGCGCAGTTCTTACAATTATGACGCATACCTGACAACGGGCTCACGCACCAGCGACTTCAAGTTTGCCAGATCTTACAATGACAGCACGCTGCCTGCTGATCAGACACTAACAAGATGTCCAGATACATTACTAGAAGGAAGTTCCATCACCCTCAACACTGCAGGGGAGTCTATTGAGGTAAGACAGAACTAAGAGGAGATATCCCTTTTCTTTGTGTGCGAATGCATCCGATGTTATGATATCAGAATATCTTTCCTAGTGTGTTAGTGGTCTTTTCCTTAAATTCTTCTTTATCCTCCTGATTATGAAGGGTTATGTAACGACATCAATATTCACTTTTTAATTCCTTTTCACAAGGGATATTCTTTCAATTTTGTTGTTGGTGTGTATAAAGTTAGGCATGCTACCCCAATCATGGAGTTTGTTTACATTTTCCTTTCTGTAGTATCCTCATTGCCTACTACATTTTTCTTTAAGTGTGTTGGCTACTTTTCCACATTCCAGCTCGTGGTTAGTGGAAAGCGACGTAACCATCACTTTACCTGAGAGCAGTGGTCACCAGCCTTTTCTGAGTCAAGATCACTTTCCGAGTCAAAATGCATGCTAAGATCTACCGCTCTGATTTTTTATTAACATGACTTAAAGAATGTAAGCCTATGCAACAATAACCAATTAAAAACAGTTCTGAACCAATGAGGTTTGTGCAGTTAGATACAGTCCCAATATATTAACACCGCATACTGGCTTTGCTTGAATTTACCTGCCAATGCTTTGTTGTTCGGGACATTTTTTAAAATGATATTTTAAAATTTGAAGTAGGCTATATGATCACTCTGGTAATATATCTATTGTTGTATTACTTGTGAGGCACAGCTGAGTGAGCATACATTTAAATAATTAGCTTTTTATTTTACTGGGCTGATGGTGCCTGCATCTGATGGTCAGTCTCAGGGAGGGAGAGAGCAGCAGACTGATGGTCAGTCTAAGGGAGGGAGAGAGCAGATAGAATGATTGAAGATGATAGAAGCCCATCTCCTACTGTAAATAACCTACACACTGTGTGTGTAGCCAGCCAGCCAGACAGGTAGAAAAATGGCAGAAAAATAAAAGACGGACATCAGAGTATTTTTCAATACACCAAAACGCATAGTAAGAACCCTAGTAGCCTAATATCTCAAAGACTAGTTGATAAAATGTTCATAAGAAAGAAATGAAATTCTAATGGAAATGTTTCACAATGATGTCATTAGGCAGAGCAGGCAACAGATGGCACACAGACAGCAGAGTTGGGGACAGATATGCAGGGACAGACTGGCAGAGACAGGGAGTCTCAGGTAAGTTTGTTGAGTCTTTGTTTGGCAACATTATGAAAGGTTCTCCATTTTTTGTACTTGTAAAATAGGAACATAATTGGAAAATGCCATGGATACCCCCACTCTCAACTTAAACTGGTGACTGAACTAAGATTTGTTAAAGGAAATGGTATTGCTGTTGTGATTAGTTGTGTAGTTTTGGGTACCGGTAGTTAGGAGTACGGCAAACACCTTATTTCTTTGGTTCCTCAATATACATTTACCATATTACAATGTAGGCTATGTGTTACAGCACTACTTTTGGTGTCCCCCTCAGGAATTGCTCTTGAGAAAATTTCATGTAATTGTCCCCTCCAAAGTTGATATCAGATTTTCGCCAATGGACTGAGGGTCAGTCTCGGGGAGGGAGAGAGCAGCAGACTGAGGGTCCGTCTCTCAACATCCCTCCGCTCTCCATTTCCTCCACTGACACTGACCCAAAAGGGACACCGTCTTCCAGCTGATGACGAAACTGGAGTCGCACCGCATTATTTCTGCCTCATGCACAAATTCATGTTGTTAGTCCTATGAACAGAGAAAGTGAAATATTCCTTGATATTAAAAAAGACCCAAGCCGCTAATAATAACAACAACGCAAGCCTATAGATACACTTTCCTCCTCATTCATTACTACTGCACTGCTTGTTGTAGCGCTGAGTGGAAATAGAAAGAAAGCGCATTATATGGCTTATAAAAGTGCTGAGTACAAATTGTTTACAGTGCTGAGTAAGAACTTAAACATGAACTCAGTCATAAAAACAGCAGCTCTTTGCAGTATTCGTTGACAGTCTCTCTCTAGTCATGGTTTTAAACGTTTAGAAATCTCACAGTATCAATTTTGCCGTACTTTCTTTTATGCCTGCTATGTTACTGCAGACTCGGTCATCTGAGCAATCTTATTGGCCAGCGGAGGCATAATGCACTTGATTTCCTCTCCAGGCCCACCGGAATGACAGAGTTCGTACCTTCAGACACATGAAATGGCAACAGTATTCCTACTCGGCGCGCAGGGCTGATGAATTGGCTGCACCTACCACCAACAGCCCGAGACTAAAAAAAGATATGAATACAAGGCTTTATCGTTGTTGTTTTTTACAGAAATGTTTGGCATCGACTAGAAATGCCCTGGAGATCGACAAGTCGTTCGCGATTGACCGGTTGGTGACCACTGCCTTAGAGTATAGTGGACATATAGTTGAATTTTATGTGGACCGTTGATATAGCTTATCTATTTATTTATTTTTGTTATTAGGCAATACATGAATAATCAGACAGTGGCAACAGTATGGAAATATAGAATTTACTTTTCATATCTTCTCATTTATGATTATATGACGAGTTGATTTCTCACAACTATTGGTTTTCCTCTCTTCTCTTGCTAAGCTATATGAAACGTTCTTCCTACTTTTCACAACACAAGGATGGGGGAAATATTGACCAAGATGATAAATGACTAGAACTGTTTGGAATGTGATTGCTGTTTTCTGTAAGAACTCAGGATGTCGCTGTTTACCATAAGTAGAATTACAGGCTCTACTCCACCCACCATTGGATTATTCAAAAGAGTAATAGACTATATTGCATCACTTTCACCGAGGAGCAGTCGGACAACATTCGTTTTGCTATTCCTTTTGAGAGGCTAATATTGTACTCTTACGTTGCAGTATCATTTCGACTAGTATTGAACTCTTATGTTGACACTTGGTTTTGATCATCCAGAATGGGGTACACAGGATCTTCGGTTTTTACCTCTTTGTTCCGCCTGGCTTTTTGTCATTGCCTGATGCGCATCAGCAATGGAGACTTGAGCTATTCAATTCCAGAGGAGATGAAACGCGGATCTGTGATCGGAAATCTAGTTAAGGATCTGGGGCTGGATGCTAAGAGACTTTCAGGTCGTAAAGCTCGTTTGGATATGGATGGCAGTCGTCAACGTTACTGTGACATTAATGTGAATACTGGAGAATTAATTGTGGCTGAAACAATAGACAGGGAGGAGCTGTGTGGACCGAAGGTTTCTTGTTCTTTAAAATACGAGCTTGTGCTGGAGAAACCTCTGGAATTACATCGCATAACTGTACAAATACAAGATATAAACGACAATTCACCACGGTTTCCCAATGCACGTATTGATCTAGAAATTCAGGAATCTGCTTACAAAGGCGCAAGATATCCCTTGGATGAACCTCATGACTCTGACATAGGATTAAATGGTATACAAAGCTATTCACTGGAGAGGAATGCCTATTTTATTTTGGACGTTCAAACGAGCTCAGACGGAGGAAAATATGGCGAGTTGGTATTAGAAAAAGAATTAGATCGAGAACAACAGCAAGAGGTGACGTTGTTACTTACTGCTGTTGATGGTGGGACTCCACAGAGATCTGGTACTGTAGTTATACACGTCACTGTGCTGGATGCTAATGATAATAAACCAGTGTTTAGCCAGACAGTGTATAAAGTACGTTTGCCTGAAAATTCTCCAACAGGGACTGTTGTAGTTGCAGTTAGTGCTAGTGATGAAGACGAAGGAGCAAATGGAGAAGTATCATATGAGTTCAATCGTATTTCAGATAAAGCAGCTAAACTGTTTTCCATCGACAAAAAGACTGGCGAGATTAAAGTGCAGGGTCCCATAGATTATGAAGAAAATGCAGAATACGAAGTGCGTGTCCAGGCTAAAGATGGGTCTGGCTTAGCTGGCAATGCAAAAGTAATGATAGAAATCACAGACCTAAATGACAACGCACCGGTGATATTGATTAAATCCTTTAACAATCCCATCCCTGAGAACGTGTTACCAGGTACAGAGGTGGGGATCATAAATGTACAAGATGAAGATTCAGAGGGAAATAGACAGGTCCGCTGCTCCATTCAACAAAATGTTCCTTTCAAATTAAACCCCTCAATTAAAAACTACTATTCTCTGGTAACAACTAGTGAACTGGACCGTGAGATAATATCTGATTATAACATAACTATCACTGCCGCTGACGAGGGGTCTCCACCTTTATCTTCCTCAAAGACTATTCATTTATCTGTATCAGACGTGAATGACAACCCACCTGTGTTTGAAGAACAATCCTACAGTTCCTATGTGACTGAAAACAACAAGCCTGGGTCCTCTATGTGTTCTGTTACTGCCAGAGACCCAGACTGGAGACAGAACGGTACGGTGGTCTATTCTCTATTGCCCAGTGATGTCAACGGTGTTCCGGTGTCCTCATTTCTATCCATTAACGGAGACACGGGGGTGATCCATGCTGTGAGAGCATTTGATTATGAGCAGTTTAGGAGCTTCAAAGTCCACGTTGTAGCCAGAGACAATGGTTCTCCTCCACTCAGCAGTAACGTGACAGTGAGAGTCTTCATAACAGATGAGAATGATAACTCTCCCCAGATATTATACCCTGCTCCAGCAGTGAACTCCTTGATGACTGAGATGGTCCCCAAAGCTGCTCTGGCGGGGTCCCTGGTTTCCAAGGTGATAGCTGTGGATGCTGACTCTGGACAGAACGCGTGGCTTTCCTATCAGATCGTGAAATCGACTGATCCTGGACTTTTCACTATTGGTCTCCACAGTGGAGAGATCAGGGCACAGCGGGACATTTCTGAATCTGACAGTATGAAGCAGAACCTTGTTATATCAGTGAAAGATAACGGACAGCCCTCTCTCTCTGCAACCTGTGATGTGTATTTACTCATATCAGACAACTTGGCTGAAGTTCCAGAACTGAAAGACATGGCTTATGAGGATAGTTCCAAACTTACTTCCTATTTGATCATCGCACTGGTCTCTGTCTCCACCTTTTTCCTGACTTTCATTATTCTCATCCTGGCCGTGAGGTTCTGCCGCAGTAGAAAGCCTAGAATGTTGTTTGATGGAGCAGTCGCCATTCCCAGCGCGTATTTCCCTCCCAACTATGCAGAGGTGGATGGAGCTGGAACTCTGCGCAGTTCTTACAATTATGACGCATACCTGACAACGGGCTCACGCACCAGCGACTTCAAGTTTGCCAGATCTTACAATGACAGCACGCTGCCTGCTGATCAGACACTAACAAGATGTCCAGATACATTACTAGAAGGAAGTTCCATCACCCTCAACACTGCAGGGGAGTCTATTGAGGTAAGACAGAACTAAGAGGAGATATCCCTTTTCTTTGTGTGCGAATGCATCCGATGTTATGATATCAGAATATCTTTCCTAGTTTGTTAGTGGTCTTTTCCTTAAATTCTTCTTTATCCTCCTGATTATGAAGGGTTATGTAACGACATCAATATTCACTTTTTAATTCCTTTTCACAAGGGATATTCTTTCAATTTTGTTGTTGGTGTGTATAGAGTTAGGCATGCTACCCCAATCATGGAGTTTGTTTACATTTTCCTTTCTGTAGTATCCTCATTGCCTACTACATTTTTCTTTAAGTGTGTTGGCTACTTTTCCACATTCCAGCTCGTGGTTAGTGGAAAGCGACGTAATCATCACTTTACCTGAGAGCAGTGGTCACCAGCCTTTTCTGAGTCAAGATCACTTTCCGAGTCAAAATGCATGCTAAGATCTACCGCTCTGATTTTTTTATTAACATGACTTAAAATATGTAAGCCTATGCAACAATAACCAATTAAAAACAGTTCTGAACCAATGAGGTTTGTGCAGTTAGATACAGGCCCAATACATTAACACCGCATACTGGCTTTGCTTGAATTTACCTGCCAATGCTTTGTGGTTCGGGACATTTTTTTTAATGATATTTTACATTTTGAAGTAGGCTATATGATCACTCCGGTAATATATCTATTGTTGTATTACTTGTGAGGCACAGCTGAGTGAGCATACATTTAAATAATTAGCTTTTTATTTTACTGGGCTGATGGTGCCTGCATCTGATGGTCAGTCTCAGGGAGGGAGAGAGCAGCAGACTGATGGTCAGTCTCAGGGAGGGAGAGAGCAGCAGACTGAGGGTCCGTCTCTCAACATCGCTCCGCTCTCCATTTCCTCCACTGACACTGACCCAAAAGGGACACCGTCTTCCAGCTGATGACGAAACTCGAGTCGCACCGCATTATTTCTGCCTCATGCACAAATTCATGTTGTTAGTCCTATGAACAGAGAAAGTGAAAATATTCCTTGATATTAAAAAATACCCAAGCCGCTAATAATAACAACAACACAAGCCTATAGATACACTTTCCTACTCATTCATTACTGCTGCACTGCTTGTTGTAGCGCTGACTGGAAATAGAAAGAACCCACAAATTATGGTTTATAAACGTGTTGAGTACAAATTGTTTACAGTGCTGAGTAAGAACTTAAACATGAACTCAGTCATAAAAACAGCAGCTCTTTGCAGTATTCGTTGACAGTCTCTCTCTAGTCATGGTTTTAAACGTTTAGAAATCTCACAGTATCAACTTTGCCGTAGCTTTCATTTATGCCTGCTACGTTACTGCAGACTCGGTCATCTGAGCAATCTTATTGGCCAGCGGAGGCATAATGCACTTGATTTCCTCTCCAGGCCCACCGGAATGACAGAGTTCGTACCTTCAGACACATGAAATGGGAACAGTATTGCCTACCTCGGCGGGCAGGGCTGATGAATTGGCTGCACCTACCACCAACAGCCCAAGACTAAAAAAAGATATGAATACAAGGCTTTATCGTTGTTTTTTTACAGAAATGTTTGGCATCGACTAGAAATGCCCTGGAGATCGACAAGTCGTTCGCGATTGACCGGTTGGTGACCACTGCATTAGAGTATAGTGGACATATAGTTGAATTTTATGTGGACCGTTGATATAGCTTATCTATTTATTTATTTTTGTTATTAGGCAATACATGAATAATCAGACAGTGGCAACAGTATGGAAATATTGAATTTACTTTTCATATCTTCTCATTTATGATTATATGACGAGTTGATTTCTCACAACTATTGGTTTTCCTCTCTTCTCTTGCTAAGCTATATGAAACGTTCTTCCTACTTTTCACAACACAAGGATGGGGGGAAATATGGACCAAGATGATAAATGACGTAGAACTGTTTGTATTGTGATTGCTGTTTTCTGTAAGAACTCAGGATGTCGCTGTTTACCATAAGTAGAATTACAGGCTCTACTCCACCCACCATTGGATTATTCAAAAGAGTAATAGACTATATTGCATCACTTTCACCGAGGAGCAGTCGGACAACATTCGTTTTGCTATTCCTTTTGAGAGGCTAATATTGTACTCTTACGTTGCAGTATCATTTCGACTAGTATTGAACTCTTATGTTGACACTTGGTTTTGATCATCCAGAATGGGGTACACAGGATCTTCGGTTTTTACCTCTTTGTTCCGCCTGGCTTTTTGTCATTGCCTGATGCGCATCAGCAATGGAGACTTGAGCTATTCAATTCCAGAGGAGATGAAACGCGGATCTGTGATCGGAAATCTAGTTAAGGATCTGGGGCTGGATGCTAAGAGACTTTCAGGTCGTAAAGCTCGTTTGGATATGGATGGCAGTCGTCAACGTTACTGTGACATTAATGTGAATACTGGAGAATTAATTGTGGCTGAAACAATAGACAGGGAGGAGCTGTGTGGACCGAAGGTTTCTTGTTCTTTAAAATACGAGCTTGTGCTGGAGAAACCTCTGGAATTACATCGCATAACTGTACAAATACAAGATATAAACGACAATTCACCACGGTTTCCCAATGCACGTATTGATCTAGAAATTCAGGAATCTGCTGACAAAGGCGCACGATATCCCTTGGATGAACCTCATGACTCTGACTTAGGATTAAATGGTATACAAAGCTATTCACTGGAGAGGAATGACTATTTTATTTTGGACGTTCAAACGAGCTCAGACGGAGGAAAATATGGCGAGTTGGTATTAGAAAAAGAATTAGATCGAGAACAACAGCAAGAGGTGACGTTGTTACTTACTGCTGTTGATGGTGGGACTCCACAGAGATCTGGTACTGTAATTATACACGTCACTGTGCTGGATGCTAACGATAATAAACCAGTGTTTAGCCAGACAGTGTATAAAGTACGTTTGCCTGAAAATTCTCCAACAGGGACTGTTGTAGTTGCAGTTAGTGCTAGTGATGAAGACGAAGGAGCAAATGGAGAAGTATCATATGAGTTCAATCGTATTTCAGATAAAGCAGCTAAACTGTTTTCCATCGACAAAAAGACTGGCGAGATTAAAGTGCAGGGTCCCATAGATTATGAAGAAAATACAGAATACGAAGTGCGTGTCCAGGCTAAAGATGGGTCTGGCTTAGCTGGCAATGCAAAAGTAATGATAGAAATCACAGACCTAAATGACAACGCACCCGTGATATTGATCAAATCCTTTAACAATCCCATCCCTGAGAACGTGTTACCAGGTACAGAGGTGGGCATCATAAATGTACAAGATGAAGATTCAGAGGGAAATAGACAGGTCCGATGCTCCATTCAACAAAATGTTCCTTTCAAACTAAACCCCTCAATCAAAAACTACTATTCTTTGGTAACAACTAGTGAACTAGACCGTGAGGTAATATCAGATTATAACATAACTATCACTGCCACTGACGAGGGGTCTCCACCTTTATCCTCCTCAAAGACTATTCATTTATCTGTATCAGACGTGAATGACAACCCACCTGTGTTTGAAGAACAATCCTACAGTTCCTATGTGACTGAAAACAACAAGCCTGGCTCCTCTATGTGTTCTGTTACTGCCAGAGACCCAGACTGGAGACAGAACGGTACGGTGGTCTATTCTCTATTGCCCAGTGATGTCAACGGTGTTCCGGTGTCCTCATTTCTATCCATTAACGGAGACACGGGGGTGATCCATGCTGTGAGACCATTTGATTATGAGCAGTTTAGGAGCTTCAAAGTCCACGTTGTAGCCAGAGACAATGGTTCTCCTCCACTCAGCAGTAACGTGACAGTGAGAGTCTTCATAACAGATGAGAATGATAACTCTCCCCAGATATTATACCCTGCTCCAGCAGGGAACTCCTTGATGACTGAGATGGTCCCCAAAGCTGCTCTGGCGGGGTCCCTGGTTTCCAAGGTGATAGCTGTGGATGCTGACTCTGGACAGAACGCGTGGCTTTCATATCAGATCGTGAAATCGACTGATCCGGGACTTTTCACTATTGGTCTCCACAGTGGAGAGATCAGGGCACAGCGGGACATTTCTGAATCTGACAGTATGAAGCAGAACCTTGTTATATCAGTGAAAGATAACGGACAGCCCTCTCTCTCTACAACCTGTGATGTATGTTTACTCATATCAGACAACTTGGCTGAAATTCCAGAACTGAAAGACATGGCTTATGAGGATAGTTCCAAACTTACTTCCTATTTGATCATCGGTCTGGTCTCTGTCTCCACCTTTTTCCTGACTTTCATTATTCTCATCCTGGCCGTGAGGTTCTGCCGCAGTAGAAAGCCTAGAATGTTGTTTGATGGAGCAGTCGCCATTCCCAGCGCGTATTTCCCTCCCAACTATGCAGAGGTGGATGGAGCTGGAACTCTGCGCAGTTCTTACAATTATGACGCATACCTGACAACGGGCTCACGCACCAGTGACTTCAAGTTTGCCAGATCTTACAACGACAGCACGCTGCCTGCTGACCAGACACTTAGGAAGAACCCAAATGAACCTTTTGGAGAAAATATTATCACGTTCAACACCATGGGGGAGTGTGAGGTGAGATTTCATAGCTTGTGAAAAACTGAAATGCTTTTATTCCAGTTGTTCATATATGAAGCTGTACAACTAACCATGTGCATATATGAAGCTGTACAACTAACCATGTGCATATATGAAGCTGTACAACTAACCATGTGCATATATGAAGCTGTACAACTAACCATGTGCATGTATGAAGCTGTACAACTAACCATGTGCATATATGAAACTGTACAACTAACCATGTGCATATATCTCATGAAGCTGTACAACTAACCATGTGCATATATCTCATGAAGCTGTACAACTAACCATGTGCATATATGAAGCTGTACAACTAACCATGTGCATATATCTCATGAAGCTGTACAACTAACCATGTGCATATATCTCATGAAGCTGTACAACTAACCATGTGCATATATCTCATGAAGCTGTACAACTAACCATGTGCATAGCCTACTCTATGAACCTGTGTAACTATCGTAGCAACTTACAGGAGCGATTAGGGTTAAGTGACTTGCTCAAGGGCACATCAACAGATTTTTCCCCTAGTCGGCTCAGGGATTCGAACCAGCAATCTTTCGGTTACTGGCCCAACACTTAATCGCTAGGCTACCTGCCGCCTATTATTCTTTCTAACTATGGCAGATTTTATGGAAGATGCCAAAACCTTGGAGATAACAATAGATGGTGAACTCAGATATGGGCCTGTGGTTTAGTTTTCCCTAAATCAATCCATATGACAAATCCAACTCCAGAACCAGCAATAGAGCCAGCTGGATAATATTTTGAATATTGTATAGTAAAAAAAAAAAAGACAACAATGGATAATATTTGCTAGCTAGATAGAGTTAGCAAGATACACTACATGACCAAAAGTATGTGGACACCTGCTTGTCGATCATCTCATTCCAAAAGCATTAATATGGAGTTGGTCCCCCCTTTACTGCTATATCAGCCTCCACTCCTCTGGGAAGGCTTTCCACTAGATGTTGGAACATTGCTTTAGGGACCTGCTTCCATTCAGCGACAAGAGCTTTAGTGAGGTCGGCACTGATGTTGGGAGATTAGGCCTGGCTCGCAGTCGCTGTTCCAATTCATGGGGTCGGTGTTGTAGTCAGGGCTCTGTGTAGGCCAGTCAAGTTCTTCCACACCGATCTTGACAAATCATTTCTGTATGGACCTCGCTTTGTTCACAGAGGCATTGTCATGCTGAAACAGGAAAGGGCCTTCCCCAAACTGTTGCCACAAAGTTGGAAGCACAGAATCGTCTAGAATGTCATTGTATGCTGTAGCGTTAAGATTTCCTATCAGTGGAACTATGGGGCCTAGCCTGAACCATGAAAAACAGCGGCAGAACATTATTCCTACTCCGCCAAACTTTACAGTTGACACTATGCATTGGGGCAGGTAGCGTTCTCCTGGCATCTGCCAAACCCAGATTTGTCCATCGGACTGCCAGATAGTGTAGCGTGATTCATCACTCCAGACAAGGCGTTTCCACTGCTCCGGAGTCCAATGGTAGCGAACTTTACACCCCTCCAGCCGATGCTTGGCTTTATGCATGGTGATCTTAGGCTTGTGTACAGCTGCTCGGCCATGGAAACCCATTTCATGAAGCTCCCGACGAACAGTTATTGTGCTGAAGTTGCTTTCAGAGGCAGTTTGGAACTTGGTCATGAGTGTTGCAACCGAGGACAGACGATTTTTAGCACTTCAGCATTCAGTGGTCCCGTTTTGTGAGCTTGTGTGGCCTACCACTTCGCAGCTGAGCTGTTGTTGCTCCTATACTTTTCCACTTCACAATAACAGCACTTACAGTTGACAAGGGCAACTCTCGCAGAGCAGACATTTTAGGAACTGACTTGTTGGAAAGGTGGCATCCTATGACGGTGCCACATTGAAAGTCACTGAGCTCTTCAGTGAGGCCATTCTACTGGCAATGTTTGCCTGTCGAGATTGCATGGCTGTGTGCTCGATTTTATACACCTGTCAGCAAAGGTGTGGTTGAAATAGCCAAATCCATTAATTTGAAGGGGTGTCCACATACTTTTGTATATATAGTATAGCTAGCTAGCTAAATAAGGTTAGCATGCTAGCTAGCTACACTGACAGCTGTCAGAGACCTATTTGTTGATGTTTCTCAACTCCACGTGGACATTCCCACACCCAATTCTTGAATATGTATAAGTAGCCGGTGGAACCTAATCATGTATTTCCTCTCTAGGACAGGAAATTCTGTAGAAATAGTGGTGGCAACTTCTTTTTGGGGGTGTCCTTTAAACACGATATTCTACAAACTACATGGAGTGTCACTATTCATCAGCAAAAAAGCTTTTAAGTCTTTCTCTCCCCCCATTTCTGTAATTTACAGGAAGGAGACCTCATATGTTCAGTGTAGAGAAGTCACTTGCTTAACATTTTATAGGCTAGTAGATTTTGCTTTCACTTGTTACAAAGGTTTATTTGGTTGAATAGTGCTGTAATTTACCACACCATTACATCGGGAATACGTTTTATTAACTGAAAATGGAAACAAAGGATTCTCTGCCTCAATGTTATGCCTTAGTTTTTATATTTTCCTACTGAAAACAGCTACAGAAATGTAAAAATTTTTTTGCCCTTAATATTTCAACACAATCAATGGCAGAATGTAATTTATGGCAGAATGTAATTGTCTCTTGTAGAATTTACTTAACTCGGTGGAACTTGATGTGAATCAGATTAATTCATGTAGAAATCATCTGACCAAATTTAGTTTGGTCAAAGAGTTTGTCTTTTTGCGGGGCAGAGCTCATTGGAATAATACCCAGCATGCTTTGCAACCGTACATCTGGACATTTACATTTTGATCACTTAGCAAGCACTTTATCAAGAACAGCTTCATTCAGCGACTTCAATTAAGGTAGAGAATTATTGAGAAATTCGTTGTAGTCTGTTGGTTCCGTTCTATGTGCCAAATCCTGCTGGCTTAAGACTAGTATGGGCTATGGGTCCCACCCGTGGTGCAGCCAGTGAAATAGCAGGGCGGCAAATTCAAAACAACAAAAATCTCATAATTCAAATTTCTCAAACATACAACTATTTTACACCATTTTAAAGATACACTTCTCCTTAACCCAACCACGTTGTCCGATTTCAAAAAGGCTTTACGGCGAAACCAAAACATTAGATTATGTTAGGACAGTGCCTAAAAAATAAAAGCCACACGGCCATTTTCCAAGCAAGGACAGGCGTCACAAAAACCAGAAATACAGCTGACACTCCCAGGACTCAATGTTACAAAATACATGTATGTTTTATTTGACAAAGTTCATATTTATATCCATAAAACCCATTTTACATTGGCGCGTGATGTTCAGAAAATGTATTCCCACCAAAACTTCCGGTGAATGAGCAGATCAATTTACAAAAATACTCATCATAAACGTTGATAAACTTTACAACAGTTATTGAAAGAATTATAGATATACTACTCCTTAATGCAACCGCCGTGTCAGATTTTAACATAGCTTTTCGGCGAAAGCACATTTTTCAATATTCTGAGTACAGAGCTCAACCATCAAAGCAAGCTATACACTTACCCACCAAGTTCTGGAGTCAACTAAACTCAGAAATAGTATTATAAATCTTCCCTTACCTTTGCTTATCTTCGTTGGAATGCACTCCCAGGACTCCCACTTCCACAAGAAATGTTATTTTTGTTCGAAATACTCCATATTTATGTCCAAATACCTCTGTTTTGTTCGCGTGTTCAGGTCACTAAAGGCATATTGCGAGAGCGCAGAACCAGAGAAGAAAAGTCAAATAGTTCCATTACCGTTCATAGAAACATGTCAAACGATGTTTACAATCAATCCTTAGTGTCTTTTTAACATAAAACGTCGATAATATTCCAACCGGACAATAGCGTATTCATTACAGAGGAAAAAGAAGGAGAGGCGCGCCAATGTGCCTGCGCAGTAAACAACTCACTGGTCCCAGGCAGTCCACTGATAGACTGAGCTCCTATTCTCTGCCCAGTAACAGTAGAGGGATGAAACAAGTTTCTAAAGGCTGTTGACAGCCAATGGAAGCCTTAGGAAGTGCAAAATGACCCCACAGACACTGTAGTTGGAATAGGGATTAGATAGAAGAACTACAACTCACTTCCTGGTTGGATTTTTTCTCAGGTTTTTGCCTGCCATATGAGTTCTGTTATACTCACAGACATCATTCAAACAGTTTTAGAAACTTCAGAGTTGTCTATCCAAATCTACTAATAATATGTATATCCTACGTTCTGAGCCCGAGTAGTAGGCAGTTTAATTTGGGCACGTCATTCATCCGAATTTCCGAATACTGCCCCCTGTCACTAAAAAGTTAAAGCCGATTTATAGTCAATCCACAGTCTGCAGTGACCATACAGAATATACAGCAATGTGGCCTCCACAGAAGTCAGAGCATTCATACTTCTTCAAATCAAATCAAATGTTATTGGTCTCCTACACATATTTAGCAGATGCTATTGCGGGTGTAGCAAAATGCTTGTGTTCCTAGCTCCAACAGTGCAGTAGTATCTAACAATACACAACAATACACACAAATCTAAAAAGTAAAATAATGTAATTAAGAAATATAGAAATATTAGGATGAGCAATGTCGAAGTCCGGACTTTTTATATATAAATATATATATATATATATATATATATATATATACAGTACTAGTCAAAAGTTTGGACACACCTACACATTGCAGGATTTTTCTTTATTTTTACTATTTTCTACATTGTAGAATAATAGTGAAGACATCAACACTATGGAATAACACATATGGAATCATTTAGTAACCAAAAAAGTGTTAAATAAATCAAAAAATATTTGAGATTTGAGATTCTTCAAAGTAGCCACCCTTTGCCTTGATGACAGCTTTGCACACTCTTGGCATTCTCTCAACCATCTTCACCTGGTATGCTTTTCCAACAGGAGTTCCCACAAATGCAGAGCATTTGATGGCTGCTTTTCCGTCACTCTGCGGTCCAACTCATCCCAAAACATCTCAATTGGGTTGAGGTCAGGTCATTGTAGAGGCCACTACATCCCTCTCCTTGGTCAAATAGCCCTTACACAGCCTGGAGGTGTGTTTTAAGTCATTGTCCTGTTGAGAAACAAATGATAGTCCCACACGCAAACCAGATGGGATGACATATCGCTGCAGAATGCTGTGGTAGCCATGCTGGTTAAGTGTGCCTTGACAGACAGTGTCACCAACAAAACACACCCACACCATCACACCGCCTCCTCTATGCTTCATGATGGGAACCACACATGCGGAGATAATCCGTTCACCTACTCTGCGTCTCACAAAGAAACAGGGGGTTGGAACCAAAAATCTCACATTTGGACTCATCAGACCAAAGGACAGATTTCCACCAGTCTAATGTCCATTGCTTGTGTTTATTGGCCCAAGCAAGTCTCTTCTTATTATTGGTGTCCTTTAGTGGTGGTTTCTTTGCAGAAAATTTTCCATGAAGGTCTGATTCACACAGTCTCCTCTGAACAGTTGATGTTGAGATGTGTCTTTTACTTGAACTCTGTGAAGCATTTATTTGGGCTGCAATTTCACTTGAAGAAACTTTGAAGGTTCTTGAAATGTTCTTCTTTGACTGACCTTCATATCTTAAAGTAATGATGGACTATCGTTTCTCTTTTCTTATTTGAACTATTCTTGCCACAATATGGACTTGGCCTTTTACCAAATAGAGCTAAGTTCTGTTTACCACCCCTACCTTTTCACAACACAACCGATTGGCTCAAACGCATTAAGAAGGAAATAAATTCCACAAATGAACTTTTAACAAGGCAAACCTGTTAATTGAAATGGATTTCAGGTGACTACCTCATGAAGCTGGTTGAGAGAATGCCAAGAGTGGGCAAAGCTGTCATCAAGGCAAAGGGTGGCTACTTTAAAGAATCTGAAATATAAAATACATTTAGATTTTTATAACAGTTTTTTGCTTACTACATGATTCCATATGTGTTATTTCATAGTTTTGATGTGTTCACTATTATCCTACGATGTAGAAAATAGTACAAATATAGAAAAACCCTTGAATGAGTAGGTGTGTCCTAACTTTTGACTGGTAATGTATTTTAAAAATATATTTAACCCCTTTTTTTGTTGGCACAAAACTATCTCCATACTTCCATTAACTTCTCTAGGGCCGGCGGGACGAAATCGTCCCACCGACGTAACAGCCAGTGGAATCCTGTGGCGCGTTATTCAAATACCTTAGAAATGCTATTACTTCAATTTCTCAAACATATGACTATTTTACACCATTTTAAAGACAAGACTCTCGTTAATCTAACCACACTGTCCGATTTCAAAAAGGGTTTACAACGAAAGCAAAACATTACATTATGTCAGCAGAGTACCCAGCCAGAAATAATCAGACACCCATTTTTCAAGCTAGCATATAATGTCACATAAACCCAGAAGACAGCTAAATGCAGCACTAACCTTTGATGATCTTCATCAGATGACACACCTAGGACATTATGTTATACAATACATGCATGTTTTGTTCAATCAAGTTCATATTTAAATCAAAAACCAGCTTATTACATTAGCATGTGACGTTCAGAACGAGCATACCCCCCGCAAACTTCCGGTGAATTTACTAAATTACTCACGATAAACGTTCACAAAAAGCATAACAATTATTTTAAGAATTATAGATACAGAACTCCTCTATGCACTCGATATGTCCGATTTTAAAATAGCTTTTCGGTGAAAGCACATTTTGCAATATTCTCAGTAGATAGCCCGGCATCACAGGGCTAGCTATTTAGACACCCAGCAAGTTTAGCACACACCAAAGTCAGATTTACTATAAGAAATTTTTTATTACCTTTGGTGTTCTTCGTCAGAATGCACTCCCAGGACTTCTACTTCAATAACAAATGTTGGTTTGGTTCAAAATAATCCATAGTTATATCCAAATAGCGGCGTTTTGTTTGTGCGTTCAAGAAACTATCCGAAAGAGTAAATAAGGGTTACGAGCATGGCGCATTTCGTGACAAAAAAATTCTAAATATTCCATTACCGTACTTCGAAGCATGTCAACCGCTGTTTAAAATCCATTTTTATGCCATTTTTCTCGTAAAAAAGCGATAATATTCAGACCGGGAATCTGCGTTTAGGTAAACAGACGAAAGAAAATAAAGCATGGGGTCAACTCGGGCACGCGCCTAAGCCCATAGTACTCTGATCGGCCACTTGCCAAAAGCGATAATGTGTTTCAGCCAGAGGCTGCCTCGATATCGTTCAGCTTTTTCCCAGGCTCTGAGAGCCTATGGGAGCCGTAGGAAGTGTCACGTTGGAGCAAAGATCCTCAGTCTTCAATAAAAAGAGCCCAGATGAACAACAACTTGTCAGACAGGCCACTTCCCATATAGAATCCTCTCAGGTTTTTGCCTGCCATATGAGTTCTGTTATACTCACAGACACCATTCAAACTGTTTTCTATCCAAAGCCAATAATTATATGCATATTCTAGTTACTGGGCAGCAGTAGTAACCAGATTAAATCGGGTACGTTTTTTATCCGGCCGTGTCAATACTGCCCCCTACCCCCAACAGGTTAACCTCTAGGGGACATATTCCCGTTCTTATCCCGTTAACGGGATTGATTTTGACAACAGCCAGTGGAAAATCAGAGCGCCAAATTCAAAACAGCTAAAATGTCATAATTCCTTTTTCTCAAACAATCAACTATTTTACACAATTTTAAAGATAAACTTCTCGTTAATCCAACCACATTGTCCGATTTCAAAAAGGCTTTACGGCGAAAGCATAAAATTAGATTATGTTAGGACAGTTCCAACACAAGAAAAACCACGCAGCCATTTTCCTAGCAAGGACAGGCGTCACAAATACCAGAAATTCAGCTAAAATTATTCATTAACCTTTGACGATCTTCATCAGATGACACACCTAGGACATTTTGTTACACAATACATGTATGTTTTGCTCGATAAAGTTCATATTTATATCCAAAAACAGCATTTTACATTGGCGCGTAATGTTGAGAAATGTTTTCCCTCCAAACCTCCCAGTGAATGAGCACAATGAGCACACTTATTACAGAAATACTCATCTTAAACTTTGATCAATATAGAAGTGTTATGCACAGAATTAAAGATACACTTCTCCTAAATGTTACCGCTTTGTCAGATTTAAAAAATGGTTCACTGCGAAAGCACAATTTGCAATAATCTGAGTACAGATTACTAATAATATGCATATTCTAGTTTCTGGGCCAGAGTAGTAACCTGTTCAAATTGGGTACGTTTTTCATCCGGCCGTGAAAATACTGAAGAATATGCATATTACTAGTGGATTTGGATAGAAAACACTCGGAAGTTTCTAAAACTGTTTGAATGGTGTCTGTGAGTATAACAGAACTCATATGGCAGGCAAAAACCTGAGAAAAAGTCAACCAGGAAGTGGAGGATCTGAGAATTGTAGTTCTTCTTTCTAGTCCCTTTCAAAACTACAGTATCTGTGGGGTTACATTGCACTTCCTAAGGATTCTATTGGCTGTCAAAAGCCTTCAGAAAGTTGTTTCAGCCTTCTCCTGTTACTGGGCAGATAATAGGAGCTCAGTTACTGAGTGGACTGCCTGTGGACAAAGGGATTGGATATGCGCGGTCACGCGAGCGCGCTGTTCCTTCTTTTTCTCCTTGAATGAATACGCTATCGTCCGGTTGGAATATTATCGCAAGTTTACGTTAAAAATACCATAAAGATTGATTTTAAACAGCATTTGACATGCTTCTAAGTACGGTAATGGAACATTTAGACTTTTCATCTCTGGTAGCGCGCTCACGCGTTATGCCTTTGGATAGTGCTCTGAACGCACGAACAACACGGAGGTATTTGGACATAAATATGTATTATTTCAAACAAAAACAACATTTCTTGTGGAAGTAGCAGTCCTGGGAGTGCATTCTGACGAAGATCAGCAAAGGTAAGAGAATATTTCTAATACTAATTCTGAGTTTAGGTTGCCCCGAACTTAGCGGGTGTCTGTATAGCTCTCTGTGATGGCTGAGCTATGTACTCAGAATATTGAAAAATGTGCTTTCTCCGTAAAGCTATTTTAAAATCTGACAAAGCGGTTGCATCCAGGAGTAGTCTATCTATAATTCTTTAAATAATTGTTATATATTTTGTCAACGTTTATGATGAGTATTTTTGTAAATTGATGTGCACATTCAGCGGCTGTTTTGGTGGGAATACATTTTCTGAACATCACGTGCCAATGTAAAATGCTGTTTTTGGATATAAATATGAACTTTATCGAACAGAACATACATGTATTGTGTAACATAATGTCCTAAGAGTGTCATCTGATGAAGATCGTCAAAGGTTAGTGCTTCATTTAGCTGTGTTTTGGGTTTTTATTGACACATGTCCTTGCTTGGAAAATGGCTGTGTGATTATTTTTGTCTATGTACTCTCCTAACATAATCTAATATTTTGCTTTCACTGTAAAGCCTTTTTGAAATCGGACAATGTGGTTACATCAAAGAGAAGTGTATCTTTAAAATTGTGTAAAATAGTTGTATGTTTGAGATAGTTGAATTATGACATTTTGTTGTTTTTGAATTTGCCGCCCTGATATTTCACTGGTTCTGTCCCGCAGGTGGGACGCTAGCGTCCCACGTAGCCCATAGAAGTTAATGTGTGTGCGTTATCTTCAGACGAGTCCAGTGACCCTTGTGGGGGTCATATAGCAAAATAGAGAAGACCATCGTGTATGTGAGAGTCTCATCTTTCCTTAGAGTGGTCATAACCATTCGGACGGTACAGATGTCTTCGTAAGAAAATTGATTTCTGGGATGTCTCATGGTCTGACTCACAGTGCTGTAGCTCGGCCAGTATATGGGCAGATCCGGTGGATTTAGACGCAGCCCATGCAGATATCTCTATCTTAAATGTACACGTTTTGATGGGGATTTTTTTACTGTTACTTAGATTGACGTATGGGTGCGTCAATAGACTCTTAACCTGTTGGGTCTAGGGGGCAGCATTTGCACGTCTGGATAAAAAAAATGTACCCGATTTAATCTGGTTACTAATCCTACCCAGTAACTACAATATGCATATACTTATTATATATGGATAGAAAACACTCTAAAGTTTCCAAAACTGTTTGAATGGTGTCTGTGAGTATAACAGAACTCATTTGGCAGGCAAAACCCTGAGACATTTTCTGACAGGAAGTGGATACCTGATGTGTTGTATTGACTTTAAACCTATCCCATTGAAAAACACAGGGGTTTAGGAATATTTTGGCACTTCCTATTGCTTCCACTAGATGTCACCAGCCTTTACAAAGTGTTTTGAGTCTTCTGGAGGGAGATCTGACCGAACAAGAGCCATGGAACGATGATGTCCCATTAGACACCTGGCGCGCTAGTTCATGTTGGGTACCCTCGTTCCAATACGTTATAAAAGAGTATGCATTCGTCCACCTTGAATATTATTCATGTTCTGGTTAAAAAAGGCCCTAATGATTTATGCTATACAACGTTTGACATGTTTGAACGAACGGAAATATATTTTTTCCCCTCGTTCATGACGAGAAGTCCGGCTGGCTTACATCATGTGCTAACGAGACGGAGATTTTTGGACATAAATGATGAGCTTTTTTGAGCAAAACTACATTCGTTATGGACCTGTGATACCTGGAAGTGACATCTGATGAAGAGAATCAAAGGTAATGGATTATTTACATAGTATTTTCGATTTTAGATCTCCCCAACATGACGTCTAGTCTGTATCGCAACGCGTATTTTTCTGGGCGCAGTGCTCAGATTATTGCAAAGTGTGATTTCCCAGTAAGGTTATTTTTAAATCTGGCAAGTTGATTGCGTTCAAGAGATGTAAATCTATAATTCTTTAAATGACAATATAATATTTTACCAATGTTTTCTAATTTTAATTATTTAATTTGTTACGCTGACTTGACTGCCGGTTATTGGAGGGAAACGATTTCCTCAACATCAATGCCATAGTAAAACGCTGTTTTTGGATATAAATATGAACTTGATAGAACTAAAAATGCATGCATTGTCTAACATAATGTCCTAGGAGTGTCATCTGATGGAGATTGTAAAAGGTTAGTGCATCATTTTAGCTGGTTTTATGGTTTTGGTGACCCTGTCTTTGACTTGACAAAACATTACACACAACTCTTGTAAATGTACTGTCCTAACATACTCTAAATTTATGCTTTCGCCGTAAAACCTTTTTGAAATCGTAAAACGTGGTTAGATTAAGGAGATGTTTATCTTTCAAATGGTGTAACATAGTTGTATTTTTGAAAAATTTGAATTTTGACATTTATTTGGATTCAAATTTGCCGCTCTTGAAATGCACCTGCTGTTGATGGAGTGCACCACGGGTGGCACGCTAGCGTCCCACCTAGCCCCAAGAGGTTAAGGATGAAAGGGGCCCGGTTTGCGGTTAACCAGGCTCATGATGCAGATATAGGACTGAATACAGTTCAAAGCTTCATGATACAAAAGAAAGAGCATTTAATCTTAGTGTTAAGGGAAAGAGCTGGATAGAGAAGAAGAGCACAAGGTGACATTGTTACTTACTGCGGTTGATGGTGGGACTCCATGTTCACCAGACTTATGGCTTAGGGGTAGAAGCTGTTAAGGAGCCTTTTGGACCTAGACGTGGCAATCCCGTACCGCTTGCAGTGCGGTAGCAGAGAGAACAGTCTATGACTTGGGTGACCGGAGTCTTTTACAATTTTTGGGGGCTTTCTTCTGACACCGCCTAGTTTATAGGTCCTGGATGGCAGGAAGCTTGGCCCCAGTGATGTACTGGGCCTTACGCACTACCCTCTGTAGCGCCTTACGGTCAGATGCCGAGCAGTTGCCATACCAGACAGTGATGCAACTGGTCAGGATGCTCTCGATGGTGCAGCTGTGGAACTTTTTGAGGATCTGGGGACCCATGCCAAATCTTTTCAGCCCCCTGAGGGAGAAAATGTGTTGTCGTGCCCTCTTCACGACTGTATTGGGGTGTTTGGAAAATGATAGTTTGTTGGTGATGTGGACATCAAGGAACTTGAAACTCTCGACCCGCTCCACTACAGCCCTGTCAATGTAAATGGGGGCGGCCCTCCTTTTCCTGTAATCCATGATCAGCTCCTTTGTCTTGCTCACGTTGAGGGAGAGGTTGTTGTCCTGTCACTACTCTGCCAGGTCTCTGACCTCCTCCCTATAGGCTGTCTCATTGTTGTCGGTGATCAGGCCTACCACTGTTGTGTCATCAGTAAACTTAATGATGGTGTTGGAGTTGTGCTTGGCCATGCAGTCGTGGGTGAACAGGGAGTACGGGAGCGGACTAAGCACGCACCCCTGAGGGGCCCCCGTGTTGAGGATCAGCGTGGCAGATGTGGTTTTTTCCTACCCTTACCACCTGGGGGCGACCGTCAGGAAGTCCAGGATCCAGTTGCAAAGGGAGGTATTTAGTCCCAGGGTCCTTAGCTTATTGATGAGCTTTGTGGGCACTATGGGGTTGAACGCTGAGCTGTAGTCAATGAACAGCAATCTCACATGGGTGTTATTTTTGTCCAGGTTGGAAAGGGCAGTGTGGAGTGTGATTGAGATTGCGTTATGTGTGGATCTGTTGGGGCGGTATGCAAATTGGATCGGGTCTAGGGTTTCCAGGATGATGGTGTTGATGTGAGCTATGACCAGCCTTTCAAAGCACTTCATGGCGACCGACGTGAGTGCTACAGGGCGGTAGTTATTTAGGCAGGTTACCTTTGCTTTCTTGGGCACAGGGACTATGGTGGTCTGCTTGAAACATGTAGGTATTACAGACGCGGTCAGGGAGAGGATAAAAATGTCAGTGAAGACACTTGCCAGTTGGTCCGCGCATGCTCTGTGTACAAGTCCTGGTAATCTGTCTGGCCGAATCTGACAGTTTGAAGCAGAACCTTGTTATATCAGTGAAAGATAACGGACAGCCCTCTCTCTCTACAAACTGTGATGTATATTTACTCATATCAGATAACTTGGTTGAAGTTCCAGATCTGAAATACATTGCTTATTAGGATAGTTATATCTTCATCTCTGATCATTGCACTGGTCTCTGTCTCCACCTTTTTCCTGACTTTCATTATTCTCATCCTGGCCGTGAGGTTCTGCCGCAGTAGAAAGCCTAGAATGTTGTTTGATGGAGCAGTCGCCATTCCCAGCGCGTATTTCCCTCCCAACTATCCAGAGGTGGGTGGAGCTGGAACTCTGCATAGTTCTTACAATTATTATGTACACCTGACAATGGGCTCACACACCAATGACTTCAAGGTTGTGCGATCTTACAATGACAGTACGCGTCCTGCTGATCTTACAGTGAAGAGGTGTCAAATTTAGTGTTTGGGAGAAAGTGTGCTCACTCTTAAAGATGCGGAGTAGTCTGATGTGAGAAATGAAGCCTGCAGAAATGCCTTAAAAAGTCTGCATAAAGCGTTTTTGTTCTCCACCTTTTGATAACGTCATACAGTCTTACAGTTGAAGTCAGAAGTTTACTTACACTTAGGTTGGAGTCAATCAAACTTGTTTTTCAACCACTCCACAAATTTCTTGTTTACAAACAATAGTTTTGGCAAGTTGGTTAGAACAACTACATTGCAATGATGTCATTGCTTTAGAAGCTTCTGATAGGCTAATTGACGTCATTTGAGTCAATTGGAGGTGTACCTGTGGATGTATTTCAAGGCCTACCTTCAAACTCAGTGCCTCTTTGCTTGACATCATTGGAAAATCAAAAGAAATCAGCCAAGATCTCAGAAAGAAAAATTGAAGACCTCCACAAGTCTGGTTCACCCTTGGGAGCAATTTCCAAATGCCTGAAGGTACAACGTTCATCTTTACAAACAATAGTACACAAGTATAAACACCATGGAACCACGCAGCCGTCATACCGCTCAGGAAGGAGAGGCATTCTGTCTCCTAGAGATGAACGCACTTTGGTGCGAAAAGTGCAAATCAATCCCAGAACAACAGCAAAGGACCTTGTGAAGATGCTGGAGGAAACAGGTACAAAAGTATCTATATTCACAGTAAAACAAGTCCTATATCGACATAACCTGAAAGGCCGCTCAGCAAGGAAGAAGCCACTGCTCCAAAACCGCCTTTAAAAAGCCAGACTACAGTTTGCAACTGCACATGGGGACAAAGATCGTGCTTTTTGGAGAAATGTCCTCTGGTCTGATGAAACAAAAATATAACTGTTTGGCCATAATGACCATAGTTATGTTTGGAGGAAAAAGGGGGAGGCTTGCAAGCCAAAGAACACCATCCCAACCGTGAAGCACGGGGGTGGCAGCATCATGTTGAGTGGGTGCTTTGCTGCAGGAGGGACTGTTGCACTTCACAAAATAGATGGCATTATGAGGGAGGAAACTTATGTGGATATATTGAAGCAACATCTCAAGACATCAGTCAGGAAGTTAAAGCTTGGTTGCAAATGGGTCTTCCAAATGAACAATGACCCCAAGCATACTTCCAAAGTTGTGGCAAAATGGCTTAAGGACAAACATGTCAAGGTATTGGAGTGGCCATCAAAAAGCCTTGACCTCAATCCTATAGAAAAATTGTGGACAGAACTGAAAAAGCCTGTGCGAGCAAGGAGGCCTACAAACCTGACTCAGTTACACCAGCTCTGTCAGGAGGAATGGGCCAAAATTCACCCATCTTATTGTGGGAAGCTTGTGGAAGGCTACCCAAAACATTTGACCCAAGTTAAACAATTTAAAGACAATGCTACCAAATACTAATTTAGTGTATGTAAACTTCTGTCCCATTGGGAATGTGATGAAATAAATCAATGCTGAAATAAATCATTCTCGCTACTATTATTCTGACATTTCACATTCTTAAAATATAGTGGTGATCCTAACTGACCTAAGACAGGGAAGTTTTACTAGGATTAAATGTCCGGAATTGTGAAAAACTGAGTTCAAACGTATTTGGCTAAGGTGTATGTAAACTTCTGACTTCACCTTTATATGTTTTGCTTTGAATTTGTATCGTTTGTTCTTCTTGACACAACATCGCATATACTGATTGTTTTAATATTGGCATTATGCCTACAGCTGATATAGTGAATGACTCAGATTTTGCAGTTACAGTATCTATTCTTTGTTTTGGGTTTGAGTTCGAAAGACTACTGAATGACTCGTTATCAGTATATGTACGTTCGTTTTCTACTAGCATATTTCTTCACCATTTGCTTAGCATACTATTTTATTATGCTTTTGAAATTCGTTCACTTCAACAATGTCTACCTGTCAGACATCAATATTGTGTACTAATTGTCTAGCACAGTTAGACTGTAGTCTACATTTGTTTTATCTATTAGCCTACTTCAGTTATTCCTAGGCCTACATACGTGTTTCAAGGAAACACGTTTCAGCACCGTGATGTGTGGACAGCGCCACTGCATTGAAGCACTGATATGTGGGATTTGAAGTTGGGCTGTGAGTAAAATGAGGGATAGTGATAAAGGTGTTGCATTGCGTGTGTGCATTTCGTGTGTGTGCATTTTGTGTGTGTGCATTTTGTCTGAGAAGTAAATCAAGTGTTTTGACATTGGATAAGTTATTTGGGTTTTAGTTTTTTATAGTTTGAGAATCAACTATCGGCAGCTGATGTGAGTATGTTTATTTCCAAGATATTTTATTATGTATTTACATCGTTGTTTATGCCTACTAAAAAATAAAAAATAAATCATGAATTTGGAAACACTCAGTATAGTGTTACTCTCTGACTTTTATAGGCCTACTTGAGATTGCAGTTTTGCAAAAGTACTCCAGGTGTCGCTATTCACCAGCTAAAGCCATTAGATATATTTCCCAACCCATTCCCGCTGCATAAGCAAAGGGAGAGACTAATTTTATAACAGTGCGAAAGATCACATCCCTTGGACGAACGTAAGACAGGCCTGTTGACTAAGTTGCTTTTATCGTTTCACTCTTTCAAATAGTTTGTACTTGACCCCAGCATAATATTGGAATAACCTTTGTTTTTTGAAAATGGAATACAAGGGATTCTCGTTCACTGGCTCGAATTTCTTCATGGCTTTGTTTCTTTTCCTGCTGCGCACCAGCTATGGAGACGTGACCTATTCTGTTCTGGAGGAGATGAAACGCGGATCTGTGATCGGGAATATAGCCAAGGATCTTGGCCTGGATCCAAAAGGACTGTATGTTCGTAAAGCTCGCCTAGAAATGGATGGTAGCAACACACTCTATTGTGACATTAACCTGAGCACTGGCGACTTGATTGTTGCTGAGAGAATGGACAGGGAGCAGCTCTGTGGCAGAAGGGTTTCGTGTGTATTGAAATATGAAATGGTGCTCGAGAATCCTTTAGAATTACACCGCGTCGTTCTTCAGATACAAGATATTAATGACAATTCACCACAATTCGCGAACGATCGCATTACGTTTGAGATCAGAGAGTCAGCCGTTAAAGGCGCTCGATTTGTGGTTAATCAGGCTCATGATGCAGATATAGGACTGAACGCCGTTCAAAGCTACACACTACAAAGGAACAGCCATTTTGGTTTGGCTGTGCATACCAATCCTGGTGGGGTAAAATATGGCGAGTTAGTATTAGAGAAAGAACTGGATCGAGAAAAAGAGCAGGATGTAACATTGTTGCTTACTGCTGTTGATGGTGGGACTCCACAGAGATCTGGTACTGTAGTTATACACGTCACTGTGTTGGATGCGAACGACAATATTCCAGTGTTTAGCCAGAACCTTTTTAAGGTCAGTTTGCCCGAAAATTCTCCCTTTGGCACTGTAGTAGTTACTGTAACCGCCACAGATGATGACGAGGGACAAAATGGGGACGTGATGTATGAATTCGGCCCTATCTCTAATGAATTGAATGACTTGTTTTCTCTTGACCCTAAAACTGGAGACATCAGCATAGTAGGACAGGTGGATTTCGAAAAAGAGTCGATTTATGAATTGAGTATCCAAGCCAAAGACGGCTCAGGTTTGACATCGTTTGCCAACGTGGTCATCGAAATTACAGATATGAATGACAATGCACCAGTAATATATATCAAATCACTTAGCAATCCAATCCCTGAGAATGTTTTACTTGGTACAGAGGTGGGCATCATTAATGTACAGGATAAAGATTCGGAGGGAAATAGACAGGTCCGCTGCTCCATTCAACAAAATGTTCCTTTCAAATTAAACCCCTCAATCAAAAACTACTATTCTCTGGTAACAACTAGTGAACTAGACCGAGAGATAATATCAGATTATAACATAACTATCACTGCCACTGACGAGGGGTCTCCACCTTTATCCTCCTCAAAGACTATTCATTTATCTGTATCAGACGTGAATGACAACCCACCTGTGTTTGAAGAACAATCCTACAGTTCCTATGTGACTGAAAACAACAAGCCTGGCTCCTCTATGTGTTCTGTTACTGCCAGAGACCCAGACTGGAGACAGAACGGCACGGTGGTCTATTCTCTATTGCCCAGTGATGTCAACGGTGTTCCGGTGTCCTCATTTCTATCCATTAACGGAGACACGGGGGTGATCCATGCTGTGAGACCATTTGATTATGAACAGTTTAGGAGCTTCAAAGTCCACGTTGTAGCCAGAGACAATGGTTCTCCTCCACTCAGCAGTAACGTGACAGTGAGTGTCTTCATAACAGATGAGAATGATAACTCTCCCCAGATATTATACCCTGCTCCAGCAGGGAACTCCTTGATGACTGAGATGGTCCCCAAAGCTGCTCTGGCGGGGTCCCTGGTTTCCAAGGTGATCGCTGTGGATGCTGACTCTGGACAGAACGCGTGGCTTTCATATCAGATCGTGAAATCGACTGATCCGGGACTTTTCACTATTGGTCTCCACAGTGGAGAGATCAGGGCACAGCGGGACATTTCTGAATCTGACAGTATGAAGCAGAACCTTGTTATATCAGTGAAAGATAACGGACAGCCCTCTCTCTCTACAACCTGTGATGTATATTTACTCATATCAGACAACTTGGCTGAAGTTCCAGAACTGAAAGACATGACTTATGAGGATAGTTCCAAACTAACTTCCTATTTGATCATCGCACTGGTCTCTGTCTCCACCTTTTTCCTGACTTTCATTATTCTCATCCTGGCCGTGAGGTTCTGCCGCAGTAGAAAGCCTAGAATGATGTTTGATGGAGCAGTCGCCATTCCCAGCGCGTATTTCCCTCCCAACTATGCAGAGGTGGATGGAGCTGGAACTCTGCGCAGTTCTTACAATTATGACGCATACCTGACAACGGGCTCACGCACCAGTGACTTCAAGTTTGCCAGATCTTACAACGACAGCACACTGCCTGCTGACCAGACACTGAGGAAGAACCCAAATGAACCTTTTGGAGAAAACATTATCACGTTCAACACCGTGGGGGAGTGTGAGGTGAGATTTCATAGCTTGTGAAAAACTGAAATTCTTTTGATCCAATTCTGCATATATGAAGCTGTACAACTACCCATGTGCATATATGAAGATGTACAACAAACCATGTGCATATATGAAGATGTACAACTACCCATGTGCATATATGAAGCTGTACAACTAACCATGTGCATATATGAAGCTGTACAACTAACCATGTGCATATATGAAGCTGTACAACTAACCATGTGCATATATGAAGCTGTACAACTAACCATGTGCATATATGAAGCTGTACAACTAACCATGTGCATATATGAAGCTGTACAACTAACCATGTGCATATATGAAGCTGTACAACTAACCATGTGCATATATGAAGCTGTACAACTAACCATGTGCATATATGAAGCTGTACAACTAACCATGTGCATATATCTCATGAAGCTGTTTAACTATCGGTTTCCTGTTGATCTTGTTGTGCTCTTTTCGTAGTTTAAGTTTTTATTCATGTAGCCTATTCATACCTCTTCCCCCTCTTCTTACAAGGCTTTATCGTTATTTTCAGCTTTAGGCTCATCTTATTACACACGTGTTTTCTCTTTGTTCTTCAAAACGGCTTCTCACTAATTTCATTCAGGGCCATTTTGTCACTAGTATTCTGAGGATATGTTCCTATCAACCATCATCCGATTTCAATGTGACCCAGTAGCCTACAACACACGTAGGCCAAGTTCAGCACCATGGACAGCACCCTTTTCAGCATTCAGTCTGTCTCCACACTACAAACTAAAATTGCAACAAGTGGAGGGCGTGAGATATATTTGATAAAATGAGTTAATTTTGAATGTATATATATTTTTTCCAGCAACGACATTTGGAAATACATTGTGGACTTTATATTTTGAAGGTTGCGGTTACTTTACGCTGTTTATCAGGCTAAACAGTATTTCTTTCGATGAAATGTTGTTGGCTCAGTTGGGCTCAGCTGGGACGGCACGAGGTTCGTTGAAAATTCTGTTTTCACAAACATGAATTTAGAAAGGTATTTTTTTTTTGACATGATGTAATTAAAAAAAATCTATTGCCATAATTTACCCAATCATGTTTTTGTTTTCGGATGCGTGGCAGCCTTTCCTTCATACAGTTGGTTGTAGACTTAAACATGCTTTCCTGCAGTTTTTGTGAAACTACACGGAGTGTCGCTATTCACCAGCAATAACTTGTAAGTCTCTCTCTCCACCCATTTGTGTCATTTACAGGGAGGAGACCTCATATATTCAGTGTAAGGAAAGTCGCTTGCTTAACATTGTATAGGCTAGTGGATTTAGCTTTCAGTCGTTATGAACGTTCGTTTGGTTGGATAGCGCTATAATTTACCACACCATTGCATCGGGAATACGTTTTATTAACTGAAAATGGAATGCAAAGGATTCTCTGCCTTGATGTTCTGCCTGGCTTGGTTTATTTTCCTACTGCGTACCAGCTATGGCGACGTGACCTATTCTGTTCCGGAGGAGCTGAAACGCGGATCTGTGATCGGAAATATAGCCAAGGATCTGGGACTGGATGCAAAACGAATCATGCATCGAAAAGCTCGCTTAGATGCTGATGGTAGCAGCAAACGTCATTGTGAAATCGATCTGAATACTGGTGATTTGATCGTTGCTGAAATAATAGACAGGGAACAGCTTTGCGGTAGGAGGATTTCATGCAACCTAAAATATGAGATGGTTCTGGAGAATCCCTTAGAATTACAAAACATAATTCTGCAGGTACAAGATATTAATGATAATGCTCCACAATTCCAAGAAGATGTGATAAAGTTGGATATCACAGAGTCAGCAGTTAAAGGGGCTCGGTTTGCGGTGAACCAGGCTCATGATGCAGATATAGGACAGAATTCCGTTCAAAGCTACACAATACAAAGGAACGACCATTTTAGTTTGGCGGTTCATACCATTCCGGGTGGGGGGAAGTATGGCGAGTTAGTGTTAGAGACGGAACTAGATCGAGAACGACAACAGGAGGTGACGTTGTTACTTACTGCTGTTGACGGTGGGACTCCACAGAGATCTGGTACTGTAGTTATACACATCACTGTGTTAGATGCTAACGATAATAAACCAGTGTTTAGCCAGAATGTCTATAAGGTCAGTGTACCTGAAAATGCTCCATTAGGTTCATTAGTTGTTACTGTGACGGCAACAGATGCAGACGAGGGGGCAAATGGAGAAGTGACGTACGGATTCGGCTCCATCTCAGATGAAGTGAATCAATTATTTTCCCTTAATCCCAAAACAGGTGAAATTAACATAGCTGGATTTATGGATTACGAAAAGGAGTCAATTTATGAATTAAGTATTCAAGCCAAAGACAATTCAGGGTTGACGTCATTTGTCAACATAGTTGTTGATATTAAAGATGTGAATGATAATGCACCAATAATATTTATCAAAACTCTTAAAAATCCCATCCCTGAGGATGTGTTACCTGGCACAGAGGTGGGCATCATTAATGTACAGGATAAAGATTCAGATGGAAATAGACAAGTCCGCTGCTCCATTCAACAAAATGTTCCTTTCAAACTTAACCCTTCTATTAAAAACTACTATTCTCTGATAACAACAGGTGAACTAGACCGAGAGATAATATCAGATTATAACATAACTATCACTGCCACTGACGAGGGGTCTACACCTTTATCCTCCTCAAAGACTATTCATTTATCTGTATCAGACGTGAATGACAACCCTCCTGTGTATGAAGAACAATCCTACAGTTCCTATGTGACTGAAAACAACAAGCCTGGCTCCTCTATGTGTTCTGTTACTGCCAGAGACCCAGACTGGAGACAGAACGGCACGGTGGTCTATTCTCTATTGCCCAGTGATGTCAACGGTGTTCCGGTGTCCTCATTTCTATCCATTAACGGAGACACGGGGGTGATCCACGCTGTGAGACCATTTGATTATGAGCAGTTTAGGAGCTTCAAGGTCCATGTTGTAGCCAGAGACAATGGTTCTCCTCCACTCAGCAGTAACGTGACAGTGAGTGTCTTCATAACAGATGAGAATGATAACTCTCCACAGATATTATATCCTGCTCCAGCAGGGAACTCCTTGATGACTGAGATGGTCCCCAAAGCTGCTCTGGCGGGGTCCCTGGTTTCCAAGGTGATAGCTGTGGATGCTGACTCTGGACAAAACGCGTGGCTTTCATATCAGATCGTGAAATCGACTGATCCGGGACTTTTCACTATTGGTCTCCACAGTGGAGAGATCAGGGCACAGCGGGACATTTCTGAATCTGACAGTATGAAGCAGAACCTTGTTATATCAGTGAAAGATAACGGACAGCCCTCTCTCTCTACAACCTGTGATGTATATTTACTCATATCAGACAACTTGGCTGAAGTTCCTGAACTGAAAGACATGACTTATGAGGATAGTTCCAAACTAACTTCCTATTTGATCATAGCACTGGTCTCTGTCTCCACCTTTTTCCTGACTTTCATTATTCTCATCCTGGCCGTGAGGTTCTGCCGCAGTAGAAAGCCTAGAATGTTGTTTGATGGAGCAGTCGCCATTCCCAGCGCGTATTTCCCTCCCAACTATGCAGAGGTGGATGGAGCTGGAACTCTGCGCAGTTCTTACAATTATGACGCATACCTGACAACGGGCTCACGCACCAGTGACTTCAAGTTTGTCAGATCTTACAATGACAGCACGCTGCCTGCTGATCAGACACTGAAGAGGAGTCAAGTTGAATGTTTGGGAGAAAGCATAATCACTCTTAATGATGCGGGAGAGTCTGAGGTGAGATATGAAGCATGCATCCCTAAAGGTAATAGTTTACAAAAAGCTTTGTAATGTTCCAGAACAATGTTGATGCAGTGTCCTGTGACAGATTTGGATAAGGTCATGAAGTCTTACGACATGATTGACCGTAGCTATGTGTTTTCATCTCAACTTCTATTGCTAGTTCTGGTTGACACAACATTGCTTACACTGAGCTTTTGGCATTAGGCCTACAGCTGATGACATTGTTAAGTCGACGACTCAGATGTCGGAGAGTTGCCTTTACACTAGATCTTCTCTACTTTGGGTTTTGAAATCGGTTCAAAATGAGTACATTCCCTTTTACTTGCATATTGAGATTTTAAGCTTGGCATTAGGCCTACAGGGCTCCCGAGTGGCGCAGCGCTCTAAGGCACTGCATCTCAGTGGTAGAGGCGTCACTACAAACCCTGGTTCGATTACAGGCTGTATCACAACTGGCCATGACTGGGAGTCCCGTAGAGCGGCGGACAATTGGCCCAGAGTCGTCCGGGTTAGGGTTTGGCTGGGGTAGGCCGCCATTGTAAATAAGAATTTGTTCATAACTGACTTGCCTAGTTAAATAAAAATAAAAACAGCTGGTGACATGGTGAAGTGGAAGACTCAGATGTTGTGGAGTTATATTTACAGTAGATCTTCTCTGTTTTGGATTGTAAAACAATATTCTGGGGTGAATTGAAATCTACAAAAAACACATATTCTTAAAAAAAGAGTTCAAGTAATTTCAGTGATTTGTAAATGTAAAAATAAAATATATTTTATTAGGATTACCAAAGAGATAGAAAATCGAGTGATCTAATTTACTACATGTTAATACATTTGAGTACATTTTAATAAGAATAATATTTTTCTTAATTTAATAATTTTAAGTTCTTGCAACAACTTGCTGGTTTTTAAGAGGATTGTGGGTAATTCAACGTTTTTTTTATGACAGAGGAAAATTAATCATCAAACAATACTTGCATTTTTACCTCCAGCTACTGCTTGGGAATTGAGCATTGAGATCAACAATGCCTGTCGAATTGGCTTAAATGGCAATTTATCAAATACATTAAACAATGTTAAACATTACATTTTTTTGAAACACTAATACTGTATGTTGTGTTTTACTAAATATTTGTGTGACATCAACTCATATTTAATAATATTATCAGTAAATACACCACATTTGTATGGCTATTATTAATTCCCTGGACTTACTTTATTTGTGTAAATCCAATCAATTTATTTAAAACATCTACTTAAAAACATAGGAAGTTACATCTACTAATAATATTAAATTAAGTGTCATCTTGTTGACCTCATTTTTAAAAGTAGATTCAACACTTAATTTGTTACAGTACTAAATAAATACATTCCTTTTTTCTCCATATGTCTTTACCACTTCCTTACCATGGTTTTTTAGCATGCTGGGAAATCCTTTCACTTAAATAATGTCTACCTAACATTCATCAATATTGTGTAGCCTACTTATTGCTTAGCATGGCTAGAACTGTAGCCTTCTTTCTGTGATCTATTAGCCTACTTCAGTTGCTAGGCCTACGTACGTTTCAAGAGAACACGTTTCTTCACCTTGATGTGGACAGTGCCACAGCATTAGCATTTAGATGTGTGATATGAAGTTGAGTTGTGAATTATGTGATAGTGGACTATTTGTTATTTCAGATAAAGTTGTTTCTATTTTTTTGTGCATTTTATGTGAGAAGTGAATCAAGTGTTTTGACATTGGATGAGTTGTTATGGTGAATTTAACTTTCGTTATTTGAGAATCAATTGTGGGCAACTGATGTAAGCAGGGGCATATGGGCTTATTTCCTAGAGACTTTCAGTGCGTGCTTGCATCTTTGTTTTACTAAAAGAACAAATATTATCATTTGGAAACACTCAGTAAAGTTTTATTCTCTGATTTGTACGGGCCTACTTGGGATTGCAGTTATGGAAAAGTACTCCATGTGTCGCTATTCACCAGCTAAAGCCATATCTCCCCAACCATATCCTGCTGTAGGCTATAAGGAAAGGGGGAGACTCATTTGAATACAGTGTAGGCTAGCGAAAGACCCCATCACTTGGTAGAACATTACACGTATTGACCCAGTCGCTTTTTTCATTTTTTCCAACTGAAAATATATTGTTTGATCAACATACGATTGGAATAAACGTTGGTCTCTGAAAATGGAATACAAGGGATTCTCGTTCTCCGCATCGATGTTCGGCCTGGCTTTGTTTCTTTTCCTGCTGCGCACCAGCTATGGAGACGTGACCTATTCTGTTCTAGAGGAGATGAAACGCGGATCTGTGATCGGGAATATAGCCAAGGATCTCGGACTGGATAAAAAACGACTTATGTATCGGAAAGCTCGCCTGGAAATGGATGGTAGCAACACACTCTATTGTGACATTAACCTGAGCACTGGCGACTTGATTGTTGCTGAGAGAATGGACAGGGAGCAGCTCTGTGGCAGAAGGGTTTCGTGTGTATTGAAATATGAAATGGTGCTCGAGAATCCTTTAGAATTACACCGCGTCGTTCTTCAGATACAAGATATTAATGACAATTCACCACAATTCGCGAACGATCGCATTACGTTTGAGATCAGAGAATCGGCAGATAAAGGCGCCCGATTTGCGGTCCACCAGGCTCATGATGCAGATATAGGACTCAACGCTGTTCAAAGCTACACACTACAAAGGAACGACCATTTTAGCCTGGCCGTTAATACAAAACCTGGTGGGGGGAAGTATGGGGAGTTAAAATTAGAAAAAGAGCTAGATCGAGAACTACAACAAGAGGTGACGTTGTTACTTACTGCGGTTGATGGTGGGACTCCACAGAGATCTGGTACTGTAGTTATACACATCACTGTGTTGGATGCGAACGATAATGTCCCAACATTTAGCAAGAACATCTATAAGGTCAGAATACCTGAAAATGCACCCCTGGGTACGGTTGTAGTCACCGTAAGCGCCACAGACGTTGACGAGGGACAAAATGGTGAAGTGATGTATGTATTTGGTCCCATTTCAGTTGAATTGAATGAATTATTTTCTCTTGACCCTAAAACGGGTGACATTAGTTTATCTGGACAGATGGACTTCGAAAAGGAGTCCATTTATGAAATTAGCATACAGGCCCAGGATAGCTTGGGGTTGACGTCCTTTGCCAACGTTGTCATCGAGATTACAGATGTAAATGACAATGCCCCGGTAATATCTCTTAAATCTTTGACCAATCCCATCCCTGAGAACGTGTTACCTGGCACAGAGGTGGGGATCATTAATGTACAGGATAAAGACTCGGAGGGAAATAGACAGGTCCGCTGCTCCATTCAACAAAATGTTCCTTTCAAATTAAACCCTTCAATCAAAAACTACTATTCTCTGGTAACAACTAGTGAACTAGACCGTGAGATAATATCAGATTATAACATAACTATCACTGCCACTGACGAGGGGTCTCCACCTTTATCCTCCTCAAAGACTATTCATTTATCTGTGTCAGACGTGAATGACAACCCACCTGTGTTTGAAGAACAATCCTACAGTTCCTATGTGACTGAAAACAACAAGCCTGGCTCCTCTATGTGTTCTGTTACTGCCAGAGACCCAGACTGGAGACAGAACGGTACGGTGGTCTATTCTCTATTGCCCAGTGATGTCAACGGTGTTCCGGTGTCCTCATTTCTATCCATTAACGGAGACACGGGGGTGATCCATGCTGTGAGACCATTTGATTATGAACAGTTTAGGAGCTTCAAAGTCCACGTTGTAGCCAGAGACAATGGTTCTCCTCCACTCAGCAGTAACGTGACAGTGAGAGTCTTCATAACAGATGAGAATGATAACTCTCCCCAGATATTATACCCTGCTCCAGCAGGGAACTCCTTGATGACTGAGATGGTCCCCAAAGCTGCTCTGGCGGGGTCCCTGGTTTCCAAGGTGATAGCTGTTGATGCTGACTCTGGACAGAACGCGTGGCTTTCATATCAGATCGTGAAATGGACTGATCCGGGACTTTTCACTATTGGTCTCCACAGTGGAGAGATCAGGGCACAGCGGGACATTTCTGAATCTGACAGTATGAAGCAGAACCTTGTTATATCAGTGAAAGATAACGGACAGCCCTCTCTCTCTACAACCTGTGATGTATATTTACTCATATCAGATAACTTGGCTGAAGTTCCAGAACTGAAAGACATGACTTATGAGGATAGTTCCAAACTAACTTCCTATTTGATCATCGCACTGGTCTCTGTCTCCACCTTTTTCCTGACTTTCATTATTCTCATCCTGGCCGTGAGGTTCTGCCGCAGTAGAAAGCCTAGAATGATGTTTGATGGAGCAGTCGCCATTCCCAGCGCGTATTTCCCTCCCAACTATGCAGAGGTGGATGGAGCTGGAACTCTGCGCAGTTCTTACAATTATGACGCATACCTGACAACGGGCTCACGCACCAGTGACTTCAAGTTTGCCAGATCTTACAATGACAGCACGCTGCCTGCTGATCAGACACTAACAAGATGTCCAGATACATTACTAGAAGGGAGTATCATCACGCTCAACACTGCAGGAGACTCTGAGGTAACCCATGCCTTTATTTAGCATTTTATGAGGATGGTTTGTCCTACGTGGCTTTGAAACGAAATATTACTAATTTGCTTCTTGGCAATAGCAAGCTTCCTAACATGAAAGGCCCAACGCTATGTTTTAATAGCAGGTTGTATATTAAAGTCAGCTAAACAGCATTAGTATGCTCTTCTAGTACGAGAGAGTACGGCGCAACATGAAGTCATCTGAAGTGTATGCAGCTACAGTTCTTGTATTGTTTTGAATGTATTTATAATTTGTCATTGGCGACCTCTAGGCAGTTCTTTTGTACCTTGGATAAGTGGACTACAAAATGAAAATATGAGTCTTCTGTTACGCCTGTAGCACACTGTTACATGCAGACAAATTGCTCACCCAATTTGATACCACTTCCACTGAAATTTTATCAATATGTAATACTGAATATAATCAAAGTGGCAAATTATCCTACAGATATAGGAGCTTCATTTGTTTGATGCAGCAATAGGAAATATGAATTATTATGTGGGTTATAACTAATGGACATTTTTGTAGGTGAAAATCAAGTCTGAAATGTTAAAGTGGATATTACAAACTTCAAAAGCCTTTTTAAACCTCAAATACACTATACGTTTTACATTTCCTGCATTGGTGATCAAATTAAGATCCTACATCTATAGCTGTACCCGAGTTTTTCTGCTTCTGCTAATTTAAGTTGGTCAATTATTTTAATATATTCCACTTCACTGTTCATTCTACTGTAGCCTGCAGGACTTAAATGAATATATTCACACGCTGAAAATACAAATCACATCACCTTCCAATTCTGATGAAGCTACGCTAGCACTGTTTCAGCACCACACCGATAGACAGCGCAACTGTGAAGCCTGTTTCTCAGTGAAACAGGCAAGGCTGCAAGAGCTCTTCTCCACCTATACGACTTTGAAACAGGTTTCGGCCAATACTTAAATGAACCTAGATTTATTTTGGATGCTATGTTTGAAACAGAAAAATAACATTTACCGCATTGTATGCTACTTCCGCGCATTCACATTCACACTTTCTATGGCAAAAGGTTACCCTGAATGTCGTGGTGGTGTATGGATTTAAGAGGTTTATTTGAATGTAATTTATTGTAGTTTTCATTGATATACTCTAAGTGTCGCTGTTCACTATATATTGGCCGACAGGCACATCTCTCCCCCAGTCCACGCATAGAAAAGGAGGAGATGTAGGCCTTCTTTGGTCAGCGTGACAAACCATCGTCTCCATTAGACAGAGGCTTAGCGTGTATCGTCGGCTATTCCACACCTTAACGCAGCAAATGTTTCATTTTGAGGGCTGAACAATATCTTTACCACGATTTTTAGTTGGACTACTTGGGTCATTTGAGAAGATGGAGTACATCGGATTATCATTGTCTGTTTCGACGTTCCGTCTGGTTTTCCTTGTTTTTATGGTGCGACAGAGCCATGGAGATATGAGCTATTCTATTCCAGAGGAGATGAAACGCGGATCTGTGATCGGGAATATAGCCAAGGACCTCGGTCTGGATGCGAGAAGATTTTCATCTCGCAAGGCTCGTTTGGATATGGATGGTAGTCGTCAAGGTTACTGTGACATTAATGTGAATACTGGAGAATTAATTGTGGCTGAAACAATAGACAGGGAGGAGCTGTGTGGACCGAAGGTTTCTTGTTCTTTAAAATACGAGCTTGTGCTGGAGAAACCTCTGGAATTACATCGTATTAATGTGCAAGTCCAAGATATAAATGATAACTCCCCAACATTTTCAAACACTCAAATTAATTTAGAAATCCGTGAGTCTGCCGTTAGAGGAACACGTTTCCTTCTTAGCGAAGCCCATGATGCGGATATAGGACATAATGCAGTTCAAAAATATTCACTCGAAAAAAACGACTATTTTGTTTTAGGTGTTCATACAAACCCAGATGGTGGGAAATACGGTGAGTTAGTTGTAGAGAAGGAATTAGATCGAGAACAAAAGCAGGAAGTGACATTGTTACTTACTGCGGTTGATGGTGGGACTCCACAGAGATCTGGTACTGCAGTTATACACATCACTGTGTTGGATGCTAACGATAATATTCCAGTGTTTACTCAGAACGTATATAAGATCAGCCTACCTGAGAATTCTCCATTAGGTACCGTAGTAAGTACAGTGACTGCTATTGATGCAGACGAGGGACCTAATGGCGATGTGACCTATGAACTCGGTCGTATCAGTAACAAAGCAGGGAAGCTGTTTTTGATTAACAAGACAACCGGAGAAATAAAAGTGATCGGCCCTATTGATTTCGAAGAGGAAACATATTATGAAATGAGCGTGCAGGCAAAAGATGGTTTAGGGTCAGCCTCAAACTGTAAAGTTATTATAGAAATCACAGATGTGAATGATAATGCACCAATATTATTGATCAAATCTCTGACCAATCCAATTCCCGAGAATGTGTTACCTGGCACAGAGGTGGGCATCATTAATGTACAGGATAAAGACTCTGGGGGGAATAGACAGGTCCGCTGCTCCATTCAACAAAATGTTCCTTTCAAATTAAACCCCTCAATCAAAAACTACTATTCTCTGGTAACAACTAGTGAACTAGACCGTGAGATAATATCAGATTATAACATAACTATCACTGCCACTGACGAGGGGTCTCCACCTTTATCCTCCTCAAAGACTATTCATTTATCTGTATCAGACGTGAATGACAACCCACCTGTGTTTGAAGAACAATCCTACAGTTCCTATGTGACTGAAAACAACAAGCCTGGCTCCTCTATGTGTTCTGTTACTGCCAGAGACCCAGACTGGAGACAGAACGGTACGGTGGTCTATTCTCTATTGCCCAGTGATGTCAACGGTGTTCCGGTGTCCTCATTTCTATCCATTAACGGAGACACGGGGGTGATCCATGCTGTGAGACCATTTGATTATGAGCAGTTTAGGAGCTTCAGAGTCCACGTTGTAGCCAGAGACAATGGTTCTCCTCCACTCAGCAGTAACGTGACAGTGAGTGTCTTCATAACAGATGAGAATGATAACTCTCCCCAGATATTATACCCTGCGCCAGCAGGGAACTCCTTGATGACTGAGATGGTCCCCAAAGCTGCTCTGGCGGGGTCCCTGGTTTCCAAGGTGATCGCTGTGGATGCTGACTCTGGACAGAACGCGTGGCTTTCATATCAGATCGTGAAATCGACTGATCCGGGACTTTTCACTATTGGTCTCCACAGTGGAGAGATCAGGGCACAGCGCGACATTTCTGAATCTGACAGTATGAAGCAGAACCTTGTTATATCAGTGAAAGATAACGGACAGCCCTCTCTCTCTACAACCTGTGATGTGTATTTACTCATATCAGACAACTTGGCTGAAGTTCCTGAACTGAAAGACATGGCTTATGAGGATAGTTCCAAACTAACTTCCTATTTGATCATCGCACTGGTCTCTGTCTCCACCTTTTTCCTGACTTTCATTATTCTCATCCTGGCCGTGAGGTTCTGCCGCAGTAGAAAGCCTAGAATGTTGTTTGATGGAGCAGTCGCCATTCCCAGCGCGTATTTCCCTCCCAACTATGCAGAGGTGGATGGAGCTGGAACTCTGCGCAGTTCTTACAATTATGACGCATACCTGACAACGGGCTCACGCACCAGTGACTTCAAGTTTGTCAGATCTTACAATGACAGCACGCTGCCTGCTGACCAGACACTGAAGAGGAGTCAAATCGAGTGTTTGGGAGAAAGTATATTCACTCCTAACTTCGCGGAGAATACTGAGGTGAGATTAGAATCCTATTTTTACTATTGATTGACCTTTTATGTTAACACATGTATTGAGATGACCACAAGTCTGTCAAATGTTTGAATGTGATCACTGTGTTGTTGGCTTATCAGACATTGCGACGTTTTTAAATTGACTGAATTCAGGAGGCGTCACTGGTAATACGTGTATTCCAAGCAGAATAAACCGGCTACATCGCTCCTACATTTTTTTTGCGAGGGATTAAACAATCATTTTACTGAAGTGTCTTATGCCAGAGCATGGTGCCATATCTACAGACTTATTTGATGACTTTCTAATGCAGGATGCGCGTTTACAAGGTTGAAGTGCTCCGTTTTTTTTTTAACGCAGAATAAGCTACTATGTCATCTATTTGAAGTGCTCGGTCTGTAATTATATAGGCCTATGCTAGGTGAAATAGCCTGCTGCTACTTTAAGTGAACATATTTATGACGTTTATTGGATTGCAATTTGCAGCACTAAATGATTAACTCTCTATGGTTGGCGCGAAAGATACGTGCGCAATAGCGTCGGTAATGTTTCAGAACTGGACAGCGACCATACTTTAAGGATTTGGCAATAGAGTATCCGAGATGAGGGTAACCTTTTCAGTCATTGAATAATATGCAATGTATATATTATATTAGTGTATTATTTCGGTTGTTTTGGGTGCATTTTAAAATATAAATGACCAAAGGATTGATAATTGACAACTGCTTTTCATTAATGCGATTTTAGAAATGTAAAAATAGAGGCCTAAATAACATAGCTTATAATGTTATCCTAAACTACATTGACATTTTATTTTATTTTCCTCACTTGCTTCTGAATGATAGACTGTGCCTAAGTGTTTAAGGCTCAAACCAAAATGGTGTTGACTGAGTAAAAACTGGTGATTTGTTCTGGCTGACTTATAGCTATGGCCAGCTTGGCTAAATTTAAGTAGCATATTTTTACAGTAAGATATTGGAAATATCTTGTTCAATGTATATTCAGTAACTTTGTAGTGTTACTGCAGTTTTTATGAAAATACTCAATGTGTCGCTGTTCACCTTCTCTGGGTGAGTGCATACGTGTGTCCCCACCCAGTAGATGAACATATACAGGGAGGAGACTCTTCTCGGCAGTGGGGGAAAAAACAAAGCATTGACTGGTTTCAACATATCCTTGCTTGGAGAGAATATCGGAACTTGGACTATATTTTTTTATGGAATAACGAATTCTGTAAATCACCATCTTAAGGATAGGACCGCTCTCACGTTGATGATGATGGATGCAAGATTATCGGTCTCTGCCTTCGTTCTCTCCTCGGTTTTCTTACTTGTTCTCCCTCGTAACACGTATGGAGACATGAGCTACTCTGCTCCCGAGGAAGCGAAGCGTGGATTTATCATTGGGAATATAGCCAAGGATCTGGGACTGGATGTGAAGAGATTCTCTGATCGCAAAGCTCGGTTGGACATGGATGACATCAGTCAACGTTATTGTGACATTGACCTCGCGGCTGGCAACCTTATTGTGACGGATAGAATAGATAGAGAGGAGCTGTGTGGTTCGAAGGTTACTTGTGCATTAAAATATGAGCTTGTGCTTGAAAACCCTCTGGAGCTGCATCGTATTACTGTGCAAATTCTAGACGTAAATGACAATTCACCTCGTTTCCCCAATGAACGCATGAATCTAGAAATTGCAGAATCGGCTGACAAAGGGGAGCGGTTTCCCTTAGACGAAGCCCATGATTCGGACATAGGATTAAACACGGTGCAAAGCTATACGCTCGACAGGAATGACTATTTTGTTTTGGCCGTTAATACAAATAGAGATGGTGGTAAATACAGTGAGTTGGTGTTAGAAAAAGAGCTGGATCGAGAACTACAACAAGAGGTGACGTTGTTACTTACTGCGGTTGATGGTGGGACTCCACAGAGATCTGGTACTGTAGTTATACACGTCACTGTGCTGGATGCTAACGATAATAAACCAGTGTTTAGCCAGGATGTTTATAGAGTCAGTCTGACAGAAAATTCCCCTCTAGATTATGTAGTGGTAACTGTCAGCGCCACTGACGCAGATAAGGGTGCAAATGGGGAAGTGACGTATGACTTCAGCAGTATATCTGATAAAGCATCGACGGTGTTTTCTATAGACAAAGGGACTGGTGTAATCAGAGTCGTCGGACCTGTGGACTTTGAAGAGAGGAAAGATTATGAAATGCGCGTCCAAGCCAAAGATGGGTCAGGTTTAGCTTCCAACACAAAAGTAATCATAGATATTACCGATATAAATGACAATGCACCATTAATATTCATCAAATCACTTAGCAATCCCATCCCTGAGAACGTGTTACCTGGCACAGAGGTGGGCATCATTAATGTACAGGATAAAGATTCGGAGGGAAATAGACAAGTCCGCTGCTCCATTCAACAAAATGTCCCATTCAAATTAAACCCGTCTATCAAAAACTACTTTTCTCTGATATCAACAGGTGAACTAGACCGAGAGATAATATCAGATTATAACATAACTATCACTGCCACTGACGAGGGGTCTCCACCTTTATCCTCCTCAAAGACTATTCATTTATCTGTATCAGACGTGAATGACAACCCACCTGTGTTTGAAGAACAATCCTACAGTTCCTATGTGACTGAAAACAACAAGCCTGGCTCCTCTATGTGTTCTGTTACTGCCAGAGACCCAGACTGGAGACAGAACGGTACGGTGGTCTATTCTCTATTGCCCAGTGATGTCAACGGTGTTCCGGTGTCCTCATTTCTATCCATTAACGGAGACACGGGGGTGATCCATGCTGTGAGACCATTTGATTATGAGCAGTTTAGGAGCTTCAAAGTCCACGTTGTAGCCAGAGACAATGGTTCTCCTCCACTCAGCAGTAACGTGACAGTGAGAGTCTTCATAACAGATGAGAATGATAACTCTCCCCAGATATTATACCCTGCTCCAGCAGGGAACTCCTTGATGACTGAGATGGTCCCCAAAGCTGCTCTGGCGGGGTCCCTGGTTTCCAAGGTGATAGCTGTTGATGCTGACTCTGGACAGAACGCGTGGCTTTCATATCAGATCGTGAAATCGACTGATCCGGGACTTTTCACTATTGGTCTCCACAGTGGAGAGATCAGGGCACAGCGCGACATTTCTGAATCTGACAGTATGAAGCAGAACCTTGTTATATCAGTGAAAGATAACGGACAGCCCTCTCTCTCTACAACCTGTGATGTGTATTTACTCATATCAGACAACTTGGCTGAAGTTCCACAACTGAAAGACATGACTTATGAGGATAGTTCCAAACTAACTTCCTATTTGATCATCGCACTGGTCTCTGTCTCCACCTTTTTCCTGACTTTCATTATTCTCATCCTGGCCGTGAGGTTCTGCCGCAGTAGAAAGCCTAGAATGATGTTTGATGGAGCAGTCGCCATTCCCAGCGCGTATTTCCCTCCCAACTATGCAGAGGTGGATGGAGCTGGAACTCTGCGCAGTTCTTACAATTATGACGCATACCTGACAACGGGCTCACGCACCAGTGACTTCAAGTTTGCCAGATCTTACAATGACAGCACGCTGCCTGCTGATCAGACACTAACAAGATGTCCAGATACATTACTAGAAGGGAGTATCATCACGCTCAACACTGCAGGAGACTCTGAGGTAACCCATGACTTTATTTAGCATTTTATGAGGATGGTTTGTCCTACGTGGCTTTGAAACGAAATATTACTAATTTGCTTCTTGGCAATAGCAAGCTTCCTAACATGAAAGGCCCAACGCTATGTTTTAATAGCAGGTTGTATATTAAAGTCAGCTAAACAGCATTAGTATGCTCTTCTAGTACGAGAGAGTACGGCGCAACCTGAAGTCATCTGAAGTGTATGCAGCTACAGTTCTTGTATTGTTTTGAATGTATTTATAATTTGTCATTGGCGACCTCTAGGCAGTTCTTTTGTACCTTGGATAAGTGGACTACAAAATGAAAATATGAGTCTTCTGTTACGCCTGTAGCACACTGTTACATGCAGACAAATTGCTCACCCAATTTGATACCACTTCCACTGAAATATTATCAATATGTAATAGTGAATATTATAAAAGTGGCATATTATCCTACAGATATAGGAGCTTCATTTGTTTGATGCAGCAATAGGAAATATTTATTATTATGTTGGTTATAACTAATGGACATTGTTGTAGGTGAAAATCAAGTCTGAAATGTTAAAGTGGAAATTACAAACTTCAAAAGCCTTTTTAAACCTCAAATACACTATACGTTTTACATTTCCTGCATTGGTGATCAAATTAAGATCCTACATCTATAGCTGTACCCGAGTTTTTCTGCTTCTGCTAAATTTAAGTTGGTCAATTATTTTAATATATTCCACTTCACTGTTCATTCTACTGTAGCCTGCAGGACTTAAATTAATATATTCACACGCTGAAAATACAAATCACATCGCCTTCCAATTCTGATGAAGCTACGCTAGCACTGTTTCAGCACCACACCGATAGACAGCGCAACTGAGAAGCCTGTTTCTCAGTGAAACAGGCAAGGCTGCAAGAGCTCTTCTCCACCTATACGACTTTGAAACAGGTTTCGGCCAATACTTAAATGAACCTAGATTTATTTTGGATGCTATGTTTGAAACTGAAAAATAACATTTACCTCATTGTATGCGCATTCACATTCACACTTTCTATTGCAAAAGGCTACCCTGAATGTCGTGGTGGTGTATGGATTTAAGAGGTTCATTTGAATGCAATTTATTGTAGTTTTCATTGATATACTCTAAGTGTCGCTGTTCACTATATATTGGCCGACAGGCACATCTCTCCCCCAGTCCACGCATAGAAAAGGAGGAGATGTAGGCCTTCTTTGGTCAGCGTGACAAACCATCGTCTCCATTAGACAGAGGCTTAGCGTGTATCGTCGGCTATTCCACACCTTAACGCAGCAAATGTTTCATTTTGAGGGCTGAACAATATCTTTACCACGATTTTTAGTTGGACTACTTGGGTCATTTGAGAAGATGGAGTACATCGGATTATCATTGTCTGTTTCGACGTTCCGTCTGGTTTTCCTTGTTTTTATGGTGCGACAGAGCCATGGAGATATGAGCTATTCTATTCCAGAGGAGATGAAACGCGGATCTGTGATCGGGAATATAGCCAAGGACCTCGGTCTGGATGCGAGAAGATTTTCATCTCGCAAGGCTCGTTTGGATATGGATGGTAGTCGTCAAGGTTACTGTGACGTTAATGTGAATACTGGAGAATTAATTGTGGCTGAAACAATAGACAGGGAGGAGCTGTGTGGACCGAAGGTTTCTTGTTCTTTAAATTACGAGCTTGTGCTGGAGAAACCTCTGGAATTACATCATATTAATGTGCAAGTCCAAGATATAAATGATAACTCCCCAACATTTTCTAAAACTCAAATTAATTTAGAAATCAGTGAGTCTGCCGTTAGAGGAACACGTTTCCTTCTTAGCGAAGCCCATGATGCGGATATAGGACATAATGCAGTTCAAAAATATTCACTCGAAAAAAACGACTATTTTGTTTTAGGTGTTCATACAAACCCAGATGGTGGGAAATACGGTGAGTTAGTTGTAGAGAAGGAATTAGATCGAGAGCAACAGCAGGAGGTGACATTGTTCCTTACTGCTGTTGATGGTGGGACTCCACAGAGATCTGGTACTGTAGTTATACACGTTACTGTGTTGGATGCTAACGATAATATTCCAGTTTTTACTCAGAACGTCTATAAGATCAGCCTACCTGAGAATTCTCCATTAGGTACCGTAGTAAGTACAGTTACTGCTATTGATGCAGACGAGGGACCTAATGGCGATGTGACCTATGAACTCGGTCGTATAAGTAACAAAGCAGGGAAGCTGTTTTTGATTAACAAGACAACCGGAGAAATAAAAGTGATCGGCCCTATTGATTTCGAAGAGGAAACATATTATGAAATGAGCGTGCAGGCAAAAGATGGTTTAGGGTCAGCCTCAAACTGTAAAGTTATTATAGAAATCACAGATGTGAATGATAATGCACCAATATTATTGATCAAATCTCTGACCAATCCAATTCCTGAGAACGTGTTACCTGGCACAGAGGTGGGCATCATTAATGTACAGGATAAAGATTCAGAGGGAAATAGACAGGTCCGCTGCTCCATTCAACAAAATGTTCCTTTCAAATTAAACCCCTCAATCAAAAACTACTATTCTCTGGTAACAACTAGTGAACTAGACCGAGAGATAATATCAGATTATAACATAACTATCACTGCCGCTGACGAGGGGTCTCCACCTTTATCCTCCTCAAAGACTATTCATTTATCTGTGTCAGACGTGAATGACAACCCACCCGTGTTTGACGAACAATCCTACAGTTCCTATGTGACTGAAAACAACAAGCCTGGCTCCTCTATGTGTTCTGTTACTGCCAGAGACCCAGACTGGAGACAGAACGGCACGGTGGTCTATTCTCTATTGCCTAGTGATGTCAACGGTGTTCCGGTGTCCTCATTTCTATCCATTAACGGAGACACGGGGGTGATCCATGCTGTGAGACCATTTGATTATGAGCAGTTTAGGAGCTTCAAAGTCCACGTTGTAGCCAGAGACAATGGTTCTCCTCCACTCAGCAGTAACGTGACAGTGAGAGTCTTCATAACAGATGAGAATGATAACTCTCCCCAGATATTATACCCTGCGCCAGCAGGGAACTCCTTGATGACTGAGATGGTCCCCAAAGCTGCTCTGGCGGGGTCCCTGGTTTCCAAGGTGATAGCTGTGGATGCTGACTCTGGACAGAACGCGTGGCTTTCATATCAGATCGTGAAATCGACTGATCCGGGACTTTTCACTATTGGTCTCCACAGTGGAGAGATCCGGGCACAGCGGGACATTTCTGAATCTGACAGTATGAAGCAGAACCTTGTTATATCAGTGAAAGATAACGGACAGCCCTCTCTCTCTACAACCTGTGATGTGTATTTACTCATATCAGACAACTTGGCTGAAGTTCCACAACTGAAAGACATGACTTATGAGGATAGTTCCAAACTAACTTCCTATTTGATCATCGCACTGGTCTCTGTCTCCACCTTTTTCCTGACTTTCATTATTCTCATCCTGGCCGTGAGGTTCTGCCGCAGTAGAAAGCCTAGAATGTTGTTTGATGGAGCAGTCGCCATTCCCAGCGCGTATTTCCCTCCCAACTATGCAGAGGTGGATGGAGCTGGAACTCTGCGCAGTTCTTACAATTATGACGCATACCTGACAACGGGCTCACGCACCAGCGACTTCAAGTTTGTCAGATCTTACAATGACAGCACGCTGCCTGCTGACCAGACACTGAAGAGGAGTCAAATCGAGTGTTTGGGAGAAAGTATATTCACTCCTAACTTCGCGGAGAATACTGAGGTGAGATTAGAATCCTATTTTTACTATTGATTGACCTTTTATGTTAACACATGTATTGAGATGACCACAAGTCTGTCAAATGTTTGAATGTGATCACTGTGTTGTTGGCTTATCAGACATTGCGACGTTTTTAAATTGACTGAATTCAGGAGGCGTCACTGGTAATACGTGTATTCCAAGCAGAATAAACCGTCTACATCGCTCCTACATTTTTTTTGCGAGGGATTAAACAATCATTTTACTGAAGTGTCTTATGCCAGAGCATGGTGCCATATCTACAGACTTATTTGATGACTTTCTAATGCAGGATGCGCGTTTACAAGGTTGATGTGCTCCGTTTTTTTTTTTTACGCAGAATAAGCTACTATGTCATCTATTTGAAGTGCTCGGTCTGTAATTATATAGGCCTATGCTAGGTGAAATAGCCTGCTGCTACTTTAAGTGAACATATTTATGACGTTTATTGGATTGCAATTTGCAGCACTAAATGATTAACTCTCTATGGTTGGCGCGAAAGATACGTGCGCAATAGCGTCGGTAATGTTTCAGAACTGGACAGCGACCATACTTTAAGGATTTGGCAATAGAGTATCCGAGATGAGGGTAACCTTTTCAGTCATTGAATAATATGCAATGTATATATTATATTAGTGTATTATTTCGGTTGTTTTGGGTGCATTTTAAAATATAAATGACCAAAGGATTGATAATTGACAACTGCTTTTCATTAATGCGATTTTAGAAATGTAAAAATAGAGGCCTAAATAACATAGCTTATAATGTTATCCTAAACTACATTGACATTTTATTTTATTTTCCTCACTTGCTTCGAAATGATAGACTGTGCCTAAGTGTTTAAGGCTCAAACCAAAATGGTGTTGACTGAGTAAAAACTGGTGATTTGTTCTGGCTGACTTATAGGCATGCCCAGTTTGGCTAAATTTAAGTTGCATATTTTAACAGTAAGATATTGGAAATATCTTGTTCAATGTATATTCAGTAACTTTGTAGTGTTACTGCAGTTTTTGTGAAAATACTCAATGTGTCGCTGTTCACCTTCTCTGGGTGAGTGCATACGTGTGTCCCCACCCAGTAGATGAACATATACAGGGAGGAGACTCTTCTCGGCAGTGGGGAAAAAACAAAGCATTGACTGGTTTCAACATATCCTTGCTTGGAGAGAATATTGGAACTTAGACTATATTTTTTTTATGGAATAACGAATTCTGTAAATCACCATTTTAAGTCACCATTGATGATGATGGATGCAAGATTCTCGGTCTCTGCCTTCGTTCTCTCCTCGGTTTTCTTACTTGTTCTCCCTCGTATCACGTATGGAGACATGAGCTACTCTGCTCCCGAGGAAGCGAAGCGTGGATTTATCATTGGGAATATAGCCAAGGATCTCGGACTGGATGCGAAGAGATTATCTGATCGCAAAGCTCGGTTGGACATGGATGATAACAGTAAACGTTATTGCGACATCAACCTCGCGGCTGGCAACCTTATTGTGACGGATAGAATAGATAGAGAGGAGCTGTGTGGTTCGAAAGTTACTTGTGCATTAAAATATGAGCTTGTGCTTGAAAACCCTCTGGAGCTGCATCGTATCACTGTGCAAATTCAAGACGTAAATGACAATTCACCTCGTTTCCCCAATGAACGCATGAATCTAGAAATAAGGGAATCGGCTGACAAAGGGGAGCGTTTTCCCTTAGACGAAGCCCATGATTCGGACATAGGATTAAACACGGTGCAAAGCTATACGCTCGACAGGAATGAACATTTTGTTTTGGCCGTTCATACAAATAGAGATGGTGGTAAATACAGTGAGTTGGTGTTAGAAAAAGAGCTGGATCGAGAAAAGCAAGAGGAGGTGAGGTTGTTACTTACTGCTGTTGATGGTGGGACTCCACAGAGATCTGGTACTGTAGCTATACACGTCACTGTGCTGGATGCTAATGATAATAAACCAGTATTTAGCCAGGACGTTTATAGAGTCAGTTTGACAGAAAATTCCCCTCTAGATTATATAGTGGTAACTGTCAGCGCCACTGACGCAGATAAGGGTGCAAATGGGGAAGTGACGTATGACTTCAGCAGTATATCTGATAAAGCATCGACGGTGTTTTCTATAGACAAAGGGACTGGTGTAATCAGAGTCGTCGGACCTGTGGACTTTGAGGAGAGGACAGATTATGAAATGCGCGTCCAAGCCAAAGATGGGTCAGGTTTAGCTTCCAACACAAAAGTAATCATAGATATTACCGATATAAATGACAATGCACCATTAATATTCATCAAATCACTTAGCAATCCCATCCCTGAGAACGTGTTACCTGGTACAGAGGTGGGCATCATTCAAGTACAGGATAAAGATTCGGAGGGAAATAGACAGGTCCGCTGCTCCATTCAACAAAATGTCCCTTTCAAATTAAACCCTTCAATCAAGAACTACTATTCTCTGGTAACAACTAGTGAACTAGACCGTGAGATAATATCAGATTATAACATAACTATCACTGCCACTGACGACGGGTCTCCACCTTTATCCTCCTCAAAGACTATTCATTTATCTGTATCAGACGTGAATGACAACCCTCCTGTGTTTGAAGAACAATCCTACAGTTCCTATGTGACTGAAAACAACAAGCCTGGCTCCTCTATGTGTTCTGTTACTGCCAGAGACCCAGACTGGAGACAGAACGGTACGGTGGTCTATTCTCTATTGCCCAGTGATGTCAACGGTGTTCCGGTGTCCTCATTTCTATCCATTAACGGAGACACGGGGGTGATCCATGCTGTGAGGGCATTTGATTATGAACAGTTTAGGAGCTTCAAAGTCCACGTTGTAGCCAGAGACAATGGTTCTCCTCCACTCAGCAGTAACGTGACAGTGAGTGTCTTCATAACAGATGAGAATGATAACTCTCCCCAGATATTATACCCTGCTCCAGCAGGGAACTCCTTGATGACTGAGATGGTCCCCAAAGCTGCTCTGGCGGGGTCCCTGGTTTCCAAGGTGATAGCTGTGGATGCTGACTCTGGACAGAACGCGTGGCTTTCATATCAGATCGTGAAATCGACTGATCCGGGACTTTTCACTATTGGTCTCCACAGTGGAGAGATCAGGGCACAGCGGGACATTTCAGAATCTGACAGTATGAAGCAGAACCTTGTTATATCAGTGAAAGATAACGGACAGCCCTCTCTCTCTACAACCTGTGATGTATATTTACTCATATCAGATAACTTGGCTGAAGTTCCAGAACTGAAAGACATGACTTATGAGGATAGTTCCAAACTAACTTCCTATTTGATCATCGCACTGGTCTCTGTCTCCACCTTTTTCCTGACTTTCATTATTCTCATCCTGGCCGTGAGGTTCTGCCGCAGTAGAAAGCCTAGAATGATGTTTGATGGAGCAGTCGCCATTCCCAGCGCGTATTTCCCTCCCAACTATGCAGAGGTGGATGGAGCTGGAACTCTGCGCAGTTCTTACAATTATGACGCATACCTGACAACGGGCTCACGCACCAGCGACTTCAAGTTTGCCAGATCTTACAACGACAGCACGCTGCCTGCTGACCAGACACTGCAGAGGAGTCAAATCGAGTGTTTGGGAGAAAGTATAATCAATCTAAACGACGTTGGGGATACTGAGGTGAGATTAAACGACTAATTTTGGTATTGATTGACCATTTATTTTATGAAACAACTATATATATATATATATATATATATATATATATATATATATATATATATATATATATATATATATATATATAACAACAACACAGAGTTACACATAAACAAACGTACGGTCAATAACACAATAGAAAAATCAATGTACAGTGTGTGCAAATGTAGAAGAGTAGGCAGGTAAGGCAATAAATAGGCCATAGTGGTGAAATAATTACAATTTAGCTTTAACACTGTAGTGATAGATGTGCAGATGATGATGTGCAAGTAGAGATACTGGGTTGCAATAGAGCAAGAGGGTAAGTAATAATATGGGAATGATCATGACCACAAGTCTGTCAGATATTTCAATTTGGTCGCTGTGCTGGCTCATCAGACACGGCAACGTTTTTAAATGGACTGAATTCAGTAGGTTTCACTGTTAATATCTGCATTCCAAAACCTACGAATTTTGGCCAGAGTTTAATCACTTTCAAACAATTTTACTCAAGTATCTTATTCCAGGGCAGGGTGCCATACCTACGGACTTCTTTGATTACGTTTTAATGCAGGACACATGTTTACAATTACAACTTTGAAGTGCTTCGTTTGTCATTTTAAACGCAGGACGTAGGTTTACCTATTGACTATTTGAAGGGTTCTGTCTCTGTAAAAAGATTGTTTTGGTCTAAGGCTGCTGCCATAAGACAACATGTTTGCCGTTTGTTGGATAGCAATTTGCAGTAGTACATTTTATTCTCCCTCTAACGTTTGGTATGACAGATAAAGTAAGTGGGCTATTGCGTCGGCTCTGTTTCAGCACTGGACAGCGACCAGACATTGAGAATCTGGCAATGGAGTATCCAGCAGGAGATGAACCTTTTTAGTCAATGACTATGTCCATTGCTTTGGGTGATTTAAAAAAATATAAATTACCAAAGCCTTGATAATAAACAACTGTTTTTCAATAATGTGATTTGAGAAGTTTTAAAATATAGGCCTAAATAATATAGCCTATTCTTATATCCTTAACTACCGTGACATTTTCATTTGTTTTCCTCAGTTGCTTCTGAATGATAGATAGATATTGTCTGGGGGTTAAATAAGGCAAAACGAAAAATGAAATTTACTGATTCAAATCTGGTGATATGTTCTATCTATAAACTGCACTGTTGGCCTGCATGTATGGCAATATTTAACTATAGCACATTTTACGATAAGATATTGAATGAATCTTGTTCAATGTACTGTATATTCAGTACCTTCGCAGTGTGACTGCAGTTTTTGTGAAAATACTCAATGTGTCGCTGTTCACCTTCTCTGGGTGAATGTATGACTGTGTCCCCATGCCAGCAGATTACCATATACAGGGAGGAGACTTGTTTCGGCAGTGGGGAAAAACGTCGCATTGACTGGTTTCAACATTTATCGTTGCTTGGACAGAATTTGGATTGTAACGTTGGCTACATATTTTGTGGCATAACGAATTTGGTAAATCACCATCTTAAGGATAGGAATATCAAACGTTCCAACGTTGATGATGGTGGTCAAAATATTTTTGGTCTCTGCCGTCAAACTCTGCTCGGTTTTCTTTCTTGTTCTCCCTCACACCACGCATGGAGACATGAGCTACTCTGCTCCCGAGGAAGCGAAGCGTGGATTTATCATTGGGAATATAGCCAAGGATCTCGGGCTGGATGCGAAGAGATTCTCTGATCGCAAAGCTCGGTTGGACATGGATGACATCAGTCAACGTTATTGTGACATTGACCTCGCGGCTGGCAACCTTATTGTGACGGATAGAATAGATAGAGAGGAGCTGTGTGGTTCGAAGGTTACTTGTGCATTAAAATATGAGCTTGTGCTTGAAAACCCTCTGGAGCTGCATCGTATTACTGTGCAAATTCAAGACGTAAACGATAACTCTCCTAGATTTCCTCAAGAGCGTATGAATCTAGAAATTAGAGAATCGGCTGATAAAGGTCGACGTTTTCCCTTAGACGAAGCCCATGATTCGGACATAGGATTAAACACGGTGCAAAGCTATACGCTCGACAGGAATGACTATTTTGTTTTGGCCGTTCATACAAATAGAGATGGTGGGAAATACAGTGAGTTGGTGTTAGAAAAAGAGCTGGATCGAGAAAAGCAAGAGGAGGTGACGTTGTTACTTACTGCTGTTGATGGTGGGACTCCACAGAGATCTGGTACTGTAGTTATACACGTCACTGTGCTGGATGCTAATGATAATATTCCAGTATTTAGCCAGGATGTTTATAGAGTCAGTCTGACAGAAAATTCCCCTCTAGATTATATAGTGGTAACTGTCAGCGCCACTGACGCAGATAAGGGTGCAAATGGGGAAGTGACGTATGACTTCAGCAGTATATCTGATAAAGCATCGACGGTGTTTTCTATAGACAAAGGGACTGGTGTAATCAGAGTCGTCGGACCTGTGGACTTTGAAGAGAGGAAAGATTATGAAATGCGCGTCCAAGCCAAAGATGGGTCAGGTTTAGCTTCCAACACAAAAGTAATTATAGATATTACCGATATAAATGACAATGCACCATTAATATTCATCAAATCACTTAGCAATCCCATCCCTGAGAACGTGTTACCTGGCACAGAGGTGGGCATCATTAATGTACAGGATAAAGATTCAGAGGGAAATAGACAGGTCCGCTGCTCCATTCAACAAAATGTTCCTTTCAAATTAAACCCCTCAATCAAAAACTACTATTCTCTGGTAACAACTAGTGAACTAGACCGAGAGATAATATCAGATTATAACATAACTATCACTGCCGCTGACGAGGGGTCTCCAACTTTATGCTCCTCAAAGACTATTCATTTATCTGTGTCAGACGTGAATGACAACCCACCCGTGTTTGACGAACAATCCTACAGTTCCTATGTGACTGAAAACAACAAGCCTGGCTCCTCTATGTGTTCTGTTACTGCCAGAGACCCAGACTGGAGACAGAACGGCACGGTGGTCTATTCTCTATTGCCTAGTGATGTCAACGGTGTTCCGGTGTCCTCATTTCTATCCATTAACGGAGACACGGGGGTGATCCATGCTGTGAGACCATTTGATTATGAGCAGTTTAGGAGCTTCAAAGTCCACGTTGTAGCCAGAGACAATGGTTCTCCTCCACTCAGCAGTAACGTGACAGTGAGAGTCTTCATAACAGATGAGAATGATAACTCTCCCCAGATATTATACCCTGCGCCAGCAGGGAACTCCTTGATGACTGAGATGGTCCCCAAAGCTGCTCTGGCGGGGTCCCTGGTTTCCAAGGTGATAGCTGTGGATGCTGACTCTGGACAGAACGCGTGGCTTTCATATCAGATCGTGAAATCGACTGATCCGGGACTTTTCACTATTGGTCTCCACAGTGGAGAGATCAGGGCACAGCGGGACATTTCTGAATCTGACAGTATGAAGCAGAACCTTGTTATATCAGTGAAAGATAACGGACAGCCCTCTCTCTCTACAACCTGTGATGTATATTTACTCATATCAGATAACTTGGCTGAAGTTCCAGAACTGAAAGACATGACTTATGAGGATAGTTCCAAACTAACTTCCTATTTGATCATCGCACTGGTCTCTGTCTCCACCTTTTTCCTGACTTTCATTATTCTCATCCTGGCCGTGAGGTTCTGCCGCAGTAGAAAGCCTAGAATGTTGTTTGATGGAGCAGTCGCCATTCCCAGCGCGTATTTCCCTCCCAACTATGCAGAGGTGGATGGAGCTGGAACTCTGCGCAGTTCTTACAATTATGACGCATACCTGACAACGGGCTCACGCACCAGCGACTTCAAGTTTGCCAGATCTTACAATGACAGCACGCTGCCTGCTGATCAGACACTGAAGAAACCAGTTGAGCCTTTTGGCGAAAGTATAATTACTCTGAACAATGCAGAAAATTGTGATGAGGTAAGATAACAGTGGCCTGATATAATGTATTGACTTATCATATTTAAATGTGAGTTCGGTTGTCTCGGCGTAGCCTATTTGATTCGATACATTTCACTTGTTTCAGTTTGTTTACTTTGTGCCATCATTGGTTTTGCTCCTCGCTCTTATAAGAACTATGTCCATGAAAATCAGTGTCGCACTCCTAAATCCTTTCTGGACATAGTGAAACTTGAATGGGTAGCCGAAGGCTCTAAATATTTGCCAACAGTGGCTTTCTTTCTTTCTTTTATGTGGTGTCTTCACAACATTTAAGAGATCATATGGCAGCCCTTCGCCCTTTCGAGGTCGTTGGTGTTTCAGCACCACTATTGTGGATAGCGATCACCATTCTGCAGGCTTCTGCAATGGAATGACTAAAGCTATCTGTAGTTAAACTTTTTTTCTGGTCTTATGTTTCTCTAAGGCACATCATCAGGGATTTCTACCGTTTGAAATCCTTATTTCATTAGATGTGTATTTATTTTACAGATCATTCATTGTGTAATGTAGTGTTTCTTAATAAAACTAATCTTATTCCGTTTTAAAACCAGAGCATACAGAAGTTTATAAAATAAGGATTCACTTAAGTCCATACTGTGAATATAGATTTGATTTAGTATCACGTTTGTTTGCTTCAGCACCCTGCTGCTGTTTTTGGAATTTTTCGCGAGATTTACCAACTTCTCTAGAAATCTTCTATAGTCCGATAGCGGATCTAATGATCGCAGGCAACCTCTCACTTTGATAGTTCACTATAATATAAAGCTTATGAAGTGCAGGCTATCGATTGTTTCATCAATTGTCAAACATTGAGAAATGGATTTCTAAGCTCCCTGCGCCCCAACTCCACACCTTTTTTGGGCAATTTTTTGTCAGTAAATGCAGTGTTGAAATAAATACTCAGTGTGTCGCTATATACCAACCTTGAACTAATATATGTATCTCTCCTCCCACAACTGTAATATTCAAAAGCAAGAAAACACCCAACTACGTCACATAACATCGCAGGAGAATCAGGATGTATGCAATGCTTCTTTTCTCTTCGTTTAGCCAACCGTTTGAATAATTATCCATCACGAACAACTGGCCTATTCTGTGAATTATCTCTGTCTTCCAGGCATATGTCGAAGATGGGGCACTACGGTTTCTCGCTCTCAATACTCTGTGTGACACTGCTTTCTCTGTCCAAACTGCACCCTAGCCATGGAGATATAAACTACTCTATTCCGGAGGAGCTGAAATGTGGATCTTTCATCGGAAATATAGCCAAGGATCTGGGGCTAGATGCTAAGAGATTGTCGGCTCGTGACGCTAGGTTAGACTTGGACGGCAGCAGTCGACGCTACTGTGATATCAACGCTAACTCGGCGGATCTGATTGTTTCTGAAACAATAGACAGAGAAGAGCTGTGCGGCCCAAGGGTTTCGTGCGCTTTGAAATACGAGCTGGTGCTTGAAAATCCTTTAGAGTTGCACCGTGTTACTGTTCAAATCCAGGATATAAATGATAATTCACCTCGATTCCCAAGTGAACGCATAGAATTAGAGATAGTAGAGTCGGCTGTGAAAGGGCAACGTTTTCCCTTAAACGAAGCCCATGACGCAGATATTGGATTAAATGCAGTTCAAAGCTATACGCTGGAGAGGAATGACCATTTTGTTTTGGCTGTTCATACAAATAGAGACGGTGGGAAATATGGCGAGTTAGTGTTGGAGAAGGAATTAGATCGAGAACAACAGCAAGAGGTGACATTGTTACTTACTGCGGTTGATGGTGGGACTCCACAGAGATCTGGTACTGTAGTTATACACGTCACTGTGCTGGATGCGAACGACAATATTCCAGTGTTTATTCAGGACGCCTATAAGGTCAGTCTACCAGAAAATTCTCCTTTGGATACGGTAGTAGCTACAGTTAGTGCCACGGATGCTGACGAGGGACACAATGGGGAAGTGAGCTACGATTTCAGTCGAATATCTGATAAAGCAGCGAGGCTATTTTCCGTTGAAAAGAAGACTGGAAAAATTAAAGTCATTGGACCAATAGATTTTGAAGCGGAAACATATTATGAAATGCGTATCCAGGCGCAAGACGGATCAGGGTTGGTTTCCAACACAAAAGTAATTGTCGAAATCACAGATGAAAATGACAATGTACCTGTGATATTCCTAAAATCTTTAAAAAATCCCATCCCAGAGGACGTGTTACCTGGCACAGAGGTGGGCATCATTAATGTACAGGATAAAGACTCGGAGGGAAATAGACAGGTCCGCTGCTCCATTCAACAAAATGTTCCGTTCAAATTAAACCCCTCAATCAAAAACTACTATTCTCTGGTAACAACGAGTGAACTCGACCGTGAGATAATATCAGATTATAACATAACTATCACTGCCACTGACGAGGGGTCTACACCTTTATCCTCCTCAAAGACTATTCATTTATCTGTGTCAGACGTGAATGACAACCCACCTGTGTTTGAAGAACAATCCTACAGTTCCTATGTGACTGAAAACAACAAGCCTGGCTCCTCTATGTGTTCTGTTACTGCCAGAGACCCAGACTGGAGACAGAACGGTACGGTGGTCTATTCTCTATTGCCCAGTGATGTCAACGGTGTTCCGGTGTCCTCATTTCTATCCATTAACGGAGACACGGGGGTGATCCATGCTGTGAGACCATTTGATTATGAGCAGTTTAGGAGCTTCAAAGTCCACGTTGTAGCCAGAGACAATGGTTCTCCTCCACTCAGCAGTAACGTGACAGTGAGTGTCTTCATAACAGATGAGAATGATAACTCTCCACAGATATTATACCCTGCTCCAGCAGGGAACTCCTTGATGACTGAGATGGTCCCCAAAGCTGCTCTGGCGGGGTCCCTGGTTTCCAAGGTGATCGCTGTGGATGCTGACTCTGGACAGAACGCGTGGCTTTCATATCAGATCGTGAAATCGACTGATCCGGGACTTTTCACTATTGGTCTCCACAGTGGAGAGATCAGGGCACAGCGGGACATTTCTGAATCTGACAGTATGAAGCAGAACCTTGTTATATCAGTGAAAGATAACGGACAGCCCTCTCTCTCTACAACCTGTGATGTATATTTACTCATATCAGACAACTTGGCTGAAGTTCCACAACTGAAAGACATGACTTATGAGGATAGTTCCAAACTAACTTTCTATTTGATCATAGCACTGGTCTCTGTCTCCACCTTTTTCCTGACTTTCATTATTCTCATCCTGGCCGTGAGGTTCTGCCGCAGTAGAAAGCCTAGAATGTTGTTTGATGGAGCAGTCGCCATTCCCAGCGCGTATTTCCCTCCCAACTATGCAGAGGTGGATGGAGCTGGAACTCTGCGCAGTTCTTACAATTATGACGCATACCTGACAACGGGCTCACGCACCAGCGACTTCAAGTTTGCCAGATCTTACAATGACAGCACACTGCCTGCCGATTTAACACTAAGGAAGAGCCCAGATGAAGCCAGTGAAGCTATTGAGAGTGGATCAAAATATTCAACTATGGTAATGGCACATTTTTTAAATTAAAAGTGTCTTTCTGGGGTAGAGCAGTGGTGGGATGAAGGAGAGAAGACATTTATATTTGTTTGGTCTGCTTGCTTACTGTGTCTGATGATCCTTACTACAACTCCTTCATCAATGGCCTTTGGCTGGTGGTGGTGGAGGGGAGGTCAAAGTTCACTGAAAATAGTAGAGACATAGTTCATTCCCCTTGACCTTGGCTGTTTGCTTCATTTGACCACTGAAGCAACACCTGGGTTAGTCATCCTGGCATTCCATATCACCTGTTTTCACACTGACCTTGTATCAGAAGAGGTTCAAGACTCTTTCTGGAGATGGACAGAATTCTTTCAAATATAGATTGTTTTAACCGTTGTTGAATTCATATCAGGCAGGAGTAATTGTCAAACTTCTGCCTGAGTATTTGTTCTGCCGTGAAAACATAAGAAACTTTATCACGTAAGCTAACTATGGAATACATCTTTAATATCTAACTGTGTGAATGCCAATTATTTTTCAGAAAAATCTTGCTGGTGATAGTTGTGTACATTTCTATTGTCTTTGACAACCGTGGGCAAACTTATCCACTCTGGTCTCCAGCAGAGTCACCTAGAGTTGAATGTTTCGCCCAGATGCGAAAATGGCAATTTGAAGGTCACCCCAGGGTCATAATGGCACCATTCAAGTACATAATGAAGAAGATTTTCCAGCCAAGAAAGTCTATTTGTCACTCAAAACCAGCCTCTGTGGCACAGAGAAAGTGACACTAGTGGCACAAGACTACAGCTTTTAGGCCCATGGAGAGAATGAACCATGCATTCATATTCCTTTGGCGAGAGTATGAATACATGCATTTTGTTACTTCATAGCAGCTTTATTACCATCAGTAGAGATGTAGCTGCTTGAAGTGTTCTGAAAGAGGAGATGTCCATAAAATGCTTAACACCATTCTGCTATAGGTCATTCTTCTTGTAAGCGTGTGAAATTAAACGCAAATGGGACACAGCATTTAAACCTGTTATGTTTTTAACACTTTTCTTTCATTTGTTTCTTGTTTTTTCACGCTCTCCCATTGGACCATTATTTGGGCGTCTGAAGGTAAGATATATTTTTTTCTTCTTCTTTTCCTGTAGACACAGATACAAATTAAGGTGTCCCACTCGTACAGTCAGAAGGGTTGACATGTAGGCCTACACGATGTGGCTGACAGATACACTACTTCTGACACTTTACACTCGCTTACGTCATTCAACAATGCACTTAGATGCTAAGTCTAGTATTCTGCTAGCTCTCACAGTCTCACGTCAGAATTAGACGTTCATCCATGTTTCTCAAACGTCAGTACTGACTTGTATCACGGTTGATCTGGCTGGCTAATCAATCATTTTCAGGTTGATTGAATACATGCCTTACTGGGGAACTCTTTTCATGATTACCTGTCTGTCAGCGGTTCCCTCTCTTTCTTCAACATTGACTATTGTCCATTGACCATCTCAAGCACAAGGCTGACACAGTAATATATGACGCAGCAATAACACACCTTACCATTAGCACACATCTCAGCAGTACATGACATTCCTCACCATAAACACACAGAACATTGTATTGAGGAGACAGCCCAGTAGTGGCCCACAAAGCAAAACCACTCACACACAGCATACCAGTAACACAAAGTATACTGCCCGCTGAACTTCACACAACTCAGCACTGCAGACAAACATACACACACACTGCAGCGAGCCTGCTCTGCTCAGCACTGACACACAATTCTAAAGTAGGTTCTAAAGTAGGTCAGGAGAATTATATATGTAGCTCCTCAGCCCTCCGTATCTGCTCAAAGATATCTCTTATTCATTTAATTCTTCTTCATCTAAATGGGAGGCCTATCTCTTTCTGTGTGTAACTATATAACACATTGGTCTATGATATATAACAATGTATATCATCTATATTTTATATGCAAAACTGGTAATGGAATTTCAGTTGTGATATTGGAAGAGGTGCATCATGTCTGCCGTGATTGTGATTGTGATGTATAGACAAGCCTCCGTTGGTATCGATGTCCATGGGACATAAAGGAATGGAGAGGGGCATATCTGTGGGGTGTTGGGTGTGCAACTCTGCAGCAGGATGTGTGGAGATTTTTTGGGGCACATGTGGAGCTTGTGTTTTGGATATAGGGCTTCATGCTTCACTGCTTTGACACACTGTCTGACTCATACTGTGATGACCTCTGACCTTGGTCTGTGGGAGGAGTCCTGTTGGCCTCTCAGTTTCACCGCCAGTTACATGGAAATAAAGGGGATGAAATGGTGGATAAAACATGACCTACAGCTGTTCTGATTTTTGAGACATGGGGTCAATATTTTTGTGATGTGAATTATGCAGTCAGGGTTAAACACATGTTGCCATATCGATTTGCTGGTGATCATCTTTTTATCATTTGTATTTGGTGACACAATTTCAGCATGCACCATTTTCATTATTAAATCGTTTTTGTATTTCATGGCCTAAAAGAAGATCTAGTTTAGTTGGTTTGATAGTCTGCCTTTCAATTTGCAACTGGTGCTCTCCATGGTGCTGAAATACCAAACGTGCTGCATTCAAAGAGCTGTTTGTGTCTTTGGCTTTGACTTTTACGGTGTCATTGTAAGTGCTCCAAAAACATATATTTTTTTGCAAGACAGTATTGTGACAACTGTTTACTGACAACATAAAAAGATACATGACCTGGTTAATATTCAAGTATTCAAAATGACAATAGTGACAATTGGCAATTGTTGATACTTATCTTGACTGATCTATTATTGTTTTGCTTGTGATATTAATTCTGATATGAATAGTAAGTCTCCCTCTAATATAATGTTTTACAGTAGTATTGAACTTCTTTACCCACACCCCGTGTCCGTAACCTTTTTAGAGCTGTCATTACAATAATATTCCACCTGCTGATGTGGTTATGTAATAAACCAGTCTTTCTTTAGCTGTCTGTGTAGCAGTATCAACATGATGTTAGTCTGGGCTCTGGACTCTGAGCGCTGCTGTTGAACAGTGAGACGAGTTATAAGCCTCAAATGCGATGAATCTCCCATCTGAGTGATTCTTTTGAGCCAAAACAACATTTGGGGCAGATTTCTAGAATCAAACTCAAATGAAAACCGACAGATGATTTAAAAGGACTACGGGGGAGTTGTGCATAAGTACGCTACTCAATATTTTTGATGTGGAAAGATATATTTAGCTTTTTCTCAATGTTTAAGAGAATGCAAAATCAAACGCCACAATGGTATGGACGATTGGGCTCCCGAGTGGTGCAGCGGTCTAAGGCACTGCATCTCAGTGCTAGAGGCGTCACTAGAGACCCTGGTTCGATTCCAGGCTGTATCACAACCAGACGTTACTGGGAGTCCCATAGGGCGGCGCACAATTGGCCCAACGTCGTCCGGGTTTGGCCGTGGTAGGCCAACATTGTAAATAAGAATTTGTTCTTAATAACCTCTTGGGGCTAGGTGGGACGCTAGCGTGCCACCTGTGGTGCACTCCATCAACAGCAGGTGCATTTCAAGAGCGGCAAATTTGAATCCAAATAAATGTCAAAATTCAAATTTTTCAAAAATACAACTATGTTACACCATTTGAAAGATAAACATCTCCTTAATCTAACCACGTTTTACGATTTCAAAAAGGTTTTACGGCGAAAGCATAAATTTAGAGTATGTTAGGACAGTACATTTACAAGAGTTGTGTGTAATGTTTTGTCAAGTCAAAGACAGGGTCACCAAAACCATAAAACCAGCTAAAATGATACACTAACCTTTTACAATCTCCATCAGATGACACTCCTAGGACATTATGTTAGACAATGCATGCATTTTTAGTTCTATCAAGTTCATATTTATATACAAAAACAGCGTTTTACTATGGCATTGATGTTGAGGAAATCGTTTCCCTCCAATAACCGGCAGTCAAGTCAGCGTCACAAATTAAATAATTAAAATTAGAAAACATTGGTAAAATATTATATTGTCATTTAAAGAATTATAGATTTACATCTTTTGAACGCAATCAACTTGCCAGATTTAAAAATAACCTTACTGGGAAATCACACTTTGCAATAATCTGAGCACTGTGCCCAGAAAAATACGCGTTGCGATACAGACTAGACGTCATGTTGGGGAGATCTAAAATCGAAAATACTATGTAAATAATCCATTACCTTTGATTCTCTTCATCAGATGTCACTTCCAGGTATCACAGGTCCATAACGAATGTAGTTTTGTTCAAAAAAGCTCATCATTTATGTCCAAAAATCTCCGTCTCGTTAGCACATGATGTAAGCCAGCCGGACTTCTCGTCATGAACGAGGGGAAAAAATATATTTCCGTTCGTTCAAACATGTCAAACGTTGTATAGCATAAATCATTAGGGCCTTTTTTAACCAGAACATGAATAATATTCAAGGTGGACGAATGCATAGCCTTTTATAACGTATTGGAACGAGGGTACCCAACATGAAGTAGCGCGCCAGGTGTCTAATGGGACATCACCGTTCCATGGCTCTTGTTCGGTCAGATCTCCCTCCAGAAGACTCAAAACACTTTGTAAAGGCTGGTGACATCTAGTGGAAGCAATAGGAAGTGCCAAAATATTCCTAAACCCCTGTGTTTTTCAATGGGAGAGGTTTAAAGTCAATACAACACATCAGGTATCCACTTCCTGTCAGAAAATGTCTCAGGGTTTTGCCTGCCAAATGAGTTCTGTTATACTCACAGACACCATTCAAACAGTTTTGGAAACTTTAGAGTGTTTTCTATCCATATATAATAAGTATATGCATATTCTAGTTACTGGGTAGGATTAGTAACCAGATTAAATCGGGTACATTTTTTTTATCCAGACGTGCAAATGCTGCCCCCTAGACCCAACAGGTTAACTGACTGGCCTAGTTAAATTTTAAAAATGCTCATTGTGTGTGTGGCCTCTAAGTGATAATGTCCAAGAAGCTGGTGTTTGGAGGATAAGATATAGCCCTGACACAAATCTAGGGTTGCTACAATGGCCGGCTGGCTGTTCGTTCTATTGGTTGCTAGAGACGCGACCCAGTCATTCAGTCTTTTTGTTCTGTATCTATGGACGCGACCCAGTCGATCGTTCTAAATGTTCAATTGCCATACTGGCTGGCAACATTCTTATACTTTACTTGCTAGCTAGCCAACTACGGCTAACTTACAGTCACGTCAAACAATGCAGCCAGAATAACAACAAAGTAGCTTCATTTGCACTTGTTTAAGCTGTTTTCTAATTATATTTATTTGGAACATCCCTAACAATGAACTAATGAGGCGTGATTTCACCTGGCATAGAAAATGTGCTAGCCAACAACACAGCTAACACAATCACTTCAAATAGAAGCTGGAAATACCGCAAACTAGTTGCACTTTGTTTCATTGTACCTTTTTTTAAATTGATATTTCTTTGTATATAATCCATTAAAATGATGCTGATTCAGGATTTTGACTGGCTGGAAAAGCTGCCTGTCTGTCTCATCCTGACTCCTGACATGTTCATTACCATGGGACAGCTGTAGTTCGAATTTCAATATTGAAACAATGCTGCAAATGTTGGAGAGACAGACAGCAAGGTTTTTACAAATCTCTGCTGTTGAAAACCAAATGCTAGTCTAAAAGAAATGTGAGATAATGTCTCCATGCTTTTTATAGTGGAGATTAAATGTATAAATTGCCTGGCTGGGCTTATGAAAAAGTGGATTGCGCAGTCAGATGGAACAGAGTAAATAGGCATTTTAAAGTCAGATTTAGCCGGTGGTAAGTTGTGGAATAGACACTGGCTGGAATGTGGTTTTAACCAATCAAGATTAGACCCACCCATTGTATAATTAAGCAATAAGGCCCTAGGGGCTGTGGTATATGGCCAATATACCACAGCTAAGGGCTGTTCTTAGGCACAACACAGCGCGGAGTGCCTGGATACAGCCCTTAGCTGTGGTACATTGGCCATATATCCCAAAACCCTGAGATAACTTATTGCTATTACAAACTGGTTACCAACGTAATTAGAGCTATAAAAATAAATGTTTTGTCATACCCGTGGTACACGGTCTGATATACCACGGCTGTCACCCAATCAGCATTCAGGATTCGAACCACCCAGTTTATAACAGAAAACAACTCCCCAGGTGTGTCAATTAGTTGGGTCCCGCCAAAGATGAAGACTGGGGTCAGAACGCCAGCGTCTCCAATTTCTTGGAAGAATCGCAGGTGGAAGGAAATTACATCTCATCTTTGATAAGTGTGTGATAGTGTGAAGATTTTAGCGGTAATGATAAAAAAAAGGGCTTACAATGGGGCGAGCAGGTTGCTATGGTAACCAAGAGCCACAGATTTCTCCTTCGTTTTCTTAAAAGGTTCCATGTGCCGCAGGAAGACCTGGTGAGCATTTCCGCCCCACCCTGGAGTATGCCGCTTCTTTTTGGCCCAGCTCACTAACCCAAGCCCAGTCCGATGACCTGTATCTATTCAGAAGAGAGCATGCCGCGCCGTCCTGTCCCTACCCCGGCTTCATTAAAGACGGCCTCAAATCAGCACCATCGTCACAGGCAGCCCCCTAAAATCTAAATTCAAAGACTAGCTTAGCCCCTGACCGAATCACGTTGACAGCCAGGAACACCCGTAGCCAAAACGAACTGACTTTACCAAAGTCTAGAACTGAACCGTACATACGGTCACCAATCATATATTTATTCTCATTGATTAGTGAGTCGCCTTAAGATAGCAGGACATTATTGCTATCTTTTTTTACTCTATTTTTATTTATTTCTGTTGCTCTTATACATTAGTATTAGTTTGTAGGTGCGGATATCGACTCTGTCACTCGAGAAGGCTTTTATGGCACAGTCGATGGCGAGCTGGGCTTGGGGCCAGAAGATTGAGGGTCAGAGCCGTGCTCCCGGCTTGTTTTATTACACTGGTGTCAGAAGTGATCGGACCTCGCATCCACGACAGTGCATGGGCTTGGCGGGTGAGCGCGTTCCTGTAAGACGGCGTCTTGTGAGGTCTAGCTCGAGGACGCGCTCTTTGAATGGAAGGAGTTGGCTAGCGACCGTGGTTTATAGGCTGAACGCGGATTTCGACTCTGCCACTCCAGCATGCTTTTGTGGCACAGTCTATGGTGCGCTGGGCTTTGGGCCTCGCCACCTGCCTGTTTTATTACAATATGTTGAATGCTCATGGAGTTCAATTTTTTGAAGAAAAAAAAATGGTATTGGTATTGACTGCTATATGAGTGTAATAAATAAAACTTGAAATAAAAATAAGATAACGATTCATTCTGAAACATTCATTCTGTCTGCAGTGAGATCGTTTGCTTATGAACAAATAGAACTTTTGAATTCCACGTTAAAGCGCAAAACGGAGGCTCTCCTCCACTTTAATGTAACGTAACTTTGAAGTGAATAATTAATAAAGATTAGAACGACAACGGTCCTCAGGTGCTCTACCCAGTAACGACTAGTAGATCTCAGGTGGCTGAAATGGTGCGTCGTTGAGCAGATGTGGGCTATCTTGTCTCTAAAGTGGTGACTGTTGACGTGGACTCTGGACAGAATGCTTGGCTCTCATATAAACTGCAGAAAGCGACAGACAGGGCGCTGTTTGAAGTGGGCCTACAGAATGGAGAAATAAGAACCATACGCCATGTCATTGATAAATATGCCGTGAAACACAAGCTCGCTGTTGTAGTGGAGGACAACGGGCAGCCATCTCGATCAGCTATAGTCAACGTGAACGTGGTGGTTTCGGACAGCTTCCTGAAGTGCTTTCATAATTCACTGACTTTATACCCAAGACAAGGATTACAACGATAAGATGGCTTTTTATCTAGTTTTGGCCTTGGCTGTTGTGTCCTTCCTTTTCATCTCGTGTGTAGTGGTTTGTGTAGTGGTTATAATATCAGTGAAGATCTACAGATAGAGACAATCACGCATCAGGTACCAGTCTAGTTTCCCAGTTATTCCCTGATATCCACCCGGTTACGCAGACGCCAGAGGGACAGGGACTCTGCAACACGTGCACAACTATGAGGTGTGTATCTCGACTGACTCAAAAAAAGAGTGGCTGTAAATTTGCCAGACCTTTTAGTCAGAACGTGTAAATAATGGACCCGAGCTCTATGGAGACTTTACAGCGTGCACAAAGAGATACACTTCCTATATTGACCAGATTCCCCTGAACAGGTGAGATAATGTCTGCCCAATGTGTTATACTGGTTGATAATTTTACAATTTCATTTGTTTTGTTTAAACTTAGATTCGGTCTTTGACATCCTATGATGTTCTCTGATTTATTGTGCGCATTACCAGGGGATTTACGGGCTATTAATTTACTAATCGTATTCACAGAGTGCTCTCAGTCCTGTGTTCATTTCAGCACCTCCGCTCATGGACAGCAACAATGTCAGACAAACTTGTGCTTTTATCTGGCATAATAGTTAACCAACACAGAACGATAATGTATATTTTAGTAATTTATCGATTTTTTACATGTATTTTTAACGTTTGATTTATTTGAACTTGTTTTGGATCAGAAGTAGTTCTGACCGAGGATGACAACATATGTAGTAGCCTAATGTGCATCTCTCTTAGTCTTGTCTTACATTAGTAACATGTTTGTGACCATGTCCGACATACAATTAAAATAATTCATAGTCTGCGGTCATTCTGTAGCCTACAGTATGGTGTGGATATTTCGCAGTTGTGATTCCTGATAAGAAGCTGTGTGGGTTGTCAGAAACATGTTTCTCTACACATGTAATAACTCCCATATGCTCTTAGTGCCGCTGTTGACCGATACAATAGTAGACCTACAAGAGAGTAATGTTGGCCCTGCCTATATTGTGGACGATATTAGAGTCGCAGTGACATGTACGCAAACACTATTGCTTTGGGAGAGTGAGAACATTGTCTCTGACGGATGTCATTGGAACAACAGACCTATCTTGATTTGCTCCTTTGCCTACGTATAGGCCTACGCCTTGTCGGATTTTAACAATTGATAGTTGTGCAACGTTAAGAAAACATGTATTTTCTTTGTTTTCGTGGCACAAGGGGATCCGCCATTCGGAAATGGCAACTGTATCTTCTCCTCTCAGTCTGGTTTTACCGGTATGTGGACGGCCAAGTCCGCTATTCTATTCCAGAGGAGATGACGAAGGGTTCATTCGTGGGGAATATCGTTCAGGACCTAGGGCTGGAAGTTAAAAGACTGAAATCAGGTCGAGCGCGTATTTTTACAGAGGATAGCCGTGAGTATATCGGTCTCAATGCGGACAAAGGGACTCTGGTTGTGAAAGACAGGATTGATAGAGAGGAGCTGTGCGCCCAAGTGGCTCCATGTTCGTTACATTTCCAGATAATTCTTGAAAATCCCGTTGAACTTCACCGTATTGACGTAGAGATATTAGATATAAACGACAATTCTCCAGTATTTCCAAGTAAAGAAATTCGATTACAGATTAGTGAGGTGTCTCTGTCTGGTGCCCGTTTTCCGCTAGAGAATGCTATGGATCCTGACGTCGAAATGAATTCCATTCAAACATATTCCCTTCTTCCGAGTGATCATTTCACTCTGAAGCAACATTCGCACTCTGATGGCAGTAAATATTTAGAAATGGTACTTCAAACGATGCTGGACAGGGAAACGAACGAGCAACATACTTTAGTGTTAACTGCTGTGGATGGGGGTACTCCTCAGAAGTCGGGCACGGTCAAAATATATATAGAAGTATTGGACATAAATGATAATGCACCCGTATTTAGCTCTGTACTTTATACATCCTCGTTACCCGAAGATTCGCCGAAAGGGACTGTGATTTTGAGAGTCAGTGCTACCGATTCAGATAAAGGGACAAATGGAGAGGTTGTGTATTCTTTTTCCCATTCCACTGTCAGCGAGTCAGATCTTTTTACTATTGATCCTCTTACCGGGGAAGTCAAAGTTAACGGTAAATTAGATTTCGAGACGAACAAACAACATAAAATAAGTGTGCAAGCAATGGATCGGGGTTCTCTTACAGATTCTTGTAAAGTACAGATCGATATTTTGGACATCAATGACAACGACCCTCTAATTACATTAATCACTTTTTCTAACCCAATACCCGAGGACGCGTCACCAGAGACAGTTATAGCAATGCTGAACATTAAAGATTTAGACTCCGGTAGAAATGGACACATCAAATGTTCCGTAAACTCGGATGTACCTTTTCGTATTAAGTCATCCTCTTCCAACATCTACAGTTTGGTCACAGATCAGATGTTGGACCGTGAAATGGTTTCCGAGTACAATATTACCATAACAGCGGTGGATGAGGGGTTTCCTCCGCGTTCTACTAACAAGACACTGACATTGAGAATATCGGATGTGAATGATAATGCTCCAGTATTTGAGAGGCACTCATACACTGCTTATGTGAGGGAGAACAACTCTCCCGGTGTATCCATATTTTCACTAACAGCCAGTGATAAGGACACCGGCAACAACGCACGTATTTCTTATTTTATAGATGATTCCCATAAAGGTGGACTTTCAGCATCCACATTTATATCTGTGAATTCAGAAAGTGGCGTGATCCACGCAGTGCGTACGTTTGATTATGAACAAATCAAAGAATTCAAGATCTGCATTAAAGTGCAAGATGGCGGCTCACCGCCTCTGAGCACCAATGTGACTTTAACTGTTTTCATACAAGACCAGAACGACAACGCGCCTCAGGTTCTCTACCCAATACAAACTGGTGGCTCTCTGGTGGCTGAAATGGTGCCCCGTTCAGCAGATGTGGGCTATCTTGTCACTAAAGTGGTGGCTGTTGACGTGGACTCCGGACAGAATGCTTGGCTCTCATATAAACTGCAGAAAGCGACAGACAGGGCGCTGTTTGAAGTGGGCCTACAGAATGGAGAAATAAGAACCATACGCCAGGTCATTGATAAAGATGCTGTGAAACAAAAGCTCACTGTTGTAGTGGAGGACAACGGGCAGCCCTCTCGATCAGCTACGGTCAATGTGAACGTGGCGGTGGCGGACAGCTTCCCCGAAGTCCTTTCAGAACTCACTGACTTTACGCAAGACAAAGAATACAACAATAACCTGACATTTTATTTAATTTTGGCACTTGCTGTAGTTTCACTACTTTTTATTTTTTCTATTATTGCTATAATTTCTGTCAAAATCTACCGGTGGAAACAGAATAAGTTATTCTATAAATCTGCAGCAAACCTCCCCGTTATCCCATATTACCCTTCAGTTTACCCAGACGGAACCATGGGAACCCTACAGCGTGTGTACAACTATGAGGTGTGTGGAACCACTGACTCCAGGATGAGTGATGTGAAGTTTGCTAGGCCTTGTAGCCAGAACACTCTGGTGGATGTGAGTCGCATGGGGACAATGCAGAGAGAAAAGAGGGAGCAGGAGGATGGTGATGGAGAGGTGAGAGGGCGTATTGAAATCAATCTTAACTCCTTTTTTATAGGCTAACTGCGATGTTGATGCATCGCGCTCTTTCTCTCACTCTCTGTGTTCATTTCTGCGCAGGCGTTGTCGTTACGCATGTGACTGTGTGTATTCCAATGCATCTTAGTGTGATGTCTCTGCTTCAGCTATATTCATGTGTCACATTATTATGCAGTATGTTATGATAATATGGAGGAGAATTTTGCAATAGGAAATGTGTAACTGTTTTATGTCAATCATTTGTTCGGTGTTTTGATGTTTGACACGTTTTCTTTAGTAATGTAGTACTTTGTTTGAACCCTGAGTGCCGCTGTTGATCGCATGTAATATTTAGCACAATCACACTATGGTTCCTACTATAATAATGCGCTTAGCAACGCCCAGAGAGCACATTCAACTGGAGACCCAGTTGATAGAATAAGGGCCCTATTCTGGATAGTACATTAGGTCTACAGAAACACTTTGTTCTGTAAACGGACGTCACATTGACTGGATTTTTGACAAATACGTTCTAGGATTTATTTTCTGCCTTAATATTGTGTTTTGGCTTTGGCTTTTTGTCGTGAAATGGCAATGAGAAGGAACAACCGGCTCTTGGAGTGGCTATTGTGCATATTCATGGTTTGCGCCTTCTCAGTTTACGCTGTGTCCGGACAGGTCCGCTACTCCATCCCGGAGGAGATGACGGTGGGCTCCTTTGTTGGGAATATAGCGAAAGATCTGGGACTGGAGCCTCAACGGCTTGTAGCCGGGAGAGCTCGGGTTTTCACCGCGGGCGACAGTGAATACTTGAGGCTGGACCGTGAGAAAGGACAATTGTTAGTGAAAGAGAGAATGGACCGGGAACAGCTATGTTTGGAGATCTCAGCATGTAGCTTCAGTTTCGATGTGATTCTAGAGAACCCAATGGAGATGTTTCGGGTTACAGTGGAAATACTAGATATCAACGACAATAGCCCCCTTTTTCCAAAAAAGGAAATTGAATTGGAAATTAGCGAGTCAGTCCTACCTGGTGCGCTTTTCTCTATAGAAAGCGCAATAGACCAGGACGTAGGGGAAAATACACTCCAGAAATACGTATTAAACCCCACGGATCATTTTAATCTTAAGATTCAAGGTCGTCTAGATGTAAGTGAAAACATTGAGATAGTACTTCAAAAACCCATGGACAGAGAAAATACAAAGCATCACTATTTGACTTTAACTGCTGTCGATGGCGGAGACCCTCGGAGGTCTGGAACAGTTAAAATCCACATTGTGGTTCTCGATGCCAACGACAATGCCCCGATATTTAGCCAAGCTACATATAAAGCATCCGTTCTAGAAAATGCTGGGAAGGGCACATTGGTTACAACAGTGAGCGCGACAGACGCAGACGAGGGATCTAGCGCTAATATAGAATTTTATTTTGAGCATGCTACCACTACTATTCGAGAGCTATTCACAATTGACCCGATATCAGGTGAGGTTAAGGTAGTGGGTGATATAGATTATGAAAGAAACAAACAATTTAGGATAAAGGTCAAAGCTAAAGATAACGGTGGCTTAACAAACTCATGTGGAATCGTTATTGATGTTATTGATGTGAACGATAACACTCCGAAAATAACCGTCATGTCCTTTTCTAGTGCCCTACCCGAGGACTCAGTCCCTGGCACTATCATAGCCATGATTAACATCCAGGATCTTGATTCAGGCGACAATGCTAAGGTTTCATGTTCCATTGATCGCAACCTTCCCTTCAAAATTGAATCAGCTTTAGCAAATTACTACAATCTGGTGACTGACTCGGTATTGGATAGAGAACAGACATCAGAATATAATGTAACAATCACAGCAGTAGATGGAGGCTACCCGCCTCGCTCAAGTAAAAAGACGCTCAGTTTAAAGCTTTCAGATGTGAACGACCACGCGCCCCAGTTCCAACAAGAAAGCTATGACGCCTATGTGTTCGAAAACAATGCTTCTTCTCTGTCATTCCATTCTGTAAGCGCTACAGATGCCGACTGGGGACCAAATGCTCGGGTATCATATTTCCTTGAGGATGGTAGTTTAAACGGAGCTCCACTCTCCTCTTATGTGACTGTAAATGCAGACAGTGGGGTGCTTTACGCAGTGAAACCCTTTGACTATGAGCAAATTAAATCTTTCAAAATACATGTCAAAGCACAAGATGGAGGCTCACCCCCATTGAGTGGCAATGTGACCATAAACATATTCATAAAAGACCAGAACGACAACACGCCTCAGGTTCTGTATCCAGTACAAACTAGTGGCTCTCTGGGGGCTGAAATGGTGCCCCGTTCAGCAGATGTGGGCTATCTTGTCACTAAAGTGGTGGCTGTTGATGTGGACTCCGGACAGAATGCCTGGCTCTCATATAAACTGCAGAAAGCGACAGACAGGGCGCTGTTTGAAGTGGGCCTACAGAATGGAGAAATAAGGACTATTCGCCAGGTCACTGATAAAGATGCTGTGAAACAAAAGCTCACTGTTGTAGTGGAGGACAACGGGCAGCCCTCTCGATCAGCTACGGTCAATGTGAACGTGGCGGTGGCGGACAGCTTCCCCGAAGTCCTTTCAGAACTCACTGACTTCACAGTGGACAGGGAATATAATGACAAGCTGACTTTTTATCTGGTGTTGGCCTTGGCTGTGGTCTCGGTTCTGTTCATATTCTCCATCATTGCCCTTATCACAGTTAAAATCCACAGATGGAGACAGAATCGATTATTCTATAAATACGCAGCAAACCTCCCCGTTATCCCACATTACCCTCCCGTTTACGCAGACGGAACCATGGGAACCCTACAGCGTGTGTACAACTATGAGGTGTGTGGAACCACTGACTCTAGGATGAGTGATGTGAAGTTTGCTAGGCCTTGTAGCCAGAACACACTGGTGGATGTGAGTCGCATGGGGACAATGCAGAGAGAAAAGAGGGAGCAGGAGGATGGTGATGTGTCTGAAGAGGTGAGACTCCCATTCTGTCCTCTACTTAGATATGTACAGTGGGGAGAACAAGTATTTGATACACTGCTGATTTTGCAGGTTTTCCTACTTACAAAGCATGTAGAGGTCTGTAATTTTTATGATAGGTACACTTCAACTGTGAGAGACGGAATCTAAAACAAAAATCCAGAAAATCACCTTGTATGATTTAAGTAATTAATTTGCATTTTATTGCATGACATACGTATTTGAAACATCAGAAAAGCAGAACTTAATATTTGGTACAGAAACCTTTGTTTGCAATTACAGAGATCATACGTTTCCTGTAGTTCTTGACCAGGTTTCCACACACTGCAGCAGGGATTTTGGCCCACTCCTCCATACAGACCTTCTCCAGATCCTTCAGTTTTCGGGGCTGTCGCTGGGCAATACAGACTTTCAGCTCCCCCCAAAGATTTTCTATTGGGTTCAGGTCTGGAGACTGGCTAGGCCACTCCAGGACCTTGAGATGCTTCTTACGGAGTCACTTCTTAGTTGCCCTGGCTGTGTGTTTCGGGTCGTTGTCATGCTGGAAGACCCAGCCACAACCCATCTTCAATGCTCTTACTGAGGGAAGGAGGTTGTTGGCCAAGATCTCGCGATACATGGCCCCATCCATCCACCCCTCAATACGGTGCAGTCGTCCTGTCCCCTTTGCAGAAAAGCATCCCCAAAGAATGATGTTTCACCTCCATGCTTCAGGGTTGGGATGGTGTTCTTGGGGTTGTACTCATCCTTCTTCTTCTTCCAAACATGGCGAGTAGCTCAGTTGGTAGAGCATGGTGTTTGCAACGCATGATCTTTGTAACGCCAGGGTTGTGGGTTCAATTCCCACGGGGGGCCAGTATGAAGAAAAAAAATGTATGACATGAAATGTATGCATTCACTACTGTAAGTCGCTCTGGATAAGAGCGTCTGCTAAAATGTAAAAATGAGTGTTTAGACCAAAAAGCTCTATTTTTGTCTCATCAGACCACATGACCTTCTCCCATTCCTCCTCTGGATAATCCAGATGGTCATTGGCAAACTTCAGACGGGCCTGGACATGCGCTGGCTTGAGCAGGGGGACCTTGCGTGCGCTGCAGGATTTTAATCCATGACGGCGTAGTGTGTTACTAATGGTTTTCTTTGAGACTGTGGTCCCAGCTCTCTTCAGGTCATTGACCAGGTCCTGCCGTGTAGTTCTGGGCTGATCCCTCACCTTCCTCATGATCATTGATGCCCCACGAGGTGAGATCTTGCATGGAGCCTCAGACCGAGGGTGATTGACCGTCATCTTGAACTTCTTCCATTTTCTAATAATTGCATCAACAGTTGTTGCCTTCTCACCAAGCTGCTTGCCTATTGTCCTGTAGCCCATCCCAGCCTTGTGCAGGTCTACAATTTTATCCCTGATGTCCTTACACAGCTCTCTGGTCTTGGCCATTGTGGAGAGGTTGGAGTCTGTTTGATTGAGTGCGTGGACAGGTGTCTTTTATACAGGAAACGAGTTCAAAGAGGTGCAGTTAATACAGGTAATGATTGGAGAACAGGATGGCTTCTTAAAGAAAAACTAACAGGTCTGTGAGAGCCAGAATTCTTACTGGTTGGTAAGTGATCAAATACTTATGTCATGCAATAAAATGCAAATGAATTACTTAAAAATCATACAATGTGATTTTCTGGATTTTTGTTTTAGATTCCGTGTCTCACAGTTGAAGTGTACCTATGATAAAAATTACAGACCTCTACATGCCTTGTATGTAGGAAAACCTGCAAAATCGTCAGTGTATCAAATACTTGTTCTCCCCACTGTATGTAGTTTGTGTACATCTGACTGACTGAGGGATATTTCTACACTACCATCATCCTATTCTTTGGTCTCTGTGTGATCAAGTCAACCTTTATAATTGAGTCATGTCAGTAGCATGGTCCAACATCTGAATTGGTGGCTGGACTGCAGGCAAGCATACTTAGACCCCGTTCTAATCGGTGTAACAGTCTACGGTCTGAGTCTATCCATATGAAGGGGTGCACATACTGAATCTTTGTAGGCCCATTTGACCTTTTTTGGGGTAAGAGTTTCCCACTACATGTTGTTGACAGCGCTACATGTACTATCCATCTCTCTGTGTGTCAGCCAGCCTATCAGTAATTCTAAAGAACATTATGGAGGTCAGATTGCTCAGCAAGTAGCCTTTGATGTCATGGTTCTGTGTTAACCTGTTTTACGTGATTCCTGAAATGCACTGCGACATTGTGGCTATGTTCATCAGGTGATTACTCTTTTCCATTCTTATTTACCCAGCAGGTGTGCAGATAAAGGAGCAGGTTATGAAATCACTGTATCAGTTTCATTAGGTCTCGTCTGACTAACAGACTGATCGACTGAACTGACTGGGTGATTGACTGGCTGACTGACTGACTGGTTGACTGACTGGTTGACTGACTTGACTGGTTGACTGACTGGTTTACTGACCTGACTGGCTGACTGACTGGTTTACTGACCTGACTGGCTGTCTGACTGACTGGTTGACTAACTTGTTGACTGACCTGACTGGCTGTCTGACTGACTGGTTGACTGACCTGACTGGCCTGACTTGACTGACTGACTCACTGCTAATACTATAAAATACTTGTTCTGAGGAGCCCTCATTCTTTTCTGTTCCATGGATCTTCCCTCTCTCCATCGGTATTTTTATCTCACACTTTTCTCCCCCCACTTTCCCTCCTCTTTCCCCTCCCTCTCTGTACAATACTATGGTGCTTGGGCAAACTGACCCACTTTCCCCCTCACACACTGCTCTAATATTCTGCATTGCTGTGGTGCAGTAATGGGCTTATATGTCTCTCCCATCAGACACTGGGCTTAATTCCATGGCAGTGTTACACTCCTTCCTGTATGGAACACTGTCACTGCTCTGTATTCAGAATGAGTGTGTCTGTTGGGTCATACTATATAACTCTGTCTCTGTCTGTCTGTCTGTAACCAATGGTCTTGCTCAGTACTTGTCATTCACAGTAGTAATGTCCCTTTTATGTCTATAGCTCACAGGTTGTAAGGGTTTAGACTGGATCTTGTTAGTGAGTGGAGGATTGTATGTAACATGGCATGCTGTTAACAGTGACAGTGATTTCAAACCTGCCTAGAAACAGCCAGCAACAATGTCACATCTTTGCCTTCATTTTAACCACTAGGCCTAAAGCGTGGTTACCGGGGTATTTTTACCAGCCATAGGAAGACAGAAAAGACCAAAGACTTGTTTTAATGGTTGTGTTCATCTGCGTATGTGTGGGTTTGTGAGTATAGTTCAATTCAGGCAATCTCTAGTATTATGCCCTCTTCTCTCCAGCGTACCAGGAAGATTCACCTCAAGCTCATGCACATTGTCATGGCAACACTCTCTCCATACAGACAGTGCTGCAGATTCCGGACATAAGACATGTTGCATGGTTGTTGACTTGTAAATGACACTGTTCATAGTCTCTTGCTATTTATGGCTAGAGCAAGTACTGTTTTAAAAGCTGCCTTGTCTTACGTCCTCTCAGCATGCTTGTAGGTGTGCATGCATCTGTGCCTGTCTGCATAACAGACAGAGTGATGATTTGAATTCTCCTGTGCATTTGTAGAAGGCCAGTGTATCCCTGTAGTTACACAACACGTCATGAAGGCAAGAAGTTGGCTGGACTCATTTGATCCAGAGGCACTGAATCCTTTTGCCCTGAGTCTCACTGCACCGGCATGACAACTGCTTGCAATACAACACTGACCCAGTTTGAGCTGCCTCCTCTCTATTTCCTGTTATGTTGGAGAGTGATGGGACAGCTTAGTTGTGTTCCATCCTGATGCCTCTGTAACTACCCATCAACCACTCTGTCTTAGCCCCATTGCATGTTTGCACTTAATCAGTCCTATGAATAATCACAATTGGCATTTTAGTCATTCTGCAGACACTCTTATCCAGAGCGACTCACAGTAGTGAGTGCACACGTTATGTATTTACACAAACGTAGGCTTACACCTGGACTATACAGTCACAGTGTAGTTTATACCCATGTAACCAACCTTTTGTCTCTCTCTTTGTCTCTTCCCCACATAATCACAAGCACTCACTTGTCCATGTCAGACGTGGATGTTGTCAGTGTGTCCTTTATGTGTCTGTTTAGCAGCCAGTGACTGGGTGGCATATTGGTTGTATTGAACACACAGTGTGGAGGCAGAGGGAGGGGGCAGGGCGTTGTTGTGCATCATGCAGCAGTATGAAGGCTGTGGGTTGCACGTTTCACGTTGGCACTAGCTTCTGTCCAGCATATGATCACATAAATCCACAAAGGGTCACAGTCTATTCATTTCTAAACATCTCTCTCTCTCTCTCTCTCTCTCTCTCTCTCTCTCTCTCTCTCTCTCTCTCTCTCTCTCTCTCTCTCTCTCTCTCTCTCTCTCTCTCTCTCTCTCTCTCTCTCTCTCTCTCTCTCTCTCTCTCTCTCTCTCTCTCTCTCTCTCTCTCTCTCTCTCTCTCTCTCTCCTCTCTCTCTCTCTCTCTCTCTCTCTCTCTCTCTCTGTCTCTCTCGCTCTCTCTGTCTGGCTCTGGCTATCTGTCTCGCTTTCTGTCTGTCTCTGTCTTTCTCTTTGCCTCTCTTTCTCTCTCTCTCTCTCTCTCTCGCTCTCTCTGTCTGGCTCTGGCTATCTCTCTCGCTCTCTGTCTGTCTCTCTCTCTCTCGCTCTGTCTGTCTGTCTGTCTGTCTGTCTGTCTGTCTGTCTGTCTCTCTCTCTCTCGCTCTCTCGCTCTCTCGCTCTCTCTGTCTTGCTCTGGCTATCGGTCTCGCTTTCTGTCTGTCTGTCTGTCTGTCTGTCTCTCTCTCTTTTTCTCCCTCTCTCTCTTTGCCTCTCTCTCTCACACACACACACACACTCAATCTGTTTCTCTCTTTCCTCTTTCTTCATCTCTCTCCCTGTAACAAAAAGCTTCTCACTATGTCACGTCAGTATCTATTTCTACTCTCCATAGCCCTCAAGCTTGGTTCAACACCACAGCTTTATACAGTGAGGCTAAAGACTAAATGTTTTTTATAGAACACTTCCCACAGTAAGACCCTGTCTTAACAGAGACTGTGTTTGATAAGTAGCCCTCTGGCTTTACACTCCTGGCTTTGGGTTTTCCCTATCTGTAATAACAGAGAATTAGAATGCCATGAAAGTGTGCTCTGCTCGTCTTGAGCTACGGACATACAATGCACACAGCATATTAACACTTAATTTGAACAGTAGCCTATACCTTTCCCTTTCCAGCATTCATTCGAATCAAATTTGTATCTCTGTGCATGGTTTTCAGACCGCTTGCAGTTTCCCACTCCACCCTTCCCCACTGACACAGAAACATTCCACACATTCATTTTCATGACTGGCTGAGTCACACTGAAGACTGCACCATTCCCTCAGAAGTAGCGGGCGGCGACAGCTTAATGTATGGGTGTTTGATCGAAAGGCAGTGTATTACAGTGCAGAGACAGAGGAAAGGGACCCCTGCCGTGGACCATGTTTAAGTCTTCAAAGAGCCGCAGTGGGGCTGGGCAGGGCCAGCAGGAAGGGGAAACATGTCTGTATTATTTTGTCTGAATCTCTCTCTCTCTTTGTCTGGGGAGGTGATGTGTGAAACGTTGGTTTGCTACTGTCAGTGAAGATGATATCGTTGCTGGTGTTTGTGAAGATTGTGATAATAAAGATAAGAACAATGAGAAAAAATCATGCTCTTCCTTGTTTACATGTGAAATACAGGGATATCTACACTGTTGCAGATCTAACCATGTCTTAACTGTTGTCGAGACCAAGCACAGTAAAATAACAAGAAAAACTTGCAAAGGATTTAGTGACATAGTGCCTGTATTTTGTGTTTGGTAATAACAAACATGTTTTGTTGGTGATGGTAAACCTGCTTCTGTTCCCCTGGTGGTCAAATCAAATCAAATTCTATTTGTCACATGCGCCGAATACAACCTTACCGTGAAATGCTTACTTACAAGCCCTTAACCAACAATGCAGTTCAAGAAACAGAGTTAAGAAAAAAAGGTCAAAATGAACTAAAGTGAAAAACGAGGCTATATACAGGGTGTACTGGTACCGGGTCATTGTGTGGGGTACAGGTTAGTCGAGGTAATTTGTAAAGTGAGTATGCATAGATAATAAACAGCGAGTAGCTGTCAGAAGCTGTTCTGGAACCTTTTGGTCGTAGACTTGGACCTCCGGTACCGCTTGCCATGCGGTAGCAGAGAGAACAGTCTATGACTTGGGTGACTGGAGTCTTTGACAATTATTTGGGCCTTCCTCTGACACCGCCTGGTATAGAGGTCCTGGATGTCAGGAAGCTTGGCCCCAGTGAGGTCAGGCACCGACCTTATTTATAGGGCCCAGAGTCATGATTATAGGGCCCAGAGTTTTCCCTGATGAAGGGACCTGACCAGGAAAACCTCAGGGCCCTACTCATGAAGCATAAGGATAACATTAAGAAAACACCAGTGTAAAATACTACGGTTGTTGCACACATTGAACCCACACTGCACATGCACAGAATGATATACAACACAGTGGTCATGCTAAGTGACTGTGGTCATGCTAAGTGACTGTGGTGAACATGTGTCAGATGGGTCTGTATCTGAACTCTTTTTCTGTGTTGATAAGTATGTCTCTGTGTGCTGTGAATACAGTCCTTGTCCTAATCTAATGAATATGTCATTCTTTTCTCTCTTTTCCATGTCGTTACTGCATCTGCTCCCTCTGTGTTTCTCCAAACAAGGTAAGATCAACTTCATCTCCTTTTCTACCTGCCAATTTATCGTACCAATCTGTATCGTACCAATCTATAATCTATCTATCTGTCAATCTATATCAAACCACATCAAATCTCTCTCTCTCTCTCTCTCTCTCTCTCTCTCACACACACACACTCACACACACACAAACACTTATACACACACACACACACACACACAAACACACACACAAAACACTTATACACACACACACACACAAACACACACACACACACACACACATACATACACACAAAACACTTATACACACACACACACAAACACACACACACACACACATACATACACACAAAACACTTATACACACACACACACACACACACACACACACACACACACACAACACACACACACAAAACACTTATACACACACACACAAACACACACACACACACACATACATACACACACTTGTGTATGCACTTAGACCAATGTAACCTTTAAGAGGATCATGTTCAACACACAAGTAGCAGAGGTAAAGGGACAGATCAGCTTTGTTCATCATATGTCACAGCCAGTTATACCGATTTTTGACATTGTATTATTTATGATTCCAATGCTTGCCATTGAAATATCTCATTGCTTACAAAGGGGTAAAGAACATTCCCATGAGCTGTGTATGAGATATATCTAAATACATCTATAATGAATATGTTGGTACTTGTATTGGTCACATCTCTTCCTTTGGGTGAAGTGCACACATTTATAATTACAGCAATCATTATGTTCATATACCTTGGAAAAGGGCTTTACATCTTGTTGACTTATTCAGCTATTGAGGCCCAACTCATGAATGATAAAGGAGTGCCTGGTCACATGACAAACAGCAGAATGAAATTCAGACTTTTATACACAGGTTCTGAACAAAGCGGTTTCGGGAACATTTCGATGACAGTTCTACCTCTTGAAATGCTACCCAGGTGTTTATCTGAGGAAATGTCTGTTCATCTAGCTGCTGTTTTCCTTTCTAGTGAAGGGAAACAAGCACGCGTTGTTTATGCCACTCTCGTGCTGCCTATTATCTGCCGCATGCACCAGAGTGAGCTCTCCGCCTGTGTGGCGCTGTCCACCCGCGTGGTGCTGAAATGATCCTCTCTGTGCAGCGCGCGTGGTCTCCTCTGTTTTCCAGGGATTGGATAATCTCTTGCTGCACAAATGGGTCATATGATCATTGTGATGAAATACGACTGTATTTATATTTTTTCGACCTGGCCCATATTATATAACACTGTGATATGATTATAAGCATGATTCATGATTAAACCTTTATTTTCATCTAACGCTGTAATTGGTCGTAATCAATAAAACGTCACAATATGGTGCAGAGCGTTCAATTTGACTGGTGGAGGCACGGAGACCTCCAGCTACGTTTTGTTTGCAAGGGATTGTTAAATAAATGTTAGAACTATTTGGTTTTAATATCAACACCTCTTGAAGAGCCTAGTCAGAACTACACTTTTCAGTTTATTCTCTATCATCGAAGTTATACAGTAAAAATCTATTGATTATGTATTTTCAGACACATGGAAAGAGCTTGAAATCGGCAAGTCCTCTTCCTGGTAAAGTTGTCAGTCGGACTACTGTGATCACCACTATAGATGGCAAGCAAATAAAGCCATCTAGTTTATCTACTGAAAGTTAGCAAACTTGTCCATCATTCAATATAGCCTGCCATGTCTGTAAGCAGCAATCATGAGTAAACACTTAAAAACAATACTGAACAGAAGATAATGTTATCTAACTTCGCTAGGCAGGCCGACATTGGTTTGAGAACAAACTACATTAGGTCTACTTACTACTATCTTTATGCCAATGTACACAGTTTATATTTGTAGCTTGTAAAGTACACATTATCAGCTAACAGTACATTGGTAAATGTGCCCTTCTGCTGCTTGACAGGTAGAGTCCACAAAGGATGGGAAATGAACCTAAACCACTCATACTGGTCAGGTACAGGTCCCTTTTGTTCTATATCACTAAAATATCCACTTCAAGGTGGCCAATATTGAGAAATATCGTGAGGCTACCCTCACTTATCTGAAATTACATGATCAATTGATGTTTACTGATCATGAAAAGCATGAAAAGCATGCAGTTACTGCTGTATAACTCTGATGATAGAGCTAAATGTGCCCAGTTGTTTTGCACGGAATAATCTGAAATGTGTAGTTCTGACTAGGCTCTTCAAGAGGTGATATTACAACCAAATAGTTAACATTTATTTAACAGTCACTTGAAAACGGAACGGTTTTAGCGGAGCTGGGGATCTCCTTGGAGGCAAATCGAACGCCCTGCACCTTATTGTGTGACGTTTTATTGACGACGACCTATTAGAGCACCCTCAGTTGCTAGGGAGATTTAGTTAATCTATGCCTCACGGTTGTAGCCTGCTGTCGATAAAAATCAGTGTGGACGAATTGCTATTGTGGTGGTCAGACATATAGACCTAGCCTAAAGGCTTCCTCGATCAGTCACACAGCAAATTAGTAAAATGATCAAATATGTAGGCTACTAAACCGTGTGTGTGAGCGTGTACGTGTGCGTCAAACCTCTATTCCCTTTTGCTCCCGCCTCTCGCGATCCTTTCACTCCCAGCCCGTTACTCCCCCCTTCTGCTCGTGCTGAGCATGCTACTGTGATTAGACGTGTGTGTGTATGTGTGTGTGTGAGGGGATGAGAGAGACTGGCTTCCTGCTCCTCATGACAGACTATGAGAACACCACTAGGCTGTGCTTCCCTCTCATTGCCACAAGACGGCAGAAAGAGTACAGTAAACGGAGGGCTTGAAGTGATACAGTGCTTTTATGATTATTGGATAATAATAATAATAATAATAGGCTATAAGCTAATATTTGCATTTTGGGGGGAGCTATAGATTTTATTTATTTTGTGAATTACCACGTTTATTTTGTACAGTAGCATATTTACTACTAATCAAAGTAAAATGTTACACCTGTAAATAAATACTGCTTATCTGTTTCTGTATTTTAAGCATTCTACTCATAGTGAAGGCATAGACTGTACCTTTAAGATACACTACGTGTGTGATTGGATATATCAAGAGGGTTCTCTGCACCAATACTGTGCTGAGCCATACAAAGGGATCTACTCCCTCCCCTCAGACTCAGCATTACATCCCGTAGCCTACAATGCTCAGATCTGGGAGCTACACTTGAACTGAATGGAAACAAAAGAAGGACTGCTTGCATTTTTGGGAAATGTGTATTCAAGACACTATGGCGAATAACTTCAATTTTTATATTGTGTGATGGTGAGGATTTACTGTGAAAGGGATGGAACAAAGGACAATGAGGATTCGAGGCCATTTGAGGTGGCAAGTGTTATGGATTTATCAATTCGTTCTCCTGTGGAATACAATAGAGGCGCAGATTCCATACACTATACCTGAAGAGTTAAAGGAAGGTTCTGTTGTTGGAAATATAGCCAAGGACCTGGGTTTGGGAATATCTGAGATTTATGACCGTAAACTGAGGATAGCTTCTGATGCTGGTAAGCAGTATTTCAGTGTGGATTTGGGAAAGGGTGAGCTGGTTGTCAATGAAAGGATAGACAGAGAATATTTATGTGGAGAGAATGTCCCTTGTCTGTTACCGCTGGAGGTTATAGTTGAAAATCCCTTACAGCTGCACCGCATTGAAATCGAAATACAGGATATAAATGATAATTCTCCAGGTTTTCTTACAAATGAACGAATTTTGAAAATAGCTGAGGTGATTAATCCAGGTGCAAAATTCCCATTGGAAAGTGCACATGATCCTGACGTAGACGCAAACTCATTACGGTCCTATAGTATCAGCGATAATGACCATTTCCTGTTGAACATGAAGACCCAGGGAGGCCAAAAGATTCCCGAACTTGTGCTGAAGACTTCACTGGACAGAGAGAAGCAGGCCGTGCACAAGCTCGTGCTCACCGCTGTAGACGGAGGGACTCCTGCACGATCTGGTACTTCTGAAATCACCGTCATAGTTCTTGATGTTAATGATAATGAGCCCCAGTTTGAGAGACCTTTTTATGAAATATCTGTAGCTGAGAATAGACCCGTTGGCAATCAGATTGTAAATGTAAAAGCTTCAGATTCTGACGAAGGACTAAATGGAGAGATCGAGTATTTCTTTGCAGACCAGACCCCAGATAGTATAATGACATTACTTAATGTTGACTCAAATACTGGCGAAATTACTATCAAAGGACAGCTTGATTATGAACAGACGAATTTGCATACGTTTGATATTGTGGCAAAAGATAAAGGCAGTCCACAGATGGAGGGGCACTGTAGTGTAAAGATCAATATTGCTGATGTTAATGATAACGCCCCTCAAATTATTATAACCTCACTGACCAGTCCAATACCGGAGAATTCAGCCCCTGGGATGGTTATTGCATTGATTAGCGCTAAAGACTTAGACGTTGGTGAGAATGGCAATGTAAAGTTAAACATGTCCCGGGGTTCCCCGTTCACTCTGAAGCCCTCTGTTTCCAACCATTACGCACTGGTGACCAACGGCCCATTAGACCGAGAGACGTTCCCGAACTATGATGTTGTCATTAACGCGGTTGATTCAGGGTCCCCACCTTTATCTACAAAGAAAACCGTCACCGTGAAAATCCTAGATGTCAATGACAATCCTCCAGTGTTTTCCCAGACATCGTATACTGTGTATGTTAAAGAAAATGGCATCCCGGGATCTTTACTGAGCTCAGTGTCCGCCTCTGATACAGACATGGGTGAGAATGCGAAGATCTCCTACTCTATATTAGACTCTAAAGTACAAGACGTGTCTGTCTCCTCCTATATTTACATCAACTCAGATAACGGCAGCTTCTACAGCATGCACTCGTTTGACTATGAGAAACTGAAGGTGTTTCAGATACAGGTGCAGGCAAAGGACCACGGCTCTCCGTCTCTGAGCAGCAACGTCACGGTTCATGTTTTTATCCTGGACCAGAACGACAATGCCCCCGCTGTTATTTACCCTTCCGCTGTCATGGGCTCTGTCTCCCATCAGAAGATGCCCCGGTCCGCTAAAGCAGGCCATCTCACCACTAAGATATCGGCAGTGGACGCAGACTCGGGCCATAACGCCTGGATTTCCTATAGGCTGGTGGAGGCCACAGACTCGTCTCTGTTCAGTGTGAATCTTTACACAGGGGAGGTGAGGACTAAACGCGCTGTTTCAGAGCAGGATGACTCCTCTCAGAGGCTGCTTATAGAGATACAGGACAATGGGGAGCCGGTCCAGTCCGCCACAGTCACAGTCAACATACTGTTAGATGACGGGCTCCACGAGCCCATCTTGGACCTCCAAAAGAAAACAGCCGAGCCCAGCAAGAGAAACAGTAAAATCACCTTTTATTTGATAATCTCTCTGGCCTCAGTGTCCGTTTTGTCTTTGTTGACTTTCCTCATCTTAGTGGTGAAGTGCGTTAGGAACAGTAGGAGCAGCTCGAGTTGCTGTATCAGACGGGCTGATTCTGACGGATACAAGAATCCAAACAGAAACCTGCAGCTCCAGCTCAACACTGACGGCCCTATTAAGTATGTGGAGGTCCTGGGAGGGGACATGTTGTCTCAGAGCCAGTCCTTCAGGTCGTGTCTCTCTCCAGTGTCCGAGTTCAGTGATTTCACCCTCGTTAAGCCCAGCAGCACCACTGACTTTAAGGACATGATAAACGTGCTTGATGCATCTTTACCGGACAGCGCGTGGACGTTCGAGAGCCAACAGGTGAGCGCAGCTACTTTATAATGTATATAATGTATAATTTTTATTACCACCGGATTATATCATTGTTCATTTATGACTATCTCCCGGAACTGGGTTCTACCACTCCTATTCATTTCGATTCTATGTAATTTTGGTGTGTAGGCTATTCATTTTTCACGATATGAAGTTATGAAATGACATTCTTCTACACTTTGGCCTTTATATATGAATTTGTTTATTAATTTGTTTCATTTGTACATGAAGGTAAACCATAAATGCCAATGCAGTAATAGACCCCAATTTTGAGGAGTAAATGGACACATCACTACATCTCTACTGCTCATAACAGCACTGTTTCTTTAACTGCCAGTGCTGAGATGCTCGCCATGATAATCCATTGGAGTTCTGTGAACCAATCATGTGCTGAACTGTACAAAGAGATCTAGTCCCTCCCCCAGCCTCAGCACCATAACCCCAGCCTCGTCGAGAACCAGGTTTTTTTTTTAGGTATGGCTACCCGAGACTACCATAATCCTTACAATGCACAGAGCTGAGAGAGACAGAGCTGCGCTCATTTTGGGAGATAGAACGGACATATAATCGGTGTTTAATTCTATACGAATAACAGGTTTTACTTGGTAGGATTATCTTGAAATGTATTACAAACCAAGACCTTTACGAAGTCCAAGGGATCATCATTCATGGAAATGCGGATTCAAATGAAGATGGTATTTCTATGGCGGGGGCTCCTGCTTTCCTCCCTTCTGTGGAATACAATAGAAGCGCAGACGCGCTACACCATCCCGGAGGAGCTGAGTGTGGGATCCGTTGTTGGGAATATAGCTATGGATCTTGGTTTGCAAGTGTCTGAGATTTCCGATCGTAAACTGAGGATAGCCTCCGAGGGCGATAAGCAATATTTCAGTGTGGATTTGGGAAGAGGTGACCTCATTGTTAGTGAGAGAATAGACAGGGAGAATCTGTGTGGACGAAATCCCAATTGTCTGTTACCTTTGGAGGCTTTAATTGAAAACCCACTACAGCTGTATCGTGTTGAGATCGAAATTCAGGATATAAATGACAACTCCCCAGTATTCCAAAACAATCAAAATGTTTTAAATATTGCGGAGTCTAGAATTCCAGGTGTAAGATTTCGTTTGGAATCAGCAGAAGACCCCGACGTTGGCTCCAATTCCTTACGCTCATATACACTAAGTAAAAATGAACATTTTGTGTTAGACATAAAAACAAAGAAGGATGGGTCAAAAGTTCCAGAATTGGTTTTAGAAAAGGTATTGGACAGAGAAAAACAGTCCATACACAGCCTGCTTTTGACGGCCGTAGATGGTGGGAACCCTGCTAGATCAGGTACAGCAGAAATTACTATTCGAGTTCTAGACAATAACGACAATGCACCTGTGTTTGAAGAAAGCACATATGACATTCAAGTGGTTGAAAACACATTACCAGGAACGGTCGTCGTCACTGTTAAAGCAGTCGATCTTGATGATGGGTCCAACAGTGAGATCGTTTACTCGTTTGGACCACACACATCAGAGTCACTACAGGACCTTATAACTGTAAATCCGCAAAACGGTGAAATAAAGGTTAAGGGAAATATAGATTATGAAAAGGGAAATTCGTTTAAATTTGATGTTCTCGCAACAGACAAGGGCACCCCACCAATGCAGGGCGTATGTAGTATTAATGTAGAAGTTATTGATTTAAACGACAATTCCCCAGCTCTCATTTTAAAATCGCAGCCTAGCCCGGTGAGGGAAGACACGCCTATTGGAACGGTTGTTGCTTTGATAAGTGCTAAGGACATAGACTCTGGAGATAATGGTGAAGTAAGTCTGCATATAGCGCCAGGCTTACCTTTTTCATTAAAACCATCCATTTCTAATAACTACGCTTTGGTTAGTGACTCCGGTTTCGATCGGGAGAAAAAAACGGAGTATACTGTCGAAATTATAGCTTCTGACCATGGGAAACCTTCTCGTACCTCTCGAAAAACAATCACGGTTCGTGTTTTAGATGTCAATGATAACTCGCCAGTGTTTTCCCAGCCGTTCTATACTGTGTATGTTAAAGAAAATGGCATCCCGGGATCTTTACTGAGCTCAGTGTCCGCCTCTGATACAGACATGGGTGAGAATGCGAAGATCTCATATTCTATATTAGACTCTAAAGTACAAGACGTGTCTGTCTCCTCCTATATTTACATCAACTCAGATAACGGCAGCATCTACAGCATGCACTCGTTTGACTATGAGAAACTGAAGGTGTTTCAGATACAGGTGCAGGCAAAGGACCACGGCTCTCCGTCTCTGAGCAGCAACGTCACGGTTCATGTTTTTATCCTGGACCAGAACGACAATGCCCCCGCTGTTATTTACCCTTCCGCTGTCCTGGGCTCTGTCTCCCATCAGAAGATGCCCCGGTCCGCTAAAGCAGGCCACCTCGCCACTAAGATATCGGCAGTGGACGCAGACTCGGGCCATAACGCCTGGATTTCCTATAGGCTGGTGGAGGCCACAGACTCGTCTCTGTTCAGTGTAAATCTTTACACGGGGGAGGTGAGGACTAAACGCGCTGTTTCAGAGCAGGATGACTCCTCTCAGAGGCTGCTTATAGAGATACAGGACAATGGGGAGCCGGTCCAGTCCGCCACAGTCACAGTCAACATACTGTTAGAGGACGGGCTCCACGAGCCCATCTCGGACTTCCGCCAGAAAACAGCAGAGCCCAGCAAGAGAAACAGTAAAATCACCTTTTATTTGATAATCTCTCTGGCCTCAGTGTCCGTTTTGTCTTTGTTGACTTTTCTCATCTTAGTGGTGAAGTGCGTTAGAAACAGTAGGAGCAGCTCGAGTTGCTGTATCAGACGGGCTGATTCTGACGGATACAAGAATCCAAACAGAAACCTGCAGCTCCAGCTCAACACTGACGGCCCTATTAAGTATGTGGAGGTCCTGGGAGGGGACATGTTGTCTCAGAGCCAGTCCTTCAGGTCGTGTCTCTCTCCAGTGTCCGAGTTCAGTGATTTCACCCTCGTTAAGCCCAGCAGCACCACTGACTTTAAGGACATGATAAACGTGCTTGATGCATCATTACCGGACAGCGCGTGGACGTTCGAGAGTCAACAGGTATGTTTTTATTGCCACCGGATTCAATTGTTGTTAATTTATGACTGTATCTCATGGAACTGGGTTTTACGACTTCTATTCATTCGATTCTATATAATTTAGGTGTTTTGCATTTTCTGTTTATATCAGAGTTTTAAGATAAAGATACTTTATCGGTATTTTTGCATTTGATGCGTCTCAATATAACGCATCCGCTGATGTTGAGCTTTCGCATCTGCGGTGAAAGCGGTGTTAGTCAGACCATTAGACTTCCCTAAAATCGGGCTTCACATAAAATCATCTGTAGCGTCCGAACGGGTTGTCCTACAAACGATTGTGACCCCTCTATGGAAAGATGAGACCCATAAACGTATTGGGACTCGTCTGAAGTCGGTGCAGCAGATGTGCCTAATTACAGTTGAAGTCGGAAGTTTACATACACTTTGGTTGGAGTCATTATTAAAACTAGTTTTTCAACCACTCCACAAATTTCTTGATAACTAACTATAGTTTTGGCAAGTCGGTTAGGACATCTACTTTGTGCATGACACAAGTCATTTTTTCAACAATTGTTTACAGACAGATTATTTCACTTATAATTCACTGTATCACAATTCCAGTGGGTCAGAAGTTTATATACACTAAGTTAACTGTGCCTTTAAACAGCTTGGAAAATTCCAGAAAATGATGCCATGGCTTTAGAAGCTTCTGATAGGCTAATTGACATCATTTGAGTCAATTGGAGGTGTACTTGTGGATGTATTTCAATGCCTACCTTCAAACTCAGTGTCTCTTTGCTTGACATCATGAGAAAATCAAAAGAAATCAGCCAAGACCTCAGAAAATAAATTACAGACCTCCACAAGTCTGGTTCATCCTTGGGAGCAATTTCCAAACACCTGAAGGTACCACGTTCATCTGTACAAACTACGGTTTACAACTGCACATGGGGACAAAGTTCGTACTTTTTGGAGAAATGTCCTCTGGTCTGATGAAACAAAAATAGAACTGTTTAGCCATAATGACCATCGTTATGGTTGGAGGACAAAGGGGGAGGCTTGTAAGCCAAAGAACACCATCCCAACCGTGAAGCACGGGGATGGCAGCATCATGTTGTGGGGGTGCTTTGCTGCAGGAGGGACTGGTGCACTTCACAAAATAGATGGCATCATGAGGAAGTAAAATGATGTAGATATATTGATGCAACATCTCAAGACATCAGTCAGGAAGTTAAAGCTTGGTCACAAATGGGTATTCCAAATGGACAATGACCCCAAGCATACTTCCAAAGTTGTGGCTAAATGGCTTAAGGACAACAATGTCAAACTATTGGAGTGGCTATCACAAAGCCCTGTCCTCAATCCTATTGAACATGTGTGGGTAGTACTGAAAAAGCATGTGCGAGCAAGTAGGCCTACAAACCTGACTCAGTTACACCAGCTCTGTCAGGAGGAATGGGCCAAAATTCACCCAACTTATTGTGGGAAGCTTGTGGAAGGCTACCCAAAACGTTTGACCCTGTCACGTTCGTCGTAAAGATTTACATTTACATTTAAAAATGGGAAAGATGGGACCAAGGCGCAGCGGGAATGTGAATACTCATCTTGTTTATTTATGAAACAAACCAAAACAAACACTTAAACAAAAACAACGACGAAAAAACAGTCCTGTGAGACATACAGCTACACATGGAACAACTACCCACAAAAACCCATGAAAAAACACCCCTACTAAATAGGACCTTCAATTAGAGGCAACGAGAAACAGCTGCCTCCAATTGAAGGTCAAACCAATAAACTAAGCATAGAAATAGATAAACTAGACACAGATATAGACATAGACTAACATAGAACATTGCCCAACAAACCCCCAAAACGCATGAAACAAACACCTCCTGCCACGTCCTGACCAAACTACAATAACAAATAACCTCTTTACTGGTCAGGACGTGACAGTACACCCCCCCCCCCCCCCCCCCCCCCCCCAAAGGTGCAGACCCTGGATGCACGTCAAACAAAAAAAAGACACAAATAAACACAAAAATAAAACCCCAATTGAAAATATTCACAAACTAAAGGGAGGGAAGGGAGGGTGGCCACCGTCACCGACGGTTCTTGTGCTACACCCCCCCTCCCCCATCCTCCTACTATGGAGGTGGCTCAGGTTCTGGCCTTAGTCCCCAACCTAACCTGTCCACCCCTGCTGAAGGTTCAGGGCTAAGGCGCGTCTCTGGAGACCTCGGACTGGAGGGCGACTCTGGGGGCTCCGGACTGGAGGGCGACTCTGGGGGCGCCGGACTGGAGGGCGACTCTGGGGGCGCCGGACTGGAGGGCGACTCTGGGGGCGCCGGACTGGAGGGCGACTCTGGGGGCTCCGGACTGGAGGGCGACTCTGGGGGCTCCGGACTGGAGGGCGACTCTGGGGGCTCCGGACTGGAGGGCGACTCAGGGGGCTCCGGACTGGAGGGCGACTCTGGGGGCTCAGGACTGGAGGGCGACTCTGGGGGCTCCGGACTGTAGGACGTCGCCGGAAGCACTGGACGGGGAACTGTCGCCGGAAGCTCTGGACGGGGAACTGTCGCCGGAAGCTCTGGACGGGGAACTATCTCTGGAAGCTCTGGACTGGACAGGCGCACTACAGGCCTAGTGCGTGGGGCTGGCTTTGGAGGCGCCACACTGGTAACACGCACCTCAAGGCCAGTGCGAGGAGCAGGAGCAGGATGAACTGGACTGGGCTGACGCACTGAAGGCCTAGTGCGTGGGGCTGGTACTGGAGGTACCAGACTGGAGACACGCACCTCAAGGCTAGTGCGAGGAGCAGGAACAGGACGTACTGGACTGGGCTGATGCACTGGAGGCCTGGTGCGTGGTGCAGGCTTTGGAGGGGCCAGACTAGAGACACGCACCTCAGGGCTAGTGCGAGGAGCAGGAACTGGATACACCGGGCCATGAACAAGCACTGGAGATCTGGAGCGCACAGCCAGCGCAACCCGTCCTGGCTGGGTGGCAACAGTAGTCCTGCATGGGCGGAGTGCTGGCACAGGGCGAACTGGGCTGTGCAGAGGCCTGATGGCTGCCGTGCGTAGAGCAGGCGTAGGGTAGCCTGGGTCTAGGAGACGTACTGGTGGCCAGATGTACTGTGCAGGCATACTCCTACCTGGCTGGATGCCCACTCTAGCACGGCGCTTGCGAGAGGCTGGAATCGCTCGCACCGGACTGTGCGTGCGCATGGGCGAGATCGTGCGCACTTCCGCATAGACCGGCACTCTTCTGATCCGCTGCTCCCCATAATAAGCACGGGGAGTTGACTTAGGGCTCACCCTTGGCCCAGCCAAACTACCCGTGTGCCCCCCCAAAAAATATTATTGGGGGTGCCTCTTGTGCTTCCGTCGTTGGGCACGCTCTTCATACTGTCGCTGTTCCTCCCTCGCTGTCTCCACCTGTTTCCATGGCAGGGTCTTGTCCCCTGCCATTACCTCCTCCCATGTCCATGATGTCCTCCACTCCCTTCTTTCCCTGGCCCAGGATCCTTGCTCTTCCTGGGCCCACTGCTTGGTCCGTTGTTGGTGGGTAGTTCTGTCACGTTCGTCGTAAAGATGGGACCAAGGCGCAGCGGGAATGTGAATACTCATCTTCTTTATTATGAAACAAACCAAAACAAACACTTAAACAAAAACAACGACGAAAAAACAGTCCTGTGAGACATACAGATACTCATAGAACAACTACCCACAAAAACCCATGAAAAAACACCCCTACTAAATAGGACCTTCAATTAGAGGCAACGAGAAACAGCTGCCTCCAATTGAAGGTCAAACCAATAAACTAAGCATAGAAATAGATAAACTAGACACATACATAGAAATAGACTAACATAGAACATTGCCCAACAAACCCCGAAACACATTACAAACACCCCCTGCCACGTCCTGACCAAACTACAATAACAAATAACCTCTTTACTGGTCAGGACGTGACAGACCCAAGTTAAACAATTTAAAGGCAATGCTACCAAATACTAATTGAGTGTATGTAAACTTCTGACCCACTGGGAATGTAATGAAAGAAATAAAAGCTGAAATAAATCATTCCCTATACTATTATTCTGACGTTTCACATTCTTAAAATAAAGTGGTGATCCTAACTGACCAAAAACAGGGAATTTTTACTAGGATTAAATGTCAGGAATTGTGAAAAACTGAGTTCAAATGTATTTGGCTAAGATGTATGTAAACTTCCGACTTCAACTGTATGTCTGTAGTCCAAACATTTTGGGCTACACACTCATTTGACCCATCTGTGGAAAGGTGAGACTCTCACGAACACGTACATGTCAGTTTCTTTGCTCGCCCTCAGGCCTCACAAGACTCCGCTGAAGTACCAGTTGAATAGAAGTATATATGGAGATTGTTTAGTGCCGAAAATAAGTGGTTAAATACATGTTTCCTGATCTTTCTATTTCTCTCAGAAATAAGACAGACACTTCAGAACAAACTTCCTTTAGATTTTTTGTTCCATGTCATGAATCTGTAATTCAATGTGTTTGTAATGGGCTAATTGCAGTAAGGCCATATTAAAATGTTAATCATAGACATATGTGTGTGTATATATATATATCAGGGGCGAAAATCTGATATCAACTTTGGAGGGGACAATTACATGAAATTTTCTCAAGAGCAATTCCTGAGCGGGACACCAAAAGTAGTGCTGTAGCACATAGCCTACATTTTAATATGGTAAATGTATATTGAAGAACCAAAGAAATAAGGTGTTTGCCGTACTCCTAACTACCGGTACCCAAAACTACACAACTAATCACAACAGCAATACCATTGCCTTTAACAAATCTTAGTTCAGTCACCAGTTTAAGTTGAGAGTGGGGTTATCCATGGCATTTTCCAATTATGTTCCTATTTTACAAGTAAAAAAAGTGGAGAACCTTTCATAATGTTGCCAAACAAAGACTCAACAAACTTACCTGAGACTCCTTGTCTCTGCCAGTCTGTCCCTGCATATCTGTCCCCAACTCTGCTATCTGTGTGCCATCTGTTGCCTGCTCTGCCTAACGACATCATTGTGAAACATTTCCATTAGAATTTCATTTCTTTCTTATGAACATTTTATCAACTAGTCTTTGAGATATTAGGCTACTAGGGTTCTTACTATGCGTTTTGGTGTATTGAAAAATACTCTGATGTCCGTCTTTTATTTTTCTGCCATTTTTCTACCTGGCTGGCTGGCTGGCTACACACACAGTGTGTAGGTTATTTACAGTAGGAGATGGGCTTCTATCATCTTCAATCATTCTATTTGGGATTCGATCTAAAAGGTAGCTAGCAAATGTGAAACGGATTAAAATGACAAGAGTTGACAGCTGTATGAGTTCACCATTTACACAACATATGCTGCAACCTTTTGTAATTTTAATTGTTTGTTTCATATTGGCTGGCTTCCAACAATAGCTGAATTTGCAAAGCTAGCGAGCACCAATTCAGTTTCAGTGGTGTTTGCAATAATCTTTGCTACCCGGGTTAAATAAAGGTGAAATAAAATAAATAAAAGTTCCCTTGCGACAATTTAGCTTTTGCAACGAGACCATTAAATATATTTAAGACAATGGTAGAAGAGAGTGTAGTTCTGTTCAGTTTGGATTTCAGTTTATCGCTAACCTTATCACAGGGACTTTGAAGCACTAACTTACATCATCTGCATGCTGATCTTGGAATAAATTGACGATAGCAAAGATTCCATCTTTGACGACGCCACATAAATGGAATAGGTACTAGCTAGCTTAATAGTTAATATTTGCACGCAACTCTGCATATTCAACTAGTGTGTGTGCGCGATTGACTGGATTAACCTCACGTCAGTTACGTGCATTGAGTGCCTTTCAGACAGTAGATACGACCTCTCTGTTACCTAGCAAGCTAAGGAACTGGCAGTGAATCAAACCATTGTGAGGCAAAGGGTGGGGGGGTCGCAATCTTTTGAAACTTAAAACGCGCTATTAAGTGTCTATAATCAGCACAATTGCTTTCATTGCGTATTATTAATATTATTTAAATTACATAGTTATGTTTCAGTGATATATTGGGGGGGACAAATCATATTTTTCCCAGGATGGGGGGGTCGTGTCCCCCCCCCGTCCCCCCCGGGATTTCCGCCCCTGATATATATGTATATATTATGTATGTATGTATGTATGTATGTATGTATGTATGTATGTATGTATGTATGTATGTATGTATGTATGTATATGTATATTTTTAGTTTTGTTATATAATTCAAGGGGTCTTAAAATTGAAAATCAAACAGCTAAATGACCTTCTTAAAACAATTCCATATAGTTTAAACTCCCCCGGCTTAGACAGGGCGTAGTCTGTAGAGGGTTAAACTGACAGATATTTATGGGGATTTTTGTATTATGCTAATTAGAATTATGCGGGGATGCAACAAACAACTCTAGGTTAAAGAATATTGTTTAACTTGGTCTAAGCGCTCTAGGCTGCAAGTGCTGTCCACAAACAAGGTGCTGAAATAGCTCTGGATTAGTTAGCGGGTCATGGAACACTTGCTCCTGTTTTTCTGTCTGTGTTATTTGTCTAAAATTGCGTTGTGGCAGCCCGTTTGCATCTGTCTAAAAAACAATGCATGCCTTGCAGTTCATACAGTGCATTTGGAAAGTATTCAGACCCCTGGAATTTTAACACATTTTGTTACGTTATTTTTTATTTTATTTTATTTCACCTTTATTTAACCAGTTAGACTAGTTGAGAACAAGTTCTCATTTGCAGCTGAGACCTGGCCAAGATAAAGCATAGCAATTCGACACATACAACAACAGAGTTACACATGGAATAAACAAAACATACAGTCAATAATACAGTAGAACAAAAGAAAACAAAAAGTCTATATACAGTGAGTGCAAATGAGGTAAGTTAAGGCTATAAATAGGCCATGATGGCAAAGTAATTACAATCTAGCAATTAAACACTGGAATGGTAGATGTGCAGAAGATTAATGTGCAAGTAGAGATACTGGGGTGCAAAGGAGCAAGATAAATAAATAAATACAGTATGGGGATGAGGTAGGTAGATAGATGGGCTGTTTACAGATGGGCTATGTACAGGTGCAGTGATCTGTGAGCTGCTCTGACAGCTGGTGCTTAAAGCTAGTGAGGGAGATATGAGTCTCCAGCTTCAGAGATTTTTGCAGTTCGTTCTAGTCATTGGCAGCAGAGGACTGGAAGGAAAGACAACCAAAGGAGGAATTGGCTTTGGGGGTGACCAGTGAGATATACCTGCTGGAGTGCGTGCTACGAGTGGGTGCTGCTATGGTGACCAGTGAGCTGAGATAAGGCAGGGCTTTACCTAGCAGAGACTTGTAGATAACCTGTAGCCAGTGGGTTTGGCGACGAGTATGAAGCGAGGGCCAACCAACGAGAGTGTACAGGTCGCAATGGTGGGTAGTGTATGGGGCTTTGGTGACAAAACGGATGGCACTGTGATAGACTGCATCCAGTTTGTTGAGTAGAGTGTTGGAGGCTATTTTATAGATGACATCACCGCAGTCGAGGATTGGTAGGATGGTCAGTTTTACGAGGGTATGTTTGGCAGCATGAGTGAAGGATGCTTTGTTGCGATATAGGAAGCCGATTCTATATTTAATTTTGGATTGGAGATGTTTGATGTGAGTCTGGAAGGAGAGTTTACAGTCTAACCAGACACCCAGGTATTTGACATTACAGCCTTATTCTAAAATGGATTACATTTTTAAAAAAAATCCTCATCATTCTACACACAATACCCCATAATTACAAAGTGAAAACAGGTTTTTAGAAATGTTTGCACATTTATTAAAAATAAAAACAGAATACCTTATTTACATAAGTATTCAGAGCCTTTGCTATGAGACTCGAAATTGAGGTCAGGTACATCCTGTTTCCATTGATCATCCTTGAGATGTATCTACAACTTGATTGAAGTCCACCTGTGATAAATTCAATTGATTGAACATGATTTGGAAGGCCCACACCTGTCTATATAACATCACACAGTTGACAGTGCATGTCGAAGCAAAAACCAAGCCATGAGGTCGAAGGAATTGTCCGTAGAGCTCCAAGACAGGATTGTGTCCAGGTACAGATCTGGGGAAGGATACCAAAACATTTCTGCAGCATTGAAGGTCCCCAAGAACATAGTGGCCTCCATCATTCTGTAACGGCCGTCGTCGTAATGAAACCAAGGTGCAGCGGAGGATGTGTATTCATTTTGAATATTTAATAAAATGAACCACTATAAACAGAACACTAAACAGCAACGACAGCAAACAGTCCTGTCTGGTCAAAAATGAACGAAACAGAAAACAATCACCCACAAAAACCCAAAGAAAAAACAGGCTACTTATGTGTGACTCCCAATCAGCAACAACGAACTACAGCTGTGCCTGATTGGGAGCCACACACAGTCCAAAACAAAGAAATACAAAAACATAGAAAAATGAACATGGAACGCCCACCCAATGTAACACCCTGGCCTAACCAAAATAAAGAACAAAAACCCCTATCTATGGCTAGGGTGTTACACTATCCCCCCCCCCAAAGGTGCGGACTCCGGCCGCAAAACCTGACTCTGAAGGGGAGGGTCCGGGTGGGCCTTCTTACGGCGGCGGCTCAGGTGCGGGACGTGGCCTCCGCTCCACCCTCGGTGTCGCCCACTAAGGTGGCGCCCCTGGCCACGCCGGAGGACTGGTGGGCGACGCTGACTGCACCCGGCTGGCGGGCGATTCTGGTTGCGCCCGGCTGGCGGGCAACCCTGGCTGCGCCTGGCTGGCAGGCGACCCTGGCTGCGCCCGGCTGGCGGGCGATTCTGGTTGTGCTGACCCAGGATTCACCAGGCTGGGGAGACATGCAGGAGGCCTGGACCTGGGCGCAGGCACAGGACTCACCAGGCTGGGGAGACATGAAGGAGGCTTGGCCCTGGGCGCAGGCACAGGACTCACCGGGCTGGCGGGCGGCTCTGGCGGCTCCGGACAGGCGGGCGGCTCTGGCGGCTCCGGAGCTCTGGCGGCTCCAGACAGGCGGGCGGCCAGGGCGTTACACATTCTTAAATGGAAGTAGTTTGAAACCACCAAGACTCTTCCTAGATCTGGCTTCCCGGCTAAACTGAGCAATCGGGGGAGAAGGGCCTTGGTCAGGGAGGACTGAGCTCCAGAGTTCCTCTGTGGAGATGGGAGAATGTTTTCAGAAGGACAACCATTTCTGCAGCACTCCACCAATCAGGTCTTTATGGTAGAGTGGCCAGATAAAAGCCACTTCTCAGTAAAAGGTACATGACAGCCCACTTGGAGTTTGCCAAAAGGCATCTAAAGGACTTTCAGACCATGAGAAACAAGATTCTCTGGCCTGATGAAACAAAGATTGAAATCTTTGGCCTGAATGCCAAGCGTCACTTCTGGAGGAAACCTGGCACCATCCCTACGGTAAACCATGGTGGAGGCAGCATCATGCCTTTGGGATGTGGTTCAGTGGCAGGGACTGGGAAACTAGTCAGGATTGAGAGAAAGATGAACAGAGCAAACTACAGAGATATCCTTGATGAAAACCTGCTCCAGAGCACTCAGGACCTCAGACTGGGGTGAAGGTTCACCTTCCAACAGGACAATGAACCTAAGCACACAGCCAGGACCACGCAGGAGTGGCTTCGGGACAAGTCTCTGAATATCCCTGAGTGGCCCAGCCAAAACCCGGACTTGAACCAGATTGAACATCTCTGGAGAGACCTGAAAATAGCTGTGCAGCAATGCTCCCCATCCAACCTGACAGAGCTTGAGAGCATCTGCAGAGAATAATGGGAGAAATTCCCCAAATAAAGGTGTGCCAAGCTTGTAGCATCATACCCAAGAAGACTCGTGACTGTAATCACTGCCAGAAGTGCTTCAACAAAGTACAGAGTAAAGGGTCTGGATACTTATTTAAATGTAATGTAGATATTTATTTTTTTACACATTTTCTAAAATGTCTGAAAACTTGTTTTTGCTTTTTCATTATGGGGTATTGGGTGTAGATTGATGAGGGGGAAAAGCAATGAAATCCATTTTAGAATAAGTCTGTAAAGTAACAAAATGTGGAAAAAGTCAAGGGGTCTGAATACTTTCTGGAACGCACTATACAGGCTATTCATTTTTCATGATATTATTTCATGAAATGGCTTTCTTCTTCTACATTTTGGCAAGCGTTTATGTAGGCTATTTATTTGTTTGTTTATTTTACATGAAGTTATACCATAAATGCCAATGCAGTAATAGACCCCAATTTTGACTACATCTCTACTGCTCATAACAGCACTGTTTCTTTAACTGCCAGTGCTGAGATACTCGCCATGATAATCCATTGGAGTTCTGTGAACCAATCATGTGCTGAACTGTACAAAGAGATCTAGTCCCTCCCCCAGCCTCAGCACCATAAGCCCAGCCTCGTCAAGAACCCTGTTTTTTTGTGGGTAGGGCTACTGGAGTCTACCATTCTACAATGCATAGAGCTGAGAGAGACAGAGCCGCGCTCATATTGGGCGATAGGACTAATATTTAAAACGGTGTTTTACTAACTGGGATTACATTGCAATGTATTACAAACCAAGACCTTTACGAAGTCCAAAGGATCATCATTCATGGAAATGAGGATTCTAATGAAGATAAAGGTTTTCCTATGGCGGGGGCTTCTGCTTTTTCTCCTCCTGGGGTGTACAATAGAAGCGCAGACGCGCTACACCATCCCCGAGGAGCTCAACGTGGGATCAGTTGTTGGGAATATAGCTAAAGATCTGGGTTTGAATTTGGCTGAGATTTCCGATCGTAAATTGAGGATAGCCTCCGAGGGCGATAAGCAGTATTTCAGTGTGGATTTGGGCAAAGGCGAGCTCATTGTTAATGAGAGGATAGACAGAGAAAGTCTGTGTGGAGGAAATGCCAATTGTCTGTTGCCTTTAGAGGCTATTATAGAAAACCCACTACAGCTGTATCGTGTTGAGATCGAAATTCAGGATATAAATGACAATTCCCCAGTATTCCAAAACAATAGAAATGTTTTAAATATTGCGGAGCACACACTGCCAGGGGCAAGATTTCGTTTAGAATCAGCACAAGACCCCGACGTTGGCTCCAATTCTTTACGCACATATACACTTAGTAAAAATGAACATTTTGTGCTAGATATTAAAACAAATAAAGATGGGTCAAAAGTATCCGAATTGATTTTAGAAAAGGTATTAGACAGAGAAAAACAGTCCGTACACAGCCTGCTTCTAACAGCCGTAGATGGTGGAAATCCTGCTAGATCAGGTACAGCAGAAATTACTATTCGGGTACAAGACATAAACGATAATGCACCCATCTTTGAGGAAAGTGGATATGATATCCAAGTGGTTGAAAATACACAACCAGGAACTATCGTTGTCACTGTAAAAGCTGTCGACCGTGATGATGGAGTCAATCGTGAGATCGTTTACTCATTTGGACCACACACCTCAGAGTCACTACAGAACCTTTTAACTGTTGATCCCCAAACTGGCGAAATAAAGGTTAAGGGAGAGATAGATTATGAAGAGAGAAATTCGTTTAAAATTGATGTTCTTGCCACAGACAAAGGCATTCCACCAATGCAAGGCCTCTGTACTATTAATGTTGAAATTATGGATTTGAATGACAATTCCCCAGAGATCATTTTTAAGTCTGAGCCTAGTCCTGTTAGTGAAGACGCGCCTGTTGGAACAGTTATAGCTTTGATAAGTGCCAAGGACGTAGACTCTGGAGAGAATGGCAACGTCAACTTGAATATAGCGCCAGGCTTACCATTTAAATTAAAACCATCTGTATCTAACAACTACGCTTTGGTTACGGACACCAGTTTGGATAGAGAAAAAAATCCAGAGTACACTGTTGAAATTAAAGCTTCTGACTCTGGAATACCGTCTCTCAACTCCAGAAAAACAATTCATGTTCGTATTTTGGATGTTAATGACAACCCTCCAGTTTTCTCCCAACCTTCTTACACTGTTTACGTCAGAGAGAACAATGCTGCTGGATCAATAATGTGTTCAGTTTCCGCTTCAGATCCAGATATAGGAGAAAACGCCAAGATATCCTATTCTATATTAGACTCTAAAGTACAAGACGTGTCTGTCTCCTCCTATATTTACATCAACTCAGATAACGGCAGCATCTACAGCATGCACTCGTTTGACTATGAGAAACTGAAGGTGTTTCAGATACAGGTGCAGGCAAAGGACCACGGCTCTCCGTCTCTGAGCAGCAACGTCACGGTTCATGTTTTTATCCTGGACCAGAACGACAATGCCCCCGCTGTTATTTACCCTTCCGCTGTCATGGGCTCTGTCTCCCATCAGAAGATGCCCCGGTCCGCTAAAGCAGGCCACCTGACCACTAAGATATCGGCAGTGGACGCAGACTCGGGCCATAACGCCTGGATTTCCTATAGGCTGGTGGAGGCCACAGACTCGTCTCTGTTCAGTGTGAATCTTTACACAGGGGAGGTGAGGACTAAACGCGCTGTTTCAGAGCAGGATGACTCCTCTCAGAGGCTGCTTATAGAGATACAGGACAATGGGGAGCCGGTCCAGTCCGCCACAGTCACAGTCAACATACTGTTAGAGGACGGGCTCCACGAGCCCATCTCGGACTTCCGCCAGAAAACAGCAGAGCCCAGCAAGAGAAACAGTAAAATCACCTTTTATTTGATCATCTCTCTGGCCTCCGTGTCCGTTTTGTCTTTGTTGACTTTCCTCATCTTAGTGGTGAAGTGCGTTAGAAACAGTAGGAGCAGCTCGAGTTGCTGTATCAGACGGGCTGATTCTGACGGATACAAGAATCCAAACAGAAACCTGCAGCTCCAGCTCAACACTGACGGCCCTATTAAGTATGTGGAGGTCCTGGGAGGGGACATGTTGTCTCAGAGCCAGTCCTTCAGGTCGTGTCTCTCTCCAGTGTCCGAGTTCAGTGATTTCACCCTCGTTAAGCCCAGCAGCACCACTGACTTTAAGGACATGATAAACGTGCTTGATGCGTCTTTACCGGACAGCGCGTGGACGTTCGAGAGCCAACAGGTGAGCGCAATTCCTGCTGAAATGAGTGTTATGCAAATGTACAGTGTTCTCATCTAGTATTCGTATACCATTGACTACATTAGAACACATCTTGCATACTTTAAATTGATGTGTTTTCATAACTATGTATGTTGATAATAGGTTAATGTATTTTTGTGGTTCTTTTGATAAACGTCTTGCATTTCAGAGGCTACGCTGCATAGCCCGCTTTAACTATCTGGCTTGGCGCTGTCCAAGGTTCTGAAATGTACGCTACAGTTCTGACTCGCTGCTAGAATAGGGGAGAGCTCTGAGTGATTCAGTTCGTCACTATAGCAGCATTGTACTTTTTTAAAACCTCAACCAGTAGAATATCTTGGTTGTTTTGTACCGTGCTTTTGTTGTTCTGTTCCCTTACTTGTTCTTACAATATTTTGTTAAATATGAATTGCTTCACTTTTTTACGACTTTGATAGGGAAACAGCTACATTATTGCATCAACAGGACACGTCACAAAAGACAGAGGACACATTATTACGTTGATATGTTTTGTTCATGAAACAGTAGCTATGGGTCTAACAGAAATTATGTTGTTTCATTCTACTTCGATTTCAATGTCCGGTGTATTTTGATTTTCATATTTTTTTGAATTAGTCTTACGAAAAACATATTTTAGTTGTGATGGTAGAGCGTAGTAGGCCTACGTAGTTGTTTTCCTCGACCGTAGCCTGGGTCTGTGCTGCTGCTTGAAGGCAGCACTGATCCTAGTCTTAATCTATTGGAGCGCTGAGCGCCAATAGCATGCAGCGTTGTACAAAGAGATCTACGCCCTTCCCCAGCCATAGCACAGTAACCCATACAATGCACAGAGATGGGAGAGACGGAGCTACGCTCATCGATACAGTGAAATAAATATTTTTGCAACATTTTGTACTTGGAATATTCATGATCGGATTGCTTATGATTGCGATGTATTACAATCCAATAACTTCGTTTGCGTCAAATATACATCTTCTTTGGAAATTGAGATTTTAGGGATGAAGATTCTGCATAAACGGGCGTTCTGGCTATTTTTTCTGCTATGGAATACAATACAGGCTCAGATCCGCTACACTATTCCAGAGGAATTGAAAGAAGGAGCTGTTGTTGGGTCTATAGCGGAGGATCTTGGTTTGAAAGCGTCTGAGATTTTTGTGCGTAAACTAAGGATAGCCTCCGAGGCTGGTAAGCAATATTTCAGTGTGGATTTGAGGAGAGGCGAGTTGGTTGTCAACGAGAGGATCGACAGAGAGAGTCTGTGCGGACAAAGCGCCAGTTGTCTATTACCACTGCAGGTTGTTATTGAGGAGCCGCTCCGCCTTTACCGCGTTGAGGTGGAAGTCCAGGATATTAATGATAATGGGCCAATCTTTTTGTCTACTGAACGGGTTCTTAATGTTGCAGAATCCACAACAACCGGAGCTCGGTTTCTACTTACCAGTGCAAAGGACCCTGACGTGGGATCCAATTCCCTCAGTTCATACAAATTAAATAAAAATGACTTTTTTTCATTAAATGTTAAGACCAATAGAGATGGAGTGAAAATACCAGAGTTACTTTTACAAAAAGCACTAGACAGAGAGAAACAGGCCGTTCATCATCTTGTGCTGACAGCAATAGATGGTGGCAATCCGGCCCGATCAGGTACTACGGAGGTCACTGTTCAAGTTTTAGATAACAATGACAATGCTCCAATCTTTGAGAAATCGCTTTATGAATGTTCTTTACTAGAGAATTCACCCAAAAGTACAGTGGTCATTATCGTCAAAGCCGGTGATGCTGACGAGGGTGCTAATGGAGCGATGCAATACACGTTCGCTGAGCAAACGCCAGACTTCATACATGAAATGTTTTCTATTGACTCTGAGTCTGGACAGATCACTGTGACTGGCAATCTGGATTATGAAGAGAGTCACACTTATGAATTTAATGTACGCGCTACAGACAAAGGAATTCCCGCTATGGAGGGCCACTGCTCTATTCGGGTAGAGATTTTAGACGTGAATGATAATGCACCTGAAATTGTCCTGACCTCGTCACCTAACCCAGTGAAAGAAGATGCTTCTTTAGGAACAGTTGTTGCTTTGATAGGCGCAAAAGATCTTGATTCAGTGGAAAATGGGAAGGTCAGTTTGAGTTTAATAGGCGAACATCCATTTAAATTGAAACCGTCGTATGCAGATAATTATGCTATACTAACAGACTCTGAACTCGACCGGGAGCTATTTCCTGAATATAAACTGAAAATTGTCGCCTCTGATTCGGGTTCTCCTCCCCTCACTTCAAAAAAAGAGGTAATTGTAAGAGTTTTGGACGTTAATGACAACCCTCCAGTTTTCTCCCAACCTTCTTACACTGTTTACGTCAGAGAGAACAATGCTGCTGGATCAATAATGTGTTCAGTTTCCGCTTCAGATCCAGATATAGGAGAAAACGCCAAGATCTCCTATTCTATATTAGACTCTAAAGTACAAGACGTGTCTGTCTCCTCCTATATTTACATCAACTCAGATAACGGCAGCATCTACAGCATGCACTCGTTTGACTATGAGAAACTGAAGGTGTTTCAGATACAGGTGCAGGCAAAGGACCACGGCTCTCCGTCTCTGAGCAGCAACGTCACGGTTCATGTTTTTATCCTGGACCAGAACGACAATGCCCCCGCTGTTATTTACCCTTCCGCTGTCATGGGCTCTGTCTCCCATCAGAAGATGCCCCGGTCCGCTAAAGCAGGCCACCTGACCACTAAGATATCGGCAGTGGACGCAGACTCGGGCCATAACGCCTGGATTTCCTATAGGCTGGTGGAGGCCACAGACTCGTCTCTGTTCAGTGTGAATCTTTACACAGGGGAGGTGAGGACTAAACGCGCTGTTTCAGAGCAGGATGACTCCTCTCAGAGGCTGCTTATAGAGATACAGGACAATGGGGAGCCGGTCCAGTCCGCCACAGTCACAGTCAACATACTGTTAGAGGACGGGCTCCACGAGCCCATCTCGGACTTCCGCCAGAAAACAGCAGAGCCCAGCAAGAGAAACAGTAAAATCACCTTTTATTTGATCATCTCTCTGGCCTCCGTGTCCGTTTTGTCTTTGTTGACTTTCCTCATCTTAGTGGTGAAGTGCGTTAGAAACAGTAGGAGCAGCTCGAGTTGCTGTATCAGACGGGCTGATTCTGACGGATACAAGAATCCAAACAGAAACCTGCAGCTCCAGCTCAACACTGACGGCCCTATTAAGTATGTGGAGGTCCTGGGAGGGGACATGTTGTCTCAGAGCCAGTCCTTCAGGTCGTGTCTCTCTCCAGTGTCCGAGTTCAGTGATTTCACCCTCGTTAAGCCCAGCAGCACCACAGACTTTAAGGACATGATAAACGTACTTGATGCATCATTACCTGACAGCGCGTGGACGTTCGAGAGCCAACAGGTGAGCATATTGTTTGAATTGGTAATTGAAATGGAAGTTATTCAACTTGCTATTGTTCCCATATATTTCTATGTCATACAATGCATAATACGGCTTGGTTTCGTAAATAATTTTCCTGTAATATGCAATGAAAATAAAAATTAATAGCATCAGGAGCTTCTTTTTTTCAGTTATTTTGCTTTCATTTACACTTTTCACGTGAGGTTTCAAGCATTAATTGAACTTTCCATGTCCTGAATCGTTGTGTGCTGTCTAACGTCAGTGGTTAACCTGGTCTCACAGCATTTGATATTATTCTATATGTAAATCCGATACACTCTATTTAGTATGATATGTTACCTTCCCTATGGTACGTACGAATTTGTGAATGTCCGTCACCCATTTCGTATGGAATGTTACAAATTTGAAAAACTTATGAGGTTTAGTTTAGAAGTTAGGTTAAAGGGGACGGGTTAGCTAATATGTTAAGTAGTTGCAAAGTTGCTAAAAAGTAGTAAGTAGTTTAAAAGTTGCAATTAGTTGTAAAAAGTAATTAGTTAAAATGCTAAAGTTGTCCGTGATGACATTTGAACTCACAAACCTTTGGGTTGCTGGACGTTCGCGTTATATGCCCAACCATTTACTCGACCAACCACCCGACTTTTGTTTTTGCCTTAAGTAACATCTGTCTTATGTAACCATACCAAATGTAACATACATTATATATACAGAAGTATGCGGACACACCTTCAAATTAGTGGATTTGGATATTTCAGCCACACCCATTGATGACAGGTGTATAAAATCAAGCACACAGCCATGCAATCTCCCTAGACAAACATTGGCAGTATAAAGTCCTTAGTGAAGAGCTCAGTGACTTTCAACATAGCACTGTCATATGATGCCACCTTTCCATCAACTCAGTTTGTAAAATTTCTGCCTTGCTAGAGCTGCCCTGGTCAACTGTAAGTGCTGTTATTGTGAAGTGGAAAACGTCTCGGAGCAACAATGGCTCAGCCGCGAAGTGGTAGGCCACACAAGCTCACAGAATGGGTCCGCCGAGTGCTGAAGCGTGTAGCGCGTAAAAATCATCTGTTCTCGGTTGCAACACTAACTACTGAGTTCCAAACTGCCTCTGCAAGCAACATTAGGACAAGAATTGTTCGTCGGGAGCTTCATGAAATTGTTTTCTGTAGTCGAGCAGCTGTACACAAGCATAAGATCACCATGAACAATGCAAAGCATCTGCTGGTTCTCCGGAGTGATGAATCACACTTCTACATCTTGCTGTCCGACAGAATATGGGTTTGGCTGATGCCAGGAGAACGCTACCTGCCCCAATACATAGTGCCAGCTGTAAAATTGGCTGGATGAGGACTAATGGTTTGGGGCTGTTTTTCATGGTTCAGGCAAGGCCCCTTAGTTCTAGTAAAGGGAAATCTTAATGCTACAGCATACAATGACATTCTAGATGATTCTTTGCTTCCAACTTTGTGGCAACAGTTTGGGGAAGGGGAAAAGTTCCTGTTTCAGCATGACAATGCCCCCGTGCACAAAGCGAGGTCCATACAGAAATGGTTTGTCGAGATCGGTGTGGAAGAACTTGACAGGCCTGCACAGAGCACTGACAACCCCATCGAACACCTTTGGGATGAATTAGAACACTGACTGCGAGCCAGGCTTTATCGCCCAACATCAGTGCCCGACCTCACTAATGCTCTTGTGGCTGAATGTAAGCAAGTCCCCGCAGCAAAGTTCCAACATCTAGTGGAAAGCCTTCCCAGAAGAGTGGAGGCTGTTATAGCAGCAAAGGGGGGACCGACCCCATATTAATGCCCATAAAATGAGATGTTCGACAAGCAGGTGTCCACATACTTTTGGTAATTTACTTTATCATACCAATTTGAGCGTCACAAATATATGTTTACTATGTTAAACTGTTTACTATGTTACGTCTATTCTGAGAACATGCTTCAGTGCTTCCTTTTGGCGCTGTCCACTACCTTCAGTATCCAAAAGTTACTACAGCCACAACATCAAAATGGCTCTATTTTAAAAATTCATGAAAACAAACACGAGCTTTTTGGTCTTAATTTAAGGTTTTGGTTACGCATAAGGTTCGCAGTGTGGTTAAGGTTAGGGTTAGGTTTAAAATCACATTTTAAGAAGGTAAATTGTAGAAATGGGCAGGGTTTATGACTTTGTGGTTATGGTAACTAGTGACGACCACTACCGTGGTCCTGAAAGTGAAAACAAATGTATGCGTTCTTCCTGCACATTGATTCTGACTCAACGGCATACCTTATTTATGTTGTTATAGGATGTTGTGCTATTTAAAACAGTGTTTTTCAGCAATATGATATAGGCCTACATGCAAATGATCTGTAGCCAAGAATTTCTCATGTGTTCTTCTGAATGTATTGCTTCTCCAAAATACACAAAAATAAGTCATACATTGCCTAAAAAATATCATAGCCAAATACTAATGCAGTGCGATTTATGGATCAAAATAAAAGGTTCCACATGTGCATCTTGTAACAGTCAATTCGTGAAACTCTACACGGTCCTACAACTTCAATGTTACACTCTTCCAGTTGTATCACAGTTTGACCACATATCTAGTTTAATCACATATCCCATTGATAAATGCATGTTTTAGGACATAAAAAAAAAAATTCAGTTCAAATTATTATCCTATGATTTGTATGCCCCACTAAAATACAAGTAATAAAGCCAGTTCATCTCTATATCTTTGCCTGCCTATTACATTAACTCTCTGCCTATATCTTTGGCTGCTCTGTTACTTTAACTCAGAGCTGCTCCTAATCGTATTCTATTGGAGCTCTATAAACCAATCATGTGCTGAACTGTACAAAGAGATCTATGCCCTCCCCCTGCCACAGCACCATATCCCCTACAATGAACAGAGCTGGGAGACACATAGCTGGGCTCACATCGATGTACTGGATTTAGCCGTTCATTTAAGAAATTGCTGGGTATTTGGTAATTGCATTGCATTCTCTTGCGATGTGTGACGGATTAAGTCCTTTATCTATTGCACGCTATTTGTGGAGATGTGGACGCTAGTCAAGATTAAGATTTTTCCATGGCTGGCACTATGGATGTTCTTTCTTTTGTGGAATACAATACAGGCGCAGACTCGATACACCATTCCCGAGGAACTGGACGTGGGCTCTGTTGTTGGAAATATAGCTAAGGACTTGGGCTTTGAAATCTCTAAGATCTCTGATCGCAAACTGAGGATAGCCCCCGGGGCTGGTAAGCAATATTTCGCTGTGGATTTGGGAAAGGGCGAGCTCATTGTAAATGAACGGATAGACAGAGAGAGTCTGTGCGGACAAAGCGCGAGTTGTTTGTTACCTCTGCAGGTTATCATTGAGGATCCACTTCAGTTTTATCGAGTTGAGGTGGAAATACTGGATATAAATGACAACTCTCCACGTTTCAAGTCAGATGAAAACACAGTTAATGTGGCGGAATCAACTCTACCAGGGGCAAGAATTCCGTTGGAAACGGCCCAGGACCCTGATGTTGGAGCAAATATGCTGCGCTCTTACACCTTGAATAAAAACGACTTCTTCAAGTTGAATGTTAAGAATAGCAGAGACGGAACAAAGATTCCTGAACTTGTTCTTGAAAATGCAGTTGATAGAGAGAAACAGTCTGTCCACCATCTCATTCTTACAGCATTTGATGGAGGTTCTCCTGCTAGATTGGGAATAACGAAATTGACAGTTGTCGTTTTGGATAACAATGACAACGCACCAAGTTTTGAGCAAGACTTGTATGAGATCCATCTTAGTGAAAAGACCAACCCTGGAACGTTAGTATTGACCGTTGAAGCTGCCGATTTAGACGAGGGCTCTAACAGCGCCATAGATTATTCATTCGGGTCGCAAACACCAGATGACGTGCTAAAACGTTTTGCTATCGACCAAAAAACGGGAGAAATCACATTGTCACACGAGTTAGATTACGAAATAGGTCCCTCTTACAAATTTGATGTATGCGCGAGAGACAAAGGCACACCATCTATGGAGGGGCACAGCGATGTACAGGTGACGGTTATAGATGTTAACGATAACTCACCTGAGATAACCATCACCTCTTCACCCAAACCCGTTAGAGAGGATGCCCCAGTAGGTACCATGGTAGCACTAATTAGCGCAAAGGATTTGGACTCGGGAGAAAATGGTCAAGTTTCCGTTCGTATGTCTTCAGATTACCCTTTCAAATTAAACCCCTCATTTGCAGATCATTACGCACTAGTAACACATTCAACTTTAGACCGGGAGAAATATCCTGAATACCGTATTGAGCTTGAAGCATCGGACTCAGGGTCCCCAGCTTTGACCTCCATTAAAATCATAACAGTGAATATTTTAGATGTCAATGACAACCCTCCAGTTTTCTCACAACCTTCTTACACTGTTTACGTCAGAGAGAACAATGCTGCTGGATCAATAATGTGTTCAGTTTCCGCTTCAGATCCAGATATAGGAGAAAACGCCAAGATCTCCTATTCTATATTAGACTCTAAAGTACAAGACGTGTCTGTCTCCTCCTATATTTACATCAACTCAGATAACGGCAGCATCTACAGCATGCACTCGTTTGACTATGAGAAACTGAAGGTGTTTCAGATACAGGTGCAGGCAAAGGACCACGGCTCTCCGTCTCTGAGCAGCAACGTCACGGTTCATGTTTTTATCCTGGACCAGAACGACAATGCCCCCGCTGTTATTTACCCTTCCGCTGTCATGGGCTCTGTCTCCCATCAGAAGATGCCCCGGTCCGCTAAAGCAGGCCACCTCACCACTAAGATATCGGCAGTGGACGCAGACTCGGGCCATAACGCCTGGATTTCCTATAGGCTGGTGGAGGCCACAGACTCGTCTCTGTTCAGTGTGAATCTTTACACAGGGGAGGTGAGGACTAAACGCGCTGTTTCAGAGCAGGATGACTCCTCTCAGAGGCTGCTTATAGAGATACAGGACAATGGGGAGCCGGTCCAGTCCGCCACAGTCACAGTCAACATACTGTTAGAGGACGGGCTCCACGAGCCCATCTCGGACTTCCGCCAGAAAACAGCAGAGCCCACAAAGAGAAACAGTAAAATCACCTTTTATTTGATAATCTCTCTGGCCTCCGTGTCCGTTTTGTCTTTGTTGACTTTCCTCATCTTAGTGGTGAAGTGCGTTAGAAACAGTAGGAGCAGCTCGAGTTGCTGTATCAGACGGGCTGATTCTGACGGGTACAAGAATCCAAACAGAAACCTGCAGCTCCAGCTCAACACTGACGGCCCTATTAAGTATGTGGAGGTCCTGGGAGGGGACATGTTGTCTCAGAGCCAGTCCTTCAGGTCGTGTCTCTCTCCAGTGTCCGAGTTCAGTGATTTCACCCTCGTTAAGCCCAGCAGCACCACTGACTTTAAGGACATGATAAAGGTGCTTGATGCATCATTACCTGACAGCGCGTGGACGTTCGAGAGCCAACAGGTGAGCACATTTTTTGAATTGGTAATTGAAGATAAACGTGCTATTGTTTCCATATATATATTCGCCTTACAATGCATAACATGGCTGTTTACCGTATGTTTCATTTCCGCGCGGACCATTGCAGTGGTGCTGAAAGTGAATACGAACGACCGATATTTATTGGCATATTTTTACTGTCTAGGTTGTTGCTTGGATTCGTAAATACTTTTCTTGTAATCTGCAATGAAAATAAAATTAATAGCACCAGGAGTTTCGTTTAGTATTTTCTTCTTTCAGTTATTTACTTCCATTGACACTTTTCACGTGAGGTTTCTAGCATTCATTTGAACTTTTCATTTTTTGAATCGTTTTTCTGCTTCTCTGTCTAACCTCATTGGTTCAGTTAGCCACTGTCCTCTACCCTGGGTTTTCACTAGTTACCACATCTACAAAGTCGAAATGACTATATGCTATTGTAAAAATTCTTGATTTTTTTGTATCTGTTTGGTCTTAATTTAAGTTTAAAGTTATGCATGAGGTTAGCAGTGTGGTTATTATTAGGGTTAGATTTAAAAGCACATGTTAAGTAGAGAAATAGGCGGGGTTTAGAACTTTTGTGGCTGTGGTAACTAGTGACGGCCACTACCGTGGTGCTGAAAGTAAAAACAAACCTATGTACTCTTCCTGCACATTAATTCTGACTCAAAGGCATTTATGTTGTATATGAACTGGAAGACATTTGATATAGCATTGTTTTGCTATTTTAGAACTATGTCTAGACTAAATTTCGCTCTAATTTCTCATGTGTTCTTTTCAATGTATTATTCATCCATAGTTGAAATACACTAAGAGAACTCATACATTACCTAAACAATGTAGCTTAGCCAAATACCAATGCAGTGGGATATATTCATAAAACTGAAAGGTTCCACGTTTGCATCTTGTGACAGTCAATTCATGAAACCCTCAACTGTCCTACATCTACAGTGTTACAATCTTCCAGTCTACTACTGTAACAAGCTCTCACAGTCTCACGTCAGAATTGGATGTTGATCCATGTTTCTCAAACTTTACATTTCGAAGTTGTTCCAAACGTCAAATTTCAAAGTGTTTAAGGTTACGTTTAGGAATTAACTCCGAATTTTTTAAGTTGAGGCATTAACTCCGAATGGTTAAGGTTTGGGATAGGCTTAAAACAATTATCTAAAAAAACATTATATTGCTGGATTTAAACATGCAACCTTTTGCACCTGCCTGCGCGAGGCAGAGGCTTGCTCCTATCCACCATTCCCGTCCACAACAGAAACCTACTTGAAGGTAACAGCACTCACCGTTGCCTCTAGTGGCCGGTTTCCACTTCATCTCCCGACGTCCTCAGACATGGATGGACGTCTAATTCTGACTTGTGTCACAGGTGACCTGGCTGGATTCATCACAGTTTGATCACATAGCCAGTTTTATCACATATCCCATTGATAATTACATGTTTTATAACATAAAAAGCACTGTGGCATTCAGTTCAAATAATTGGCCTATGATTTGTATGCTGCACTAAAATACAAAGTAATCAAGCCAGTTCATCTTTATCTCTATGCCGGCCTATTACATTAATTCTCAGCCAATGTTCCCTCTAATATTTTTGGGCACTGAGCAAATTTCAGGTCTGCTGAGTGCAAACTATAACGTTGTAAAAATTCTGTGCAACTTCCAGCATGCGTTTACTGTGAACAGTCCACCTGGCCGTGCTGCTGCTCCAGTTTCAACTGTTCTGCCTGCGGCTATGGAACCCTGACCTGTTCACCGGATGTGCTACCTGTCCCAGACCTGCTGTTTTCAACTCTCTAGAGACAGCAGGAGTGGTAGAGATACTCTGAATGATTCGCTATGAAAAGCCAACTGACATTTACTCTTGAGGTGCTGACTTGTTGCACCTTCGACAACTACTGTGATTATTATTATTTGACCATGCTGGTCATTTATGAACATTTGAACATCTTGGCCATGTTCTGTTATAATCTCCACCTGGCACAGCCAGAAGAGGACTGGCCACCCCTCATAGCCTGGTTTCTCTCTAGGTTTCTTCCTAGGTTTTGGCCTTTCAAGGGAGTTTTTCCTAGCCACCGTGCTTCTACACCTGCATTGCTTGCTGTTTGGGGTTTTAGGCTGGGTTTCTGTACAGCACTTTGAGATATCAGCTGATATCGGCGTAGTTTGATCTGGTTCACATGGGGAGGTGAGGGCTATATAAATAAATTTGATTTGATTTGAACACTGAGGCTGTACCCGCATTAAGTTACAGTTTTAACAGTGGCCAAGTAGGCTGCTGTGGCTATTTGATCATAATGTAGGTCTACCAGAGTGGCTTACAATCAAAAACAATGGAGAAAACTCATCCCATAACATTTTAACATGGAAATAGCTGTTCTATCATTCAGTCTACAGAAGCAGCCAATGTGTGTTCAATGTAGACCTACATTCCATGAGACTTTAAAAAGAAAACATGTAGAGCTTGACATTAACCTATTTATCCACGTGTCCTTCAGACAAGGAGGTGACTGAAAATGTTGTTGTGTTGTTTGATGGAATAAACCACTTTACAAAATACAATTAATTGTTATTTCCCTACCATTATTACAGAGAATCTGAAAAAGTATGCTACCCTCTGCCTATTGGCTATTCAAGCCTGTCTCAAAAACAGCACTTCCCCTTTAAGACAAAAAAAAACTCTTGAGCTGACTTGCTTTTCAAAGATGTCTCGAAATGCACAGGTTTTGTGACCTTGTAGGAAGCAATCACTCCCCTATTGCTGACTACAAAATATCTATAACTGGGTTAATAACTCAATATCAAAGGATATGATCAAAATGTGCACATGTGGCTACATGCAGCTCTTGCTTTGATCTCAAAACAAGCGCATCTACTCACGACCACAGCTGTAAACACAGTCCAGTTGAAAATAAATGGCACATATCCATATATGGCTATGGTCTATTTGCATACAGACCTACTGCAGCTCTGATTGGTTATGCCGCACCGGCCTGTGTAGAGTACGGGCTGAGTCCTGTATTTGTATTTACTATGGATACCCATTAGTTCCTGCCAACGCAGCAGCTACTCTTCCTGCGGTCCAACAAAATGAAGGCAGTTTATACAATTGTAAAAACATTACAATAGATTCACAGATTTCACAACACACTGTGTGCACTCAAGCCCCTGCTCCACCACTACCACATATCTACACTACTAAATCCATGTGTACACGTGTGTATAGTGCGTATGTTATCGTGTGTGCATGTGTCTGTGCCTATGTTTGTGTTGCTTCACAGTCTCCGCCGTTCCATAAGGTGTATTTTTATTTGTTTTTTAAATCAAATGTTACTGCTTGCATCAGTTACTTGATGTGGAATAGAGTTCCATGTAGTCATGGCTCTATGTAGTACTGTGCACCTCCCAGTCTGTTCTGGACTTGGGGACTGTGAAGAGACCTCTGGTGGCATGTCTTGTGGGGTATGCATGGGTGTCCGAGCTGTGTGCCAGTAGTTCAAACAGACAGCTCGGTGCATTCAACATGTCAACACCTCTCATAAATACAGCGAGTGATGAAGTCAATCTCTCCTCCACTTTGAACCAGGAGAGATTGACATGCAAATTATTAATATTAGCTCTCTGTGTACCTCCAAGAGCCAGCCGTGCTGCCCTGTTCTAAGCCAATTTCAATTTTCCTAAGTCCCTTTTTGTGGCACCTGACCGCACGAGCGAAAACTAGGGCCTGTAGGACCTGCCTTGTTGATAGTCCTGTGTTCTGCCTACAACAATCTCTGTCATAGTTAGTTTTGTTTCAGGATGTTGCATTGAAAGTGGCTAATATTGCTTTGACTCAATCACAATTGTCACAGTTAAGGGAAACGTTGATAGTGTTAACTAACAGGGAAAACAATAGAAAGTTCACATCTTGTGCTTCTCTCCATGGGATGATATTACCTCTGCGCTCTGCGTGGCTGTCCCGGGGGAGCAGCGCAGCAGTCTCTGGGCTAGGGCCCCTGCTCACAGTTTAGAGGGAACATTGCCTCAGCCTATATCTTTGGCTGCTCTGTTACTTTAACTCAGAGCTGCTCCTAATAGTAATCTATTGGAGCTCTGTAAACCAATCATGTGCCGAACTGTACAAGGAGATCTAGTCCCTCCCCCAGCCTCAACACCATATCCCCTACAATGAACAGAGCTGGGAGAGACATAGCTGGGCTCACATCGATGTACATGTATTGGATTTAGCAGTTAATTTAAGCAATTACTGGGTATTTGGTAATTGCATTGCATTCTCTTGCGATGTGTGACGGATCAAGTCCTTTATCTATTGCACGCTATTTGTGGAGATGTGGACGCTAGTCAAGATAAAGATGTTTCCATGGCTGGCGCTGTGGATATTTTTTGTCTTGTGGAATACAATAGAGGCGCAGACTCGATACACCATTCCCGAGGAACTGGACGTGGGCTCTGTTGTTGGAAATATAGCTAAGGACTTGGGCTTTGACATCTCTAAAATCTCTGATCGCAAACTGAGGATAGCCCCCGGGGCTGGTAAGCAATATTTCGCTGTGGATTTGGGAAAGGGCGAGCTCATTGTAAATGAACGGATAGACAGAGAGAGTCTGTGCGGACAAGGCGCGAGTTGTTTGTTACCTCTGCAGGTTATCATTGAGGATCCACTTCAGTTTTATCGGGTTGAGGTGGAAATACTGGATATAAATGACAACTCTCCACTTTTCATGTCAGGCGAGAACACTATAAAAGTGCCCGAATCAACTCTACTTGGTGTTCGGTTTCGTCTGGAAACGGCACAGGACCGTGACGTCGGGATAAATTATTTGCGCTCATATTCTCTGAATAAAAATGACTTCTTTGCTTTGAACGTTAAAAACAATAATGACGGCACAAAGGTTGCCGAGCTTGTTCTGGAAAAGCCTGTAGACCGGGAACAGCAGCCGGTGCACAACCTAATTCTTACTGCGGTTGATGGAGGTACTCCGCCAAGATCTGGTACCACGCATGTTACTGTGATGGTGATAGACATAAACGACAATGCGCCTAGTTTTGATCAAGACTTGTATGAAATCCAACTGAGTGAAAATGCAATACCCGGGACATTAGTATTGACTGTTAGAGCCAACGACTTGGATGAAGGCCCAAACAGTAAAATAGAGTATTCATTCGAATCGCATACAGCAGAGTCCATTCAAAAGCTATTTGTAATCAATGAAGACACAGGAGATATTACTTTATCCCACGCATTAGATTACGAAAAAAGTCCTTCATATAAATTTGATGTATGCGCTAGAGACAAAGGCACGCCATCTATGGAGGGACACAGTGGTGTCCAGGTAACTATTGTAGATGTTAATGATAACTCACCTGAGATAACCATCACCTCTTCACCCAAACCCGTTAGAGAGGATGCCCCAGTAGGTACCATGGTAGCACTAATTAGCGCAAATGATTTAGACTCCGGGGACAATGGCAAGGTCTCCCTTCGTATGTCTTCAGAGTACCCTTTCAAATTAAACCCCTCATTTGCAGATCATTACGCACTAGTGACTGATGCATCTTTAGACCGGGAGAAATATCCTGAATACCGTATTGAGCTTGAAGCAACCGATTCCGGGTCCCCACATTTGACCTCGAATAAAATAATAACAGTGGATATTTTAGATGTTAATGACAACCCTCCAGTTTTCTCACAACCTTCTTACACTGTTTACGTCAGAGAGAACAATGCTGCTGGATCAATAATGTTTTCAGTTTCCGCTTCAGATCCAGATATAGGAGAAAACGCCAAGATCTCCTATTCTATATTAGACTCTAAAGTACAAGACGTGTCTGTCTCCTCCTATATTTACATCAACTCAGATAACGGCAGCATCTACAGCATGCACTCGTTTGACTATGAGAAACTGAAGGTGTTTCAGATACAGGTGCAGGCAAAGGACCACGGCTCTCCGTCTCTGAGCAGCAACGTCACGGTTCATGTTTTTATCCTGGACCAGAACGACAATGCCCCCGCTGTTATTTACCCTTCCGCTGTCATGGGCTCTGTCTCCCATCAGAAGATGCCCCGGTCCGCTAAAGCAGGCCACCTGACCACTAAGATATCGGCAGTGGACGCAGACTCGGGCCATAACGCCTGGATTTCCTATAGGCTGGTGGAGGCCACAGACTCGTCTCTGTTCAGTGTGAATCTTTACACAGGGGAGGTGAGGACTAAACGCGCTGTTTCAGAGCAGGATGACTCCTCTCAGAGGCTGCTTATAGAGATACAGGACAATGGGGAGCCGGTCCAGTCCGCCACAGTCACAGTCAACATACTGTTAGAGGACGGGCTCCACGAGCCCATCTCGGACTTCCGCCAGAAAACAGCAGAGCCCAGCAAGAGAAACAGTAAAATCACCTTTTATTTGATCATCTCTCTGGCCTCAGTGTCCGTTTTGTCTTTGTTGACTTTCCTCATCTTAGTGGTGAAGTGCGTTAGAAACAGTAGGAGCAGCTCGAGTTGCTGTATCAGACGGGCTGATTCTGACGGATACAAGAATCCAAACAGAAACCTGCAGCTCCAGCTCAACACTGACGGCCCTATTAAGTATGTGGAGGTCCTGGGAGGGGACATGTTGTCTCAGAGCCAGTCCTTCAGGTCGTGTCTCTCTCCAGTGTCCGAGTTCAGTGATTTCACCCTCGTTAAACCCAGCAGCACCACTGACTTTAAGGACATGATAAACGTGCTTGATGCGTCTTTACCGGACAGCGCGTGGACGTTCGAGAGCCAACAGGTATGTTTTTATTACCACAGGATTATATCGTTCTTCATTTATGACTGTATCTACTGGAACTGGCTTTTACCACTTCTATTCATTCGATTCTATATAATTGGTTTGTTTTGCATTCAGTCTTTATGACAGCGTTTAAAGCTCGAATAATGTATAAATAAATAAAAAGTTTAACAATTTGTTTAGACCAAGAACTCTACTCCAAATTTGTTTAGACCAAGAACTCTACTCCATGATAATTGAATTATACATTTGACATGTTTAGGCACTTAAAAATCTTTTGCATTGGATGCTTCTCAATCCAACACATCCGCTGATGCCGCACTTCCGCATATGCGGTGAAACGTGACAGAGCTAGAGCACTGCTAGTCAGACCATGAGACATCCCGAAAATCGGTCTTCTGTCAAAATTGTCTGTAGCGTCCAAACGGTTTGGCTGCAAACTATTATCACCCCTCTATGGAAAGATGAGACTTCCACTGACTTTAAGGACATTATAATCGTGCTTGATGCATCTTTACCTGACAGTGCATGGACGTTCGAGAGCCAACAGGTCAGCCATAGTAAAAGCGTTAATTTGAGTGACATAATATCACTGGAAATAATTATGAGTAGGAACTGCATGGCTTCAATGCTATTTTTGCTCACCATAAATGTGAAGCATAATTTTAAGTGAAAATAACATAAACTATGTTTTTTTCACACCACACAGTCAGTTCCCTTCTTTCCCCGCAGGGTTGTGTTTTCCACCAGGCCTGCATGCTATTTGCGCAGTCGAAGCTATCATTTTTGCTTTAGCCCATTTCTTTACTAGAACGTCACAAACACATAAATCCCATCGAGTTTTAAAGAACCTCAACATTTCATAGGTTCGTGGAAATTACGTATTTTTATGCTATTTATGAATGCAAGTTTTATACTCAAATAAACAAAACAAGTATATCTGTGACATAAATGAGGAGTAATTAATGACCATGCATATGCTCCCAGGAACTGGTCTCTTTGTTCTCTTCCACGCGCGCAGAGAAGGGTTGTACATTTCAGCACCATGGACAGTGACACGCGCTCTCCACTGGCGCCGAAACCGTCAGCGTTCTGTTTTGTTGCTGCATCATGTCCCACACATCTACTGGACATATGTACACTTTAAGTCAATTTAACACGGTTTACTTTGACCTCAGATAAAGGGCTATTACTTTTATCATCACTGTCATTATTTCATAACCATTCGTGCAATGGGGAAAGCAGGAATTTTGTATTACCTCATGATTATATTTCCATTTCTTCATGAAATATGATCTGATGTGTCAACAGGTTTACAACGCATACTCCCACAGCAGAAAGCTGGCTTTAAGAGCTACTCTGTTTTCAATTGGTTTATATAGTGCTGCGCTGTGCACCAATAGCATGCTTAACTGTACAAAGAGATCTACTCCCTCCTCCAGCCACAGCACAGTAGCCCACAATGCACAGAGCTGGGAGAGACGGAGCTGTGCTCAGCCATTCATTCACAATGGAATTAGATACTTGGTTAAAAAAGGAGAGGTGATCAATAACAATTTCGTTGGAATATTTTATTTTAAGCATGTTTTCCACATGTTATTTATTCGGGATATAGCAACATGAAGAAATTGAGCTTGAAGGAGAGAACGTGCCTCAGTGATTGGAGAGGACTAATGCGATGGCTGTTGTGTTTCTTTTTGTCTTGGAATACAGCAGGAGCCGAGATTCGTTATACAGTTCCAGAGGAATTGAGCTTGGGATCCGTGGTTGGAAATATAGCAAAAGATCTGGGTTTGGAAGTATCAGAGATTTCTTTTCGTGAAATGAGGATAGCGTCTGTGGCTGGTAAGCAGTATTTCAGTGTGGATGTAGGTAAGGGCGAGCTAGTCGTCAGCGGTAGAATTGACAGAGAAAGTCTGTGCGGACAAAGCGCCAGTTGTCTCTTGCCATTAGAAGTCATCATTGAGAACCCTCTGCAGCTTCACAGAGTGGAAGTTGACATTCAGGATATAAATGACAATGCTCCTCATTTTCAATCCTCGGAGCGCACATTGAAAATTGCAGAATCCACTGCCCCAGGTATGCGATTTTCTTTGGAGAGCGCGCAGGATCCTGACGTTGGCGATAATTCTTTAAAATCGTATACTCTCAGCAAAAACGAACATTTCAGCTTGGAAATAAAGGATCAAGATGACGGAAGAAAAGTTCCGGAATTATGTCTGGAGAAAGCTTTGGACCGAGAGACTAAGGCTCGACATCAGCTGTTGTTAACCGCCCTGGATGGTGGCTCTCCAGTTAGATCTGGGACCTCACAGATTATAATTATTGTCTTAGATAACAACGATAACAACCCCATATTCAAACATCCGTTAGGCAAAGTATCTCTAAACGAAAACACTCCACAGGGCACGTCTTTCCTGAAGGTCGAGGCAAACGATTTGGACGATGGCCCAAATGGAGAGATCGAATACTCTTTTGGTGACCATACTGCACAGTCTGTAAAGACTTTGTTTGAAATTGATCCAAAAACGGGGGAAATGTATTTGAAGGGTTCGCTGGATTACGAGAGCACTCCCTCGTACCGAATCGAAATTATTGCTAAAGACAAAGGCATGCCTGAGATGGAAGGACAGTGCAACGTTCAGATTGATGTCATAGATGTCAATGATAACTCTCCCCAAATTAGCCTCACATCTAAACCAAGCCCAGTGCGCGAGAACGCACCCAAAGGGACTGTAGTGGCTTTGATTAGTGCACGGGACCCTGACTCTGGAGACAATGGAAAGGTGACACTACAAATCCCACCAAGCTATCCTTTTACATTGGAACCTTCCATCTCCAATCATTACGCACTAGTCACCAATGGTGTTCTGGACCGTGAGACGTTCCCAGAGTATAGCATTGAGATAACGGCTACTGATGCGGGCTCCCCCCCTCTCACCAGCAAGAAAACCATCCCAGTCCGTATTTTGGATGTAAATGACAATCCACCTAGGTTTCCAGACACTGCGTACACTGTGTACATCAATGAGAATAACACACCTGGTTATATTATTTGCTCCGTGTCCGCATTGGATATGGATTTTGGAGATAACGCCAAGATCTCCTATTCTATATTAGACTCTAAAGTACAAGACGTGTCTGTCTCCTCCTATATTTACATCAACTCAGATAACGGCAGCATCTACAGCATGCACTCGTTTGACTATGAGAAACTGAAGGTGTTTCAGATACAGGTGCAGGCAAAGGACCACGGCTCTCCGTCTCTGAGCAGCAACGTCACGGTTCATGTTTTTATCCTGGACCAGAACGACAATGCCCCCGCTGTTATTTACCCTTCCGCTGTCATGGGCTCTGTCTCCCATCAGAAGATGCCCCGGTCCGCTAAAGCAGGCCACCTCACCACTAAGATATCGGCAGTGGACGCAGACTCGGGCCATAACGCCTGGATTTCCTATAGGCTGGTGGAGGCCACAGACTCGTCTCTGTTCAGTGTGAATCTTTACACGGGGGAGGTGAGGACTAAACGCGCTGTTTCAGAGCAGGATGACTCCTCTCAGAGGCTGCTTATAGAGATACAGGACAATGGGGAGCCGGTCCAGTCCGCCACAGTCACAGTCAACATACTGTTAGAGGACGGGCTCCACGAGCCCATCTCGGACTTCCGCCAGAAAACAGCAGAGCCCAGCAAGAGAAACAGTAAAATCACCTTTTATTTGATAATCTCTCTGGCCTCAGTGTCCGTTTTGTCTTTGTTGACTTTCCTCATCTTAGTGGTGAAGTGCGTTAGAAACAGTAGGAGCAGCTCGAGTTGCTGTATCAGACGGGCTGATTCTGACGGATACAAGAATCCAAACAGAAACCTGCAGCTCCAGCTCAACACTGACGGCCCTATTAAGTATGTGGAGGTCCTGGGAGGGGACATGTTGTCTCAGAGCCAGTCCTTCAGGTCGTGTCTCTCTCCAGTGTCCGAGTTCAGTGATTTCACCCTCGTTAAGCCCAGCAGCACCACTGACTTTAAGGACATGATAAACGTGCTTGATGCATCATTACCTGATAGCACGTGGACATTCGAGAGCCAACAGGTGAGCATAGACTGACTGGTGACTGACATTCAGTCAGCACTCAACCCTCATGTGCATAATAAGAATGAGGGCAGTGCTGTGTTGTTTATTTATAAGCGGATGAATGTGGTACATAATGCCAAAGTACATTTCAAGCATTTTATTCTAAAAGTGTGCGTTTGTGATGGTATTGGCCTACAATTGCTTTAAATATTTATTAAATGACTCAGTTGACCAGCCATATGACAACTCAGTTACTTTCGTGGCAATTGTGTTATGATATATGCATTTTTTTCAGTTTCTATTCGTGAAGGCTCAGATAATTATTCTCCTGCCGGCACAAATATCGATTTACCAGATGTAGCTAAACTTTTGCATGTTTTTTTCCAGAAGTCCAAGAGGAAAAGGAAGACACCGTTGTATTGTATTATCATTATCTCCCTAATCTTTTATTTTTTATTTGGCCCTTTTCCTGTATTCCTTTACGAAAGTAACATGTGTTACTCTTAAAATCAGAACCAGTCTTTTATTGTTAGTGTGTGAGCATGTGAGTGTGTTCGTGCGTGCGTTCGCCTGCACGCGCGCGTATAGCAGATGTGACACAATGAATAGGACCCGCTTGTATTGTACTACTATTGAAGAGTTGCCTGTCTTTGTTTGGAGACGCAGGCACATCCTCTGAAAAAAGTTTCCTTTCAGTAGCTTTAGGAACTTTGCGCGTGAAGGGAGTCGGTGTTACCTTCTCCTCGCTTATTTATTTTGCAGTATGATATTTTATAGTTATTGAAGCTCTAGCAGAATTATTTTTTAACCTGTGTTGTTCAGAATAAAGTAGGATATTTTCCTGACATGAGGAGTTGAACAATGGGAGTTTTGGACACAAGGAGAAAGGCAGCGGGAAGGCCTCTGTTCTGGCTGTTTCTCTCAGCTTTATACAGAGCATCATTTTCCGCGGAACTTTCTTATTCCGTACTAGAGGAATTAAAACCGGGGGCTTTTGTCGGGGACATAGCGAAGGCCTTGGGCCTCAACATACCAATGCTTGTAAACAGAAATCCACGAGTTATGTCGGAGTCTTATGCCAAGTATTTTGACGTGAATGCGAGTGGAGTTTTAGTTGTCAGACAAACCATGGACAGAGAAAGTCTTTGTGGGTTAACTTTGACATGTTCTCTTACTGTTCAACTTGTTCTTCAGAACCCTCTGGAATTACACCGTGTTGTTGTGGAGATAGTGGACGTAAATGACAATTCTCCTCAGTTTCCATCAGGAAATATTTATCTTGAAGTGTCTGAGGCGGCCGCGCCGGGCAGTAGGTTTGGTTTGGACAGTGCGCAAGATCTATATGTAGACATCAACTCATTACGCACATTCACTCTCAGTCCTAACGACTGTTTCATATTGAAACTTGAATCAAAAAGTGATGGCAGCAAATTCCCCGAGTTATTATTGGACAAACCGCTAGACAGGGAAAAGCAGGCTGTGTTTCACCTGCTGCTTACGACTGCAGACGGCAGACAGCCACAGAAATCAGGGACTACCTCTGTTGTTATTGATATACTAGATGTCAATGATAATGCCCCGGTATTTGACCAACCAATTAAAACTGTTAGTTTGTTTGAAAACTCTCCACAGGGCACTTTAGTGACTAAACTCAATGCATCGGATGCTGATTATGGTCATAATGGAAAGATATCTTACCTCTTCAGTAAGTACACCTCAGAAACAGCGCTGAAACTTTTCACTGTGGATCCCAAAAGTGGAGAAATCCGAGTGAAAGGGGAGGTTGATTATGAAATGTCGGACATTTATGACATCACTGTGCAAGCCAGGGATAGAGGGACCCCTGCCATGGAGTGCTCCTGCCACATTAAAATCAAAATAATAGACGTGAACGACAACAGCCCGAAGATCATCATAAACTCACTATCTAAAATGATCCAGGAGGATGTGGAATCAGGCACTGTTATAGCTCTGATAAGTGTCAGGGACATGGACGCTGGTAGAAACGGGGAGGTTAACGTCCACATCCCACCTGGGCTGCCATTTAGGTTGATATCCCCCTTTGAGGAGCACTATACCCTGATGACAGACGGCCCTTTGGACCTAGAGGCTGTGTCTGAATACACCATCACCGTGACAGCCACAGACTCCGGCTCTCCCCCTCGCTCTGCACAACAGTTCTTTGTGATCACTCTTTCAGATGTAAATGACAACGCCCCCCTCTTCTCCCAGTCCTCCTACTCTGTTGATATAGTGGAGAACAATGCCCCTGGTGCGCTCATTCTGACTGTGTCTGCGTTCGACCAGGACCTGGGCCAGAACGCTCACCTCTCCTTCACCGTCCTGGAGAGTGAGGTGCAGGGCTCGCCTGTGTCCTCTTTTGTCTACATAAACTCTGAGAACGGGAACCTGTATGCAGTGCGAGCCCTCGACCACGAGCAGATGAATGTGTTCTGGGTGCAGGTGCAAGTCAGGGATGCGGGGACACCTGTACAGAGCTCTAATGTGACTGTGCATGTGTTTGTGATTGATGAAAATGACCACTCTCCTGCCCTGATCTACCCCGCTCCGCCCCCAGACGGTGTGCTGCAGCTGTCTGTGCCCCGCTCGGCTAGCAAAGGCCACCTGGTCAACAGGGTGGTGTGTGTGGACCAAGACAGTGGGCACAACGCCTGGCTCTTCTACAGTCTCTCTGGGAGGGATGCAGATCTCTTTCATGTTGGGGCCCACAGCGGGGAGGTGCGAACAGCCCGTAGATTTGAGGAGGAAGATATTATGTTCACTATCATAGTGCTGGTGCAGGACAATGGTATGCCCGCTCTCTCCACCAGTGTGCCAGTCAATATTACTGTGTCTGAGAAGGGTACAGACGCGTCCTCTCAGATCAGGAGGGCTCCTTCCAGGCAACAGAGTGGGGGGTCTGGCCTCACCCTGGCTCTGATTGGCTGTCTGACCTGCGTCTCGGTTGTGTGTTTGGTGGCAATCGTTGCCATGGTGATGCGCTGGATGAGATACAGAGGATACCTGACTTGTTTGGGCCTGGGCACCAGGCAGGCCTTTCACTCCCAGTCTCATAAAGACCTCCACCTGCAGCTCAATAAAGACGGGCCTCTGCGCTACATGAAGGTGGTGGTGGGGCCTCAGGAGCCGCACACACACACCTGCAGACCTTGTTACCCCACCCTCTCCAGCAGTGACAGGGACTTTGTGTTCGTTAAGACTCCCATGATGAACCAGAACACTCTGAGTGTAACCCTCACCAACAAACACACTAGCAAAGCCAAAAAGGTGAGTTCTCTCAAAACGAATACCGTGTTAATTTAAGTTGGCAGAAGAGACAAGACCTGACTTAAACATGACTGTGTACTTGTGTTTGTGAACGCGTGTGGGTGTTTAATTGTAAAGCACTCGTGGTTACCTCTCAGGCAAGTACAGAGTGATTTAATTGTGTTGAACTCTCTGGAAACTACAGACTGTTTTGTTTGGCAGTGAACCCTATTGTCTGCCTGGGAGGAGGCTGAACATTTTATAGGACTGCAGGGGGATCCTCTCTGTAGTTGACAGGCTATTACAGTGAGAATGTTCTCACTCAACGTGTTCCTTTGCACAGTGATGGGGATGGGGAGGGACATGATGAGTAGGATGTGGGGGTATATGGCAGTACAGGTCATATAATGAGGATATTGGGGTCAGCTGTTGACCTTTGACTGCTTATTGAATGAGGTGAAGCTAATAGATTGGGGTTGTTGCCCTGAACCTATAGCCAGTAGCCACCTCTCATGACCTCACCAAACAGAGCGTCTGCCTCTCTCTCTCCCAGTCTGTCTGTGACTTATTCCTTTAGCTGGCAACACCCGGAGTCAAGGCTCAGTCATACTTAGATGGAAATAGACCTTTATAGAGAGGATAGCCTTTTAATGTATCCTGAAAGGATGCCAGAATAGTTGACCTGCTTTAACCAGACCTATATTTGTCATATCGCTGAGCATTTCTGTGTACTGAACTGTATGACTCCTTAAAGCTTCATATAAAACGACAGTAATAACTGCTGCATGGCACATCACCCTTCATAGAGAGTAGTCCAGTGTATGAGAGTATTACAGTCCTGGTCAAAGGGCTTCTCTAGGCTCCAGGCCTGGCAGTGCTCTGTCCTTGTAATCCAGCCCAGGGTTTAGAGGATCAGTGGGGCAGGGCAGGGCTGCAGATTACTGCCCCACTGACAGACTCTCTCTGACAGGCAGCACTTGCCAGTAGCACAGCCCTACTAAACCCATAGATGGATCCTGGATTTGGCTAAGGATCTAGGGTGTTGAATGAGACATATTATATCCTAATCTAAAGCAGATAAAGCTTGGGTGGACCGCTTTTTTTGTCAATATGTTGGGAGAACTCTAGTTAAAGCTTTATCATTATTAAACTTGTTTTGAAGTTGCCTGTAACAGGAGTATGTTTGATGATCCTTCCTCTCAGCGGACTCGCTCAAGCACAGCACTGACACAATAGCTTGTTCAATAATTCACACACATTCTCTCACACTGCTCTCTCACACTGCTCTCTCTATCGCTCTCTCTACCGCTCTCTCTATCGCTCTCTCTCTTTCTTACTCTCCTCTCCTCATGGCCCTGTGACATTTTCTTTCTTCATGGCCCACTGAAGGACAAAATGGTTTCCAGTGCTGATGACTGAAGATGACATGCCTCCATAGACATCAGTGGAGGAACAGCCTGTGTGTCTGCCACTACATATTCTAACAGTATATTTCCTCTCCTCTCTCTCCCTCCAGCAAAAACCACCCAACAATGACTGGCGCTTTACCCAGCAGGGACAGAGACCCGGACCCAGTGGGTAAGTGTTCAGCTCATTTAAATATACGCAGTGTATACACACACACACACACACACACACACACACACACACACACACACACACACACACACACACACACACACACACACACACACACACACACACACACACACACACACGTCTCTCATACGTATACACGTTCAGACTTGCATTTTACTTAATGTGAATTAATCATGTGTGCCTATGATATGCATTCCATTGGAAGTCCTAAAGTCTAAGGCAGTTGTGTGTTTGAACAGACAGTACAGATTGGTTCCCCACTACTCTACGCAAAGATCCAATAACACTGGCACTACTGACCGGCAGAATAATGGGTAATCTAATGGCTGTTATACAGTAGTTGTGTTAGTAGAGTCCTACTAGTAGTAGTGATTTGTCGATACTGTGATGATTGTGTAGCTGTAAGTGTACTTACAGAAGAAATCAATGAATCGCAATCCGATGGCTGTAGTGTGAGTGAGATTTGAGGTACACTGCAGTGGTAGTTGTTGATGTGACATGTGGTGCCTCAATGATTTCGCAAAAGATGCTTGGATTATCTCACAGATCTTGGTTTAACAGATTGTGGCTCTACTGGTGGAGAAACTGTTGAGCATCTGAGTGTTGTGAAGTTATTAGCCACTGATTACATACCGTATCATTCATAGAAAGTGTCATAGTAGATTCCTTAACATAAAGACAATTTCTTGTAATTTGTCATTGTACAATTCTATTTCGTGCCAGCACATAATAGAAGTTGATTCACTATGCACACTGTATATACAAAACTATGTGGACACTCCTTCAAATTAGTGGATTCGGCTATTTCAACCATACCCGTTGCTGACAGGTGTAGAAAATCGAGCACACAGCCATGCAATCTCCATAGATAACATTGGTAGCAGAATGGACTTACTGAAGATCTCAATGACTTTGAACCTGGCACCGTCATAGAATGCCACCTTTCCAAGAAGTCAGTTCGGCAAATTTCTGCCCTGCTAGAGCTGCCCCGGTCAACTGTAAGTGCTGTTATTGTGAAGTGGAAATGTCTAGGAGTAGCAACGACTCAGCCGCAAAGTGGTAGGCAACACAAGCTCACAGAACGGGACTACCGTGTGCTGAAACGCGCAGTGTGTAAAAATTGTCTGTCCTCGGTTGAAACAATTACTACCGAGTTCCAAACAGCCTTTGGAAGCAACGTCAGCACAAGAACAGTTCGTCGGGAGCTTCATGAAATGGGTTTCCATGGCCGAGCAGCCGCACACAAGCCTAAGATCACCATGCGCAATGGCAAATGTCGGCTGGAGTGGTGTAAAGCTCACCACCATTGGACTCTGGAGCAGTGGATAAGCCTTCTCTGGAGTGATGAATCACGTTTCACCATTTGGCAGTCCGATGGACAAATCTGGGTTTGGCAGATGCCAGGAGAACGCTACCTGCCCCAATGCATAGTGCCAACTGTAAAGTTTGGTGGTGGAGGAATAATGGTTTGGGGCTGTTTTTCATGATTCGGTCTAGGCCCCTTAGTTCCAGTGAAGGGAAATCTTAACGCTACAGCATACAATCGCCCAACATCAGTTCCCAGCCTCACCAATGCTCTTGTGGCTAAATGGAAGTCCCCGCAGCAATGTTCCAACATCTAGTGGAAAACCTTCCCATAAGAGTGGAGGCTGTTATACCAGAAAAGGAGGGCCCATGATTTTGGAATGAGATGTTTGACGAGCAGGTGTCCACATACTTTTGGTCATGTAGTGTAGTTCATTAGATAGAAACTGAATATGAACCTGGTCGGCTAATGAAGGAGTCCATCTGACTGGCATTGGACTGAAAGAGTGAGAGGTGATCGTCTGTGTTTCAGCACGTACAGGTACAGCACCAGCACCCAACAGAGATGGACACCGTACGGCAAGGCGAGGTAGAGTAGAGTGGCTTTGCTGACTGTGCAAGGCGGCGTCCTGCTCTCATACATGCTGGTGTCTGACAGGCTGTAGCTGTGTGTAGACAAGCTTGGCTTCTGGCTGTTGAGCGTGTGATAATCTGTACATGCTCTTGCGGTCTAGCTGTGTATTTGAAATGGGTCGAGGCTTTGTGGAGGTGTTTGTAGATGTGCAAAGCTCAGCATCGCTGCGTGGTCTGTGTTGTATACTTGGGTTTGGAGGCTTCGCTGAACTGTGTAGTTTGTCCTTTTATTCGTAGCGTAGATTTCCATGTGGTTCTGTCAGCCTGTTTCTGTCTATCTGTGTGTGTGTGTGTATGTGTGTAAACTTGCGCACGTGTGTGTGTGTTACTAACTCCCATATGGATGTAATAAACCCAACAAACTCAATGAAACATTTTGTCCACAATCCTACATTGCAGATTTGACCAGTGGCAAATGAAGGGATTGAGAAGAACAATGATAATATCTGATCAACAATCCAGTCTCTTATTGATGAAACATACAAACATTCTCTCCTCTCTCCTCATCCCCGTCTTTTCTTTCTCTTTCTCTGATAAGCCCCCCCCCCCCCCCACACACACACACACTCTAACACATAGCATGGGTACAAGGCACATAGCATCCGAACAGCATCTGAACAGCTCGTTTAGTCTCTACTCTGTGTGTGAGGTCTGCTTGCATATTATGGCTCTGTGCTAACTAGTAACATGTATAGCGCTTCCTGATCCAATGTCTTCTCCCAGCCTCCATCTCCTCTGTGCTCTGTGATGCAGGTGCTCACTCAAAATGGCTTCTGGAGGCTTGGTGTCGCCATGCTGACAATCATGATGGGAGGAGAGTGTGTGTGTGAGAGAGAGAGTGAGAGTCACGGTGAAAGAGAGAGATTTGAGTGTGTCTCTTATACTGACTCATCCCCCTCCTCTCCTGCAGAGCTGGCCCCCATCCTGAGGGGGCAGGTGGTGCTATAGTTGGAACAGGACCCTGGCCCAACCCCCCCACTGAGGCTGAACAGCTCCAGGCTCTGATGGCTGCTGCCAACGGTGAGTCTGCGGCCTACATATCCCAGAAATCCCATTTCCTTCTCTCTGTCTTCCGCTACCTCACAAGGTTACCTCCATGGATAGTTGTATGGGAGGGAGGGAAAGAGGGAAAGAGAAAGGGAAAGAGAGAGTATCTGTTCATGCATTCTAACAGACAGGGGACTGGTGACACTGAAATATCTCTGTTCTCTGTTGAGGACTGATACTGCATACAAATGGGGAGATGGAGAGCTCTCTGCCACTGGGTAGAGCTACAGAGAGAGCCCTGTTAGAGAGCAGCATCTCAGGCGCTAGATTCTTAGTGCATACGACTTGATTAGATCATAGTGGCAGTTGATAAGGAAACAGCACATCCTTCCTTTGTGTGCCCCCATTAGGACAGAGAGAGAGAGAGAGAGTCTGCCAAGTACACATGTATAGACCACAGTGTGTCTCAGCAGTCCCTGTGTGTGAATGAACCAACACATGAGGACTATGGGACACAGAGCTCTTTGTTTCAATGCTCCATAGCTGCAGTCACCCAGAAACCTGCACACTGCCTATCTCTCTATTAGTGTGCAATTAGTCAGTTTATTCCTCAATTCCAAATGATGTTTGATGATATCTGAATGTACTGCGTTTAGTTGTTTACATCTGTTCTGTGTGAGAGAGCGGAGGTTCTATATGCTGTGAGTGTGGGGGTGGAAAGGGGCTGGCTCGGAACAGTGCTGAGCTGGAGCTGCAATGCAGTGCAGAAATGATCCTCAGTTAGGAGAGTTCCTCTCTCTTCACAGCATCACAACACACCCAGCTATAACCGTTTCTCCCTCCTTCCCTTCTCTCTCTCAGAGGTGAGTGAGGCGACTGCGACCCTTGGCCCCCGCTACAATGCCCAGTTCCCCATGCAGCATGTGCCCGATTACCGCCAGAACGTCTACATCCCCGGCAGCACGGCCACCCTGACGGCCAACCCCCAGCAGATGATGCCCCAGCCGGCCCTGCAGGGCCCGCCTCAGGCCATACCCCAGGTCGACGTCCCCAACGCTGCCCAGACCCCCGCCAGCAAGAAGAAGTCCACCAAGAAGGACAAGAAGTAAGCCAAGCTAACACCAAGCCCCATCGCCACAGAAACCAAGACCCTGCCCCCCATACTGCCGAGTGTCCTCCCTCATTGGAAGCCTTGATCTTTGTTTTTTTTTCTGCTATTCATTCTGATAGTTCAATCTGATAGTCCCAGAATTTTGGATGTTTGTGAGCATATGTCACTTTGCAAATGTTTGTAATGGGCAACCGCTGTACTTCTTGCTTCTATGGTCATCACAGCTTACTTCAGGCAGAGGTTATTGGTGTGTTCTATGTGGGGTGGGAGGGGGAGGAAGATTACATTAGATTTATATTGGATCCAGATGAATTTCAGGGACCTGGAATTCATGTAGTGACCTAGCTCTGTATTATAGCGTTCTAAAGAAAATCACAAAAAAAAAGAAAAAATCTAATGGTTTGTTTTATTAAACCGTTCGATGTTTCTCTAAAATTCCAAGTAGTTCTGCTTCTTATGGTGACACGAATTACACGTACACCTTGTTAGGTTTCTTTAGAGAACTTGCTTTAGTTCTTTTTAAGGGATGAAATAGACAAGACATGCATGATTCATCCTGAAGATGAAGAACCACTGAAGATGAGCCGACACTAACATACATTTGAAAGAAAGAGGCTAGCTCTACTTCATCAGGAAAGTATGTCATGAGAATGCATACTATAGCATTAACAACTTAAAACGCCGCTAAGGTTCAACGTAGTTATATGACTAGCAAGAAAAAGAACGGATGCTGATATAATGTTTTTTACAATGGTGACCATCAAAGTATATCCAGCTGCTTTTTAAAATCTTGCCCAAGCAGGATTCTGTGGTTATTTACGTCATCTGAGCCACGATTGTCACCTTTTTCCATCATTATTGGTAGAATCCCGTAGAGTGGCATTAAAGCAGAACTTTATTCATATATTGTAACATTGTAAAGATGGATCAGTGTTTTATTAACTTAGAACCAACATTATTTAGATATTGTATCAGCGTTGTTTTAACGTTGTATCAACATTATGCCGGGCTGGCCCAGTGTGATTGGCTCTGCACTGTGGACTTCTCTAAGGCTCTTAGACAGTCCTGCGACCACGCCCCTAGGGTTGGGTGTGTGGTAAGGGCAGAGGGAGGGGAAAGGGTGGACAGTCTCTGTCCTCTTGCCACATGTACAGTATCTCTCCGGCTATGACAGCCGGTAAATGTGCTCTCATCACCTCTTCAGTTCACAGTCTTTATTCCTTAGTTCTCTAGGAGAACCTTGACCAGACCACATGTTCAGTACACTACAACTCCAGGCACTGTAGGATGTTCTGTATGGACCGTTTACAGAATCCTATGGATAAGCCTTGTTGCAGCGTTCAGGGCCATATCAGGACCATGGACAGAGACCATCTCTCTCTCCCCTCCTAGCAGCAGTCTGGGGCACAGATAATGTTTTCAGTCTATCCTTTAACCTGCCAAAACCCCAGATGCACAGACACCCTGCCCCCATGTAAATAAGACACATAGCTAGTCTGTATGAATCTTAGAGAGACACATCACTCTCTCACCACAACCACACAGCTGGCTAGTACTGGAATGTTTTGGATATTTTTCAACAAAAAAATATGTGTTTCAGATGAAATGTAGTGGTGTAGTGACTAAGAGTTGAGCTGACTGATTTAACCAAGCTGTAAATAAAACTAAAACTTTCAAAAGACAGTCGTAGCTAGAGGCTTGTGAAATTTGTCGTGCATATTTTTGTGTTTTCTCTCTATCGCATTCTTTCGTTGGTCACTCCAAACTTTAAAGTGTAACACTCAACACCTAAATGTCTTTAAAGTGTGATTCCATTTCCCTGTACCTCTTCCTGTGTTTGTGATTTTAATCAATTGTTTATGCTAATGGAATGCCACCCTTGCTCATATGGATATAAATATATATGCATCTTCTGCTGGAATAGTCCTCTGTGTTCTATTGTATTATCTTTCCTATTAAATTGCTTAGCGCTTCTCCCTGTTACACTCTTATTTTATATGCTAATATTTATATCGCTGTTTATTTGTTTGTTTTTGTTTACTCTTTGAACACTGACATTTCCAAATAAAAATGTATTCTAAAATCATGTCTTCTCCTTAAGAATTGGTTGTGTTTTACTGATGAATGGTGTTCTGTTTGCTGGCAGGAGGCAGGGGATAATCATAGCTAATGGCAGAGGCTATATTGGAGCCTGTCTGTTGGAGTTGACTGAACTGGTGCCATGGCTCTGCTAGAAGCAATCCACTCTTTGTTCAGCACAGTTTAGTCACAGACGGTGGAGTGGAGCGGGACCCTAACATTATCCCTACCCCTCACACATGCCTAGTTTTCCATGTTTATAACATGCTAAGCCTCACACATGCCTAGTTTTCCCATTTATAACATGCTAAACCTCACACACGCCGAGTTTTCCAAGTTTATAACATGCTAAACCTCACACACGCCGAGTTTTCCCCGTTTATGACATGCTAAACCTCACACACGCCTAGTTGTCCGTGTTTCTAACATGCGAAAACTCACACATCTCTCGATTTCCCCATTTCTAACGTGCTAAACCTCACACACGCCTAGTTGTCCGTGTTTATAACATGCTAAACCTCACACAAGCCTAGTTTTCCCCATTTATAACATGCTAAACCTCACGCACGCCTAGTTTTCTGTGTATATAACATGCTAAACCTCACACATGCTTAGAATTCCAAGTTTATAACAAGCTAAACCTCACACATGCCTAGATTTCCACATTTATAACATGCTAAACCTCACACACGACAAGTTATCCCCATTTATAACATGCTAAACCTCACACACGCCTAGTTTTCCCCATTTGTAACATGCTAAACCTCACACATGCCTAGTTTTCTATGTTTATAAAATGCAAAACCAAACACACGCCTAGTTTTCCACGTTTATAACATGCTAAACCTCACAAACGCCTAGTTTTCCCCATTCACAATATGCTAAACCTCACACACGCCTAGTTATCCCCATTTATAACATGCTAAACCTCACACACGCCTAGTTTTCCGTGTTTGTAACATGCTAAACCTCACACATGCCTAGATTTCCACGTTTATAACATGCTAAACCTCACACACGCCTAGTTTTCCCCATTTGTAACATGCTAAACCTCACACACGCCTAGTTTTCCATGTTTATAACATGCTAAACCTCAAACACGCCTAGTTGTCCCCATCTATAAAATGTTAAACCTCACAAATGCCTAGTTTTCCGTGTTTATAACATGCTAAACCACACACACGCCTAGTTTTCCACGTTAATAACATGCTAAACCTCACAAACGCCTAGTTTTCCCCATTCACAGTATGCTAAACCTCACACACGCCTAGTTGTCCCCATTTATAACATGCTAAACCTCACACATGCCTAGTTTTCCCCATTTATAACATGCTAAACCTCACACACGCCTAGTTTTCCGTGTTTATAACATGCTAAACCTCACACACACCTAGATATCCCCATTTATAACATGCTAAACCTCACACACGCCTACTTTTCCATGTTTATAACATGCTAAACCTCACACACGCTTAGTTTTCCCCATTTATAACATGCTAAACCTCACACACGCCTAGTTATCCCCATTTATAACGTGCTAAACCTCACACACGCCTAGTTTTCCGTGTTTATAACATGCTAAACCTCAAACACGCCTAGTTGTCCCCATCTATAAAATGTTAAACCTCACACATGCCTAGTTTTCCGTGTTTATAACATGCAAAACCACACACACGCCTAGTTTTCCACGTTTATAACATGCTAAACCTCACACACGCCTAGTTTTCCCCATTCACAATATGCTAAGCCTCACACACGCCTAGTTATCCCCATTTATAACATGCTAAACCTCACACACGCCTAGTTTTCCGTGTTTGTAACATGCTAAACCTCACACATGCCTAGATTTCCACGTTTATAACATGCTAAACCTCACACACGCCTAGTTTCCCCCATATATAACATGCTAAACCTCACACATGCCTAGTTTTCCCCATTTAAAACATGCTGAACCTCACACACGCCTGGTTTTCTGTGTTTATAACATGCTGAACCTCACACACGCCTAGTTGTCCCCGTTTATAACGTGCTAAACCTCACACACGCCTAGTTGTCCGTGTTTCTAACATGCGAAAACTCACACATCTCTCGATTTCCCCATTTCTAACGTGCTAAACCTCACACACGCCTAGTTGTCCGTGTTTATAACATGCTAAACCTCACACAAGCCTAGTTTTCCCCATTTATAACATGCTAAACCTCACGCACGCCTAGTTTTCTGTGTTTATAACATGCTAAACCTCACACATGCTTAGAATTCCAAGTTTATAACAAGCTAAACCTCACACATGCCTAGATTTCCACATTTATAACATGCTAAACCTCACACACGACAAGTTATCCCCATTTATAACATGCTAAACCTCACACACGCCTAGTTTTCCCCATTTGTAACATGCTAAACCTCACACATGCCTAGTTTTCTATGTTTATAAAATGCAAAACCAAACACACACCTAGTTTTCCACGTTTATAACATGCTAAACCTCACAAACGCCTAGTTTTCCCCATTCACAATATGCTAAACCTCACACACGCCTAGTTATCCCCATTTATAACATGCTAAACCTCACACACGCCTAGTTTTCCGTGTTTGTAACATGCTAAACCTCACACATGCCTAGATTTCCACGTTTATAACATGCTAAACCTCACACACGCCTAGTTTTCCCCATTTGTAACATGCTAAACCTCACACACGCCTAGTTTTCCATGTTTATAACATGCTAAACCTCAAACACGCCTAGTTGTCCCCATCTATAAAATGTTAAACCTCACAAATGCCTAGTTTTCCGTGTTTATAACATGCTAAACCACACACACGCCTAGTTTTCCACGTTAATAACATGCTAAACCTCACAAACGCCTAGTTTTCCCCATTCACAGTATGCTAAACCTCACACACGCCTTTATGTCCCCATTTATAACATGCTAAACCTCACACACGCCTAGTTTTCCCCATTTATAACATGCTAAACCTCACACACGCCTAGTTGTCCGTGTTTCTAACATGCTAAACCTCACACACAGCCTAGTTTTCCCCATTTATAACATGCTAAACCTCACACACGCCTACTTTTCCATGTTTATAACATGCTAAACCTCACACACGCTTAGTTTTCCCCATTTATAACATGCTAAACCTCACACACGCCTAGTTATCCCCATTTATAACGTGCTAAACCTCACACACGCCTAGTTTTCCGTGTTTATAACATGCTAAACCTCAAACACGCCTAGTTGTCCCCATCTATAAAATGTTAAACCTCACACATGCCTAGTTTTCCGTGTTTATAACATGCAAAACCACACACACGCCTAGTTTTCCACGTTTATAACATGCTAAACCTCACACACGCCTAGTTTTCCCCATTCACAATATGCTAAGCCTCACACACGCCTAGTTATCCCCATTTATAACATGCTAAACCTCACACACGCCTAGTTTTCCGTGTTTGTAACATGCTAAACCTCACACATGCCTAGATTTCCACGTTTATAACATGCTAAACCTCACACACGCCTAGTTTCCCCCATATATAACATGCTAAACCTTTATGTCCCCATTTTTAACATGCTAAACCTCACACACGCCTAGTTTTCCCCGTTTATAACATGCTAAACTTCACACACGCCTTGCATAGTTTTCCGTGTTTATAACATGCTAAACCTCACACACGCCTTTATGTCCCCATTTTTAACATGCTAAACCTCACACACGCCTAGTTTTCCCCGTTTATAACATGCTAAACTTCACACACGCCTAGTTTTCCATGTTTATAACATGCTAAACCTCACATATGCCTAGATTTCCATGTTTATAACATGCTAAACCTCACACACCCCTAGTTTTACCCGTTTATAACATGCTAAACCTCACACACGCCTAGTTTTCCGTGTTTATAACATGCTGAACCTTACACATGCCTAGTTTTCCATGTTTATAACATGCTAAACCTCACACATGCAGCGTTTTCCCCATTTATAACTTGATAAACCTCACACACGCCTAGCTTTCCATGTTTATAACATGATAAACCTCACACACGCCTAGTTTTCCCCACTTATAACATGCTAAACCTCACACACGCCTAGTTTTCCCCATTTATAACATGCTGAACCACACACACCTAGTTTTCTGTGTTTATAACATGCTAAACCTCACATATGTCTTGATTTCCACATTTATAACATACTAAACCTCACACACGCCTAGTTTCCCCCATATATAACATGCTAAACCTCACACATGCCTAGTTTTCCCCATTTAAAACATGCTGAACCTCACACACGCCTGGTTTTCTGTGTTTATAACATGCTGAACCTCACACACGCCTCGTTGTCCCCGTTTATAACGTGCTAAACCTCACACACGCCTAGTTGTCCGTGTTTCTAACATGCGAAAACTCACACATCTCTCGATTTCCCCATTTCTAACGTGCTAAACCTAACACACGCCTAGTTGTCCGTGTTTATAACATGCTAAACCTCACACAAGCCTAGTTTTCCCCATTTATAACATGCTAAACCTCACGCACGCCTAGTTTTCTGTGTTTATAACATGCTAAACCTCACACATGCTTAGAATTCCAAGTTTATAACAAGCTAAACCTCACACATGCCTAGATTTCCACATTTATAACATGCTAAACCTCACACACGACAAGTTATCCCCATTTATAACATGCTAAACCTCACACACGCCTAGTTTTCCCCATTTGTAACATGCTAAACCTCACACACGCCTAGTTTTCCCCATTTGTAACATGCTAAACCTCACACATGCCTAGTTTTCTATGTTTATAAAATGCAAAACCAAACACACACCTAGTTTTCCACGTTTATAACATGCTAAACCTCACAAACGCCTAGTTTTCCCCATTCACAATATGCTAAACCTCACACACGCCTAGTTATCCCCATTTATAACATGCTAAACCTCACACACGCCTAGTTTTCCGTGTTTGTAACATGCTAAACCTCACACATGCCTAGATTTCCACGTTTATAACATGCTAAACCTCACACACGCCTAGTTTTCCCCATTTGTAACATGCTAAACCTCACACACGCCTAGTTTTCCATGTTTATAACATGCTAAACCTCAAACACGCCTAGTTGTCCCCATCTATAAAATGTTAAACCTCACAAATGCCTAGTTTTCCGTGTTTATAACATGCTAAACCACACACACGCCTAGTTTTCCACGTTAATAACATGCTAAACCTCACAAACGCCTAGTTTTCCCCATTCACAGTATGCTAAACCTCACACACGCCTTTATGTCCCCATTTATAACATGCTAAACCTCACACACGCCTAGTTTTCCGTGTTTGTAACATGCTAATCCTCACACATGCCTAGATTTCCACGTTTATAACATGCTAAACCTCACACATGCCTAGTTTTCCCCATTTATAACATGCTAAACCTCACACATGCCTAGTTTTCCCAATTTAAAACATGCTGAACCTCACACACGCCTAGTTTTCCATGTTTATAACATGCTAAACCTCACACACGCCTAGTTGTCCGTGTTTCTAACATGCTAAACCTCACACAAGCCTAGTTTTCCCCATTTATAATATGCTAAACCTCACACACGCCTAGTTTTCTGTGTTTATAACATGCTAAACCTCACACATGCCTAGTTTTCCGTGTTTATAACATGCTAAACCTCACACACGCCTAGTCTTCCCAGTTTATAACATGCTAAACCTCACACATGCATAGTTTTCCGTGTTTATAACATGCTAAACCTCACACACGCCTTTATGTCCCCATTTTTAACATGCTAAACCTCACACACGCCTAGTTTTCCCCGTTTATAACATGCTAAACTTCACACACGCCTAGTTTTCCATGTTTATAACATGCTAAACCTCACATATGCCTAGATTTCCATGTTTATAACATGCTAAACCTCACACACCCCTAGTTTTACCCGTTTATAACATGCTAAACCTCACACACGCCTAGTTTTCCGTGTTTATAACATGCTAAACCTCACACACGCCTAGTTTTCCGTGTTTATAACATGCTGAACCTTACACATGCCTAGTTTTCCATGTTTATAACATGCTAAACCTCACACATGCAGCGTTTTCCCCATTTATAACTTGCTAAACCTCACACACGCCTAGCTTTCCATGTTTATAACATGATAAACCTCACACACGCCTAGTTTTCCCCACTTATAACATGCTAAACCTCACACACGCCTAGTTTTCCCCATTTATAACATGCTGAACCACACACACACCTAGTTTTCTGTGTTTATAACATGCTAAACCTCACATATGTCTTGATTTCCACATTTATAACATACTAAACCTCACACACGCCTAGTTGTCCGTGTTTCTAACATGCTAAACCTCACACAAGCCTAGTTTTCCCATTTATAATATGCTAAACCTCACACACGCCTAGTTTTCTGTGTTTATAACATGCTAAACCTCACACATGCCTAGTTTTCCGTGTTTATAACATGCTAAACCTCACACACGCCTAGTCTTCCCAGTTTATAACATGCTAAACCTCACACATGCATAGTTTTCCGTGTTTATAACATGCTAAACCTCACACACGCCTTTATGTCCCCATTTTTAACATGCTAAACCTCACACACGCCTAGTTTTCCCCGTTTATAACATGCTAAACTTCACACACGCCTAGTTTTCCATGTTTATAACATGCTAAACCTCACATATGCCTAGATTTCCATGTTTATAACATGCTAAACCTCACACACCCCTAGTTTTACCCGTTTATAACATGCTAAACCTCACACACGCCTAGTTTTCTGTGTTTATAACATGCTGAACCTTACACATGCCTAGTTTTCCATGTTTATAACATGCTAAACCTCACACATGCAGCGTTTTCCCCATTTATAACTTGATAAACCTCACACACGCCTAGCTTTCCATGTTTATAACATGATAAACCTCACACACGCCTAGTTTTCCCCACTTATAACATGCTAAACCTCACACACGCCTAGTTTTCCCCATTTATAACATGCTGAACCACACACACCTAGTTTTCTGTGTTTATAACATGCTAAACCTCACATATGTCTTGATTTCCACATTTATAACATACTAAACCTCACACACGCCTAGTTTCCCCCATATATAACATGCTAAACCTCACACATGCCTAGTTTTCCCCATTTAAAACATGCTGAACCTCACACACGCCTGGTTTTCTGTGTTTATAACATGCTGAACCTCACACACGCCTCGTTGTCCCCGTTTATAACGTGCTAAACCTCACACACGCCTAGTTGTCCGTGTTTCTAACATGCGAAAACTCACACATCTCTCGATTTCCCCATTTCTAACGTGCTAAACCTAACACACGCCTAGTTGTCCGTGTTTATAACATGCTAAACCTCACACAAGCCTAGTTTTCCCCATTTATAACATGCTAAACCTCACGCACGCCTAGTTTTCTGTGTTTATAACATGCTAAACCTCACACATGCTTAGAATTCCAAGTTTATAACAAGCTAAACCTCACACATGCCTAGATTTCCACATTTATAACATGCTAAACCTCACACACGACAAGTTATCCCCATTTATAACATGCTAAACCTCACACACGCCTAGTTTTCCCCATTTGTAACATGCTAAACCTCACACACGCCTAGTTTTCCCCATTTGTAACATGCTAAACCTCACACATGCCTAGTTTTCTATGTTTATAAAATGCAAAACCAAACACACACCTAGTTTTCCACGTTTATAACATGCTAAACCTCACAAACGCCTAGTTTTCCCCATTCACAATTTGCTAAACCTCACACACGCCTAGTTATCCCCATTTATAACATGCTAAACCTCACACACGCCTAGTTTTCCGTGTTTGTAACATGCTAAACCTCACACATGCCTAGATTTCCACGTTTATAACATGCTAAACCTCACACACGCCTAGTTTTCCCCATTTGTAACATGCTAAACCTCACACACGCCTAGTTTTCCATGTTTATAACATGCTAAACCTCAAACACGCCTAGTTGTCCCCATCTATAAAATGTTAAACCTCACAAATGCCTAGTTTTCCGTGTTTATAACATGCTAAACCACACACACGCCTAGTTTTCCACGTTAATAACATGCTAAACCTCACAAACGCCTAGTTTTCCCCATTCACAGTATACTAAACCTCACACACGCCTTTATGTCCCCATTTATAACATGCTAAACCTCACACACGCCTAGTTTTCCGTGTTTGTAACATGCTAATCCTCACACATGCCTAGATTTCCACGTTTATAACATGCTAAACCTCACACATGCCTAGTTTTCCCCATTTATAACATGCTAAACCTCACACATGCCTAGTTTTCCCAATTTAAAACATGCTGAACCTCACACACGCCTAGTTTTCCATGTTTATAACATGCTAAACCTCACACACGCCTAGTTGTCCGTGTTTCTAACATGCTAAACCTCACACAAGCCTAGTTTTCCCCATTTATAATATGCTAAACCTCACACACGCCTAGTTTTCTGTGTTTATAACATGCTAAACCTCACACATGCCTAGTTTTCCGTGTTTATAACATGCTAAACCTCACACACGCCTAGTCTTCCCAGTTTATAACATGCTAAACCTCACACATGCATAGTTTTCCGTGTTTATAACATGCTAAACCTCACACACGCCTTTATGTCCCCATTTTTAACATGCTAAACCTCACACACGCCTAGTTTTCCCCGTTTATAACATGCTAAACTTCACACACGCCTAGTTTTCCATGTTTATAACATGCTAAACCTCACATATGCCTAGATTTCCATGTTTATAACATGCTAAACCTCACACACCCCTAGTTTTACCCGTTTATAACATGCTAAACCTCACACACGCCTAGTTTTCCGTGTTTATAACATGCTAAACCTCACACACGCCTAGTTTTCCGTGTTTATAACATGCTGAACCTTACACATGCCTAGTTTTCCATGTTTATAACATGCTAAACCTCACACATGCAGCGTTTTCCCCATTTATAACTTGCTAAACCTCACACACGCCTAGCTTTCCATGTTTATAACATGATAAACCTCACACACGCCTAGTTTTCCCCACTTATAACATGCTAAACCTCACACACGCCTAGTTTTCCCCATTTATAACATGCTGAACCACACACACACCTAGTTTTCTGTGTTTATAACATGCTAAACCTCACATATGTCTTGATTTCCACATTTATAACATACTAAACCTCACACACGCCTAGTTTCCCCCATATATAACATGCTAAACCTCACACATGCCTAGTTTTCCCCATTTAAAACATGCTGAACCTCACACACGCCTGGTTTTCTGTGTTTATAACATGCTGAACCTCACACACGCCTCGTTGTCCCCGTTTATAACGTGCTAAACATCACACACACCTAGTTGTCCGTGTTTCTAACATGCGAAAACTCACACATCTCTCGATTTCCCCATTTCTAACGTGCTAAACCTCACACACGCCTAGTTGTCCGTGTTTATAACATGCTAAACCTCACACAAGCCTAGTTTTCCCCATTTATAACATGCTAAACCTCACGCACGCCTAGTTTTCTGTGTTTATAACATGCTAAACCTCACACATGCTTAGAATTCCAAGTTTATAACAACCTAAACCTCACACATGCCTAGATTTCCACATTTATAACATGCTAAACCTCACACACGACAAGTTATCCCCATTTATAACATGCTAAACCTCACACACGCCTAGTTTTCCCCATTTGTAACATGCTAAACCTCACACATGCCTAGTTTTCTATGTTTATAAAATGCAAAACCAAACACACACCTAGTTTTCCACGTTTATAACATGCTAAACCTCACAAACGCCTAGTTTTCCCCATTCACAATATGCTAAACCTCACACACGCCTAGTTATCCCCATTTATAACATGCTAAACCTCACACACGCCTAGTTTTCCGTGTTTGTAACATGCTAAACCTCACACATGCCTAGATTTCCACGTTTATAACATGCTAAACCTCACACACGCCTAGTTTTCCCCATTTGTAACATGCTAAACCTCACACACGCCTAGTTTTCCATGTTTATAACATGCTAAACCTCAAACACGCCTAGTTGTCCCCATCTATAAAATGTTAAACCTCACAAATGCCTAGTTTTCCGTGTTTATAACATGCTAAACCACACACACGCCTAGTTTTCCACGTTAATAACATGCTAAACCTCACAAACGCCTAGTTTTCCCCATTCACAGTATGCTAAACCTCACACACGCCTTTATGTCCCCATTTATAACATGCTAAACCTCACAAACGCCTAGTTTTCCGTGTTTGTAACATGCTAATCCTCACACATGCCTAGATTTCCACGTTTATAACATGCTAAACCTCACACATGCCTAGTTTTCCCCATTTATAACATGCTAAACCTCACACATGCCTAGTTTTCCCCATTTATAACATGCTAAACCTCACACATGCCTAGTTTTCCCAATTTAAAACATGCTGAACCTCACACACGCCTAGTTTTCCATGTTTATAACATGCTAAACCTCACACACGCCTAGTTGTCCGTGTTTCTAACATGCTAAACCTCACACAAGCCTAGTTTTCCCCATTTATAATATGCTAAACCTCACACACGCCTAGTTTTCTGTGTTTATAACATGCTAAACCTCACACATGCCTAGTTTTCCGTGTTTATAACATGCTAAACCTCACACACGCCTAGTCTTCCCAGTTTATAACATGCTAAACCTCACACATGCATAGTTTTCCGTGTTTATAACATGCTAAACCTCACACACGCCTTTATGTCCCCATTTTTAACATGCTAAACCTCACACACGCCTAGTTTTCCCCGTTTATAACATGCTAAACTTCACACACGCCTAGTTTTCCATGTTTATAACATGCTAAACCTCACATATGCCTAGATTTCCATGTTTATAACATGCTAAACCTCACACACCCCTAGTTTTACCCGTTTATAACATGCTAAACCTCACACACGCCTAGTTTTCCGTGTTTATAACATGCTAAACCTCACACACGCCTAGTTTTCCGTGTTTATAACATGCTGAACCTTACACATGCCTAGTTTTCCATGTTTATAACATGCTAAACCTCACACATGCAGCGTTATCCCCATTTATAACTTGCTAAACCTCACACACGCCTAGCTTTCCATGTTTATAACATGATAAACCTCACACACGCCTAGTTTTCCCCACTTATAACATGCTAAACCTCACACACGCCTAGTTTTCCCCATTTATAACATGCTGAACCACACACACACCTAGTTTTCTGTGTTTATAACATGCTAAACCTCACATATGTCTTGATTTCCACATTTATAACATACTAAACCTCACACACGCCTAGTTTCCCCCATATATAACATGCTAAACCTCACACATGCCTAGTTTTCCCCATTTAAAACATGCTGAACCTCACACACGCCTGGTTTTCTGTGTTTATAACATGCTGAACCTCACACACGCCTCGTTGTCCCCGTTTATAACGTGCTAAACATCACACACACCTAGTTGTCCGTGTTTCTAACATGCGAAAACTCACACATCTCTCGATTTCCCCATTTCTAACGTGCTAAACCTCACACACGCCTAGTTGTCCGTGTTTATAACATGCTAAACCTCACACAAGCCTAGTTTTCCCCATTTATAACATGCTAAACCTCACGCACGCCTAGTTTTCTGTGTTTATAACATGCTAAACCTCACACATGCTTAGAATTCCAAGTTTATAACAACCTAAACCTCACACATGCCTAGATTTCCACATTTATAACATGCTAAACCTCACACACGACAAGTTATCCCCATTTATAACATGCTAAACCTCACACACGCCTAGTTTTCCCCATTTGTAACATGCTAAACCTCACACATGCCTAGTTTTCTATGTTTATAAAATGCAAAACCAAACACACACCTAGTTTTCCACGTTTATAACATGCTAAACCTCACAAACGCCTAGTTTTCCCCATTCACAATATGCTAAACCTCACACACGCCTAGTTATCCCCATTTATAACATGCTAAACCTCACACACGCCTAGTTTTCCGTGTTTGTAACATGCTAAACCTCACACATGCCTAGATTTCCACGTTTATAACATGCTAAACCTCACACACGCCTAGTTTTCCCCATTTGTAACATGCTAAACCTCACACACGCCTAGTTTTCCATGTTTATAACATGCTAAACCTCAAACACGCCTAGTTGTCCCCATCTATAAAATGTTAAACCTCACAAATGCCTAGTTTTCCGTGTTTATAACATGCTAAACCACACACACGCCTAGTTTTCCACGTTAATAACATGCTAAACCTCACAAACGCCTAGTTTTCCCCATTCACAGTATGCTAAACCTCACACACGCCTTTATGTCCCCATTTATAACATGCTAAACCTCACAAACGCCTAGTTTTCCGTGTTTGTAACATGCTAATCCTCACACATGCCTAGATTTCCACGTTTATAACATGCTAAACCTCACACATGCCTAGTTTTCCCCATTTATAACATGCTAAACCTCACACATGCCTAGTTTTCCCAGTTTATAACATGCTAAACCTCACACACGCCTAGTTTTCCCCATTTATAACATGCTAAACCTCACACACGCCTAGTTATCCCCATTTATAACGTGCTAAACCTCACACACGCCTAGTTTTCCGTGTTTATAACATGCTAAACCTCAAACACGCCTAGTTGTCCCCATCTATAAAATGTTAAACCTCACACATGCCTAGTTTTCCGTGTTTATAACATGCAAAACCACACACACGCCTAGTTTTCCACGTTTATAACATGCTAAACCTCACACACGCCTAGTTTTCCCCATTCACAATATGCTAAGCCTCACACACGCCTAGTTATCCCCATTTATAACATGCTAAACCTCACACACGCCTAGTTTTCCGTGTTTGTAACATGCTAAACCTCACACATGCCTAGATTTCCACGTTTATAACATGCTAAACCTCACACACGCCTAGTTTCCCCCATATATAACATGCTAAACCTCACACATGCCTAGTTTTCCCCATTTAAAACATGCTGAACCTCACACACGCCTGGTTTTCTGTGTTTATAACATGCTGAACCTCACACACGCCTAGTTGTCCCCGTTTATAACGTGCTAAACCTCACACACGCCTAGTTGTCCGTGTTTCTAACATGCGAAAACTCACACATCTCTCGATTTCCCCATTTCTAACGTGCTAAACCTCACACACGCCTAGTTGTCCGTGTTTATAACATGCTAAACCTCACACAAGCCTAGTTTTCCCCATTTATAACATGCTAAACCTCACGCACGCCTAGTTTTCTGTGTTTATAACATGCTAAACCTCACACATGCTTAGAATTCCAAGTTTATAACAAGCTAAACCTCACACATGCCTAGATTTCCACATTTATAACATGCTAAACCTCACACACGACAAGTTATCCCCATTTATAACATGCTAAACCTCACACACGCCTAGTTTTCCCCATTTGTAACATGCTAAACCTCACACATGCCTAGTTTTCTATGTTTATAAAATGCAAAACCAAACACACACCTAGTTTTCCACGTTTATAACATGCTAAACCTCACAAACGCCTAGTTTTCCCCATTCACAATATGCTAAACCTCACACACGCCTAGTTATCCCCATTTATAACATGCTAAACCTCACACACGCCTAGTTTTCCGTGTTTGTAACATGCTAAACCTCACACATGCCTAGATTTCCACGTTTATAACATGCTAAACCTCACACACGCCTAGTTTTCCCCATTTGTAACATGCTAAACCTCACACACGCCTAGTTTTCCATGTTTATAACATGCTAAACCTCAAACACGCCTAGTTGTCCCCATCTATAAAATGTTAAACCTCACAAATGCCTAGTTTTCCGTGTTTATAACATGCTAAACCACACACACGCCTAGTTTTCCACGTTAATAACATGCTAAACCTCACAAACGCCTAGTTTTCCCCATTCACAGTATGCTAAACCTCACACACGCCTTTATGTCCCCATTTATAACATGCTAAACCTCACACACGCCTAGTTTTCCGTGTTTGTAACATGCTAATCCTCACACATGCCTAGATTTCCACGTTTATAACATGCTAAACCTCACACATGCCTAGTTTTCCCCATTTATAACATGCTAAACCTCACACATGCCTAGTTTTCCCAATTTAAAACATGCTGAACCTCACACACGCCTAGTTTTCCATGTTTATAACATGCTAAACCTCACACACGCCTAGTTGTCCGTGTTTCTAACATGCTAAACCTCACACAAGCCTAGTTTTCCCCATTTATAATATGCTAAACCTCACACACGCCTAGTTTTCTGTGTTTATAAGATGCTAAACCTCACACATGCATAGTTTTCCGTGTTTATAACATGCTAAACCTCACACACGCCTTTATGTCCCCATTTTTAACATGCTAAACCTCACACACGCCTAGTTTTCCCCGTTTATAACATGCTAAACTTCACACACGCCTAGTTTTCCATGTTTATAACATGCTAAACCTCACATATGCCTAGATTTCCATGTTTATAACATGCTAAACCTCACACACCCCTAGTTTTACCCGTTTATAACATGCTAAACCTCACACACGCCTAGTTTTCCGTGTTTATAACATGCTGAACCTTACACATGCCTAGTTTTCCATGTTTATAACATGCTAAACCTCACACATGCAGCGTTTTCCCCATTTATAACTTGCTAAACCTCACACACGCCTAGCTTTCCATGTTTATAACATGATAAACCTCACACACGCCTAGTTTTCCCCACTTATAACATGCTAAACCTCACACACGCCTAGTTTTCCCCATTTATAACATGCTGAACCACACACACACCTAGTTTTCTGTGTTTATAACATGCTAAACCTCACATATGTCTTGATTTCCACATTTATAACATACTAAACCTCACACACGCCTAGTTTTCCCCATTTATAACATGCTAAACCTCACACACGCCTAGTTTTCCCCATTTATAACATGCTAAACCTCACACGCCTAGTTTCCCCCATTTATAAAATGCCAAACCTCACACACGCCTAGTTTTCCGTGTTTATAACATGCTAAACCTCACACACGCCTAGTTTTCCCCATTTATAAAATGGTAAACCTCACACACGCCTAGTTTCCCCCATTTATAAAATGGTAAACCTCACACACGCCTAGTTTTCCGTGTTTATAACATGCTAAACCTTACACACGCCTAGTTTTCCCCTTTTATAACATGCTAAACCTCACACACGCCTAGTTTTCCGTGTTTATAACATGCTGAACCTCACACATGCCTCGATTTCCACGTTTATAACATGCTAAACCTCACACATGCCTAGATTTCCACGTTTATAATATGCTAAGCCTCACACATGCCTAGTTTTCCATGTTTATAACATGCTAAACCTCCCACATGCCTAGTTTTCTATGTTTATAACATGCTAAACCTCAAACACACCTAGATATCCCCGTTTATAACATGCTAAACCTCACACATGCCTAGTTTTTCCTGTTTATAACATGCTAAACCTCACACATGCCTAGTTTCTCCTGTTTATAACATGCTTAACCTCTCACATGCCTAGTTTTTCATGTTTGTAGCATGCTAAACCTCACACACGCCTAGTTTTCCCCGTTTATAACACACTAAACCTCACACATGCCTAGTTTTCCTCCAGTTTATAGCATTCTAAACTTTCCACGTCTATTGTCTCTTTTCTCGCGGACATTCCAAAGCTCATACATACTTAATACGGTCCCTTGGCAACTCAGCACGTAGCAAGACCATCAATTTAAGTGTATCTCTTCAGCTCATGTATTGACAACATAGAATGACACGTGTGTGGATAGTCTGCTCGCTGAGTGATGGATCCCTGTCCATTTTCCCCTCCATGCTCAGAACTCTCTTTTTAACCAAGATGAGCAGCTCTGTGGGCTCTTTAAATCCATAGCGCTCTGAATCAGACCTGACCTATTTTTCAGCCCACATTTAATCAACTGGGGAATGGGAAGGCAGAAAGACGTCAGAAAGACGTAAAACAGAATAGGGCTCTGTAGAGATTTGGGAAGTAGATCATAAACTCAAAGCCGTTTACAGTTTTGTCTTCAGAGGACAGAGCGATGACCTGCAGGGGGAGGAGTTACCCTGAACTGTGGACACTTTATAACGCCATTATAATGAATGACATCCTAATGACTTATGTCATCTTTAACAACGTAGATGTTAAAGTATAACAACCTACATAATGCCTTAATATGTAGAATCATATGTTGCTTGATTTAAAATCAAATACAGCAGCTTTGTTTAGGCCAGCAACCTAATCTAATCAAGCAGTTTGATTCCGTCATAAAGATGTGAGATTAATGACCTCTGAAGAACACATTTTATAAAAATGAAAATCTCCTTTACAACGCATCCTATAGACTTCCATTGTGTAATGCATTTTACATCAGTGGACACAGAGGATGCAGGCATCTCACTGTAGGTCCCACAATAACACTGGCCTGTCTATATATAGCTACAGGAAGCTCTGCAGTGGCAGACCCACACTCACTGAGTCACTGGGAGTGGCGTAACAGAACCCACACCCCCAATGATACAGCATATGTATATATATATATATATATATATATATATATATATATATATATATATATATATATTTCATAGTTTTGACATCTTCACTATAATTCTACAATGTAGAAAATAGTAAAAATAAAGAAAAACTCTGGAATGAGTAGGTGTGTCCAAACAGTCAAACAGTCAAAGGTTTGGACACACCTACTCATTCCAGAGTTTTTCTTTATTTTTACTATTTTCTACATTGTAGAATAATAGTGAAGATATCAAAACTGTGAAATAACACATATGGAATCATGTAGTAAGCAACAAGGTGTTAAACAGCTTGGAAAATTCCAGAAAATGATGTCATGGCTTTAGAAGCTATTGATAGGCTAATTTACATTATTTGAGTCAATTGGAGGTACATGTGGATGTATTTCAAGGCCTACCTTCAAACTCTGTGCCTCTTTGCTTGACATCATGGGAAAATCAAAAGAAATAAGCCAAGATCTCAGAAAAATAATTGTCGAACTCCACATGTCTGGTTCATCCTTGGGAGCAATTTCCAAATGCCTGAAGGTACCACCTTCATCTGTACAAACAATAGTTTGCAAGTATAAACACCATGGGACCACGCAGCCATCATACCGCTCAGGAAGGAGACGCGTTCTGTCTCCAAGAGATGAACGTACTTTGGTGCGAAAAGTGCAAATCAATCCCAGAACAACAGCAAAGGACCTTGTGAAGATGCTGGAGGAAACAGGTACAAAAGTATCTGTATCCACAGTAAAACGAGTCCTATATCGACATAACCTGAAAGGCCGCTCAGCAAGGAAGAAGACACTGCTCCAAAACCGCCATAAAAAAACAGCCGGACTATGGTTTGCAACTGCACATGGGGACAAAGATCGTACTTTTTGAAGAAATGTCCTCTGGTCTGATGAAACAAAAATATAACTATTTGGCCATAATGACCATCGTTATGTTTCGAGGAAAAATGTGGGAGGCTTGCAAGCCGAAGAACCTCATCCCAACCGCGAAGCACGGGGGTGGCAGCATCATGTTGTGTGGGTGCTTTACTGCAGGAGGAACTGTTGCACTTCACAAAATAGATGGCATCATGAGGAGGGAAAATTATGTGGATATATTGACGCAACATCTCAAGACATCAGTCAGGAAGTTAAATCTTGGTCGCACCTAGGTGTTCCAAATGGACAATGGACAGTGTTCCAAATGGACAGTGTTCCAAATGGATACTTCCAAAGTTGTGGAAAATGGCTTAAGGACAACAAAGTCAAGTTATTGGAAGGGCCATCACAACGCCCTGACCTCAATCCTATAGAAAATTTGTGGGCAGAACTGAAAAAGCGTGTGCAAGCAAGGAGTCCTACAAACCTGCCTCAGTTACACCAGCTCTGTCAGGAGGAATGGGCAAAGATTAACCCAACTTATTGTGGGAAGCTTGTGGAAGGCTACCCGAAACGTTTGACCCAAGTTAAACAATTTAAAGGCAATGTTACGAAATACTAATTGAGTGTACGTAAACATCTGACCCACTGGGAATGTGATGAAAGAAATAAAAGCTGAAATAAATTATTCTCTCTACTATTTTTCTGACATTTCACATTCTTAAAATAAAGTGGTGATCCTAACTGACATAAGACATGGCATTTTTACTAGGATTAAATGTCAGGAATTGTGAAAAATGTAGTTTAAATGTATTGGGCTAAGGTGTATGTAAACTTCCGACTTCAACTGTAAGTATCAAAAGTGAAAGTATAAATCAAATTCCTTATATTAAGCAAACTACATGGCACATTTTCTTGTTTTTTTATTTATTTACAGATATCCAGGTGCACACTCTAACGCTCAGACGTCATTTACAAACAAAACATTTGTTTGTTTCGTGAGTTCACCACATCTGAGGCAATAAGGATGTTCTCTTGATAAGTGCTTGAATTGGACCATTTTCCTGTCCTGCTAAGAACTCAAAATGTAACACGTACTCTTTGGTGTCAGGGAAAATGTATGGAGTAAAAAGTACATTATTTTCTTTAGGGATGTGATGGAGTTAAAATAAAAGTTTGTCAAAAAGATAAATAGTAAAGTAAAATACAGATACCCTCTGCAAACTACTTAAGTTGTACTTTAAATTATGTTTATTCGGTTAATTTACACCACTGCCATTTTGAATCTGAGTTCATCAGACCCTGATTCAGAAAATATATCGGAATTATCCCTCTTTTGCTGTTCACATAGTGGGAGAAAATACGCTATCAAAGATAACTCATTTAGATTTTTGTGATTTTTTTTCCTTTTGTCTCATTTGAGCCTCATATTTTGTATACCTTTTTTACACCTTTTACTCTCCATACAGTATAACCTCTGATTTAACCTTAATAATGAATGTATTAAATACTAAGTCTTCTGTCTTTTGTCCAATAAGACTGATGTCAATACTCAGTCTATCATGTGTTCTACCACTCTCTGTTCCCAGCCTCATATGAGCAGCTGAGGAAATAGTGATCTGCATCATCAAATCCCAGTCTTTCTCTCATCGCCTTGGCAACCACTGCAGCACCGAAATAATTCTAATGTGTCAGGTGGAAGCCATTTTGTGTCCGCAGCAGGAGAGTCGGGACCACTTGTATGCTTGGCTCTGCACATCCAATTTAAGAAAATGGAGGTATATTTTCTTCAAAGAATAGAATATTGAATTTAATACATTTTGGGGGATTATTGCTCATTTTATGTAGTAAAACTGTAATAAATGTGTTTGTTGAAATATGACTTGTGGTATTCATCCTTATTGATGTATTAAGATAGATATGCTCTTCTTACTTCATCAGTTACATAAAGTGGAATAGTATGGAAAATATATAAATAAGGAATTGATGTCTTGAATGAAAACAATGCTCTGTAATTAATATTACCACTCTACAAAAGACATAGGTGTATTGCATTGTTTTCTAAATAATATTTCACAATAATATACATTACCAGTCACAAGTTTGGACACTACTCATTTCAATGTTTTTCTTTATTTGTACAATTTTCTACATTGTAGAATGATAGTGAAGACATCAAAACGATGTTTTATGGAATCATGTTGTAACCAAAAAAGTGCTAAACAAATCAAAATATATTTTATATTTGAGATACTTCAAGTAGCCACCCTTTGCCTTGATGACAGCTTTGCCCACTCTTGGCATTCTCTCAACCAGCTTCATGAGGTAGTCACCTGAAATCCATTTCAATTAACAGGTCTGCCTTGTTAAAAGTTAATTTGTGGAATTTCTTTCCTTCTTAATGCGTTTGAGCCAATCAGTTGTGTTGTGACAAGGTAGGGGTGGTATACAGATGATAGCCTTATTTGGTAAAATACCAAGTCAATATGATGGCAAGAACAGCTCAAATAAGCAAAGAGAAATGACAGTCCATCATTACTTTAAGACATGAATGTCAGTCAATCTGGAAATGTCAAGAACTTTGAAAGTTTCTTCAATGGCAGTCATAAAAACCATCAAGCGCTATGATAAACCTGGCTCTCATGAAGACCGCCACAGGAAAGGAAGACCCAGAGTTACCTCTGCTGCAGAGGATAAGTTCATTAGAGTTAACTGCACCTCAGATTGCAACCCAAATAAATGCTTCACGGAGTTCAAGTAACAGACATGTCTCAACATCAACTGTTCAGAGGAGACTATGTGAATCAGACCTTCATGGTCGAATTGTAACGATCGTCTGTTGAAGAAGGAGACCAAAGCGCAGCGTGGTGAGTGTTCATTATAATATTTAATAATAACAAACACTTTAACCTCTCTAGGCGAGGCGGGACGAATTCGTCCCACCTACGTAACAGCCACTGCTATCCTGTGGCGCGATTTTCAAAACCTTAAAAATCCTATTACTTCAATTTCTCAAACATATGACTATTTTACAGCCATTTAAAGACAAGACTCTCGTTAATCTAACCACACTGTCCGATTTCAAAAAGGCTTTACAACGAAAGCAAAACATTAGATTATGTCAGCAGAGTACCAAGCCAGAAATAATCAGACACCCATTTTTCAAGCCAGCATATAATGTCACCAAAACCCAGAAGACAGCTAAATGCAGCACTCACCTTTGATGATCTTCATCAGATGACAACCCTAGGACATTATGTTATACAATACATGCATGTTTTGTTCAATCAAGTTCATATTTATATCAAAAACCAGCTTTTTACATTAGCATGTGACGTTCAGAACTAGCATACCCCCCGCAAACTTCCGGGGAATTCGCTAACATTTTACTAAATTACTCACGATAAACGTTCACAAAAAGCATAACAATTATTTTAAGAATTATAGATACAGACCTCCTCTATGCACTCGATATGTCCGATTTTAAAATAGCTTTTTGGTGAAAGCACATTTTGCAATATTCTAAGTACATAGCCCAGGCATCACGGGCTCGCTATTTAGACACCCGGCAAGTTTAGCACTCACCATAATCATATTTACTATTATAAAAGTTTCATTACCTTTTGTTGTCTTCGTCAGAATACACACCCAGGACTGCTACTTCAATAACAAATGTTGGTTTGGTCCAAAATAATCCATCGTTATATCCGAATAGCGGCGTTTTGTTTGTGCGTTCCAGACACTATCCGAAATAGTAAAGAAGTGTCACGCGCATGGCGCAATTCGTGACAATAAAATTCTAAGTATTCCATTACCGTACTTCGAAGCATGTCAACCGCTGTTTAAAATCAATTTTTACGACATTTTTCTCGTAGAAAAGCGATAATATTCCAACAGGGAATCTCCTTTTCGGCAAACAGAGGAAAAAATCCCAAAGGCGGGGGCGGTCGGGGTCACGCGCATAAGCCAGTGTCTCTTGATCGGCCACTTGAGAAAGGCGATAATGTGTTTCAGCCTGGGGCTGGAATGACGACATTCTGTTTTTTCCCGGGCTCTGAGCGCCTATGGACGACGTGGGAAGTGTCACGTTAGAGCAGAGATCCTTAGTAAATGATAGAGATGGAAAAGAAGTTCAACAAATGGTCAGACAGGCCACTTCCTGTAAAGGAATCTCTCAGGTTTTGACCTGCCATTTGAGTTCTGTTATACTCACAGACACCATTCAAACAGTCTGAGAAAATTTAGGATGTTTTCTATCCATATGTAATAAGTATATGCATATTCTGGTTATTGGGTAGGAGTGGTAACCAGATTAAATCGGGTATGTTTTTTATCCAGCCGTGTCAATGCTGCCCCCTAGCCCTAACAGGTTAACAAAAGAAACAAACGAAAGCCAACAGTTCTGTCAGGTCACAATGTACAAAACAGAAAATAACTACCCACAAAACCCCAAAGGAAAAAGGCTGCCTAAGTATGACTCCCAATCAGCGACAACGATATACAGCTGTCCCTGATTGAGAGCCATACCAGGCCAAAACAAAGAAATACAAAGCATAGAAAAAAGGACATAGAATGCCCACCCAAATCACACCCTGTCCAAACCTAAATAGAGACATAAAAAAGGCTCTCAGGTCAGGGCGTGACACGAATTGCTGCAAAGAAACCACTACTAAAGGACACCAATAAGAAAAAGAGACTTGCTTGGGCCAAGAATCACGAGCAATGGACATTAGACTGGTGGAAATCTGTCCTTTGGTCTGATGAGTCCAAATTTGAGATGTTTGGTTCCAGCTGCCGTGTCTTTGTGAGACACAGAGTAGGTAAACGGATGATCTCCGCATGTGTGGTTCCCACCGTGATGCATGGAGGAGGAGGTGTGATGGTGTGGGGGGTGCTCTGCTGGTGATACTGTCAGTGATTTATTTAGAATTTAAGGCACACTTAACCAGCATGGCTACCACAGCATTCTGCAGCGATACTCCATCCCATCTGGTTTGTGCTTAGTGGGACTATCATTTGTTTTCAACAGGACAATGACCCAACTCACCTCCAGGCTGTGTAAGGGCTATTTTAGCAAGAAGATGGAGTGCTGCAACAGATGACCTGGCCTCCACAATCACCCGACCTCAACCCAATTGAGATGGTTTGGGATAAGTTGGACCGCAGAGTGAAGGAAAAGCAGCCAACAAGTGCTCAGCACATTTGGGAACTCCTTCAAGGCGATTGGAAAAGCATTACAGGTTAAGCTGGTTGAGAGAATGTAAAGACCGTGCAAAGCTGTCATCAAGGCAAAGGGTGGCTACTTTGAAGAATTTAAAATATAATGTATATTTTAATTTGTTTAAAGGCACAGACAACTTAGTGTATGTAAACTTCTGACCCACTGGAATTGTGATACAGTGAATTATAAGTGAAATAATCTGTCTGTAAACAATTGTTGGAAAAATTACTTGTGTCATGCACAAAGTAGATGTCCTAACCGACTTGCCAAAACTATTGTTTGTTTAACAGGAAATTTGTGGAGTGGTTGAAAAACGAGTTTTAATGACTCCAACATAAGTGTATGTAAACTTCTGACTTCAACTGTAAGTATATTTGCGCAATAACAGTTACTTTTGATACTTAAGTATATTATAGTATAAACACCATGGGACCACGCAGCCACTTTTAGACTTTTACTCAAATAGTATTTTACTAGATGACTTTCACTTTTACTTGAATCATTTCCTATCAAGATCTCAGTATTTTTTGTCAAGTATAACAATTGGGTACTTTCCCCCCACTGCAAAATGGACTAGTAATAGACTACTCTATGCAGTCAAATCTGTTCCTCTCTCTTTCCTCCTCCTCCACAGTCCCACCATAAACACCACAGGGACACAACATCAAACAGCAGGATGGGATGCCTGCCCCAGAAACCCTTTAATCCTGGTCTCCATGTAACCCAATGAAGAAACATCCCCTTCATCAGAGGGCTGGAGGGGTTGTTGTTGATAGAACCACCCACACAAACACAGTGGGCTGAAGTTTGGAGCTACTCCTGTGGATTACAAAGGGCTTGCGAAGGAAATGGCATGGCAATGATATGGTCGAGTAATCGAGAGAGAGAGAGAGAGAGAGAGAGAGAGAGAGAATATAGAAGATACAGTAGTTAGCGTAAGTAAAAACATCAAGAGGAAGAGGAAGTAGGGAAAGAGAAATGCTAATCATGGCAAGGCTTTGGTATGATAATGACAAGGTAGGGAAAACACACTGTAGCAATTACAGCACTCTACATATGCTCAGTAAAGGAAACAAATAACTGAACTGTCCCTCAGGTGTTCCTGTTCGCGGCAGGTCCCCACTCCTTCAGCGTGTGAGCTTTAGAGTGGTCAGTGAGGAGATGGAGGGAAGTTATGGTCTGGACTACTGGTGCTGCTGCTGGGATGTCACCCTCTCTCAGGGCCGATCCCATTCCCTGCTCCTCCTAAGCACCTTACAGAGGGTACAGGAGACACTGAGACTGGGACTGCATTAAAGGATCAGAGCAGACAGACAGCTCTCACAGCCAGCAGCTGCTGCAGCGCTAAGCCTTCCATTTACACGCTATCAGGGCCATTAATCGGCCAGTCAGAGACTCTGATGCTCTGATAAAATGTATGGATAATTAAGGAAATATTTATATTGAGGGGCTTAGATGGGGGTTGTCTATAGTGCACACTCCAACACCCTCTTCACCCATCTCCACAACAAAAGTAAGTTAGCATGGGTAGTCTGATTCCTCAATTCCTCCGCTTCTACCGTGATTTGTATTAACAATAGTGTTTTCTCAGTCATCAACAGCAGTGTAAACTTTAGGCTTCTTCACAATGCCCAATAATGTATGGAGTTACTTCCCCCAACAATCTGGTGTTTTGAACCAATTACATTCATTTATTTAGAGAGTAAAGAGTTTCCATATGGTGGTAACATCAGTCACTGACAAACATTGTGAAGAAATGCCACTCAAATGTCGTTAATTTTACCCTGGTAATCCTTTCTATTATGGGGCTCCCTCCTCTTCATCCAGGAGCGTGCCCAGTAATCTGTCTGTTACCAGGCAGACTTCAACTTCTTTTGTCAACAAAGTCGTGTGACTTCATTGGTCATTGACTGGTGTCCTTGGCAACAGTTCAGTAATGTCTCCCCTAAAACGCTCACTGGGCAGATGTCCTGTTCAGACCACAGTCTTGTGCCATTGGTCACCCTCCTTCGAAAAGGTCAACTATTCAATTTCCTCTGCCCATTATGGTGAGGAAAGGCCAGCTGACCGATAACACTTGGTCTGGTCGTTACTTCAGAATGACCACGCTCCAGAGGACAGTCCGGCCATATCCACAATACAGTCTCCATCTGTCCCCAACAAACTATGGGGTTGTTTTGTTTCTACGTTATTAACAGACAATGCATATATATGCCCACACTTTCACCAATAGATTATTCAACGCACAATGGGATATGTTACATACAGTGTCAGGCCTCATATGCTGTCGTTCTGAATCCAGTGTTAGTGTCTATAGTATTACAAAGAGACTGGTCCGTGAAAGCATGGGACAAAACGCATGGTAATACACAAACACAGGTTGACATGTGTGGTCTGTCACATTATGGAGGCTGGGACATGGTTAGTGTAAGCTCCTGGTCCTGGAATAGCAGCGGTGTTAACTGACACAGTGTTGCTGTCGCTCTTTGCTCTGGGAGACGGTGCCGGAGTCAGTCATGAAGAATGAGATCCAGGGAAGAGAGTTATTCTGCTGGAATAAAGGACTCCATCTGGTGAGAGGGAAAGCGTGACCATCCGCAGTCTCCCTCCTCCCTTCACCCTCCCCCTCCTAGCCCGTCACACAATGAACACAGAGGCACAGCCCTCCCTGCAAGGATGTGAAAAACCCCCACTGCAGCTGCCGTTGTCATGGAAACAGAAGGCTGTCGACTGAGCCCTCCCACCAACTGAGGAAAAGACAGAGGATTGATCATCCTACATAATCCGGGCCAGAATTTAAACCCAGATGAACAAAATCCTCTGTAAATAAAGATGTGTGTGCATGTGTGTGTCCGACATTCTATCTTCCACTTAAAATCTTTGTGAAATGTGACATCATGACTTTAAAGTATTTGAACTCATTTAAGGTATTTCCCTCCAATTGTTTCACACGTGTACACAATAACATAACAGTGATGCTGTGTTAGTGTGAGTGTATATGGAAAGTGTAATAATTCAGTCGTTCCACCAATTCGGTGCCTTGTGAGAAGTGCAACTTCGTAAAAAAAAAAAACCATTTGGTTTCATCTAATTTAACATTCTGTCATAAGTAGAATACCGTTTTTTTCCATTTGAAAAGGTTGAATAAAAAAAATGACTATAGTAAATGACCAAATAAAGTAACAGGTTTGACCGTAACAGGGTTGACCGTAACAGGGTTGACAATTTCATCTTAAATCAGCCATAAATCCCCTTGTGACAGGGGAAATGGAAGCTTGTTGTGGTGATTGAGTGCAAGCTTCACGTCAAACATTTCTAGCCTGTCTGTCTATGGGTAAAGGGTTGACGAGTTACGTTCGACCCGCTCAGTTTGCCAAAAGGAGAACCTGCTGTCACACTATGATTTGACTATTAGATGTTAAATATTGATTTTGTAAAAAGCTTAACCATATTAAAACAACAGTTCAGTTCAACTAACAGGATTGACCTTAAAATGAGGGACAGAAAATGTAAATGAATCCCTAATCACATGAAACAAATAATAATCTTCAGCAATGACCTTGTCAAATGAACAAAATAATTAGGGGTTTACAATGATGGTGTTAAGTGGGATAAAATCTTTAAAACGTCTCAGAGGGTGCACAGAGGGACATTGTCACTTTACCAAGTCTTCGTTCGTATTAAAAATTAGATGGACAGAATTCTCCATGTGTTCTTTTTTATTATATGTCATTTAATAGAACAGGCTTTTCAAATTCAATATTGGTGCAGCATTTCTACTTATAATATCAAAGAGCCGCAAAAGGAACGCTTTTCGTTTTTACAGCCCAATTGTGTTAGTGTTACATCAGCTCTGATTCACACCAGAATGCCTAGCTGGCAGATAGAAGCTAAAACAATTTTGAGGCATTGAGAGATCTAAGAAAAGACTCAGTCCGCTGTAGCCTACCACCAGATCTCCAGGCCTACTTAACGGATCTCAAAGTAAACCAACCAACCTCCCACTCTCTATACCTCAATTTAAACTCTTTCTATCTTTACCTTCTCGTCCTACTCACTGTGTTATTCCTCCATATGTATCCTTTACTATCGCTCTCTCCTCTACCATACGCTCTCCATTTTTCCCCCCTCTCTCCTTCTCTCTGCTCCGAGGATTCAGTTCATCTCCCTCTAATATTTATGGAGCGTGGTGGTTCTGCAGAAAGAGGGTGAAAGATGTTGTTCATCCAACAATCCCCGTCCCCCCACTCGCTCTCTGCCGTTGCCACGGCAACCCATCATCCCTGAACCTACATTGGGATTTGCTATCAATGACCTAGACTATTTGCTGCCTTTGTTCTACAGCAGGGGTGTCAAACACATTCCATGGAGGGCCTAGTGTCTGCGCGTTTGGGGTTTTCCTTTCAATTAAGACCTCGACAACCAGGTGAGGGGAATTCTTTACTAATTAGTTACCTTAATTCATCAAGCCATTTATTAAAGGGAGGAGCGACGACCCGCAGACACTCGGCCCTGCGTGGAATGAGTTTGACACGTGTTATAAACAATGCAGCTGAGGACAGAGGGAGGAGAGAGGGAGGAAAGGAGGGGGGACCTGCTGTGTAAGCTTCACTTGTGAAAACCATGTCTCCCTCCATCTGAAAAACACTTCACTATCATCCTGATCCCCTACCTCCTCCCTCTTTATCTAAAGGAAGAAAGATAAGCAAATTCCATGTGTGACACTGAATAGGGTTTTCTTTCTCTCTGTCTCTCCCGCTCTCCCTCTTTTTAATCCTGCTGTCCCTCCTTCATTTTCTCATTCTCCAGAAGGAATACATCAAAACAGTGCAACGGTCTCACACAGTAAGAAGATTACTTCCTCACTCAGTTTCTTCCCCTTTCTTCACGGCCCTGCTCTATTTCTCTAGGTCGACTCTCCCTCTGTCTTCTCCCCCTCTGCCTTTGTCCTATGATTCTGTCTTATAATTAGAGGACTGCACAAACAAGCATACCCTCAGACTTACATCAACACACAGAGACACAGACACATACGACTCACAACGAGAGCCATGATCCACACATTGTGTTTGTGTTCATATCCTCATGGACATGTACACAAGCACATGCCCTGAAGCAGAGTGGGCAGGGGAGAAGGAGAGGCTCGTCAGAGCCAGGTAACTATAGCAACAGACACAGTGAGGAGATGTCATGCTTCCTGATTGCCCAATAAACCATTTGCAGGGTAAATGGGGGAAGGGAGTATCTACAAATCCTCTGTGCCAATAGTGTTGGTATTTTACATATGCACATTTTGATGAAACCACACTGAATACCCAATATTTCCACCATGTCTTTCCTCTGCATTTCAATCAACCAGAGACGTTTTATGTGGGTTAAGCCTCAAGATGAATAAAATCCTTCCAACTAGTAAATCAAAACAGGCTGTTTTATTTCTAGGGCATCATGGGAACAATTAACAGATTGTAACAGGTTACAGTCATCTCCCATTAACATTGGAGACCATGAGTCATTAAGCATGAGAATAAATCAGACTGTGTGGAAAAATAATTGAATTTATATTACGTAGTGTTGTTTATATTGTGTGAATTTTATTGTTTGTTTCTTTAGTAATTTTTCAGCAGTAGAGTCTGTGAGCTGTGTTTTAGGTCAATGGGCTGTGTGTGCTATTTGTGAGCTTATTTTAGATTGGTTGTGCTGTGTTTCCTCTGAACTGAACAGATGTAGGTGGTTGGGGCGGGGTTCAGGAAGAGGATGAGGAGGTCAGTAATTCACCAGTTAATCACTCAGTCCCAGGAGAAATGAGCTGTAGTTTGTCCTAGGCTCCAGACGCGTTCATCTCCACCCTCACTGGATTCGCACCCTGTCCTTTCAGCTCCAGCCCCAGATCAATCTCCACTCATTTGGGTGGGCTGACTGGTAGGGGCTCAGCCAGGGCAGACAGAGGGATGCAGGGGGAGACACGATCGCTGCCCTTGGCGGTCACACCCACCTGCGTGCAGACACAGTACAGTACAAATACAGTATACACGCAGACACGCATGACGACTCACTGCCTGCAGGGCTGGGGGGAGTTTCTGGCCCAGGCAACACTGTGACCCATGCCAGTGTCTGTCAGATCAGCAAAATCAACCAGGGGGGGGGGGGGGGGGGGGGGGGGGGGGGGGTTAGGGAGGGATGAGGGATTGAGGGAGAGGGGACACAGCACTGAAAAAAAAAGAAAGAATGTGTAAGTACTTGTTAAATACACGTGCAGACAAAAAAGAAATACGGTAGCACACAACTCCATGTAATAAAGTATTTATAGTGGATTAGTAAATAGCTTATTCCGCATTTATTAATCATTACTCCCGCATTTGTAAATGTTAGTAACATAGTTATTCACACTTTTATAAACAACTTTCATAAGTTGTTTAATATAGGTCCTTTTAAACCATTTACTAATCTTTAGTGAAGTCTTTTGCGTGACCTCATCTAGTGTGGGCTATTTATACTTTATAAATGCTTGTTTTGAATGACCAGTGTAATTCTCACAGAAAGATGGACATGCCATTGGTAGACATTCCAGCAGTACCTGATGCTCCGTAATGTCTGAAAATGGCCCCTAGGACATAGCAATAGTCAAGCACACAATACAGAGGATGTTTGACTAAATATACTGAACGTTTTATTCCAAAACAGTCACACTGTTGTAATAGAGTGAAATGTAACTTATATACAGTATATTTGGAATGTTTCAGCCCCATAACATTTCTACCTCCATTAGTAATGAAGGAATACCAATCGTCCTGTTGTTGTGTGAAGGCTACATCTCCCTGTTTTATGATTGGTTCGTGTTCGGGAGGTTGACAACATTAGCAATATATTCACAATACAACTCTTCCTCAAGACCTTGCAACAGTTGTTTAACAACAGTTTTTGCCAATAACATGTTCAATTTATTTCCTTTAACATCCCGAGTTTTGTGCTTATTTTTTTTTACCATTGATATGTTCTAGGCTATTCTATAGACCCTATTAAGGAGCGTCAGGCACTGCGTGAATGTCTACCAATGGAAAGTATACCAATTGCTTGTCCATCTTTTTTTTGTGAGAAATTTCACTGGTCGCTCAAAACATTTCTAAAGTATAAATACACCACACTAATTCAGTTAAACATCTTATGAATGGAGTAATGATTAATAAATGATCAACTATTTACTAATCCATTATAAATGCTTTATTACATGAAGTTATTATGGAGGGCTACTGAAGACACAACATATTATACATACAGATGTGATTGAGGTGTCATGCTGACAGGAGAGTGACAGCATGCAGGGATGAGCTGGCACCCTGTTCGGTCTCCGTGTTAATGAGCGTGGCCCTGTGATTCCACGCAGTGTGTGTTTTGCATGCCACCGAGAAATCGCTCATCACTGGCATATGTACACGATTACAGTCCCAGCCACTGATGAGTAGGAGACAGAAACACTGATGTCTGCATGGGTGTGAGGTGAGGTCATCCTCAGCGCATCAGAACTCTACTCAGGGCTCTCTATGAAAGAGGCTGTGCTGTCTCAAAGGTTACTGCACTCCTATCTAAAGCCAAACATATAACATGTTTACACAATACATGCAATACATACGTCAATTGTACGTTTGCATCCTTCTTTTCATTTTTCTTGCCGGGGGGGGGGGGGGGGGGCTACACGCGCAATAAACAAATTCATATAATTGAATAGCTCGCATCACAGAACCAAAAAGTAATAATGCATGTAGTATGTAAAGAGAGAAAAGAAGAAGGACCATTACTATGTCAGGAAAACCTGGCTGAAGGTCAGCTGGTAGGTGTTGTTGTCTATTTCAGCACCACGTCCCCCCTGCTCAGCCTCTCTCAGCCCAGAGTCGTCATTTTGTTCTATTGACTTCCTTTAATGGATGCTATCGTTCAGACAGAGGGAGAAAATGTAGATTATGACTCCCTCAGGGGTAACTTGTTCTACCTGGAGACACAGCACACTCTTCTCCAATCAGAGTACTGGGGAACGCAGCCCTTCCCCCTGATAGGTCCACACAGCCCCGTAGCTCATTAAAGTATTGATGTGTGGGTTAGCGATAGGGGTGGAGGCGGAGGGACGGGGCGTGTCTGTCTGATCCAAATCTGACCTGTATTCTATTCATGAGAACCAATTAACTTGTTATCTACTGAGCCTATAGCTAGACAATACCCTCTGGTATGGACTGGGTCTGGTAAACAATGTATTCAGAGCGAGCTACAAACCGTTTCACAATTCAGAGGAATATTGCCTCATCTACTGACAACTGGGCAGCCTACCTGACACAGACTGAGAAAAGCCTTCATGCAGACTATATCAATAGCTGTGTACCTCCAAAAGAATATGATAGACTCAATAGGACAGGTCGTATTTTGTACTGTGAATTTTTTTGTTGGTGAATATGATAGACCACCAACTCTCCAATCTCTGCCTCCATTCGGTTGTCTGTCTGTCTCAGTGATTTTCAATCAGCCCTCTGTCTATCTGCTGGGTTCCAATTGACCCGTTTTCCAACATCGGCTTCACCCATGTCCCCCACCCCCACAGCATTGCCACGGGGACACAAGGTCAGGTAGGGAGTGGAGTGGAACCGAGCACTCCACCTATCACAGTAAATCATGTTTATCACAGATAAGCAGAGACAGGTCTCAAATCACACTGGCACAATGACATGCCTCACTGACCTCCCAGCTACTAGGTACAGGGTCAGCCCCAGCAGTGTATTTCCATTACAGGGAAACAACACACTCATACTCACATGCACACACCTGCACATAGACAGTCACAGACAAACACTACGAATACTGCGAGATAAGTACAAACAATACCTATTCAATAATTCAAATCAGTCTTTCAGGAAAAACACTGTTCTCTTTATCCCTCTCTCTGTGAACCAGGATCCATTATAGCTCCTTCTCTCTCCCCATTCTTTCGCTGGACTCTGTTGCTCATCCCTCCACCCCTGTGGGAACAGATGGGTCCATTAGAGAGCTTTATTCAGCCCTAACTAAATAAGGTCTAAATATAGGTACTGCTCTGCACTTAACATAACATCTTCACTGGGTCTTGGATCAGGGACAGGCAGGCAGCATGCTCAGGCCGTCATAAAGAGAGTCTGTGGCCACTGACCCTGTTTCAGTTCCAGGCAGGCTATATTCTGGTGAACAGCGTACTATTGATTCCAACACACTCTGCAAATAACATAACAGGTACATTAGAGCAAAAGAAGTTAGAATATTAGTGGTTTTGTTACTGTAAACTGATTATAGGAAACAAAATGCTAAACATGGAGGATCAAAGTGAAAAATATGATACATGGATGCATACCACTACACATAACGGGAGCAACACAGTCTGTTTTTCCTGAGGTGATCCTTACATTTCACTATCTTAATGATGCCCAGTGACTCCTAGAAGCAGGTGCAGTCGGTCAGGCTGAGAGTAGTGAGTATGTCAGGGTCAGGTTGGGTGGATGGGCACAGGGTAAACGTGTGGTAGAGAACTGGAGGCCTGGGTCTGCCTGCATGGCACATATGTCTAAACTGAACACGTGTCTCGGATACAAAGACTTAACTGTTTGTTGATCTGGTCTAAGCTCAGGGACATAGGATTTCCCTACAGAGAAACACACACACACACACACACACACACACACACACACGCACACACACACACACACACACACACACACCCCCCCCCCCCCCCCCCCCCCCCCCCCTGGGTGATGCACAAAAGATAGCTATACTTCACATACTGTATATACAGCTGCTCGGAGGATAGCCACACACACAAACACACACCATGTCATTCACTGACTACAGACAGCTATGCACATTCATTAGGTCACACACTGCAGACATTCACATAGGAACACATAATAAGTCCCTGACAACAGCTACAGTATACCTCACTCACAGCTACACCACACTGGATCACACTGAGAACTGTTGCTCCACAGACTCATTCAATAAATAAAAACATCCTTTCAATAAAATATTGTCAATGGGTATTTAGCAAATGTCCTTTATATTCCATGTGTCTCCTCTATACATTTACAAACAAATTCTGTATAACTATATACCTATACAAAAAATAAATAGCAACTGTATTTTCTCAGAGAGTGAGAGTGAGAGATGGAGAGAGGGGTCTCCACACAGAGAGGGGTCTCCACACAGAGAGGGGTCTCCACACAGAGAGGGGTCTCCACACAGAGAGGGGTCTCCACACAGAGAGGGGTCTCCACACGTAGCCATAGAGAATGATAGAGACCTCTAGTGCCATAATTACGTTTTAGCATTGGGCAGAGCCATTGAGTGCTTCCACCATGCTTCTGCCATTTAAAGTGGGGATTCCTATGGGTTATAGCCTCAATGGCACTGCCCATGCGGTCACAGACCCTATAATAGCACAGATATAAAGATGAGTCCTCTATAGATATCTATGGTCGTAGCATCATGGCAACCATGTTGGATTATGTAGGTAATTCGGAGATTCTGAGAGGGTGGGGCTTAACCCCTTCAGTGTCAGCAATGAACACACACATGCTGTGATGACGTCATGGAAAGACTGAAATAGTTCTTCATACACGAGCATGCACACAAAGAGACACACACACATAGGCTACATGAATGTACAATATATGCTCATGTGGATGTACACTGCACATACACATACCTGTGCACACAGACCAACACACAGACACACTCTTTTAGGTATTGATGAGATCTACCCTTAATGGAATACAGGTGTGTTCTGTATAGCACTTTGTGACATCGGCTGATGTAAAAAGGGCTTTATAAATACATTTGATTGATTGATTGAGTGTGCGCATATGTGACCGACTGGTTCGATTCGGTCAACATTTTAAATGTTTTTTTTTTTTAAATTTTACATTGGATAAAAGTAGAGACTCAGAGCTAGAAAACGGTATATCATACACTACAGTTGAGGAACAATGGGAAAGTAATTCTGCTTTGAAAGTTGATAAACTTGTAACCTCACTTTTGATAAAATGATATTGGAATGTTTTGGTACACCTACTGGAAAGCTCTTCTTGTCTTCACCCATTCAGCATCGTTCACACCCTCTTAAGCTTTAGCCCCACCCATCTCTTTAAGGGTTGATTTGAGTGTTCTGTATTTACAGCAGCAGTCAAGCAACCAAGCTAACTGGCTAATGTTGGCTAGCCTGCTAACTACTTCCAGACACAAATGAGAGAACAGATCACTCTGACCATTTTACTCGCCCTAGCAGAGCTGGTTAGGCTGTTTTTATGTTATCCAGAGTGTTGGTGTCTGCAACTGTGCTGCTGGCAACAATTTACACTTTTTTGTGTTCATAAATTTGTCAGTTATTTTACCAGCTACGTCTATCAACAGTAGTCGCAGTGTCATCATTAAAATTTTATTGAAATGGTTACTTGCATAGTGGAGTCTTTTGTTAAGACATAATCCAAGCTAACTGGCTAAGGCTGGCTAGCTTGCTAGTTACTTCCAGACACAAATGAGAGAACAGCTCACTCTGACCATTTTACTCACCCTATTGAAATGGTTACTTGCATAGTGGAGTCTTTTGTTAAGACATGTAGCTAGTTAGCTAAACAATGAACCATAATCCCAACTCATAACGTTACTACCCTGCATGACTCTGCAGGTAGCTAACCAACCAGGTTCAATGTATAGCTAGCTAACATTAGGCTATAACTAGCAAAGCAAATGTCTCTGAGATACAAATAATATTACTACACAGATCATACACATAATGTTAGCTAGCGAGCCAGTCAGCTGACGTTAGCTAGCGAGCTAACAGTACACTTTAACTTGAAATGTAAAAAAGTTTCTGACAAAATTAGAAATATGTCATATCTGAAAATGTAGCTAGCTAAACTATCTTACCCAAATACATGGATGGACGCTTCTCCGTCTCTGTCACGGATGCCATGGTTGCCCTTAGTTTGAAGACGTGTTTTCTCCATCTCCTTAGCTATCATACTCTAATTTCAAAACTCGTTCTTCCAGAAAGTGGAGAACAACACTTATGCAATCCAATTCCGCATTTTTTATAAAAAGTCACGTTAGACAGGATTACCTACTGACCAGCTCAAATAGACAGAAGCGTGCTACATGGCAGACCAATCCAAACTCATCTCTCGGCATGTCCAGCCCACTCGTTCTCTCAACTAATCATGACTAGCGGGAAGGCTGCTGACTTTTTCTGTAGCTAAACCAAATAGGCTCGTAATTAAACCATCTTATTCATATTTACAGATGGTATACAAGTTTGTTATTAAGGCACATGAAAGTTAACATGTTCCAGAAGACATTTCTGCCTAGATTTTTTTTTTGGAAGCTGTTGAAGTCCTTGAGGACCCAGTGACATATATCTAGATTCCTGAAACAATTCACATATGTGTCTTGCAAAAGGATGTATATGCGTATTCCTATTCATTTCAATTGATGCTGGAGCATGTATTGTATTTGTATTGGCTGTATTAAGAGCAATGGATTACCAGTGAAGTGTGAACAGTGTTCAGCCCTGCTCCTTTCCTGTAGGTGAACAGTGTGGGAATCTGGACTGGTTTTAATGGCTTTAATGTGTCCTGTTGGGAGGGAGTGGTGGGGTGTATGTGCCCCTTCCTGCTGCAGAGCTGCGTTATGCTTTAATGGTGATTACCATCAGGCCAGATGTCAGTCCCGGTTTAGGATGCTTTTACTGGGAGGACTGGGAAGGCCCAGAAGGCCAATTAACAGCCGAGTCAAAGGCCTTGGTTTGATTATAGTACCTTGTACTACACTCTTTAAGAGGCCTTGTGTCAGCTCACACTCTTGTGTACATGAGTGTGAGCTGACACAAGGCCTCTTAAAGAGTGTAGTACAAGGTGAATGAACAAATAATGTGTGAAAAGGTTGATGGAGAAAGAGAATCACAGCTTGGCAATGTGGAACAAAGTGAGACACGAGAGGAGACTAATGAGGAAGCTATGATAAAGGAAACAGAAAGGGGAGGTGGAGGAAACTACAAGACACTCCTTAAAGGGATAGTTCACTCAAATTACAAAATGACTTATTGGTTGATTTACCCTGTTGGCAGTCTATGGACAAGGTATGACAGCAAACCATGCTCTGGTTTTGTTTCCCTGGCACTATTTTCCACTGTTTCCAAATGCTAACATTTGAGCATTTATTGCACAAATCCCATTCAAGTCATGATACTGATATTATTTTGTTTGCGCATACCTTTACCATAAACGACTTATAGGGTAAAGAAACCAATATGTAGTCTTGTAATGTAGGTGAACTATGCCTTCAATACAACCTCTTCTCCCACTACCTCGGGTACAATAGAACACAGACGGGGAGCCTATGGCACCATAGGCTGCCCACTAGTGGTGCTACAGGAGACAACAGCCCACTCAGAATGATGCTTTGTGTATGTGACCTACCTGTGAATGTATGTGTGTGCATGTGGTTGCGTGTGTGTGTGTGTGTGTGTGTGTGTGTGTGTGTGTGTGTGTGTGTGTGTGTGTGTGTGTGTGTGTGTGTGTGTGTGTGTGTGTGTGTGTGTGTGTGTGTGTGTGTGTGTGTGTGTGTGTGTGTGTGTGGCGGAGGGTATGAGAATTCCCGACTCCATACTATTGCTATATTTAGCTTGGGCCCCAGTGTGTGCATTCAGTGTTCTGTTAGACTTGAATGAAACCCTCTAATGGACTCCTCTGGCCTTACACACATTGAGGAGAAATGGAGCCCACTGGGAGAGTAAGAGAAGAAAAGTGAAGGACAATGGAGCTAGCTGTATGCTTATGGACTTAATATAACTATGTGCATGAGTGTTGAGAGAAACTCACTGACCCGTTTGTCATTGTAAAAGGCTGGGGCTGTTGAACGCCCTGCCTACTGTTCTATCTCCATAGCTTTCACATGACATCCATGGTAGGCCTCTGCTGGGTGGCTCTGTTAGGTCAAGGTGAAGGTGACTACGGCTGAGCTTCTATAATTAGAGCTGGCAGCCTCACAACTCCATTAGCACTTCTAACAACTTCTCAAGGGAGTTCACGCCTTTAAAAAAAATAAATATAAGAAAACTAATTAAATTCGTTACAAAATGACCCCGAATAAAGTAAGGCAAAGATTTCTGTCCTGGAAACTAGAACATCAAATTCACATGATCAGCTAGAGAGAGAGAGAGAGAGAGAGAGAGAGAGATAGATAGATAGATAGAGAGATAGAGAGAGAGAGAGAGAGAGAGCGAGAGAGCGAGAGAGCGAGAGAGCGAGAGAGAGAGAGAGAGAGAGAGGAGATAGATAGATAGATAGATAGATAGATAGATAGATAGATAGATAGATAGATAGATAGATAGATAGATAGATAGATAGATAGATAGATAGATAGATAGATAGATAGATAGATAGATAGATAGATAGATAGATAGATAGATAGATAGATAGATAGATAGATAGATAGATAGATAGATAGATAGATAGATAGATAGATAGATAGATCATGCAGTTTGCTCTCGGAATCACTCTCAGAGTAGCCTTTTAAACAACTGGCCATTGAATAAAAATACTTTATAGTACAGTACCAGTCAAATGTTTGGACACAGCTACTCATTCAAGGATTTTCTTAATTTTTGACTATTTTCTACATTGTAGAATAACTATGAAATAACATATATAGAATCATGTAGTAACCAAGAAACTGTGAAACAAATCAAAATATATTTGAGATTTGAGATTCTTCAAAGTAGCCACCCTTTGCCTTGATGACAATTTTGCACAATCTTGGCATTCTCTCAACCAGATTCATGAGGTAGTCACCTGGAAGGCATTTCAATTAACAGGTGTGCCTTGTTAAAAATTAATTTGTGGAATTTCTTTCCTTCTTGATGCGTTTGAGCCAATCAGTTGTGTTGTGACAAGGTAGGGGTGGCATACAGAAGATAACCCTATTTGGTAAAAGACCAAGTCCATATTATGGCAAGAACAGCTCAAATAAGCAAAGAGAAATGACAGTCCATCATTACTTTAAGACATGAATGTCAGTCAATCTGGAAAATTTCAAGAACTTTGAAAGTTTCTTCAATGGCAGTCACAAAAACCATCAAGCGCTATGATGAAATTGGCTCTCATGAGGACCGCCTGTCACGCCCTGACCTTAGAGATCCCTTTTATTCTCTATTGTGGTTAGGTCAGGGTGTGACTAGGGTGTGAAATCTACGTTTTCTATTTCTTTGTTGGCCGGGTATGGATGTCAATCAGAGGCAGCTGTCTATCGTTGTCTCTGATTGGGGATCATACTTAAGCAGCCTTTTTTCCACCTTTAGTTTGTGGGATCTTGTTTTTGTGTAGTGCCTGTGAGCAGACCATTACTTTACGTTTTGTTTGCTTCTGTATTTGTTTTGGTGAGTGTGGAACTCTAGGCACGCTGCGCCTTGGTCCATTTCTAACGACGAGCGCAACACCGCCATAGGAAAGGAAGTCTCAGAGTTACCTCTGCTGCACAGGATAAGTTCATTAGAGTTAACTGCACCTCAGATTGTAGCCCAAATAAATGCTTCACGGAGTTCAAGTAACAGACACATCTCAACATCAACTGTTCAGAGGAGACTTTGTGAATCAGACCTTCATGGTCGAATTGCTACAAAAAAACCCGACTAAAGTACACCAATAAGAAGAGGAGACTTGCTTGGGCCAAGAAGCACAAGAAATGGACATTAGACGGGTGGAAATTTGTCCTTAGGTCTGATGAGTCCAAATTTGAGATTTTTGGTTCCAACAGCCATGTCTTTGTGAGACACAGAGTAGGTGAACGGATGATCTCCGCATGTGTGGTTCCAACTGTGAAGCATGGAGGAGGTGTGATGGTGTGGGGGTGCTCTGCTGGTGACACTGTCTGTAATTTATTTAGAATAAATGGCACACTTAACCAGCAAGGCTACCACAGAATTCTGTAGTGATACGCCATCCCATCTGGTTTGCGCTTAGTGTGCATATCATTTGCTTTTCAACAGGATAATGACCCAAAACACACCTCCAGGCTGTGTAAGGGTTATTTGACCAAGAAGGATAGTGATGGAGTGCTGCATCAGATGACCTGGCATCCACAATCACCCGACCTCAACCCAATTGAGATGGTTTGGGATGAGTTGGACCGCAGAGTGAAGGAAAAGCAGCCAACAATATGTTCAGCATATGTGGGAACTCCTTCAAGACTGTTGGAAAATCATACAGTGGGGGAAAAAAGTATTTGATCCTCTGCTGATTTTGTACATTTGCCCACTTACAAAGAAATGATCAGTCTATAATTTTAATGGTAGGTTTATATGAACAGTGAGAGACCGAATAACAACAAACAAATCCAGAAAAAACGCATGTCAAAAATTGTATAAAATGATTTCCATTTTAATGAGGGAAATAAGCATTTGACCCCTCTGCAAAACATGACTTAGTACTTGGTGGCAAAACCCTTGTTGGCAATCACAGAGGTCAGACGTTTCTTGTAGTTGGCCACCAGGTTTGTACACATCTCAGGAGGGATTTTGTCCCACTCCTCTTTGCAGATCTTCTCCAAGTCATTAAGGTTTTGAGGCTGACGTTTGGCAACTCGAACCTTCAGCTCCCTCCACAGATTTTCTATGGGATTAATGTCTGGAGACTGGCTAGGCCACTCCAGGACCTTAATGTGCTTCTTCTTGAGCTACTCCTTTGTTGCCTTGGCCGCGTGTTTTGGGTCATTGTCATGCTCGAATACCCATCCACGACCCATTTTCAATGCCCTGGCTGAGGGAAGGAGGTTCTCACCCAAGACTTGACAGTACATGGCCCCGTCAAATGATGCGGTGAAGTTGTCCTGTCCCCTTAGCAGAAAAACACCCCCAAAGCATAATGTTTCCACCTCCATGTTTGATGGTGGAGATGGTGTTCTTGGGGTCATAGGCAGCATTCCTCCTCCTCCAAACACGGCGTGTTGAGTTGATGCCAAAGAGGTCCATTTTGGTCTCATCTAACCATAACACTTTCACCAGTTGTCCTCTGAATCATTCAGATGTTCATTGGCAAACTTCAGACGGGCATGTATATGTATTCTTGAGCAGGGGGACCTTGCAGGCGCTGCAGGATTTCAGTCCTTCACGGCGTAGTGTGTTACCAATTGTTTTCTTGGTGACAATGGTCCCAGCTGCCTTGAGATCATTGACAAGATCCTCCCGTGCAGTTCTGGGCTGATTCCTCACCGTTCTCATGATCATTGCAACCCCACGAGGTGAGATCTTGCATGGAGCCCCAGGCTGAGGGAGATTGACAGTTCTTAAGTGTTTCTTCCATTTGCGAATAATCGCACCAACTGTTGTCACCTTCTCACCAAGCTGCTTGGCGATGGTTTTGTAGCCCATTCCAGCCTTGAGTAGGTCTACAATCTTGTCCCTGACATCCTTGGAGAGCTCTTTGGTCTTGGCCATGGTGGAGAGTTTGGAATCTGATTGATTGATTGCTTCTGTGGACATATGTCTTTTTTACAGGTAACAAGCTGCGGTTAGAAGCACTCCCTTTAAGAGTGTGCTCCTAATCTCAGCTCGTTACCTGTATAAAAGACACCTGGGAGCCAGAAATCTTTCTGATTGAGAGGGGGTCAAATACTTATTTCCCTCATTAAAATGCAAATCAATTTATAACATTTTTGACATGGGTTTTTCTGGATATTTTTGTTGTTATTCTGTCTCTCACTGTTCAAATAAACCTACCATTAAAATTATAGACTGATCATTTCTTTATCAGTGGGCAAACGTACAAACTCAGCAGGGGATCAAATACTTTTTTCCCCCTCTGTACCTCATGAAGCTCATTGAGAGAATGCCAAGAGTGTCTAAAGCTGTTATCAAGTCAAAGGGTGGCTACTTCGATGAATCTAAAATCTAAAATATATTTGGATTTGTATAACACTTTTTTGGTTACTACATGATTCCATGTGTTATCTCATAATTTTATTGTCTTCACAATTATTCCACAATGTAGAAAATTGGAAAAATAAAGAAATACCCTTGAATGATTAAGTATGTCCAAACTTTTGACTGGTAATGTACAAGAGGATGAACAGCAGATCTAGGAAGCCCATGGCCTTGAGGATAGTATCTGATGGTCCTTCCTTACGAGTTTGTTTATGAGAATGTGTGTGTGTTTTTTTAAAGAATGTGGTCATACGCACATCCTTCAAAAAAGGTAGGTGCTGGGCTAATTATACATAAATGAAAAGAACAGAAAGGCCTGCACACTGTATGCTTGTAATTAACACCTTTGATATCAAAGTTTAAAAATATATATTTTAACTAGGCAAGTCAGTTAAGAACAAATTCTTATTTTCAATGACGACCTAGGAACACTGGGTTAAATGCCTTGTTCAGGAGCAGAACGACAGATTTTTACCTTGTCAGCTCAGGGATTCAATCTTGCAACCTTTCGGTTACAGGTCCAACGCTCTAACCACTAGGCTACCTGCCGCCCCAAACGTCTGACCCGTTTGGCCTACGTCGGGTCAAATGGGTCCATAGGAACAGACAGACAGGCCTTTCTGTTCTTTTAATATGTGTGGTTTTGTCTCAGGGTGTGTGGTACGTGTGTCATGTGTACAGCACTAGTATTGTGTTTAGTAATTTGACCACTTCTAGAGAGTGCTGTTGTTCAGCTGCTCTGTGTATAAAGTGGCTATCCCTGTGTTATTGATGCAAAATGGAAGCATTAGAGTAACTATGACCCTGCAGATGGGGCCTATGTTGGACATGAGCCTGAACTCAAATGACTGCTGTGTATGTGTCTGAGAACACATGGTGCTAATACCTCTGCCTACATTACAATACACCAGTGCTGGATTTTTTTAGCATGCGCCACACGCTTCTCCATTGTCCCCTGCTAAAAGGTTCAGGACGGAGGGGAGAGGGGGCTGGAGGCTGGGGGCTGGGGGTAAGTGTGACAGTCTCGTTGTAAAAGTTAAATTGCCCTTAAATAGTGTGGGATAAATTAGCTTCCTTTGGAGCAGCCTGTTGCCACTACTGTGCTTCTTTCTCTACAGATAAACGCACAACTAACACACACCCACATACATCACACACACACACACACACACGTTCCCAGAAGACAGGAGCACGGGGTATCTGCCAATGGAGACATCTGCTTAACCTGAGAATGGGGGGTCAAAGGTTGCCTCCCTCCATGGAACGTTTTGAGCTGTCAGGCTGCGCATTCAATTGGGATGTGTGTGTGTGTGTGTGTGTGTGTGTGTGTGTGTGTGTGTGTGTGTGTGTGTGTGTGTGTGTGTGTGCGCACGTGTGTTTGGGGGATGAGGGATGATGTTATTCATGGATGTTAGTAGTGTCCAGCCCAACAGCATTATCGATCATTTGGCCTGGTCTATTAATGAGATAAACAGGGTGTAAGCTGGCTTTCGATAGGGCAATAATTTAGCTGGGCCTGAGGAGGGTACACAGCCACCCACTGCTGCACACAAACACAGCGATTAACTGTCACATGACCCGACGCCACCAAAAAGAGGAGGAGGGAAAGGAAGAGGAGGAGGATGAGGTGGAGGAGGAAGAGGAGGATGAGGCAGCGGAAGAGGAGGAGAAGGAGGAGGAGAAGAAGAAAGATTAGGAGTAGGAGGAGGAGGAGGAGAGGAAGAGCGTGAGCCAGGGAACATTTCCATTCCACTAAGAGGGACAGATGGCATTGCCATGGAATCCAACACTCATGACCCTGGCAGTGGATCAGGGTCCGATCCTATCATGCCCACTTGGCTGATGCTGGAGGACAGCGCTTGGGTTTCCCATGTCACCCATTCATATGCAGTCAGCTAGGCAGACTTAGGGTAAGGGTTATGACTTGGGTGAGGGTTGAGCCAGGCTGTGGACAAAAAGCTGGGGTTAGGGTTCATTATTGCCCTGCATTCTCTTTCACTACTCTCTCTCACTCTCTTTTTTTCTACATCTATCTCTTCCCTCTGTATTTCAGGAAGGCAACAGCACCGATCAATGTTCCTGCTGAGACAGACGCCACAAGACTTCATTACACTGTGACTGAGTCTATGTAATCGAATAGACAGATAGTATCACCTTCCCAACACTATGATGCCACAAAGTTCTGTATGATGACAACAGATGCCTCATTCTTTCATGGTACAGGTGGTATGGTACCTCTCATCTCTTGTTGTAAATTACTGACGTCACAGTATAATGGCATGAAAAACCACACTCTCTGTACTTGAGACTGAAGAGTACAGACAGAGTACAGACCAGACCACTCCCTGATAGTGCTGGTACAATGGTGGGGGACTGTAAGTGGGTAAAGGGCATGTGAGAGACAACCTCGGAGGAAGGAAGTGAAATCCGTAGATTATATTAATGAGGACAGCAAAGAGAAACACATGGTTACATAGGAAAGTCTACCAACACAGTTACACCTATGAAGTTTCTGTACACTTAGTTCACTGACAACCCCAGGATCCACTGAACCCAAACAGTAAAATGAAAGAGGCCATAATGCAACTACAATGGCTGAGATATTCCCTCAGAGACTCTGTTCCTCCCACAGGGACTATTACCATACACTCAGTCTAAATTGTCTGTAACCTTTATCTGATGCCCTGCTCACCACACACATACACACAGACCTCTGGGACAGGGGACAGTGGCGAGATAAGACTAATTACACATAAAACACAACACCACGACACAGACAACATGACATACAAACAAGGAAATGGATACTTCCTGTTTATGCACACACAGGCACGGATACACAAGCGGACGCACGCACGCACACACACACACACACACACACACACACACACACACACACACACACACACACACACACACACACACACACACACACACACACACACACACACACACAGGGGGTTGATGATCAAATGTAAAGCACTGGATTACACTTAATCCTGAGATTATGCCTTTCTCTGTTCCTTAAATGTAAATATTTGCCTTTTTCCACAGTATGAGATGGACCACAGAAATGATAGCTCCTCCCCTGTCCAGAGGGAAAGGATTCACATCACATGATGAATGAAGCTGCTATGTTTCTCACAGACACACAATATACACTCATATGGTCCATCTCTTCTGAGACTGCTACTCCCTTATCAGGGTTTCACACTCAATGATCATTGACTCAAGTCAATGATTTAAAAAAAATCAAATGTAGGCTACTTAAGATTGGCAACCAGAATTACCCAGGCAAGCAGCTGTTTGGACCTCCACCCTGGACATGGGATCTTATCTCAGAGGCCGACCCAAAACAACGTGGTCGCCGCAGGAGATGCAGACGGAGCGGCCTATTGGTCAGACTCAGAAGGCGAGCACACCATCCACTGTCCCGAGCATATTACTCGCCAATGTCCAATCTCTAGATAACAAGGTGGACGAAATCAGGGCACGAGTTGCCTTCCAGAGAGACATCAGAGATTGTAACATTCTCTGTTTCACGGAAACATGGCTCACTCTGGATATGTTGTCAGGGTCGGTACAGCCACCCGGTTTCTTCATGCATCGTGCCAACAGAAACAAACATCTCTCTGGTAAGAAGAAGAGCGGGGGTGTATGCCTTATGATTAATGACTCATGGTGTAATCACAACAACATACAGGAACTTAAGTCCTTTTGTTCACGTGACCTAGAATTCCATACAATCAAATGCCGACCGCATTATCTTCCAAGAGAATTCTCTTCGAATATAGTCATGGCTGTGTATTGGGCTGCCGGCCCAGACGGCATCCCTAGCCGCATCCTCAGAGCATGCTCAGACCAGCTGATTGGTGTGTTTACAGACATATTCAATCAATCCCTGTCCCAGTCTGTTGTCCCCACATGCTTCAAGATGGCCATCATTGTTCCTATTCCCAAGAAAGCTAAGGTAACTGAACTAAATGACTATTGCCCCGTTGCACTCACTTATGTCATCAGACTAGTCAAGGAGCATATCACCTCCACCCTACCTGATACCCTAGACCCACTCCAATTTGCTTACCACCCCAATAGGTCTACTGACGATGCAATCGCCATCACACTGCACACTGCCCTATCCCATCTGGACAAGCGGAATACCTATGTAAGAATGCTGTTCATTGACTACAGCTCAGCATTTAATACCATAGTACCCTCCAAACTCGTCATTAAGCTCGAGACCCTGGGTCTCGACCCCGCCCTGTGAAACTGGCTCCTGGACTTCCTGACGGGCCGCCCCCAGGTTGTGAGGGTAGGAAACAACATCTCCACCCCACTGATCCTCAACACTGGGGCACCCAAAGAGTGCGTTCTCAGTCCTCTCCTGTACTCCCTGTTCACCCATGACTGCGTGGCCATGCAAGCTTCCAACTCCATCATCAAGTTTGCAGACGACACAACAGTGGTAGGCTTGATTACCAACAACAACGAGACGGCCTACAGGGAGGAGGTGAGGGCCCTCGGAGTGTGGTGTCAGGAAAATAACCTCTCAATCAATGTCAACAAAACAAAGAAGATGATCGTGGACTTCAGGAAACAGAGGAGGGAGCACCCCCAAATCCACATTGACGGGACAGTAGTGGAGAAGGTTCCTCGGCGTACTCATCACGGACAAACTGAAATGGTCCACCCACACAGACAGCTTGAGGAAGAAGGCGCAACAGCGCCTCTTCAACCTCAGAAGGCTGAAGAAATTTGGCTTGTCACCTAAAACACTCTCAACCTTTTACAGATGCACAATAGAGAGCATCCTGTTGGGCTTTATCACCGCCTGTTACGGCAACTGCACCGCCCACAACCGTAAGGCTCTCCAGAGGGTAGTACGGTCTGCACAACGCATCAACGGGGGCAAACTACCTGCCCTCCAGGACACTTATAGCACCCGATGTCACAGGAAGGCCAAAAAGATCCTCAAGGACAACAACCACCCAAGCCACTGCCTGTTCACCCCGCTATCATCCAGAAGGCGAGGTCAGTACAGGTGCCTCAAAGCTGGGACCGAGAGACTGAAAAACAGCTTCTATCGCAAGGCCATCAGACTGTTAAACAGCCATCACTAACATAGAGAGGCTGCTGCCAACATACAGACTCAAATCTCTGGCCATTTTAATAAATGGACTTAATAAAGGTATCACTAGTCACCTTAAATAACGCCATTTTAATAATGTTTACATATCCTACATCACTCATCTCATATGTATATACTGCTCTACACCATCTACTGCATCTCGCCTATGCCGCACAGGCCATCGCTCATCCATACATTTATATGCACATATTCTTATTCATCCCTTACATTTGTGTGAATAAGGTAGTTGTTGTGAATTTATTAGATAGCTTGTTAGATATTACTGCATTGTCGGAACTAGAAGCACAAGCATTTCACTACACTCGCATTAACATCTGCTAACCATGTTTATGTGACCAATAAAATTTGATTTGATTTGACACTCTTAGAAAAATAGGGTTCCGAAAGGGTTCTTCGGCTGTCCCCATAGATTTCTAGTTTTGCTTCCAGGTTGAACTATTTTGGGTTCCATGTAGAACCCTCTGTGGAAAGGGTTTTACATGCAACCCAAAAGGGTTCTACCTGGAACCAAAAAGGGTTCTACCTGGAACCAAACAGAGTTCTTCAATGGGTTTTCCTATGGGGACAGCCGAAAAAATGTTTTAGGTTCTACATAGCACCTTTTTTTCTAAGAGTGTACCTCTTATAATCCCTCAGATGAAAGGGTCAGGTGTGTACTCGAGTCTACACATCCCTTTAACTCTGTCAGTCAGTCAATTCCCTCCCTATCCACTGACATTCCAGCCCCTGCTCTTTGGTACTGTACACATCAGATGGTATCTGTCACATGGCCCACATATGCCACACAATGGCTGAACTGTGGAACTGGAGCAGATTTCTTTCCAGTGTTTGTAAAACTAAGAATTGTCTTGAACATTTCAAGGAAACTACCAGAGAAAACAGTTATAGTGTTTCTTTTTTTTTACATGTACATTTCCCCTGTATTGACTATTGATTTGCAATAATTAACTACAGGTACTCTGCTGTTGGACATGTGCTTTTGTGTACCATGGGGCATTGTATGACTGGATCACTACCAGCACCAGCTCCACAAAAACCCATACGTCGATACTGTAGACTGCTCACACACATGCATGCAAGCATTCTCTCTCTCTCTCTCTCTCACACACACACACACACACACACACACACACACACACACACACACACACACACACACACACACGCACACACACACAAACACACACGTACACTCACACACACAGCTCTTCTCCTGAGGCACGGCTCCATCTGCCGGGAGAGTAACAGCTTGGTAATCCCATTCAGACGTCAATCCCCCACCTTCTCGTCTCCAGCAACACTGACCCCTGCAGGTCCAGGCCGAGAGCTGCATCTAACCGATATGTGTCAAACTGAGTCACACACGCCTGCCCACAAGCTATACACATATTCACAGCAGTGTTCCCTACTGTCGAGGACAGAGTACTACAGGATATGAATGCATGATACTGGGATGCTGTGACAATTGTAACCATAACAACAGGATCTCACATTGTGTACAGTGTCACACCCAACCCACATCCACATTACACAGCTGTGTTAGGAGCCGACACAGAGACACTGTCTATCTGTTTATAGCACTTCAGAACAGGTGTTATTTTCTACTATATCTGAATGTGATGGTGATGATGATGAGGAGTAGGACGAAGGAGGGTTATGAAAACGCTGATTATCATCCAATTAGGTTACTCTATTCAACAACCCCTTTCCTCTTTTTATTATGGATCAACTCTGTATTCCTTCTCCTTTCTCCCATGATCATCCTTTTTCCATGTAACGTGCTGGAATCCAGACGTCGGATGCACTTCAACACTTCAACAAACCACTTCCCCCCTCCCCATGTTTTTCTCTAACCAGAGACTGAAAAGTACTCTGTGAGAAAAGCCCACTACTTACTAAAAGAGAAATATGCTCCTCTCCCGCCTTCTCTCTGTACTGCATGTAAAGAGGTCACCGAGGGCGAGGGTATCAAATGACATGGAATGTTTTATTTTGTGTGTGTGTGTGTGTGTGTGTGTGTGTGTGTGTGTGTGTGTGTGGGGGGGGGGGAGGAGAAACAGACCGGCAGAGGGAGAGAGAGACTGGGTTAGTAAGTGTGTTACTCTTATTATATGAATTGTCTCAAGATTGTAAATAAACACAGTGACTCGTGTCCATACACACACACTCATACTCTCATACACACTCATACTCTCATACACACTCATACTCTCACACACACATTCATACTCGCATACACACTCATACTCTCACACACACTCATACTCTCATACACACTCATACTCTCATACACACTCATACTCTCATATACACTCATACTCTCACACACACTCATACTCTCATACACACTCATACTCTCATACACACTCATACTCTCATATACACTCATACTCTCACACACACTCATACTCTCATACACACTCATACTCTCACACACACTCAGACAAAAGCTCATTGTATGCCCCAGGGAGAGGCAGCAGCGGGGGAGACGCTGAGCTGAGTTGAATGTAGTATGATTAGAAACAGACGTTGTGCAACTGGAGCCAAAACCCGAAGATCTGAGGCTACACTGCTACACTGCTACACTGCTACACTGCTACACTGCTACACTGCTACAGATATGTTAGGAATACAGAAGAAGAGACACAATCCACCGAGAAATCCACGAGGAGACTTTACCATAATGAGACCAACGTTAGACTGCTCTCCCTCTCTCTGTCTCTCTACCACACAGATACGCACACATACGGTCAGGACCAGTATGACGGTATGATGTGGCGATGGCTTCAAGAGGCCAGACAGTTAGTGTCACGTTGGGTGTCTAGTCCTACCGGTCCTTCAGGATGAACAGGATTACACCGGTATTGTCTCCTCAGAAGAACTGAGGATGACCTGGCAACACCTCAGTCCCCCTGCCTTTCACCCCCTTTTCTTTCTTCCTTTTAACTCCCTCCTGCTCGCCTGTGCCACCACTACCCACTTCCCCAACCCTCTCTCCTTGGTTCCATGTCCTCCAGTTCCCTAATGTGTCTGAATTGTCCCTCTAAACCACCTCCCTTTGTTTCAGCTTTAGTTTCTTCTTCTTCTTTCCCCCCTTCCGGTTCCACCTCCCTTTCCCAAACTCAATCTAACTTTTCTCATTTGGGACAGAGTTTGCACTCTCTTTTTCATCACTCTCTCTAAAGAGATTTCACAGGAATAACCTTCATTTAACTCCAGAGCTTACAGCTAGAACTCAGAGACCGTGTCCCCAATGTTCTCTCCCCATATGCCCAAAATAACCCACCCCCCACCCCCCAATCCATAGACACACTCACATACAAAACTGTGCGTGGGGATGAGAGGAGATTTAGCCCTCACTGGTGTGTGTGTGTATGTGTGTGTCCACTATCCCAGCAGAGCCCCAGTAGGAGGGCTGTAATCGTGGGGGGGACCCCCAGTCCCAACATCCTCAACCCTGACATCCCTGTCCTCGGCTCACCACTGTGTCCTACCCTGATAAGAGGATTTACCATCTCCCTCTCGCTCCCTTTTTCATTTATCTCTATCTCTCTCTCTTTACAAACCCCATGTCATTTAGCTCCACATAAATACCTTCCAAGGATGACACATTGTGTGTATTTTTGTGTCTAAAGATGTTTCTTATCGTGTGGATTGTGGCCAGTGTGCTGGTATTTGTGTGGAAACTGTGTGGAATGAGTAGTATTGCTGATAAGGAATCAGCTTACTTCAAGGCTCTTTCCAGCAGGCTGCATTCCAGCAGTAGGCATGCAGTCTGGGTAGAGGAAGTGTTCTGTGGGCTTGGAGCTCCCCCAACTGGCTTCTACAGAGACCATGCAGGCCTGAGGAAAAGCCTATTATAAACCAGGTTACTACTGTAATCATAAACACAGGATTTTGGCTGACAACAAATGACAAACACACACCCTAATTGCACAAATTCAAAACACAAAGGGCTGTTTGAGGAATAAACAAATATGTTCCTTTTGATTTGCATGTTGGGAACGCGGCTCATTTCCAATGTAAATGATGTTATGACATATGAAAGGGCTGAGACAAACAGAAAGGGGGAAGTGTGTGTGTGTGTGTGTGTGTGTGTGTGTGTGTGTGTGTGTGAGTGAGTGAGTGAGTGAGTGAGTGAGTGAGTGAGTGAGTGAGTGAGTGAGTGAGTGAGTGAGTGAGTGAGTGAGTGAGTGAGTGAGTGAGTGAGTGAGTGAGTGAGTGAGTGAGTGAGTGAGTGAGTGAGTGAGTGAGTGAGTGAGTGAGTGAGTGAGTGTATATTGTTCATTACAAGAGTCAGACTGTGGTATATGACTCAGGCTGCTGGATGGCTAAAATAGACTCCGGACTACAATTGAGTCTTTGTTATCTCAGGATACAAGAGTGAACTTGTCCCTGACATTCGTCTATGAAGTCAACAGAGTGGATGTCCCTGGCTTTGCCACGTGAGTTTCACATGATCACTGAGCATGTGAGTCACAAACTGAACACAGTGGACAGAAAGTAAGGCCTGAAGTATACAAAGAGTATGTCCCCTACATTTAGCAGACACTTTTATCCAGAGCAACTTACAGGAGCATTTAGGGTTAAGTGACAGTTGTGGCTGCTTTGTGTGATGTATTGTCTCTACCTTCTTGCCCTTTGTGCTGTTGTCTGTGCCCAATAATGTTTGTACCATGTTTTGTGCTACTACCATGTTGTGTTGCTACCATGTTGTTGTTATGTTGTGTTGCTATCATGCTGTGATGTCATGTGTTGCTGCCTTGCTATGTTGTTGTCTTAGGTCTCTCTTTATGCGGTGTTGTGTTGTCTCTCTTGTCGTGATGTGTGTTTTGTCCCATATTTATATGTTATTTATTCATTTATTTATTTTAATCCCAGCCCCCGTCTCCGCAGGAGGTCTTTTGCCTTCTGGTTGTCCGTCATTGTAAATATGAATTTGTTCTTAACTGACTTGCCTAGTTAAATAAAGGTTAAATAAAATTTCAAAAAGAAGGAAAAAAGTGCCTTGCTCAAAGGCACATCAACAGCCATTTCACCTGTTCTGCTCGGGATTCAAACCAGCAACCTATTGGTTACATGCCCAGTGATCTTAAATGCTAAGCTGCCTGTCACCCTTCTCATCTCAAATTAGACTTACCATATTTTAAAGATCAAGTTGAGTAGCATGTGTGTGAAGTGAAGTAATGACTGAGTTATATAGGTGTGTGAAGTGAAGTAATGACTGAGTTATATAGGTGTGTGAAGTGAAGTAATGACGGGGGGGAGTGGTATGAGGGAGAGGTGTGTGAAGTAATGAGTGAGTTATATAGGTGTGTGAAGTGAAGTAGACTGGTGGTGGAGTGGTATGAGGGGTAGGTGTGTGAAGTGAGGAGTAATGGGGGAGTGAGTTGGGAGTATAGGTGTGTGAAGTGAAGTGAGTGAGTTATATAGGTGTGTCAAGTGAAGTAATGACTGAGTTATATAGGTGTGTCGGAAGGCGGGGGGGGCACCTCAACATTTGTTTACCACCTGCCACACACAGGCTGGTTTGCATGTGGAGTAATCACTCCATCAGGTTCAGAACATGGAGGAGTGTGGAAGAGGGAGAGACATGTGAGGGGTAAGGACACACGGAGCGGACTGACAGCTACAGTGTCCGTGGTTGGGGAGTGAGAGAGGAAAGAGAGGAAACCCTAGTGTTAGGTTATGTCTGGTGAGCAGCGGGAGAGAGAGCAGGCAGGGAGAACTCCATGAATAGACACAGCACTGTGACTCAGTGCTGTTACAAACAAGTGGCTAACTGGACAAGGAAACAATATGAGAGAACACACACATGCAGATACTTATTTCCCCATATACTTCCTACTTGTATTTGAACTCAGGCCTGCTAAACAATGACTGCAAACTATACAATTGCACTGTGACGTCGTACAGTACATCCATAATCCAATGAAACGCTTCAGCTTTAATGGAGCTACCACCTGTTACCCCAGTCATTCATCACCATAGCACCATGATCCTGGGCCAATGAGCTACCCTGTATTCACTAGCATTTTTTCTGTCCAAATTCCCCCTTCAATTTGCCTTCATATAGCACTATGACTATATGGTATAAAGTGTTAAATCCCTTTACCTAATCTCAGTGCTACAAGTCTTCACCTGTGTTCTTTATACATAAACTCTGGCAGCTGACCCAGGGCTTATACGTTTTGTGACCAGGGGTCACACCAGCAGCTGGGACTCTTTAAGAGAATCCCTCTTCCCCCACCCCTCTGCCTGCCTGCTCTGGGGTCTACAGGCAGACACAGAGAGGACTCCAAACTCTGAGAGCAGCAGAATGCCCTGAATGGAGGAACAGCTGTTGCTCAGACTACAGGACCATGTAAAGAGCAGTGTTCTGCAATTCAGCATAGCCAATTGTGATGATAGTAAAGTCTAAAAACAAGTGGCTGTGTGTGCTACAGTTTATTATTGTGTCATTACACTGCAGGCTATACTGTGACTATTATTGTGTGTAAGTGCTTGTGGGCCAGTATTTATCACACGTTTGTTGTGTATGACAGCATCCTTTATGAGAATCGAGGTCAAACCCTCAGGCCCTCAGGCCTCATGCAACCATGTGACTGGTGCAGCTTCCACCTGACCTTGGATGAGACTGTCTCTTTATACATCTATCTAGTGTGTGTGTGTGTGTGTGTGTGTGTGTGTGTGTGTGTGTGTGTGTGTGTGTGTGTGTGTGTGTGTGTGTGTGTGTGTGTGTGTGTGTGTGTGTGTGTGTGTGTGTGTGTGTGTGTGTGTGTGTGTGTGTGTGTGTGTGGTGTGCTTATAAATGAGTGATGGTATGACATCCTCAGCCCAGAGAAAGTGAGGAGCATCATTAGCCTGTGGATTTATGATACAGACAGTTTGATAGGGCGAACTGTGGGCGGAATTGGAGAGAGAGCACACAGGGAGAGGAGAGACAGATGGGAGACTTCACTGATCCAGCTCTGCTCTCACCACACTGAATCAAAGAGCAGTGCCAGCCTATTTAAATCCTCCCAACCCCTACTCCGGCCTCGCCTGGCTACAGTCTGTGTGTGTGTGTGAAAGAGAGAGAGAGGTGCTGAAGAGCATGTGTGTGAGTATGTGTGAGTCCCAGTGAATGAGGATAAGTGGAAGAGGTCCTGTCTTCAATGGGGGACCACATGAGAGAACGAACGCATGAATTCCTGTACGGAAGTAGTAGACATTGGAATGTGTGTAGACAGTGTAAAAACAAACTGTAGTAAGTGGGTTCAGTGTAGGGGGTGTTTAAATGGCTGTGATGTTCTCACCCAGTGTTAGACTCTCTCTTTCATGGTTAAACATTACCCCCTACTGCATTCTTCTGGAACTGACACCGACCAGAGACAGACAGAAAGGTTCTATTCAGTCTTATTGTGGTAATGACCACGTACGTCATAAATCACAGACAGAGACCCATGATGGTCCTCCTGATTTCACTCAGCTGATCCTCTGCTCTCGGCCCTGGATACACACACTGAATGGGCCTCTGTGTGACCGGCTCAGATCCTAAACAGAATTATAGACACAAGGTCTATGATAAAACTGCTGCTAATGGATCTAGTCAATCAGGAGCAGTTAAAACATGTACATTTAACACACACACACACACTCACACACACACACACACTCACACACACACACACACACACACACACACACACACACACACACACACACACACACACACACACACACACACACACACACACACACACACACACACACACACACAACAAGGCTATGCTATGAGATAAAACAGTCACACAATAACTCATATGCTGAACACCCACACATTCCATGTATAACTCAGCCACTGTAATCACTCCTTCCTCGCTCCTCCTTTATCCCTCTGTCGTTTGTGATTTCCTTAAAAGGCCTGAATCAGTGAGGCAGGCCAGCAAGCCAAGGAAAGAGAGGGAGGGAGTTAGGGGGAGTTACCCTGGACTGTTTTCCTGGACTGAGTTGCATTCATTGTGTGAATGTGTTGCAATGCTGCTATGTGTAACTACACCTCCACACACTTTCTGCCTAAACACACAGAGAGAACTCTAAAGAGTCGTCTCTCTGTGAATACTACCACTGCTCTCCTCTCATATGGTCAGAACTTTCTCTGAATAGAGGTCACGTGTTCCACTCTATTGATCCCACAGCAGTCGAGCATGACACAAGAGCGTCCTCTACTGGTCACTAACAGGAACTGCAGCGCTGACCCTCCCTTGTCAAATGCTGCTCTGTACACGTTGTACTGCCAACAGTTAATAATTCACGGAACAGAACAGTAAACATCATTGTGAAGACCAAACTGTGTTGCAATATTTTTGTAAGTGTGAATGGAGGAATCAGTTAACTACTGAAAAGTGAAACACACTGATTTCTGAAAAGAGTTCATCAAAGTTACAACAGCAACGGTGAAAACGGTCTAAACCAATAAGCTTTTTTGTACTTTGTAATATAAAGTGGACACAATAACTGGGAAGATACAACGACAGCATATACGTTGTTATTCTTATCCACTGTGTGTGAGTGACTATGCGTATGAGTCAGCAGATATGAATGCTTATTCTTCATAATCAAAGTTTAGCCTGTTCTTCAACAAATCTGTGCAGTCCAGTCCCTTTAAACGTTAAATCCCCTCACAATAACAGTGTATGTGGGCGCTTGGCGTGGGGGGGGGGGGGGGGGTGTTTGTCTTTATGAGGTGGAGGGTGTCATGTTTACAGGTCACTATGGTACTGGTTGCTAGGGGTAACTGCACAAAGGAAAGGGAGGGGTGGGGGCTGACTCACTGAAAGGCCTCTTGTCATCCTGTTTTCAAGAGAAAGGCAGGAAGAAAATGGAGGCAGCTGGGAATCAGGAAATGTCTGCCTCACTGGCAGATGGCCGGGTGAGGCCAGGGAGAGGGGGGCGCGCAAGGAGGGCGGGGTCCTGACAGGAAATGGGAGGGCTAGGCGGGAGGGGAGGGATTAGGGGCGGGGTTTAGGTGCTGCTCACTTGCGCACATCTGGTGTCTGTTTTATGCAACTGCAGGCTGAAATCCTTTAAAATGAACTGTTTAAACTTTAAAGTTAGAAATATTCATGTTAAGATAAAAATAAAAATAAGTAAGTCTTCTCTAAAAATAGATCTGGTTTGTAGGCAAAACGTATTGACTTTCATATGTATGTGGACTTCTAGTTAGGACATAGGGAAAAAAAGAGATTCAGCTATAGGCCTATACATACATTTAGGAATTGTGGTTTAGTATTCGGTATTTATTAGGATCCCTAATTAGCTGCTGCGATGCAGCGGCTACTCTTCCTGGGGTCCGAACAGGAAACAACACAACAAATGAAATACATAACATACATAAATATACATACATAGCACTACATTTCCATTAGAATTTAGCCATTCAGCAGACACTCCCATCTAGACAGACCCACGGCTAGTGCATTCAACTCAAGATAGCCAGGCGAGACAACCAAATATCAGTCGTATCCCAACCACGTATTACATAAATGATACAATACATAACACAATGCAAAACAATACAAAATGCATCACAGTCCCCATCCTGCCGTTAGGTGTTCTTTTATCTGTTTTTTGAATCTGGTTTGATAGTGCAAAAGTGAAATTGAACGATGTTATGTTTGTTGTGAGAGGCTATATCAACTAATATTGCACATTGTCTATAAACTTAAAACTTGCTATTAGAAAAAAAAGGAAAACTAAATATCCTTACTGACATCAATGCATAGCAAATACAGTACCAGCCAAAAGTTTGAACACACCTACTTATCAAGGGGTTTTCTTTATTTTTACTATTTTCTAAATTGTAGATAATAGTGAAGACATCAAAACTATGAAATAACACATATGGAATCAAGTAGTAACCAAAAAAGTGTTTAACAAATGTAAATGTATTTTATATTTGAGATTCTTCAAAGTAGCCACCCTTTGCCTTGATGACAGCTTTCCTTACTCTTGGCATTCTCTCAACCAGCTTCATGAGGTAGTCACCTGGAATGCATTTCAATTAACAGGTCTGCCTTGTTAAAAGTTAATTTGTGGAATTTCTGAGCCAATCTGTTGTGTTGTGACAAGATAGGGGTGGTATACAGAAGATAGCCCTATTTGGTATAAGACCAAGTCCATATTATGGCAAGAACAGCTCAAATAAGCAAAGAGAAACGACAGACCGTCATTACTTTAAGACATGACGGTAAGTCAATGCGGAAAATTTCAAGAACTTTTCATGTTTATACAAGTGCAGTCGCAAAAACCATCAAGCTCTATGATGGAACTGGCTCTCATGAGGACCGCCACAGGAAAGGAAGACCCAGAGTTAACTGCACCTCAGATTGCAGCCCAAATAAATGCTTCACAGAGTTCAAGTAAAAGACACATCTCAACATCAACTGTTCAGAGGAGATTGCGTGAATAAGGCATTCATGGTCGAATTGCTTCAAAGAAACCACTACTAAAGGACACCAATATGAAGAAGAGACTTGCTTGGGCCAATAAACACGAGCAATGGACATTAGACTGGTGGAAATCTGTCCTTTGGTATGATGAGCCTAAATTTGACATTTTTGGTTCCAACCACCGTGTCTTTCTGAGACGCAGAGTAGGTGAACGGACGATCTCTGCATGTGTGGTTCCCACCATGATGCATGGAGGAGGAGGTGTGTTAGTGTGGGGGTGCTTTGCTGGTGACACTGTCAGTGATTTATTATACACTTAACCAGCATGGCTACCATAGCATTCTGCAGCGATACGCCATTTCATCTGGTTTGCGCTTAGTGGGACTGTCATTTGCTTTTGACTTTTCAACAGGACAATGACACAAAACATACCTCCAGGCTGTGTAAGGGCTATTTGACCAAGAAGGAGAGTGATGGAGTCCTGCATCAGATAATCTGGCCTCTACAATCACCTGACCTCAACCCAATTGAGATGTTTTGCGATGAGTTGGAGGAAAAGGAAAATGTAGGAACTTCCTCAAGACTGTTGGAAAAGCATTCTAGGTGAAGCTGGTTGAGAGAATGCCAAAGCTGTCATCAAGGCAAAGGATGGCTACTTTCAAGAATCTCAAATATAAAATATATTTAGATTTGTTTAACACTTTTTTGGTTACTACATAATTGCATATGTGTTATTTCATAGTTTTGATGTCTTTGCTATTATTCTACAATGTAGAATATAGTAAAAATAAAGAAAAACCCTTGAATGAGTAGGTGTGTCCAAACTTTTGACTGGTACTGTATATGTGTTAACATGGTGAAGTATAGGCCTATACGTAATACCTTATTTCTAAAATAAAATAGTTATTTAAAAAGTCTAAAACATGCATTAAACCAGACTGGGTAGGCCAATATTACAGTACATTGTTTATTGTACTTGTAAATATTTTCTAACTGTAACGTTTAAAAACATTCTATATGATTCTATTTAACTTCACTTGGCTAAAAATACCCCAAATACATATAACCTGAAATGGTTGGATCATTTTCATCCATCAAACCATTCACATAATAGGTCTGTGTTGACTGAATCCATCCCCTATGATCAAAGAACACACAACGAACTGTGGGAATCTACTACCCCCAACTGGTCAAAGTGAATATTGCAGCATGTGTTGTTGAAAAGTGTGTGTGTGTGTGTGTGTGTGTGTGTGTGTGTGTGTGTGTGTGTGTGTGTGTGTGTGTGTGTGTGTGTGTGTGTGTGTGTGTGTGTGTGTGTGTGTGTGTGTGTGTGTGTGTGATATATATTTATATGTAAATCATCAAACATCCTGTAGTTTGCAGGGAGTTGCATAAAAACGACATCTCCCTCCTCCAGCTGTAGTATGACGGTATTGGATGCATACCTAAACTGCCCATGGTTACCCCACTCCCCTGTATGAATTATCTGTTGTTCATTCTTGAACAGTGTTAGGCCCATAACAGTGGAATGGAGATATGCACCAATAGTGAAGCCGAAGTAGTAGGCCCCTCTCACCGGTGCTGTGAAGACACCTGGATGAGAAGAAAGTCATGGAGGGATCAGTGCAGACCTCAGTCAATACTTGTGCTGCTTTACATGGCTAGACCATATAAACCCTCTTCTACTGATTGCACAAAACAACATATTCAACTTGAACATGTAACACCATTGGGACACCATCGTCAAAGGCTCTATTAATATTCGACAAGTTCATTTCAAACCATAACGTATTTGGGTAATATTTGGTTGAGACGTTGATCAATGAGATTCCAACCTATTTTCACCCACTCAAAAAGACAGCTAGAAGTTTGTTGAATTCCCAATGTGTAACTATGCTTTCAACCATCTAAAAGAACAACCAAATTCCAATGGGAATACAATATACACTGCTCAAAAAAATAAAGGGAACACTAAAATAACACATCCTAGATCTGAATGAATGAAATAATCTTATTAAATACTTTTTTCTTTACATAGTTGAATGTGCTGACAACAAAATCACACAAAAATAATCAATGGAAATCCAATTTATCAACCCATGGAGGTCTGGATTTGGAGTCACACTCAAAATTAAAGTGGAAAACCACACTACAGGCTGATCCAACTTTGATGTAATGTCCTTAAAACAAGTCAAAATGAGGCCCAGTAGTGTGTGTGGCCTCCACGTGCCTGTATGACCTCCCTACAACGCCTGGGCATGCTCCTGATGAGGTGGCGGATGGTCTCCTGAGGGATCTCCTCCCAGACCTGGACTAAAGCATCCGCCAACTCCTGGACAGTCTGTGGTGCAACGTGGTGTTGGTGGATGGAGCGAGACATGATGTCCCAGATGTGCTCAATTGGATTCAGGTCTGGGGAACGGGCGGGCCAGTCCATAGCATCAATGCCCTCCTCTTGCAGGAACTGCTGACACACTCCAACCACATGAGGTCTAGCATTGTCTTTTATTAGGAGGAACCCAGGGCCAACCGCACCAGCATATGGTCTCACAAGGGGTCTGAGGGTCTCATCTCGGTACCTAATGGCAGTCAGGCTACCTCTGGCGAGCACATGGAGGGCTGTGCGGCCCCCCAAAGAAATGCCACCCCACACCATGACTGACCCACCGCCAAACCGGTCATGCTGGAGGATGTTGCAGGCAGCAGAACATTCTCCACGGCGTCTCCAGACTCTGTCACGTCTGTCACATGTGCTCAGTGTGAACCTGCTTTCATCTGTGAAGAGCACAGGGCGCCAGTGGCGAATTTGCCAATCTTGGTGTTCTCTGGCAAATGCCAAACGTCCTGCACGGTGTTGGGCTGTAAGCACAACCCCCACCTGTGGACGTCGGGCCCTCATACCACCCTCATGGAGTCTGTTTCTGACCGTTTGAGCAGACACATGCACATTTGTGGCCTGCTGGAGGTCATTTTGCAGGGCTCTGGCAGTGCTCCTCCTGCTCCTCCTTGCACAAAGGCGGAGGTAGCGGTCCTGCTGCTGGGTTGTTGCCCTCCTACGGCCTCCTCCACGTCTCCTGATGTACTGGCCTGTCTCCAGGTAACGCCTCCATGCTCTGGACACTACGCTGACAGACACAGCAAACCTTCTTGCCACAGCTTGCATTGATGTGCCATCCTGGATGAGCTGCACTACCTGAGCCACTTGTGTGGGTTGTAGACTCCGTCTCATGCTACCACTAGAGTGAAAGCACCGCCAGCATTCAAAAGTGACCAAAACATCAGCCAGGAAGCATAGGAACTGAGAAGTGGTCTGTGGTCACCACCTGCAGAACCACTCCTTTATTGGGGGTGTCTTGCTAATTTCCTATAATTTCCACCTGTTGTCTATTCTATTTGCACAACAGCATGTGAAATTTATTGTCAATCAGTGTTGCTTCCTAAGTGGACAGTTTGATTTCACAGAAGTGTGATTGACTTGGAGTTACATTGTGTTGTTTAAGTGTTCCCTTTATTTTTTTTGAGCAGTGTATATATATATATATATATATATATATACAGTATCTCACAAAAGTGAGTACACCCCTCACATTTTTGTAAATATTTGAGTATATCTTTTCATGTGACAACACTGAAGAAATGACACTTTGCTACAATGTAAAGTAGTGAGTGTACAGCTTGTTTAACAGTGTAAATTTGCTGTCCCCTCAAAATAACTCAACACACAGCCATTAATGTCTAAACCGCTGGCAACAAAAGTGAGTACACCCCTAAGTGAAAACATCCAAATGAAAATCATATGTTTATTTTTAGTTGAACCCTGGGTTGAATTGAAACAATAGCTGTTGATGATTTTGCGAATGCTCTAAAGGCCTAAATAGTATCATTGATGATTTATGACTTATAAGGTATGTTTACATTTAATTTGCTCTGTTAAACCTACTCTTTGGAATTACTTTAATAGCAACAGTGAATATGTTTTGTTATTAGTAAGAGTTCTCTCAATAATCATTCTCACGATAAAGAAAACCCTGGATGGGAGACCAAATGAATAGCTGTAAATCAACTCTCCAGGAAGTGTTGCCCGGCCTATTATTCGTTTTTTTTCTTGGATATAACATTGAAGAGCTGACGTTGTTTTAAAGGTAAAGGTAAAAATGTAACATATTTTATACAAGGTTTGTCTATGTTGAAAATTGGTTACCATGATGTAAGGGCTGTCTTCAGGAATGGACCAAAATGCAGCGGAGTTAGTATTCATCTTTCAATTTAATTAGAAAGAACACTATACAAAACAAAAACAAGGAAACTGACAGCCAATAGTCCTGTCGGGTGCAACCACACTAAACAAGAAACAATTACCCACACCCCCCAGTGACAAACAACTCCTACATATGTGACTCCCAATCAGGAACAACGATTCCCAGCTGTTCCTGATCAGGAGTCACAAGACACACACCAGACTGCCACGTCCTGACCCCCAAACTACTACACCAGCTCCATCTGCTGGTCAGGACGTGACAGTACCCCCCCCCCTCAAGGTGCAGACCCCAGAATGCACCTAACCACAACAACAAAAAACCACCAACAAACAAAATCCCCAACAAAACCCTAAAACAGTAACCCTAAACAATAAGGGAGGGAAGGGAGGGTGGCTGCCGTCAACGACGGCACTGTGCTACACCCTCCCTCCCCAACCCACCTATCCTGGAGGCGGCTCAGGCTCTGGCCGTTCCAGGCAGTCGGGGCAGTCTGGCAGCTCGGGACAGTCTGGGCAGTCTGGCAACTCGGGACAGTCTGGGCAGTCTGGCAACTCGGGGCAGTCTGGGCAGTCTGGCAACTCGGGGCAGTCTGGCAGCTCCGGCAGTTCGGGGCAGTCTGGCAGCTCCGGCAGTTCGGGGCAGTCTGGCAGCTCCGGCAGTTCGGGGCAGTCTGGCCGCTCCGGCAGTTCGGGGCAGTCTGGCCACTCCGGCAGTTCGGGGCAGTCTGGCCACTCCGGCAGTTCGGGGCAGTCTGGCCACTCCGGCAGTTCGGGGCAGTCTGGCCACTCCGGCAGTTCGGGGCAGTCTGGCCACTCCGGCAGTTCGGGGCAGTCTGGCCACTCCGGCAGTTCGGGGCAGTCTGGCCACTCCGGCAGTTCGGGGCAGTCTGGCCACTCCGGCAGTTCGGGGCAGTCTGGCCACTCCGGCAGTTCGGGGCAGTCTGGCCACTCCGGCAGTTCAGGGCAGTCTGGCCACTCCGGCAGTTCAGGGCAGTCTGGCCACTCCGGCAGTTCAGGGCAGTCTGGCCACTCCGGCAGTTCAGGGCAGTCTGGCCACTCCGGCAGTTCAGCGCAGTCTGGCCACTCCGGCAGTTCAGCGCAGTCTGGCCACTCCGGCAGTTCAGCGCAGTCTGGCCACTCCGGCAGTTCAGCGCAGTCTGACCTCTCTGGCGACTGTTGACTGGCGGGCAGCTCTGGCGACTGTTGACTGGCGGGCAGCTCTGGCGACTGTTGACTGGCGGGCAGCTCTGACGACTGTTGACTGGCGGGCAGCTCTGATGACGACTGTTGACTGGCGGGCAGCTCTGATGACGAATGTTGACTGGCGGGCAGCTCTGATGACGACTGTTGACTGGCGGGCAGCTCTGATGACGACTGTTGACTGGCGGGCAGCTCTGATGACGACTGTTGACTGGCGGGCAGCTCTGATGACGACTGTTGACTGGCGGGCAGCTCTGATGACGACTGTTGACTGGCGGGCAGCTCTGATGACGACTGTTGACTGGCGAGGCTGGGTTGACACACTAGACTCCTGGTGCGTGGTGCTGGTGCTGGGCGTACCAGATTGCGAACACGCACCTCCATGCTAGTGCGGGGAGCTGGCCTGGGGCTCCATTCTTGCCCCGCAAAACTCCCCTTGTGCCCCCCCCTAAAAATTTCTTGGGGGTGCCTCCCGGTTTCCCTTACCTCGCCAGCCTTCTTCCGCTGCTTGGTCCTTTGTTGGTGGGTAATTCTGTAAGGGCTGTCTTCAGGAATGGACCAAAATGCAGCGGAGTTAGTATTCATCTTTCAATTTAATTAGAAAGAACACTATACAAAACAAAAACAAGGAAACTGACAGCCAATAGTCCTGTCAGGTGCAACCACACTAAACAAGAAACAATTACCCACACCCCCCAGTGACAAACAACTCCTACATATGTGACTCCCAATCAGGAACAACGATTCCCAGCTGTTCCTGATCAGGAGTCACAAGACACACACCAGACTGCCACGTCCTGACCCCCAAACTACTACACCAGCTCCATCTGCTGGTCAGGACGTGACACATGATAACATAATTTGTGGCTGAAATGTCACCCTCAAAACAGCAGTTTACTTTGATGACTTTTTGCAAATCCAATGTATTTTGGATGGGGCCACAGTGTCTCCTGACCCCTCCTGTCTCAGCCTCCAGTATTTATGCTGCAGTAGTTTATGTGTCGGGGGGCTAGGGTCAGTCTGTCACATCTGGAGTATTTCTCTTGTCTTTTCCGGTGTCCTGTGTGAATTTAAATATGCTCTCTCTAATTCTCTCTTTCTCTTTCTCTCTCTTGGAGGACCTGAGCCCTAGGACCATGCCTCAGGACTACCTGGCTTGATGACTCCTTGCTGTCCCCAGTTCACCTGGCCGTGCTGCTGCTCCAGTTCCAACTGTTCTGCCTGCAGCTATGGAACCCTGAGCTGTTCACCGGAAGTGCTACCTGTCCCAGACCTGTTGTCCCAGACCTGCTGGAACCCTGACCTATTCACCGGACGTGCTACCTGTCCCAGACCTGCTGTTTTCAACTCTCTAGAGACAGCAGGAGTGGTAGAGATACTCTCAAAGATCGGCTATGAAAAAGCCAACTGACACTTACTCTTGTGTTAATGACCTGTTGCACCCTCGACAACTACTATGATTATTATTATTTGACAATGCTGGTCATTTATGAACATTTGAACATCTAGGCCATGTGCTGTTATAATCTCCACCCGGCACGGCCAGAAGAGGACTGGCCACCCCTCATAGCCTGGTTCCTCTCTAGGTTTCTTCCTAGGTTTTGGCCTTTCTAGGGAGTTTTTCCTAGCCACCGTGCTTCTACACCTGCAATGCTTGCTGTTTGGGGTTTTAGGCTGGGTTTCTGTACAGCACTTTGTGATATCAGATGATGTAAGAAGGGCTATATAAATACATTTGATTTGATTTGATTTTAAACATAGATTCCACGTCACAATACATTGGCAAATTACGTTGAAACAACGCTGATTCAACCAGTTTGTGCCCAGTGGGTGATGTCAAAAATGATCTGCCTTCACTCGTTATTCAGGCTCTTTAAACTTTAGATGCATATATATTTAAGTACATGGTCTACACTAAGCAAAGACAGTACAGTACCTGTAGCTTGGTTGTAGTGGTTGCCAGTGTTTGAGAATATATTCTGGAAGACCACGGTGGTGGCAGTGTGGAATGGCCCATGCTGTCCAGTTTTTCCAAAAGAGGTTGAAAATGCGACCTTAGGTCTCTCTATCAATGGAGGTGAATACAACGATATATATATGTAGATTATTCACTTTTTCACACTCACAAATGGAAGGGAAGAAAGTAATCAGTCACATTACATATTATTACAAAGTACCATAATTCCATATCTGTTTTACCTGCATTCTCCTTCTGTAGTCTCTCAACCTCACTCTCAGCGGATGTTACTCTGCTCACTATGGCTGGAGTTACAGAAATTACACACAAATTTGCAACGGGCGAAAACATTATATTCTTGATCATTACCAACATAATGACAAGATAATAAGGTACTTATATTCTGCCTGGTTTCTATGGCTACATTTACAATAGTTATTGTCATGACCATAATAACTAAAGAAACTGACATTCAACTGTACATTTTACCTGCATGTCTGTCTTCATTGCCTCAAGTTGTCCTTCAGAACTCATCAGCCTGGACTCCATGACTAAAACAAAATACAATTATTTTCATGTCAACAATGGAAATTCATCAGAGTATAACTTACTCAGTCAACTGGTAGTGGGCAAACTGGACATAGTATTCTGTTATCACCTGAGATCTCTGTTTTTAGCCCCTCCATCTGGTTCTTAGTATCTCGTAGTTCAGCCATGGTGCGGCTCAGCTCTGCTCTCTGCAGCACCACCATGTCTCTCAGATCTCTCAGCTCAGACCAGATGTCAGGTTGGAGTGCTGTCTTTTTGCCCGAGGATGCGTCTTCACTTAGAAAGCTCTCAGGTGCTCCTAACTGACAGAGCAGCAACACCAGTGGAACTAGTAAACCTTTCATTGGGAAAATATTCTCAGAGCTAGTTCAGTTTATAGTATACTCTAAACATCAGTCATCTTCTTTAAAAACACGTCTTGGTTAACCACTACATGATTTCATAAATGTGCTGGGTTGGAGGAGTATGAACCACCCACTAAGCATTTGACGTCAGGCTACGTTTTTAGGACGTCTTGTTTTTGCGGTCAGGAGTGTTCTTGATTTCAGCGTCCACTGACGTTGATTTTTGGTCTGGTCTGGACCAAATCTAAACCAATCCTAGACGTCCACCGACGTCCGGTCCAGACCGGCCTATATTTGGCCCAAACATAGACGCTGAGATTTGGTCCAGTCCAGTCCAGCCTTGATTTAGCCCAAACATCTATAATTGGTTCAGATTTGGTGTTTCAGAAGTTTGGACAGCTCAGTACAGTAGAGCACAGCAGAGTAAAGTACATTAGAGTACACAGTAGTGTAAAAAAAAGTATAGTATAGTACAGTACAGTAAAGTAGAGTACAGCACAATACAGTAGAGCACACTAGACTATGGTAAAGTAAATAAAAGCAACGTATAGTGTACTGTGTTGTACCCTACTTTAGTCTAATGTACTCTACTGAACTAAACTGTACTGTACAGACGACGGTTAAGTAAATATAAGCAACGTATAGTGTACTGTGTTGTACCCTACTTTAGTCTAATGTACTCTACTGAACTAAACTGTACTGTACTCCACAGAATTCAACTATACTGTACTGTACTTCACTGTACTCTATTGTACTCTACTCTAATGAATTCAATTCTACTGTACTGTACCATAATGTAATGTACTCTACTGAATAACACTACTGTCTTGTACCGTACCATACCATACCGTATTGTACTGCACTGTATTGTACTGCTGTGCTCTGCTGTACTAAACTGTGCCGTACTGTACTGTGATGTTCAAACTTTTGAAACATAGACTAGACGTCTATGATTGGTTCAAATTTGGTTCTGGTCCCCACCGACCAAATGTGTACTTGTTTGGGGGCAGAGGACCTCATTAGAATAATACCCAGCATGCTTTGCAAGTATTTGTTTTACATTTACATTTTGATCATTCAGCAGACGCTCTTATCCAGAGTGACTTACAGTCAGTGCATTCAACTAAGGTAGACAAACAACAACATATCAAAGTCATGGACGTCTTTACTGCAATAAGAAAAAATACATCTGTAACTGTTACTCAGAATGTTATGGTAGTTGAAGTGGTCTGTTGGTTTATTCTATATGTTGGATTACTTTGAACGTCATCACTGGCAGTGTTAAAGCTGTTGAAAAGCTAACATAAGTGCATGTGATAGATGGGAGCAATAATACATATTTTGCTGCAATCTTCAGTTGACTCCTCTTTCCCATTAAGAGGTGTGAAACAAATATTATTGTGATATAATACTTGTTTACATGAGAATGTAAAGCAGTTCAAATTTGGCCAAAGAATCATTGACCGAAGAGACATTTTTACATTTCGGTCATTTAGCAGAGACACTCTTATCCAGAGCGACTTACAGGAGCCTTGCTCAAGGGCACATTGACATATTTTTCACCTCGGCTCTGGGATTTGAACCAGCAACATTTTGGTTACTGGCCCCACACTCTTAAGCGCTAGGCTACCTGCCGCCCTCTAGGTTAGGAGTAGTGAGTACATAGAGGCTCCTTTCAAACACAAATATTTAGGAGAGATATCCTAATCTAATAGGAATTGGACATAGAGGGGAGTTTGCACAATCTCTCATCTCTTGAGAATTGAGACACCTAGGACTCATGACCCACTCAAAGGACCTCAGCTCAGACTCCCCTGAGGTAAGTGTGATGGTGAAATGCAGGCCACAGTTAAAGACAAACTGTGGGAAGGAGGCAATTCAGTCTTATTTGCGCTCTCGCGTCAGGTCTTCTGAACTTTTGCAAGTCGGGAGCGTTTGCTGGACCATGTCCTTCCACTGGTCGTCTGAGATCTCCTGAGCCCAGAGGGCAGGGCCAATGAGGTCTTTTCAATGTCTGTAAATTACTGTACATCTTTTCAACGTCTGGAAAATATGTATTTTGACCTTTCGTTCATCACCTAAAATGCACCTGATTTCAACATCCAGAACATCCAGATTTTCAATATCTGTAAAATACGTATTTTCAACGTCCCAAAAATGTATCTTATTGACGTCCGTGTAAGACATCGTTTCAACGTCTGTATGACGTATTTTCATCCCCGGAAAAGATGTCTTCTAACCTTTCATTCAGCATCTGAAATGTACGTGATGTCAACATATGGAAAAAACATCTAAAAGACGTCTTGTCAACATCATTTTGCTTACAGGGTAGTCTTCTGACACACCCAGAAAACGAGGGTGGGTCGTTCCTAACTTTGAAGAGCCTACAAGGAGTGCTATGCGAATGTAAGGTTTAAACTGGGTCATTAAACCTTTGCCCGCCTGTTATCTTTATGTATCTACACAGTCTCTCTTAGAACGCCATCCACGTGTGTGTGTGTGTGTGTGTGTGTGTGTGTGTGTGTGTGTGTGTGTGTGTGTGTGTGTGTGTGTGTGAACGGATGCTACCACAGTTTCCCTGTGTCTTACTTAATTATGACTCTCTATGGAACCTGTTCTTCTGCCTTCACAGGTGCATATGGCCCCAGGCCCCCTCCAGACTAACAGCTCTGAATATTTCACTGGCTGTGGATAAAAAATGCAGCAGGGCCTCCAGTCAAACACTCATCTACTCAGATGTGTACTGTAGAGAGTGTTCTGTCCCCCCCCCCCCCCCTCGTTCGCCTCGGCACTACCAACAAAACACCTCTCCCACGCCTGATGTTCCGTTCAGCTCTGCTCATGCATGCAGGGCATCATCAGACAGCACCCATACACAAACTACACATATGACATACACATATACACACATATGCACACACACGCACGCACGCAGTCACAAACACACAGTGAGTTTATATAGAGAAGTTGTCCTCAACTCACCATGCGGATGTTGTGGTTCTATCTGTCAATCTGTAACCTGTGGAGAAGCACCTGCATTCTGATTAGCATCCCCCAGTTTCCTGTCATGAATGAAACATGTTTCTGGAAGCCACGGCTGTAAGGGCTTTGTAATAAACAAGCAGGCTGTTAGAGTGGCTGTAGCTTCAAGGCCTTCTTGATGAGAAGCTGGCAATTTAGCTGCACTGCAATGCTTCTGCCAATAGGACAAATGCATATGAGTGCAGCTGGCCCAAATGAAAGAGTTAAGTAGATTCTAAAGGTCTGGCACAAGCCCAAGCCCAGAGCGGCGGCCCTGCTCACACTAAACAGAATCATTAATAGCAACTCCAACACACAGATGGCATGGCAGGGTCCTCTCCCTCCACATGGGTCCTCTCAGGGCCTCTCAGCACATAGAAATATGTTGTACGTTTTTGCATGTCACATTTCACTCTCCTTTGAGTTAGCTTGTCTGAATACACTTAACTTCATTTTTTTGTGTTTGTGTGTCTCCATACAAGCAAAAAGTAGTGATGCAGTATTAATGATTGCATTTGTATTTTACTTGTATTAAACATAGTTTAATAAAGGGCATAGTGTACTATTTTCTCCTATTTTTTAATCATTGCTTTTTTTACCTTCCCATTTCCCTGGTACTTGTTTTTGTTGTTCACGTGGTCCTGTGTTTGTTTTTATGTTTTTTTGCTGCAGACAAATTGCCCTTCATGGCCAATAAAGATTTACTGAATCACAATATTCATTTGTTTATGACTTTACTGCACTGGAAGCCTTACATGGACTCATACAAAGAGGCCAGGAGGTGAAGGGTTTCTGGAAAGAGACTTAACTTCAACAGCCCAGGAGTGAGTCAAGCCATGCAGAAGTCATCAGGACCCCCAAGGGGTCATGTTTTATTGATGACCTCTCACTCAATCCCTGCCTGGTTAAAACCCATACATCTACATAAATGTGAAAACCATGTTCTGGAGAGAAGTCTCTCCCCATAGTCCCACTGAGATTTCAGGAAACGGCAAAGTAAATAAATGCAGCATACACCGGAAAGTACTTCAGCCTACGTAAAACATAACAATGTACTTCAATTAACACGCACATGGCTTACCATGGGGACTAGGCTATGGTAATTAGTTGTGGATCTGCAACACAAACACACATACACACACACACACACAACAAACAAACATGCACACACACATTCTCAAACTCAGAAATTAACTGAACCCTCCATACCCTCCCTCTTCGCAGTCAATTCCACAGCATCAACCTCACATTCAAATGAAAAATGACATGTGGCTCGACACTACATGACTAAAAGTTTGCGGACACCTGCTCGTCAAACATTTAATTCCAAAATCATGGGCATTAATATGCCCTTTGCTGCTAAAACAGCCTCCACTCTTCTGGGAAGGCTTTCCACTAAATATTGGAACATCGCTGCTGTCCATTTAGCCACAAGAGCATTAGTGAAGTCGGGCACTGATGTTGGGCGATTACGCCTGGCTCGCAGTCAGCTCTGTGCAGGCCAGTCAAGTTCTTCCACATCGATCTCAACAAACTATTTCTGTATGGACCTCGCTTTGTGCATGGGGGCATTGTCATGCTGAAACAGGAAAGGGCCTTCCCCAAACTGCCACAAAGTTGGAAGCACAGAATCGCCTAGAATGTCAATGTATGCTGTAGCATTAAGATTTCCTTTCACTGAAACTAAGGGACCTAGGCTGAACCATGAAAACAAGCCCAAACTATTATTATTCCTCCTCCACCAAACTTTACAGTTGGCACTACGCATTGGGATAGGTAGAGTTTTCTTGGCATCCGACCCAACCCAGATTCGTCCGTCAGACTGCCAGATGGTGAAGCGTGATTTATCAATCCAGTGAGTGCGTTTCCACTGCTCCAGAGTCCAATGGCGGCAAGCTTTACATCAGCTTTACACCGACGCTTGGCATTGCGCATGGTGATCTTAGACTTGTGTGCGGCTGCTCAGCAATGGAAACCTATTTCATGAAGCTCCTGACAAACAGTTCTTGCGCTAATGTTGTATCCAGAGGCAGTTTGGAACTCGGTAGTGAGTGTTGCAACCGAGGACAGACGATTTTTACTCTCTATGCGCTTCAACACTCGGCGGTCCCGTTCTGTGAACTTATATGGCCTACCATATCGTGGCTGAGCCGTTGTTGCTCCTAGACGTTCCACTTCACAATAACAGCACTCACAGTTGACTGGGGTGTCTCTAGCAGAGCAGAAATTTGACAAACTGACTTGTTGGAAAGGTGGCATCCTATGACGGTGCCATGTTGAATGTCACTGAGCTCTTCATTAAGGCCATTCTACTGCCAATGTTTGTCTATGGAGATTGCATGGCTGCGTGATTGATCGTATACACCTGTCAGCAACGTGTGTGGCTGAAATAACCAAATCCACTTATTTGAAGGGGTGTCCGCATACATTTGTATATACAGTGCCTTTGGAAAGTATTCAGACGCTTAGAATTTTTCTATACTTCTTGCGTTAAAGCCTTATATTGCGTTAAAGCCTTATTCTAAAATGTATTAAATCGTTTTTTCCCCTCATCAATCTAAACACAATACCCCATAATGACAAAGAAAAAAATGGTGTTTGGACATTTTTGCTACCTTTGGCAGCGATTACAGCCTAGAGTCTTCTTGGGTATGACACTACAAGCTTGGCACATATGTATTTGGGGAGTTTCTCCCATTGTCCTCTGCAGATCCTCTCAAGCTATGTCAGCTTGGATGTGGAGCGTTGCTGCACAGCTATTTTCAGGTCCGAGATGTTCGATCGGGTTCAAGTCCGGGCTCTAGCTTGGCCACTCAAGGACATTCAGAGACTTGTCCTGAAGCCACTCCTGCGTTGTCTTGGCTGTGTGCTTAGGGTCATTGTCCTGTTGGAAGGTGAACCTTTGCCCCAGTCTGTGGTCCTGAGCGCTCTGGAGCAGGTTTTGATCAAGGATCTCTCTGTACTTTCCTCCGTTTATCTTTGCCTCCATCCTGACTAGTCTTGCAGTCCCCGCCACTGAAAAACATCCCCACAGCATGATGCTGCCACCACCATGCTTCACCGTAGGGACATGACGCTTGGCATTCAGGCCAAAGAGTTCAGTCTTAGTTTCGTCGGACCAGAGAATCTTGTCTTTAGGTGCCTTTTGGCAAACTCCAAGCGGGCTGCCATGTGCCTTTTACTGAGGAACAGTGGTGTAAAGTACTTAAGTAAAAATACTTTTGAGTACTAGTTTTTTTGGCATCTGTACTTTACTTTACTATTTATGTTTTTGACAACTTTTACTTTTACTTCACTATATTCCTAAAGAAAATAATGTACGTTTTACTCCTTACATTTTCCCTGACACTCAAAAGTACTTGTTACAATTTGAATGCTTAGCAGGACAGGAAAAGGTCCAATTCACACACTTATCAAGAGAACATCCCTGGTCATCCCTACTGTCTCTGATCTAGCGGACTCACTAAACGGAAAGGCTTCATTTGTAAATCAAGTCAAAGTTTTGGAGTACACCTGGCTATCCGAAAAATTTTAAAACCAGAAAATGGTGCCATCTGGTTTGCTTAATATAAAGAATTTGAAATGATTTATACTTTTACTTTTGATAATTAAGTATATTTTAGCAAATAACAATTACTTTTGATACTTAAGTATATTTACTTTTATTCAAGTAGTATTTTACTGGGTGACTTTTACTTTTACTTGAGTAATTTTCTATTAAGCTATCTTTACTTTTACTCAAGTATGACAATGTGGTACTTTTTCCACCGCTGCTGAGGAGTGGCTTCCGTCTGGCCACTCTACCATAAAGGCCTGACTGGTGGAGCGCTGCAGAGATGTTTGTCCTTCTGGAAGGTTCTCCATCTCCACAGAGGAAATCTAGAGCTCTGTCAGAGTGACCATCAGGTTCTTGGTCACCTCCATGACCAAGGCCCTTCTCCCCCGATAGCTCAGTTTGGCCGGGTGGCCAGCACTAGGAAGAGTCTTGGTGGTTCCAAACTTCTTCCATTTAAAGATGATGGAGGCCACTGTGTTCTTGGGGACCTTCAATGTTGCAGACATGTTTCTTTGTACACTCCCCCAGATCTGTGCCTTGACACAATCCTGTCTCGGAGCTCTACGCACAATTCCTTCAACCTCATGGCTGGATTTTTGCTCTGTGGAACCTTTAATATACAGTTGTGTGCCATTCCAAATCCATTCCAATCAATTTAATTTACCACAGGTGGACTCCAATCAAGTTGTAGAAACGTCTCAAGGATGATCAATGGAAACAGGATGCACCCGAGCTCAATTTAGAGTCTCATACCAAAGTGTCTGAATACTTATGTAAATAAGGTATTTGTGTTTTTACATGTATAAAAAAAAAGCATTTTAGAGTAAGGCTGTAACGCAACAAACTTTGGAAAAAGTCAAGGGTTCTGAATACTTTCCGAAGGCATTGTATTGTATATGTTCCATTATGGATCATAGGGTTACTACTATATATACACTGAGTGTCCAAAACATTAAGACCACCTTCCTAATATTGAGTTGTACCCCCTTTGCCCTCAGAACAGACTCAATTCGTCTGGGCATGAACTCTAAAAGGTGTCGGAAGCGTTCCACAGGGATGCAGGCCCATGTTGACTCCAATGCTTCCCACAGTTGTGTCAAGTTGGCTGGATGTCCTTTGGGAGGTGGACCATTCTTGCTACACACAGGAAACTGTTGAGCGTGAAAAAACCAGCAGCGTGACAGTTCTTGACACACTCAAACCGGTGCAGAAAGTCTGTCATGGAAAGAGCAGGTGTTCTTAATGATTGTACACTCAGTGTATAACGAAGCATTATGTTTTTGTTTTACTCAATTTGACAGATACAACCTTTTTATGGGAATACATTGGCACATAAATGACTGGTAATTGATTGTAATATTTTCATAAAGATAAATTCCAATACTTATTATTGGAAATGTATCCAATTTATATATTCTCACTCATATAAAACTATCATTATCATGTTGCATTCACTCATATTGTACAGAATCAGGTGATTTGTAGGGCAATACTGCCATCTAGTGTACAATTGTGGAACAGGTTGGAAGAGGTGTACACAGAGAGAAAGCATGAGATCAACAGATACAGAGCAATGACAACGAGGGAAAATAGTTTTTGTAGAATCACATAAGATTTATTTTTCAATTGTCCACGGTGTTGCTACTCTTAAACCAGACACTGCACATGGTATAGACATGATACTACAAAAATACAACAACAATACTACAACACTAGACCTTGACATATTCCACAGGTTGATTCTCCCCCACAGCACTTTGTTCAAGTTGAACTGTTGTAAGATAATATTATGGACTCCACGATTAATCATTAGGTTTGACCTTTTTTTTTTACTATATCCCTTTACAGAGAGCTGATGTTACATAATGTCAACAAGAGGGTGTTAAGGCCCAGACACTACCAACAGGTTGTAATACAGAGTAAAGAAGATGAGGGTTTTAGTAGTATCTCTGGTGTTGCTTGTTTCTCTGTGTGGGGCACATGGGAAGGAAGATGATGAGGAAGTCAGCTGGGGGGTCAATGGAGAGGGACAGAGCCAGGAAGAGAGTGATCAGGCTGGGAGAAATGAAGCTGGTGCCTCCAATGTCAAACAGACAACCAACCTACTTAACCTCTGTCCTGAGCTGAAAGAACTGAGAGACATTGTGATGGATCAGATAGCTGTCACAAAACGCCAGGTGGAGGAGTTGAAAAGACCAAGTCTAGGTATGTTGTGCCTGTACGAATGGCCAAAATCACATTTATATTGTAGCCAATAGGATCCATTTTAGGGATAAGTGATGCATGTTTTACTTTATTGTTGTTTTAGATACAGAGGCTAGACTGAAAGACAGTGAGAGTGGTAGAAGTGGTAGAACTGAGGAATGGCAATGCAGGTCAAATATAAAGATAACTTTAAATGGTCAAAATGCTTAATTCATTCTCACATGAAGTTGTTAATAATACTAAAATATTTGTTGCCTTAGCCCTGGAGACCAGAGTCAATGCAAGTGAGGGTGAAGTAGGAATAAAGATAGGCCTAATAATTGTCAACATTTGAAGCTGCTGATTAGTATTTATCTTAGGCTGTACCTTTAGAAATCCCCTTAGTCAAACAGTATTGTCATTCATTTCAGCACAATCAATGGAGCTATCCACTATGGAGGCCAGGTTGACAGTTAGTGAGAAGGAAGTGGACTACCTGAAAAGAGACAATGCAGCTAAAAACAGTAAGATTAGTGCATCGTATGACATGTCTCATCCCCAAAACCACAATTGCAAATATTATTAACGCTTAATATAAAAAATGGAATTAAATACAGTTTATAGGATGGGTCCATTATTGTTCATGAATTAAAATACATATGAGTCAGATTGCACACCTGTATGACCAGCATTTATAATTTGATAAATCATGAAAACTAAACTGAATGGGACTGGCCAGGGGCGGAAATCCCGGGGGACACGGGGGGGACACGACCCCCCCATCCTGGGAAAAATATGATTTGTCCCCCCCAATATATCACTGAAACATAACTATGTAATTTAAATAATATTAATAATACGCAATGAAAGCAATTGTGCTGATTATAGACACTTAATAGCGCGTTTTTAAGTTTCAAAAGATTGCGATCCCCCCACCCTTTGCCTCACAATGGTTTGATCCACTGCCAGATCCTTAGCTTGCTAGGTAACAGAGAGGTCGTATCTACTGTCTGAAAGGCACTCAATGCACGTAACTGACGTGAGGTTAATCCAGTCAATCGCGCACACACACTAGCTGAATATGCAGAGCTAGCGCGCAAATATTAACTATTAAGCTAGCTAGTACCTATTCCATTTATGTGGCGTCGTCAAAGATGGAATCTTTGCTATCGTCAATTTATTCCAAGACCAGCATGCAGATGATGTAAGTTAGTGCTTCAAAGTCCCTGTGATAAGGTTAGCGATAAACTGAAGTGCAAACTGAACAGAACTACACTCTCTTCTACCATTGTCTTAAATATATTTAATGGTCTCGTTGCAAAAGCTAAATTGTCGCAAGGGAACTTTTATTTATTTATTTTATTTCACCATTATTTAACCTGGGTAGCAAAGATTATAGCAAACACCACTGAAACTGAATTGGTGCTCGCTAGCTTTGCAAATTCAGCTATTGTTGGAAGCCAGCCAATATGAAACAAACTATTAAAATTACAAAAGGTTGCAGCATATGTTGTGTAAATGGTGAACTCATACAGCTGTCAACTCTTGTCATTTTAATCCGTTTCACATTTGCTAGCTACCTTTTAGATCGAATCCCAAATAGAATGATTGAAGATGATAGAAGCCCATCTCCTACTGTAAATAACCTACACACTGTGTGTGTAGCCAGCCAGCCAGCCAGGTAGAAAAATGGCAGAAAAATAAAAGACGGACATCAGAGTATTTTTCAGTACACCAAAACGCATAGTAAGAACCCTAGTAGCCTAATATCTCAAAGACTAGTTGATAAAATGTTCATAAGAAAGAAATGAAATTCTAATGGAAATGTTTCACAATGATGTCATTAGGCAGAGCAGGCAACAGATGGCACACAGACAGCAGAGTTGGGGACAGATATGCAGGGACAGACTGGCAGAGACAGGGAGTCTCAGGTAAGTTTGTTGAGTCTTTGTTTGGCAACATTATGAAAAGTTCTCATTTTTTGGACTTGTAAAATAGGAACATAATTGGAAAATGCCATGGATACCCCCACTCTCAACTTAAACTGGTGACTGAACTAAGATTTGTTAAAGGCAATGGTATTGCTGTTGTGATTAGTTGTGTAGTTTTGGGTACCGGTAGTTAGGAGTAAGGCAAACACCTTATTTCTTTGGTTCCTCAATATACATTTACCATATTACAATGTAGGCTATGTGTTACAGCACTACTTTTGGTGTCCCCCTCAGGAATTGCTCTTGAGAAAATGTAATGTAATTGTCCCCTCCAAAGTTGATATCAGATTTTCGCCCCTGGGACTGGCGTGAAGTATACTTAAAGAAAGCAATGTCTAACCTGGTGGAAGCTTTTACCACAAAAATCATCATGAGAAATCCGAAACAAGGAAGATCCAGAAGAATAACCAACGTATGATGCCTCGTGTGTTGTACTGTATATTGTCCCTGTAATTTGACAGAGAGACCAAAGGTAGCAAGCATTACATTTACATTTACATTTAAGTCATTTAGCAGACGCTCTTATCCAGAGCGACTTACAAATTGGTGCATTCACCTTATGATATCCAGTGGAACAACCACTTTACAATAGTACATCTAAATCTTTTAGGGGGGGGGGGGGGGGTAGAAGGATTACTTTGTCCTATCCCAGGTATTCCTTAAAGAGGTGGGGTTTCAGGTGTCTCCGGAAGGTAGTGATTGACTCCGCTGTCCAGGCGTTGTGAGGGAGCTTGTTCCACCATAGGGGTGCCAGAGCAGCGAACAGTTTTGACTGGGCTGAGCGGGAACTGTGCTTCCTCAGAGGTAGGGGGGCCAGTTGTCCAGAGGTGGATGAGCGCAGTGCCCTCGTTTGGGTGTAGGGACTGATCAGAGCCTGAAGGTACGGAGGTGCCGTTCCCCTCACGGCTCCGTAGGCAAGCACCATGGTCTTGTAGCGGATGCGAGCTTCAACTGGAAGCCAGTGGAGAGAGCGGAGGAGCGGGGTGACGTGAGAGAACTTGGGAAGGTTGAACACCAGACGGGCTGCGGCGTTCTGGATGAGTTGTAGGGGTTTAATGGCACAGGCAGGGAGCCCAGCCAACAGCGAGTTGCAGTAATCCAGACGGGAGATGACAAGTGCCTGGATTAGGACCTGCGCCGCTTCCTGTGTGAGGCAGGGTCGTACTCTGCGAATGTTGTAGAGCATGAACCTACAGGATCGGGTCACCGCCTTGATGTTAGTGGAGAACGACAGGGTGTTGTCCAGGGTCACGCCAAGGTTCTTAGCACTCTGGGAGGAGGACACAATGGAGTTGTCAACCATGATGGCGAGATCTTGGAAGGGGCAGTCCTTCCCCGGGAGGAAAAGCAGCTCCGTCTTGCCGGGGTTCAGCTTGAGGTGGTGATCCGTCATCCACACTGATATGTCTGCCAGACATGCAGAGATACGATTCGCCACCTGGTTATCAGAAGGGGGAAAGGAGAAGACTAATTGAGTGTCGTCTGCATAGCAATGATAGGAGAGACCATGTGAGGATATGACAGAGCCAAGTGACTTGGTGTGAAGCGAGAATAGGAGAGGGCCTAGAACTGAGCCCTGGGGGACACCAGTGGTGAGAGCACGTGGTGCGGAGACAGATTCTCGCCACGCCACCTGGTAGGAGCGACCTGTCAGATAGGACGCAATCCAAGCGTGGGCCGCACCGGAGATGCCCAGCTCGGAGAGGGTGGAGAGGAGGATCTGGTGGTTCACAGTATCAAAGGCAGCAGATAGGTCTAGAAGGATGAGAGCAGAGGAGAGAGAGTTAGCTTTAGCAGTGCGGAGAGCCTCTGTGACACAGAGAAGAGCAGTCTCAGTTGAATGACCAGTCTTGAAACCTGACTGATTTGGGTCAAGAAGGTCATTCTGAGAGAGATAGCAAGAGAGCTGGCCAAGGACGGCACGTTCAAGAGTTTTGGAGAGAAAAGAAAGAAGGGATACTGGTCTGTAGTTGTTGACATCGGAGGGATCGAGTGTAGGTTTTTTCAGAAGGGGTGCAACTCTCGCTCTCTTGAAGACGGAAGGGACGTAGCCAGCGGTCAAGGATGAGTTGATGAGCGAGGTGAGGTAAGGGAGAAGGTCTCCGGAAATGGTCTGGAGAAGAGAGGAGGGGATAGGGTCAAGCGGGCAAGTTGTTGGGTGGCCGGCCGTCACAAGACGCGAGATTTCATCTGGAGAGAGGGGGGAGAAAGAGGTCAAAGCACAGGGTAGGGCAGTGTGAGCAGGACCAACGGTGTCGTTTGACTTGACAAACGAGGATCGGATGTCGTCGACCTTCTTTTCAAAATGGTTGACGAAGTCATCCGCAGAGAGGGAGGAGGGGGGGGAGGGGGAGGAGGATTCAGGAGTGAGGAGAAGGTGGCAAAGAGCTTCCTAGGGTTAGAGGCAGATGCTTGGAATTTAGAGTGGTAGAAAGTGGCTTTAGCAGCAGAAACAGAAGAGGAAAATGTAGAGAGGAGGGAGTGAAAGGATGCCAGGTCCTCAGGGAGGCGAGTTTTCCTCCATTTCCGCTCGGCTGCCCGGAGCCCTGTTCTGTGAGCTCGCAATTAGTCGTCGAGCCACGGAGCAGGAGGGGAGGACCGAGCCGGCCTGGAGGATAGGGGACATAGAGAGTCAAATGATGCAGATTGGGAGGAGAGGAGGGTTGAGGAGGCAGAATCAGGAGATAGGTTGGAGAAGGTTTGAGCAGAGGGAAGAGATGATAGGATGGAAGAGGAGAGAGTAGCGGGAGAGAGAGAGCGAAGGTTGCGACGGCGCAATACCATCCGAGTAGGGGCAGAGTGAGAAGTGTTGGAGGAGAGCGAGAGGGAAAAGGATACAAGGTAGTGGTCGGAGACTTGGAGGGGAGTTGCAATGAGATTAGTGGAAGAACAGCATCTAGTAAAGATGAGGTCAAGCGTATTGCCTGCATTCTCTGCCTCATTGGGAATCAATGTAGAATAAGGGCCTTTCAGCACTCAAACCATGGCCAACAAAAACATCTTCACAAACATCAGAAACCACTACAACTCAATTACAGGTACGGTATTTACAAGTATGAATAATAAAAAACTAAACTGGAGCTCATCTCTATGTTAGCGAGAGACTGAGGACTGATCTCTTTGTGATTTTCCTCTGAAACAGGTATCTTCACTGGACCAGTGAGGGGGTCTACTGCTTCAGATTTACCCTTTGCGGTAACAGTGCAAACTATGTGTAACGCCCTGGCCATAGAGAGTGGTTTTTGTTCTTTATTTTGGTTAGGCCAGGGTGTTACATTGGGTGGGCGTTCTATGTTCATTTTTCTATGTTTTTGTATTTCTTTGTTTTGGGCCGTGTGTGGCTCCCAATCAGGCACAGCTGTAGTTCGTTGTTGCTGATTGGGAGTCACACATAAGTAGCCTGGTTTTCCTTTGGGTTTTTGTGGGTGACTGTTTTCTGTCTTGTGTGTGTTCACCTGGCAGAACTGTTGGCTTTCGTTTTCCCTGTTTGTTTTTGAAGTGTCTCATTAAAAATCATTATGACCACTTACCACGCTGCATTTTGGTCTGATTTCTCTTCCCCTTCATCTGAGGACGACGAAGACAGCCGTTACAGAATCACCCACCAGAAAAGGACCAAGCAGTGGAGGAAGGAACAGCACCAGGAGAAGAGCGTTCAGGACTCGTGGACATGGGAGGAGATACTGGACGGTAAAGGACCATGGGCTCAAGCTGGGGAGTATCGCCGCCCACAGTGGGAGATCGAGGCAGCGAGAGCGGAGAGGCACTGGTATGAGGCAAGGAAGCGCAACAGGCACGAGAGGCAGCCCGCAAATCTTTTTTGGGGGGGGCACACGGGGAGTGTGGCAGAGTCAGGTTGGAGACCTGAGCCAACTCCCCGTGCTTACAGGAGGCAGCACAGTACTGGTCAGGCACCATGTTATGCAGTAAAGCGCACGGTTTCCCCAGTACGCGTTGATAGCCCGGAGCGCTACATGCCAGCCCCCCGCAAGTGCCATGCAAGAGTGGGCATCGAGCCAGGACGGATTGTGCCAGCTCAGCGTGTCTGGTCTCCGGTGCGCCGTTTCGGTCCAGGCTATCCTGCGCCGGCTCTGCTCACTGTGTCTCCAGGGCGCTGGGAGGGCTCAGTTCGCCCAATGCCTGCTCTCCGCCCGTGCCGGGCCAAAGTGGGCATTCAGCCTGGAGTAAGGGTGTCAAGGCTAAGGACCAGAACTCCAGTGCTCCCCCACAGCCCGGTTTATCCTGTGCCTCCTCCACGGACCAGGCCTCCAGTGGGTCTCCCCAGCCTGGTGAGTCCAGTGCCTGCGCCCAGAGCCTCCTTCATGTCTCCCCAGCCTGGTGAGTCCTGGGCCAGAGCCGCCAGAGCTGCCCGCCAGTCCGGAGCCGCCAGAGCCGCCCGCCAGTCCGGAGCCGCCCGCCAGTCCGGAGCCGCCAGAGCCGCCCGCCAGTCCGGAACGGCCAGAGCCGCCCGCCTGTCCGGAGCCGCCAGAGCCGCCCGCCTGTCCGGAGCCGCCAGAGCCACCCGCCAGTCCGGAGCCGCCAGAGCCGCCGCCTGTCCGGAGCCGCCAGAGCCGCCCGCCAGCCCGGTGAGTCCTGTGCCTGCGCCCAGGGCCAGGCCTCCTTCATGTCTCCCCAGCCTGGTGAGTCCTGTGCCTGCGCCCATGTCTCCCCAGCCTGTTGAGTCCTGTGCCTGCGCCCAGGGCCAGGCCTCCTTCATGTCTCCCCAGCCTGGTGAATCCTGGGTCAGTGCCGCCGGAGCCGCCGGACCCATTTTTCCCGTGTCCATGGCATTGAAATATTTGATATTGATTTATACACTTTGTTCTGTTGGAATTTAGAATTCCCAAATCAAAGCTTTTGATTAAATATTTGATATTGATTCATACAATTGTTCTGTTGGAATTTAGAATTCCCAAATCAAAGCTTTTGGCTGCGCCAGCCGGGCGCAGCCAGGGTCGCCCGCCAACCGGGCGCAACCAGAATCGCCCGCCAGCCGGGCGCAGTCAGGGTTGCCCACCAATCCTCCGGCGCGGCCAGGGGCGCCACCTAAGTGGGCGACGCCGAGGGTGGAGCGGAGGCCACGTCCCGCACCTGAGCCGCCGCCGTAAGAAGGCCCACCCGGACCCTCCCCTTCAGAGTCAGGTTTTGCGGCCGGAGTCCGCACCTTTGGGGGGGTACTGTAACGCCCTGGCCATAGAGAGTGGTTTTTGTTCTTTATTTTGGTTAGGCCAGGGTGTTACATTGGGTGGGCGTTCTATGTTCATTTTTCTATGTTTTTGTATTTCTTTGTTTTGGGCCGTGTGTGGCTCCCAATCAGGCACAGCTGTAGTTCGTTGTTGCTGATTGGGAGTCACACATAAGTAGCCTGGTTTTCCTTTGGGTTTTTGTGGGTGACTGTTTTCTGTCTTGTGTGTGTTCACCTGGCAGAACTGTTGGCTTTCGTTTTCCTTGTTTGTTTTTGAAGTGTCTCATTAAAAATCATTATGACCACTTACCATGCTGCATTTTGGTCTGATTTCTCTTCCCCTTCATCTGAGGACGACGAAGACAGCCGTTACACTATGTGGATGCTCAGCTGTATAAAAATGTTACGTCAGTATTGTATGTTGATGAAATTGATACTGCTGGTTATAGAAGGTTTGCATCTAATGCAGCTGTACCACATCTGGAGGAGAGTGATGGGGTATGCATGAAAACCAGTGAGAGGCTTGCTGAAGACCCAAATAACCGTGCTAGCGTCAGTGGCTTCCTTCTCTTCCCAAAGTGAAAGGAAGACCAGACACGTGATGAGGATAATCCTTGAATCTTTGAATTTACTTTCACTAATAAATGCAAGACTGACAAATATAAAATGTAACACTTGTGTGTGATTCAATATTATATTGGCCAGTGTCTGGGGTTTAATGGATATATAAAACTTAAACATACTGAAATAACTTCTTATCATAAGCATGAGTTTGTGGTGTTGTTCAGAGGAGTGGTATATTTTGAGACAGTAGATGGCAGCAATACCCAATAAAAACCTAAACAATCTATGACTGCGCTACAACTCAGAATAAGGGGTAATAAAAAAGTATAAAATATCAAGTTGTAGTTACCTCAGAGTTAAACAATGTGTCGTTACACTGTATACACTGTTAAAATAACTTTTGGGTTATTTCAAACAGCTTTTCAGTTAAACAGAGTATAATCCTGATTCCCTGCATAGGGAGAACATAACATCATTTTATGAAGATGAATATTGGATTTCATTGTAGCTTTACCTGACAGCTGCTGTTGTGTGTAGGGTTACACACAAGGTTATATGGACACACTCTCACGCACACACACACGCACGCACACGCACGCACGCACGCACGCACGCACGCGTACACACACACACACACACACACACACACACACACACACACACACACACACACACACACACACACACACACACACACACACACACACACACAGTCTATGGCAGTATTACCTCAAGAATATAATCATAAGCGTAACATGTTGTCACTAGTATATTAGGAAAAAACTACATTTAAATTAAAAAATATTTTTCTTTCTTGTATCACAAAATCTTCTGATTAAACATAAAAGTTTAGTATACAGAAACTGCTGTCAAACACCCTCATCACCCACATGATGTGTTGGGAGACACTGGGAAAACTGTCATGTCTCCTCTGCAGGTGGGATACCCTGCAGCAGTTTGCCTTGTCTTGTTTTTCAAGTCTGATAGTACTTTTCACCCAGTCCCTTCCCTTGTGATTTTAGTCATCTCTCTCTCTCTCTCTCTCTCTCTCTCTCTCTCTCTCTCTCTCTCTCTCTCTCTCTCTCTCTCTCTCTCTCTCTCTCTCTCTCTCTCTCTCTCTCTCTCTCTCTCTCTCTCTCTCTCTCTCTCTCTCTCTCTCTCTCTCTCTCTCTCTCTCTCTCTCTCTCTCTCTCTCTCTCTCTCTCTCTCTCTCTCTCCTCCCTCCCTCCCTCCCTCCCTCCCTCCCTCCAGCAGAATTTCTCATTCCCGTCACCCAGCCATAGATCTGTGTGTGTGCGCATAAGAGAGGGAATAGGGAGAGTGGAAGAGAGTTGGACAGAGTGCTGCTGAGAGGAGGGCAGTGCATCATGTTGCTGTGATGTGAGCAGGGAGGCAGGAAGGAGGAGAGGGACCAAAACAAGAGAAGCAGAGAGGGAATAAACTGAGGACGGAGCTGGACTACATGCCTAGTCTGAGGGAGCCAGATTAGCAGTGACTCAGAGCTTTTTGAATATTAACCACCAGAGAATATGGCTTTGCCTGCATAGTGCATATTCATGTGAGTTTATGTGTGCCACCGAGGGACTGAAAGGGAGAAGGAATTCAACCTTATTATAAGAGAGTCTCTCAGTGCCCCCCTCCTCAAAGACTTGAAGCAGAGGAGCACAGAGGGGGACAAGGTGGTAAGGGGGCAAGGGGGACCCCCACTGCACCAAGAACACCTAGGACAAAGTGAGTCGAACCACAGCTAGACCCAGGGCTTGACAAACGCTAACAATGGTAAGTCACCTGAACATGTTTAGTGACCCCATCAAGATTGACTGTGAAGGTATGGCACAGGTTTCGTATTGCTCTGTCCTGGATATAAATGAGGTAGCAGTAATCTAGTGGCGATGAAATGACACAGTTTACCCCTCTTGCCTGTGCTAGGGAATTAATGGCAGCTTTATCAGCTGTGTCTGAAGAGGAGTTAAGGCATTTGTCACTGACTGTTCCGGAGTGACATCAGATGGAGTCAGTTGGACTGTAACCAAGCGACATCCACAATGTGACAGCCACAGAGTGGTGCCTGCAGGCTCAAATGAATAGATGATCTGCCTCAAATTCTGACAGCAATGCATGAAGGGTGGGGGTGGGCTGTGGGAAAAAATGTTTTTGCATGCATGCACACACACACACACACACACACACACACACACACACACACACACACACACACACACACACACACACACACACACACACACACACACACACACACACACACACACACACACACACACACACACATTATTGTCCTTGCTTTGGCCACTGAATTGTAGTTCTATGCATCAGTAAGACAAACACACATACACATACGGGTACCCTGACATTTAGTGTATCAGTTAAATGCACACACAGCCACTGATTAATTTCCCCTTGTCAGGCTTTAATGAAGTCGTTAGCATAAATGCATACATTATCCGCTGCCCAAGGTGGGCTAAATGCAGGAGAGGACAGGACAGTGTAAGAGGCTGCCCAGTGGGCCCCCTAAATGTGGAGTATGAAATCATTTTTACATAACACATTTTTGCTATCATTCTTTTTTTTACATCCGTTATTAGACAGTGGCAATGATGATGATTATGAACATGGTCTTTTGCCTGCTAATGCCTGCAATGCAGTGAAGAAAACGATATGACAACAATAACGTCTAATGTAACTGGCCCCTCTAACAGTACAACTGGCCCCAGCTTGGCCCCCCCAGTTGAAATGGTCTAGAACCGCCACTGAGTGTGGGCACAGGTAACCGAGGAGACAGGGAGGTCACCACTGGAGTCATGCTGTGACTAGATGATGTCTGAAGTATGAGCTCTGAAGAAAACACAGCCTGGGCAGACCGTGCTGTTATGCTCGGAATATAATGAGCTAAAAGTAAACAAGGGTCATAGGAAGGACTCCAATTAGCTTGACTGTTTCTTGACTGTCATGCACCCCCTTGTCCTGCTGTGTGATAACTTGGTGTCATAAGGGTACTGCAGTCCAGCTCACAGTACTGAAACAACCTCTCACACATTATATCACGAAATAATGTCTCCTATTGTCAGTGTAGGTGTATAATCTAAATTAATATGTTTTTTTGTTCTAAGCTGTGGTAGACCTGAAAATATCCATTATTCATGACTATCTCCAATCTGCTATCAAAGCTTTAGACCTCTGCTTGTCCTCTATTTCTGCTGCATATGGGCAGCTTTGGCAGTTTCCTTGATGTGTACTTTGTTTGAATTCAATTGTTCTTCCCCTGTACATATTCCTTTCACAGAGTAAACATTCAAAGTGACTATAAACGTAACTTTTGAAAATTAGATATGATAATGTGCTCTTCACAGTAAACTAACATCGACTTTTCCAATAGATGTAATGGTGAAGGTGGACAGCAGCTCTCCAGGGTTTTCAGGCCTCTGAGCCAGTTGACCAGGTGATGGGGAGACGGGCGGCTGACCTGACCACTGCCGTGCCAGTACTAGGAGTTCCCGCCCTGGTGGGGGTACGTGATTGGAGGACAGTAGGAGGGGAAAGGGCCGGGGAAGTGCTGCCCCTGACATGGGGTCCCCAGTGCAGCATCGGAGTGCAGACTTCACCTGGTGTAAGAGCCCCACCCATCCTGCAGGGCACACAACTAATTGGCACATTCCCCGTCCAATCAGACAGCAGGATTTCTCCCAAATCCAATGGCTACATCCCAAAGGAGCCAAAGGAAGAGGAGGGAATCAGACAGACTAATAGTGTCAGAGAAAGAGTGGTTATTTCAAAACAGAGGAGTTTAGATTCCAAGATCAAACAGGGTGTGACTTTTGAAGGGATTTCCAGTAAGCTCACAAAGAATGTGTTCTTCAACCAACGGAAAAGTGGGACTTATTGCTATGCCCGGGCAATCAAGACTAACCCACACTTATCAGGGGGCATGGGGAATAGCAAGCTCAAAGGGAGGCAGGACATGCGCTACACCAATGGCAGTGTAGTTGACTCTGAGGCTATAGGAGGGATTTGTATAGATGGCAGTGATGAGGCGGAGCCTGTCTCAACCATGTCCTCTAGAGGAGGGGACCAATCAAAACCTAAAGAGCATTCTGTGGCACATTTATATTGTGGGAATACAAAACGACCACGTGCTCCCCCACCTCTCCAAATGCCCCAGCGGATCTGCAGCCACTGTGGAGGGAGACAGACTGTGGTCCCTGGAGCTGGAGCTGGAGCTGCCAGTCTGGGAGATAAGAGCCCTTCCTCTGCATGCCCTGAAGGAACAGCAGCCATGAAAGCACCTCCTTCACTCACAGACAGAAACAACCTTCCCCTTTCACATACTGAGAAAGAGAGAGACTCTGCGTTCTCTCCTCTGAGGCATGCAGACAGGGATCGGATACAAAGCCAGTGGACACACACAGACTCTCTATCCTCCCACCCCCACTGTAATCCCCCTATTCATAACAACAAAGACAGCAATCCCAATCTGCCTGAAAACCCAGCGCCTGCATGGCAGAACGGAGATCTAAAACAGACTAATGGTTATGCCTCCCATGCCACATACCCCCTGCATACCTCTATCAGAGACCCAGTAGAAACCCTAGACACACCTTCACAAACACACTCAGACAAGGCAGCCAGCCTCACAACCATCTTACCCCCAACGACGGCTACAGTCACCAAGGCAACTATTGAACCCAGGCGTACAGATGCCAACTTCCTTGAGACCCCATCTCACTTGAGTAAGATTCCCCGACCAACACCGCTCAAACTTTCTCTCCAAATCGCCGTAGCCACAAGACCAAACACGCCACGCACACACCGCAAGCATCCGAAGACACTCACACATCCAAATACACAACCCAAAACCTCAATCACATCTAGTCACCCTTACCCTGTAAACCCACCACACAGAACCTCTCCTCCAAACCATGTAAACCCATCCTGTGTTATTACACCCCCTAAGCCTGAAAACACACCACACACAACAACGCTTTCTATCACTGCTACGACATTATATAGAAGCGCACCCCCTTATCCCACTAAACCCCCTAAGTCTCCAACCGCACTCACAGCTGCACCACCTACCCCTGTATGCACCCCGACAACAGCAACACTCCCAAACACAACTACTACGGCGACATATAGAATACTCCCTAGCCATGCTAACACGTCACACACAACTACAACTCCAGCAAGCACACCATATACCGCCACTCTGGCTAACCCTTATAACACATCACATACCACTACTCCTAACACACCATACACAACTACATGCCCAAAGCCTTTGTCCCATACCCCTAACCTTTCAAACACATCGCACACACCTACATCCCCTTACTTAGTTTACACGTCCCCCAAAACACCCCCCAGTGTTGAGAACGAGTCACAGACAACTACATCTACTCAGCGTCATCCCTCAACCACATCCCTGACTAACTGGAGACCATTGATCGCGACGCAGACGCAATACAATAAACCACCTGACCCATCAGACAGATCCCATAATAAGATAACATTCACAAAGACACACACTGAACAAACCACTGCCTACCAATCAAACACTCATAAGCGATTTGTCGTTGAACCGATAATGCACGCAAATGTATATCCAAAGCTACTGACCGTCTCCACCAGAAACACACACTGTAACCCTGTCATCGTGTCACAGACAGACGAGGAAAGGGACTCTAGAATGTCCAATGCATCACAGGTCACTGACCTCCCAGAATGCGTTGCTGAAAAGGATGCAAACAAAGAAGGAGAAAAGCAGGGACACTTTGCCACCAACCTAAAACCTGGGTCTGAGCCTCAGATGCGTTCACTCACAGAGCACATTCCCTCCAGCGCATTCCACACACATGCAAATACCACATCCACATTCAGACTTGACGGGCAGATATACACAAATGACGCTCCACCTTCCGTCACACCACAGACACAAACAGACCCTAAGGCCCTCATTGCAACCCAGACGGACACTTCTGCACGTGTCAAACCCGTCACCAAACCACCAAACCACAGAAACACAGACTTCAGTTCCACCTCCACGCCAAACAAACACACAAGCCCCACACACCGACTCATACCACAGGCCCGTCCATACACCATCACTGAGCTCCTCGCACACACACCCATAGACCCGGAGTGCTACCGCCTTTTGCCTCCATCCCGCATGGCTCACCTAGCCTCCTACACCCTCACCCATCCCAATCAGACACACCAGATGATCCATCCAGTATTGCCATTTTTATCATCAAGCACCACCCCGCAGCCCTCCCAAGACGATCCCAGGCTGGCTCACTCCCACCCGGCTGACGCATCGCTGCTGCTGCCCCCTTCCCCACAGTGCAGCAGGCCAGCACCTCTCCAACGGAGGCTGCAGTTTGTAGAGGCCAACCTGGCAGCCAACCAGGACAGGATCACTACCCTTCTCAACATCATCCAAGACCTGGAGATGAGCCAAGCTCTCAGCAAGGGGTAAGAAACAGGAAGGAAGATAGAGCGATCACGAGAAATGACGTGGAAGGGAAAGGGAGATAGATGGGGTGGGAATGAGTGAGTAGAGAAAGAGAACAGGGAGATAGATGGGGTGGGAAGGAGTACGTAGAGAAAGAGAACAGGGAGATAGATGGGGTGGGAAGGAATACGTAGAGAAAGAGAACAAGGAGATAGATGGGGTGGGAAGGAGTGAGTAGAGGAAGAGAAGGGAGATAGATGGGGTGGGAAGGAGTGAGTAGAGGAAGAGAAGGGAGATAGATGGGTGGGAAGGAGTGAGTAGAGGAAGAGAAGGGAGATAGATGGGGTGGGAAGGAGTGAGTAGAGGAAGAGAAGGGAGATAGATGGGGTGGGAAGGAGTGAGTAGAGGAAGAGAAGGGAGATAGATGGGTGGGAAGGAGTGAGTAGAGGAAGAGAAGGGAGATAGATGGGGTGGGAAGGAGTGAGTAGAGGAAGAGAAGGGAGATAGATGGGGTGGGAAGGAGTGAGTAGAGGAAGAGAAGGGAGATAGATGGGTGGGAAGGAGTGAGTAGAGGAAGAGAAGGGAGATAGATGGGTGGGAAGGAGTGAGTAGAGGAAGAGAAGGGAGATAGATGGGTGGGAAGGAGTGAGTAGAGGAAGAGAAGGGAGATAGATGGGGTGGGAAGGAGTGAGTAGAGGAAGAGAAGGGAGATAGATGGGGTGGGAAGGAGTGAGTAGAGGAAGAGAAGGGAGATAGATGGGTGGGAAGGAGTGAGTAGAGGAAGAGAAGGGAGATAGATGGGTGGGAAGGAGTGAGTAGAGAACAGGATGACATTAGAAAGAAGAGAAAAGGAATTAAAGCCTCTTTTGTTCTTATTAAAGACCCAATGCAGCCGTTTTTATCTCAAAATCAAATCATTTCTGGGTGACAATTAAGTACATTAATGTGACTGTTTTCAATTAAAATGGTCAAAAAGAAACAAAAATAGATTCTTATCAAAGGGCAATTTCTCAAGCAATAATTTTTCTAGGACTGTCTGGGAGTGGTCTGAGTGGGGAGGGGAAAACTGAAAATTAACGTTTACTGGCATAGAGGTTTGGAACTCTCTTTCTTATTGGTCTATTAACTAATTTACTGCATGGTAATTTCGGACAGTCTTTTCAAACAGCTCTTACACTAATAGGGCATTATCATACATTTCACAATGTCATAGTATTACTCCAATCTCATGTGTGGAAATGTATATAAAACACAGAGAAATCATGTTTTTGACTGCACTGGAACTTTAATATCTCCTGCTCTCCTGCTGTTTCAGTCGGCGATGCTACAGGACAGGGCAGGATCTCAGGGAGTGCTCCACCTGTCAGAAGACTGCTTGTATCGTCTACAGGTGAGACACAGGAAGCATGGTCAGATCGGTTTGACTCATTCACCCTGTTTTTGCTTTTCTCAGTTTTCACCCTCTCTCTTGCTCTATGTCTCTGTCCCTGCAGTGTGGAGTATGACTTCAGGCAGCAAGAGAGACGTTTCTTGGAGGTTTTGAATCCTCAGAAGGCAGACAACAACGCTACAACATTTTCCCCCTCCCTGCCTCACAACCCCACCTTGCTGACGAATGCCATCACTAAGACCATGACCAAGTCCAAGGTTAAAAGCAAAAAGTTGTGCAAGATGCTTTTCCGATGGCTGCCCAGGAAAATTCAGCAGACAAAGTCCTCCTTTCACCAACTCTCTCCAGATCATTTGAACTCCTAGCATGCTATCCATGAGGTATCCCCTGTAATATAAGATCTTATGTCCCTATTACAGCAAGCAGCACTTGTCATCGTGGAAGACACGTCACTTCCTGTTCACGTGATAGGTGTTCTGAAATCTGATTTGCTCCTTTAAGGCTGATTGACACCCTACTGTCCAATCAGGACATAGCATGAACAGGATATCCCCAATAGTAACTAGAGACGTTTGCCCAGTCTAGCAAGAGTATATCATAAGGGAAAACTTCATCCTTCAGGTGAAAATCATAAACCTTCATCCAAAGCACATGCAATAGTTTTGTTGAACTAGATAAGACTTCCAAAAGTTTGCTAGATTGCAATCACCAATAAATAGTAGCTGAAAGTCCACTTAGTCATGTTCTATAGTATCTTGTAGCTAAGTGTTGCCGTCCTCTTACAGATTCCCCCGACCAGCTTATCCCAGGGTAAATGTACCTACCTGTTTTTTTTTTTAGAAATAAACCAAAGCTACAGCACATACTGTAAACATGTTCTCTTTCATATGTAAGTAATATCGCTTATTGCTATCCATCTGTCTATCTTAGCCTGTAAGTAATTTCGCTTATTGCTATCCATCTGTCTATCTTAGCCTGTAAGTAATTTAATCACCTCCTCTTACAGACAGACAGACAGACAGACACGTTACAGGGACCCATAGAAGCGCTCACACATGGTACTACACAGAAATCCTCCCACCAAACTCATAGATACTGTAGTCATCCAGGCCTGCTCTGTTCTCTCACCTGACACAGTTAGACAGTTCACAGCAGCCAGCCAGCTGACCCTGAAAGTGGAGAAACTTTCATTCTCTTTTTCCCAGAAGGGAAAAGGCTTGTGCAGAAGGTCTCTAAATCCCCAAACAATCTAAAGCCTAACAGGGTTTGTTAAAAGGCTTCAGAGTTAAACAATGGCAGGACGTACTGCTGCAATGAAGCATGAAAATCCCACAATGCAATTTTCCATGGTAACATGCAGATACACACCCATGCACATACACACACACACTGTATATACGCACACGCACATGCACACGCACACACACACACACACACACACACACACACACACACACACACACACACACACACACACACACACACACACACACACACACTGAACCTAAAAGCACCCAATGGCAGGCTTCATCGAAGCATTAATAACTTTAGCTCATGCTTCTAGTTAATGTCTCTGACAAGTAAGGAGCTGCCTCGGGGAATATGCCATTTTGGAAAAGTCTGATCTCGACTCAGAGATCATGAAAGACAAGGAGAGACATCTTGTTAGAGTAGTCCTGTCAGACAAGGGCTGTGTATTGTTGTGAACTCTTTTTTTGGGAAGCCCTGGCAGCTATGCCAGCCTTGCTGCATGACAAGGACAAAGCAGTGCCCTCTTACCCCTCTCATACTCTCTTTCACACACTCCCCCTGCACTGCTAGCACTGATAAAATGGGGTGTATTTTTCCTTGTTCCTATCACTCACGTTGTTTACCCAGGACAAGCCTCATCTACAGTACATAAGAAATACATGTCAACAGAAAAGGCAGAATATTCATCTATTCATTTTATATTGTGTCTGATGGTAGAGAGAGAGATGGAGAGAAAGAGGAAGTGACTCAAATCGCATGCAAGGGTAGAGAGGAACATATATTATAATTGTGTGTGTGCTTCAGGCTTGTGCAGTTACACAGATAAGAATGCAACTGTGTTGAAGTTTTAATTGTAAGGTTGTTCATGTCCTGTTAGACGTAAAGGCAGAGAACAGTGGCGGAAGCTCATCCTTGTCCTTTTCTGTTAGCGCACAATGCCAACGAACCTCCAGTGAGTTCCAACTGGCTTTGAGATGAAAGTTCGGTAAAACAAACTTTCTACTGGAAATGAGACAGCTAGCAAAGAGAATGTAATTATCCTAGTAGGGGCAGAGAGAGAGCAGAGTAACTGAAACAGTTCCATGTCGCTTAAAAATAACTCTAGACTGAACTGATCCCCTACTTATTGCTTGTATTGCTTATTACTGCCTCATTTTAACAGAACACGTGTCACAAGGGACAATGATTCTTCCTAAACTAGAGACATATTTATTTTTATATTAAGTATCAGGTCTTTTTATTTTATCATGCCTATTCATGAGTGACTTTTAATCGCGTGTGCTGTGTTATTTACAACGATTGCCTTTTACTTAACTTCTGACGTCCTCACGTGTGAAATTGAATTGCATGAACTATTTGTTTGCTTGCATGGTGTGCTGTGATCCCCCAGATTGGAATGGACTACATTGATTTGAGACAGCTGTTGCCAATTCTCTATCACCACCTCCCTCTCCAAACTCCTTTCTAAACACGCCCTCAGAACTAGAGTTTTTTTATTTTTTTATTTCACCTTTATTTAACCAGGTAGGCAAGTTGAGAACAAGTTCTCATTTACAATTGTGACCTGGCCAAGATAAAGCAAAGCAGTTCGACAACATACAAAAACACAGAGTTACACATGGAGTAAAACAACATACAATCAATGATGCAGTAGAAAAAAATAAGACTATATACAATGTGAGCAAATGATGTGAGATAAGGGAGGTAAAGGCAAAAAGGCCATGGTGGCAAAGTAAATAAAGTATTGCAAGTAAAACACTGGAATGGTAGATTTGTAGTTTGAAGAAAGTTCAAAGTTAAAATATAAATAATATGGTGCAAAGGAGCAAAATAAATAAAATAAATAAATACAGTAGGGGAAGAGGTAGTAGTTTGGGCTAAATTATAGATGGGCTATGTACAGGTGCAGTGATCTGGGAGCTGCTCTGATAGCTGGTGCTTAAAGCTAGTGAGGGAGATAAGTGTTTCCAGTTTCAGAGATTTTTGTAGTTCGTTCCAGTCATTGGCAGCAGAGAACTGGAAGGAGAGACGACCAAAGGAGGAGTTGGCTTTAGGGGTGACCAGAGAGATATACCTGCTGGAGCGCGTGCTACAGGTGGGTGCTGCTATGGTGACCAGTGAGCGGAGATAAGGGGGGACTTTACCTAGCAGGGTCTTGTAGATGACCTGGAGCCAATGTGTTTGGCGCCGATTATGAAGCGAAAGCCAGCCAACGAGAGCGTACAGGTCGCAATGGTGGGTAGTATATGGGGCTTTGGTGACAAAACGGATGGCACTGTGATAGACTGCATCCAGCTTGTTGAGTAGGGTATTGATGGCTATTTTGTAAATGACATCGCCGAAGTCGAGGATTGGTAGGATGGTCAGTTTTACGAGGGTATGTTTGGCAGCATGAGTGAAGGATGCTTTGTTGCGAAATAGGAAGCCAATTCTAGATTTAACTTTGGATTGGAGATGATTGATGTGAGTCTGGAAGGAGAGTTTACAGTCTAACCAGACACCTAGGTATTTGTAGTTGTCCACAAATTCTAAGTTAGAACCGTCCAGAGAAGTGATGCTGGACAGGCGGGCAGGTGCAGGCAGCGATCGGTTGAAGAGCATGCATTTAGTTTTACTTGTGTTTAGGAGCAGTTGGAGACCACGGAAGGAGAGTTGAATGGCATTGAAGCTCGTCTGGAGGGTTGTTAACACAGTGTCCGAACCGGAACATACCTTCAGTGTCATCAGCTGTTCGCCTGCTAACACCGGGGACACGCCCGATGTAACTGTGAGAGGCTACACACCCAACGCTACAACCCAGCAGGCCTGGCGCAGAACGAGACACCACCCAGCAAGCAGCCACCGACAACTGAGCCATGCTACCAAGAGCTCAATTCATCCAACACTCTCTATAGTGTTACTAAAGGAATTGTATGTTTTTTTTATCCCCTGCGACTACAGTCACTGGGGACATGCCCGACTCAGCTGCCAACGCTACCACGTAGCTGGGCCAGTGCGGAGAGGGTGACAGCCGCCGAACTGCTACTGACAACCGAACCAGCCGTCGATTAACGACCCCTGATCGGGAGGAAGAGCCGATCCCTGCTCGGGTAGAGACTAACGAACACTTCTCAGAAGAAACCGAAAGAACATTGTGTGAATCAACTGTTGTGTTAATTTGCCCCGGCGCTCATAGTTAGTCTATAGCCCTAAATGCTAGCCATTTTATCGGGCCGTAGGAATACTGTGTATTGTCAATGTTGTAAAAGCTGAATTTATAATAAAAAACCTTTGTACTTTGGCATGCCTCCGTGGTGTTTGCCGTGGGATTTTAGAACTCTGCTTGTGACACATGCATGGACAGTAAACACTGTGTTTTTTATGGGCAATACTGTGTTTTACTGAGACACAAAATAATGATGGCTCAACAAAGTATTTCATTTATGACTTGCAGCCCCATCTGTGGCCCAGGTCAGCAAACTAGAGAATGTGTGTGTCTGTCTGGGGGTCATTGGTTTGGGGGAGTGTATTTGCATGCACTTTCTTGTGTACGATTTCGTTTTCTCCTGCCTTTTCTCTCCTGTCTTTTTCCCTACAATCGCGCAGCAGAATCTTATAAACTTGAACAGACTCTTCCACTCATTCTCCCCTAAAAATGGAAACGGTGCTGCCGGTTTGATTCAGCTGGAGAGGACTAGCGACTCAATTTGACATGGAGAGCTACTGGCGGTCTTCCCTGGGGACAGTGGTGGGGGGGGGGGGGGGGGGGGGGGTTGAGGGGAGCTTCTGTCTGGGGAGTTGCGAGGTCGGCGTGCCCCGGGACGAAGATGCGTTCTGGCAGAGGAGAAAAAAGGGAGGAAGGCACCGAAAGCGAAATCATTAAGTTAGCACTGTGATATTCAGTGCTGCTGGCGCACAGCGACGCACAGGGGATCAATAGGGACCATGGATCAGTGGCCAGGAGGATGATGCTGCAGATAGTGGGAGTGGTGGAGAACCCCCAGGTAGCTCCGGATTCAAATACAGGGATTGGTTGAAGTAGCACATTCCAAAAAAAACTTTTTGTACAATTTTGCATTATGAGCCATTTTTTGATGTTGTTGGGTGTTGCACTCATGAACATCGTATTAGTGGTTTTAAACTCTAGGGGTCTAACTAAGCCAACACCAAATATGATAAAAATATGTACATTTGTCTCCTGTTAGTACTTTATTTTTTTCGTATTTGGTGTTAGTTAATAAGTCAGGCCCCTAGAGTTTAAAACCACTAATATGATGTGGTTTTAAACCACATCAAGAGATAGAAATAAAGAGGGGTCTAAGCTTTGTGTGTATCAACTCAACAACAACAAAAATTGTGCAGGAGCGATAGTTACAACAGATGAGCTGTTTAGTGAAAATCACCTCGACTGACGTTTGGCAGTTTTTTAGCACCGTTTGCATTCTGCCCATTGCAAAGCAAATGCCCCCTTTCTATTGTACGCTAAACCTGGTGCTTGAAATTAGTTCCAGAGTTCCTAGTGTTTGTCCATTGTGTTGGCCTAGGCCAAAACAGCATCCTTCACCTCTAAAACAGGGTTTATCCAGAGAGGAAGAGGCAAAGGGAGGCTAATTTGCTAAGTGAGGATTCTTTGATCAAATATACGTTTTGTACTGTTTAGGTTGTTACGAATGTACTGATGTAAGAGGATGCCGTGGCAATCCGGAAACTTTCAGAAAAACAATTTAATATCAGAGCTGTGCCTGTTGTTCACATGCGTATCTGCTCTCTCATTGGCTAGAAGGTTCCCCTCTGATCCCGCCACCTTTCCGCCTCCTTTGTGGACATGTATTCCCATTGTTACAGGGGTCAGTCCAGTATTTTCTCAGTATATATGTAACCCTAACCCTAGCCCTAACCTTAGTAAGCAGTTGCTTATCAACAGATAGTTTGATAGTATGACCATCTGTATTTAGTATTTGTGTATTTTATTAGGATCTCCAATGAGCAGCTGCATTACTCTTCCTGTCAGGGGTCCAAACAGGAAATGGAACACAAATAAAATACATAATGCATACTATACATAACACTACATAATAAAATACATAATACAATGCAAAATGCAATACAAAATATATTAAAATGTCTGTGTCTCTTCACAGTCCCCAAGGTGTTATTTTTTATCTGGTTTTATTGCTAGCTTGAGTTACATGGGGTGGCAGAGAGTTCCATGTAGTCATGGCTCTATTTAATACTGTGTTTCCCAGACTCTGTTCTGGACCTGGGGACTATGAAGAGACCTTTGGCTGCATGTCTTGTGTGGTACCGATGAGTGTCCGAACTGTGTGCCAACTGCTTGAACAGACAGTTTGGTACCTTTAACCCATCAGCACCTCGCACAAAGACCAATAGTGATGCAGTCAATCTCACCTCCACTTTGAGCCAGGAGAGATTGACTTGAATACCACTGACATTTGCCCTGTGCGTACATCTGAATACAAAATGTGCAGCTCTGTTCTGTACCAACTGCAATTTTCTTGTGTCTTTCTTTGCAGCACAAGACCACACAACTGGGCAGTAGACCAGGTGTGACAAAACTAGGGCCTGTAGGACCTGCCTGGCTGAGTTAGATCAAGAAAACAGAGCAACGCCTTATCATGGACAGACCTCTTCCCATGTGTTTTGATCATGACAGCTTGCTATCTAGGGTTACACCCTGCAGTTTAACCTCCTCAACTTGCTCAATCGCCACATTATTCAGTAATAGATCTAGATGAGGTTTAGGGTAGGGTAAGTGATTTGTCCCAAAAATTATGCTTTTATTTTTTGCGATACTTAGCACCAGCCTATTGATAGTTACCCATTCTAAAACTGACTGGAGCTCTAGGTTAAGGGTGTCAGTTAATTATTTTACCATAATAGCTGACGTGTATATGGTTGAGTTGTCAGCATACATAGACACACAGGCTTAATTCAAGGTCAGTGGAAGGTCATTAGTAAACCGACTGCCCTGCGGTACAACACACTCAACCGAATTTGCATTAGAGCGGCTTCCATTAAAGAAAACCCTCTGTGTTCTATTTGATAGGTAACTCTGAATCCATGATAAGGCAGAGGATGTAAATTCATAATACCTACAGTTGAAGTCGGAAGTTTACATACACCTTAGCCAAATAAATTTAAACTCAGTTTTTCACAATTCATTACACTTAATGGGCTCCTGAGTGGCGCAGTGGTCTAAGACACTGCATTTCAGTGCAAAAGTGGTCACTGCAGTACCTGGTTCAAATCCAGGCTACATCACATCTGGCTGTAATTGGGAGTCCCATAGGGTGGTGCACAATTGGCTGAGGTAGGCTGTTTTATTTTAAGACGGTGAAATGTCAGAATAATAGTAGAGAGAATGATTTATTTCAGCTTTATTTCTTTCATCACATTCCCAGTGGCTCAGAAGTTTACATACACTCAATTAGTATTTGGTAGCGTTGCCTTTAAATTGTTTAACTTGGGTCAAACGTTTCGGGTAGCCTTCCACAAGCTTCCCACAATAAGTTGGGTTAATTTTAGCCCATCCTCCTGACAGAGCTTCTGTAACTGAGTCAGGTTTGTAGGCCTCCTTGCTCGCACACGCTTTTTCAGTTCTGCCCACAAATTGCCTATGGGATTGAGGTCAGGCCTTTGTGATGGCCACTCCAATACCTTGACTTTGTTGTCCTTAAGCCATTTTGCCACAAATTTGGAAGTATGCTTGGGGTCATTGTCCATTTGGAAGACCCATTTGCGACCAAGCTTTAACTTCCTGACTGATGCCTTGAGATGTTGCTTCAATATATCCACATAATTTTCCTGCCTCATAATGCCATCTATTTTGTGAAGTGCACCATTCCCTCCTGCAGCAAAGCACCCCCACAACATGATGACATGTCATTTCCGGTCACAACTTGTAGACTTGTTTACGTGCTGCTGTGCGTTTAGTTGCCAACCTTACTTTGCTGCCTGCCAACTTTACGGTTTTTACTTTATAATTACTGTTTATATTTTCAGTTTTTCCCTCGCTCTACTTTTTGCATTCAACTTTTTCACTCCGGACGGTTTATCTGGACGTGGTTCGTCAGGACCTCCACCAGCCGAAGCTAAGTAGTAACATTAACTTGATGCCTTCTAATTGCAGTAGCTGTACTCATAACATACAGGAGAGCGATCACCTTACGGCGAGGATAGCTGTGCTGCAAGCCCAGCTTCAGACGCAATCCTTAGGCATGGGTAATTTAAGTGTAGGAAAGGATGAAACAGCATCTGTGCCACCAGTAAGTACAGATAGTAGTATAAATCCCCTCGCACAGTCCCCGCAGCCGGACAACTTTCTCATGGCTTCTGGAAGGAAATGCTGTAGGAATGCTCAACTGGTGTCGCTCATTCAGCCGACAGAAACTTTCAACCGGTTCTCTCCATTAAGCAGCGAGTCGGAGTCAGAGGCCGAGCCTTCTCTGGTCTCTACTCCTCCCGTTACGGTGTCTGAGACGCCGAAGCCTCCCACCATTAGCTCTGACAAATTGAAAACCCTAGTCATTGGTGACTCCATTACCCACAGTATTAGACTTAAAATGAATCATCCAGCGATCATACACTGTTTACCAGAGGGCAGGGCTAACGATGTTAAGGCGAATCTGAAGATGGTGCTGGCTAAAGCTAAAACTGGCAAGTGTAGAGAGTATAGGGATATTGTTATCCACGTCGGCACCAACGATGTTAGGATGAAACAGTCAGAGGTCTCCAAGCGCAACATAGCTTCAGCGTGTAAATCAGCTAGAAAGATGTGTTCAGCATCGAGTAATTGTCTCTGGCCCCCTCCCAGTTAGGGGGAGTGATGAGCTCTACAGCAGAGTCTCACAACTCAATCGCTGGTTGAAACCTGTTTTCTGTCCCTCCCAAAATATAGAATTTGTAGATAATTGTCCCCCTTTCTGGGACTCACCCACAAACAGGACCAAGCCTGGCCTGTTGAGGAGTGACGGACTCCATCCTAGCTGGAGGGGTGCTCTCATCTTATCTACGAACATAGACAGGGCTCTAACTCCCATAGCTCCACAATGAGATAGGGTGCAGGCCAGGCAGCAGGCTGTTTGCCTGCTTAGTGGAGTCTGCCACTAGCACAGTCAGTGTAGTCAGCTCAGCTATCCCCATTGAGACTGTGTCTGTGCCTCGATCTAGGTTGGGCAAAATTAAACATGGCGGTGTTCACCTTAGCAATCTCACTGGAATAAAGACCTCCTCCATTCCTGCCATTATTGAAAGAGAGTGTGATACCTCACATCTCAAAATAGGGCTACTTAATGTTAGATCCCTCACTTCCAAGGCAGTTATAGTCAATGAACTAATCACTGATCATAATCTTGATGACAGAAACATGGCTTAAGCCTGATGAATTTACTGTGTTAAATGAGGCCTCACATCCTGGTTACACTAGTGACCATATCCCCTGTGCATCCCGCAAAGGCGGAGGTGTTGCTAACATTTATGATAGCAAATTTCAATTTACAAAAAAAAAGACGGCGTTTTCGTCTTTTGAGCTTCTAGTCATGTAATCTATGCAATTTTTGGTGACTTTAATATTCACATGGAAAAGTCCACAGACCCACTTCAAAAGGCTTTCGGAGCCATCATCGACTCAGTGGGTTTTGTCCAACATGTCTCCGGACATACTCACTGCCACAGTCATACTCTGGAGCTAGTTTTGTCCGTGGAATAAATGTTGTGGATCTTAATGTTTTTCCTCATAATCCTGGACTATTGGACCACCATTTTATTACGTTTGCAATCGCAACAAATCATCTGCTCAGACCCCAACCAAGGATCATCAAAAGTCGTGATATAAATTCTCGGACAACCCAAAGATTCCTAGATACCCTTCCAGACTCCCTCTGCCTACCCAAGGATGTCAGAGTACAAAAATCAGTTAACCACCTAACAGAGGAACTCAATTTAACCTTGCGCAATACCCTAGATGCAGTCGCACTCCTAAAAACAAAAAACATTTGTCATAAGAAACTAGCTCCCTGGTATACAGAAAATACCCGAGCTCTGAAGCAAGCTTCCTGAAAATTGGAACGGAAATGGCACTACACCAAACTGGAAATCTTCTGACTAGCTTGGAAAGACATTACCGTGCAGTATCGAAGAGCCCTCACTGATGCTCGATCATCCTAGTTTTTCAACTTAATTGAGGAAAATAAGAACAATCCAAAATGTATTTTTGATACTGTTGCAAAGCTAACTAAAAAGCAGCATTCCCCAAGGCTTTCACTTCAGCAGTGATAAATTCATTAACTTCTTTAAGGAAAAGATCATGATCATTAGAAAGCAAATCATGGACTCCTCTTTAAATCTGCTTATTTAACCAAAGCTCAGTTGGCCTGAGTCTGCACAACTCTGCCAGGACCTAGGATCAAGGGAGACACTCCAGTTTTATAGTATTATATCTCTTGACACTTTGATGAAAATAAATCATGGCCTCTAAACCTTCAAGCTGCATACTGGACCCTATTCCAATTAAACTACTGAAAGAGCTGCTTCCTGTGCTTGGCCCTCCTATATTGAACATAATAAATGGCTCTCTATCCACCAGATGTGTACCAAACTCACTGAAAGTGGCAGTAATAAAGCCTCTCTTGAAAAAGCCAAACCTTGACAAAGAAAATATAAAAAACTATTGGCCTATATCGAATCTCCCATTCCTCTCAATTTAAAAAAAAAAAGCTGTTGTGCAGCAACTCACTGCCTTCCTGAAGACAAACAATGTATACCAAACGCTTCAGTCTGGTTTTAGACCCCATCTTAGTACTGAGACTGCACTCGTGAAGTTGGTAAATTACCTTTTAATGGCGTCAGACCGAGGCTCTACATCTGTCCTCTTGCTCCTAGACCTTAGTGCTGCTTTTGATACCATCAATCACCACATTCTTTTGGAGAGATTGGAAACCCAAATTGATCTACACGGTCAAGTTCTGGCCTGGTTTAGATCTTATCTGTCGGAAAGATATCAGTTTGTCTCTGTGGATGGTTTGTCCTCTGACAAATAATTTGTAAATTTCGGTGTTCCTCAAGGCTCCGTTTTAGGACCACTATTGTTTTCACTATATATTTTACTTCTTGGTGATGTTATTCGGAAACATTATGTTAACTTTCACTGATATGCGGATGACACACAGCTCTACATTTCGATGAACATGGTGAAGCCCTAAAATTGCCCTCCCTGGAAGCCTGTGTTTCAGACATAAGGAAGTGGATGGCTGCAAATGTTCTACTTTTAAACTCGGACAAAACAGAGATGCTTGTTCTAGGTCAGACGAAACAAAGAGATCTTCTGTTGTATCTGACAATTAATCTTGATGGTTGTACAGTTGTCTCAAATAAAACTGTGAAGGACCTCGGCATTACTCTGGACCCTGATCTCTCTTTTGACGAACATATCAAGACTGGTTCAAGGACAGCTTTTTTCCATCTACGTAACATTGTAAAAATCTGAAACTTTCAGTCCAAAATGATGCAGAAAAATTCATCCATGCTTTTGTCACTTCTAGGTTAGACTACTGCAATGCAGTACTTTCCGGCTACCTGGATAAAGCACTAAATAAACTTCTTTTAGTACTAAACACGGCTGCTAGAATCTTGACTAGAACCAAAAAGTGTAATCATATTACTGGCTTCCTGTTAAGGCAAGGGTTGATTTCAATGTTTTACAGCTAACCTCCAAAGCATTACATGGGCTTGCTCCTACCTATCTTTCCGATTTGGTCCTGCCGTACATACCTACACTACGGTCACAAGACGCAGGCCTCCTAATTGTCCCTAGAATTTCTAAGCAAACAGCTGGAGGCAGGGCTTTCTCCTATAGAGCTCCATTTTTATGGAATGGTCTGCCTACCCATGTGAGAGACACAGACTCGGTCTCAACCTTTAAGTCTTTATTGAAGACTAATCTCTTCAGTAGGTCCTATGATTGAGTGTAGTCTGGCCCAGGAGTGTGAAGGTGAACGGAAAGGCACTGGAGCAACGAACCGCCCTTGCTGTCTCTGCCTGGCCGGTTCCCCTCTCTCCACTGGGATTCTCTGCCTCTAACCCTATTACAGGGGCTGAGTCACTGGCTTACTGGTGCTCTTCCATGCCGTCCCTAGGAGGGGTGTGTCACTTGAGTGGGTTGCATCACTGACGTGATCTTCCTGTCCGGGTTGGCGTCCCCCCTTGGGTTGTGCCGTGGCGGAGATCTTTGTGGGCTATACAAAGCCTTGTCTCAGGATGGTAAGTTGGTGGTTGAAGTTATCCCTCTAGTGGTGTGGGGGCTGTGCTTTGGCAAAGTGGGTGGGGTTATATCCTGCCTGTTTGGCCCTGTCCGGGGGTATCGTCGGACGGGGCCACAGTGTCTCCCGACCCCTCCTGTCTCAGCCTCCAGTATTTATGCTGCAGTAGTTTATGTGTCGAGGGGCTAGGGTCAGTCTGTTATATCTGGAGTATTTCTCCTGTCTTATCCGGTGTCTTGTGTGAATTTAAGTATGCTCTCTCTAATTCTCTCTCTCTTTCTCTCTTTCTTTCTTTCTTTCTCTCTCTCGGAGGACCTGAGCACCAGGACCATGCCTCAGGACTACCTAGCCTGATGACTCCTTGCTGTCCCCAGTCCACCTGGCCGTGCTGCTGCTTCAGTTTAAACTGTTCTGCCTTCGGCTATGGAATCCTGAATTGTTCATCGGACGTGCTACCTATCCCAGACCTGCTGTTTTCAACTCTCTAGAGACAGCAGGAGCATTAGAGATACTCTGAATGATCGGCTATGAAAAGACAACTGACATTTACTCCTGAGGTGCTGACCTGTTGCACCCTCGACAACCACTGTGATTATTATTATTTGACTATGCTGGTCATCTTTGAACATTTGAACATCTTGGCCATGTTCTGTTATAATCCCCACCTGGCACAGCCAGAAGAGGACTGGCCACCCCTCATAGCCTAGTTCCCCTCTAGGTTTCTTCCTAGGTTCTGGCCTTTCTATGGAGTTTTTCCTAGCCACCGTGCTTCTACACCTGCATTGCTTGCTGTTTGGGGTTTTAGGCTGGGTTTCTGTACAGCACTTTGTGACATCCGCTGATGTAAGTAGGACTTTATAAATACATTTGATTGATTGAAATACATTTCATTGATGCTGCCACCCCCGTGCTTCATGGTTGAGATGGTGTTCTTTGGCTTGCAAGCCTCCCCCTTTTTCCTCCAAACATAACAATGGTCATTATGGCCAAACAGTTCTATTTTTGTTTCATCAGACCAGAGGACATTTCTCCAAAAAGTACGATCTTTGTCCCCATGTGCAGTTGCAAAGCGTAGTTTGGCTTTTTTATGGCGGTTTTGGAGCAGTGGCTTCTTCCTTGCTGAGAGGCCTTTCAGGTTATGTTGATATAGGACTTGATTTACTGTGGATATACATACTTTTGTACCTGTTTCCTCCATTATCTTCACAAGGTCCTTTGCTGTTGTTCTGGGATTGATTTGCACTTTTCGCACCAAAGTACATTCATCTCTAGGAGACAGAACGCGTCTCCTTCCTGAGCGGAATGATAGCTGTGTGGTCCAATGGTGTTTATACTTGCGTACTATTGTTTGTACAGATAAACATGGTACCTTCAGGCGTTTGGAAATTGCTCCCAAGGATGAACCAGACTTGTGGAGGTCTACATTTGTTTTCTGAGGTCTTGGCTGATTTATTTTGAATTTCCCATGATGTCAAGCAAAGAAGCACTGAGTTTGAAGGTAGGCCTTGAATTACATCCACAGGTACACCTCCAATTGACTCAAATTATGTCAATTAGCCTATCAGAAGCTTCTAAAGCCATGACATCATTTTCTGGAATTTTCCAAGCTGTTTAATGGCACATTCAACTTAGTGTATGTGAACTTCTGACCCACTGGAATTGTGATACAGTGAATTATAAGTGAAATCATCTGTTTTTTAACAATTGTTGGAAAAATGACTTGTGTCATGCACAAACTAGATGTCCTAACCGACTTGTCAAAACTGTAGTTTGTTAACAAGAAATTTGTGGAGTGGTTGAAAAATGAGTTTTAATGACTCCAACCTAAGTGCATGTGAACTTACGACATCAACTGTATGTTTTTTCAGCAATAGGTTATGATCAATGGTATCAAAAGCTGCACTAAAATCTAACATAACGGCTCCAAAATCATATTATTATCAGTTTCCTTGAGCCAATCATCAGTCATTTGTGTTAGTGCCGAGCATGTTGAGTGCCCTTCACTATAAGCATGCTGAAAGTCTGTTTTCAATTTGTTTACAGTAAAATAGCATTGTATCTGGTAAAACACAATTTTTTCCAAAATAAAACAGGCTGATTAGTCAGTTATTTGAGCCAGTAAAGGGGGCATTACTATTCTTGGGTAGCGGAATGACTTTTGCTTCCCTCCAGGCATGAGGGCACACACTTTCTAGTAGGCTTATATTGAAGATATGGCAAATAGGAGTGGCAATATCGTCCGCTATTATCCTCAGTAATTTTCCATCCAATTTGTCAGACTTGCCATTGGCTTGCCATTGTTGACAGACAAGAATAATTTTTTCACCTCCTCCACACTCAGTTAATGGAATTTCATAATAAATATATAACTACAATATCGTCCGCTATTATCCTCAGTAATTTTCCATCCAATTTGTCAGACTTGCCATTGTTGACAGACAAGAATAATTTTTTCACCTCCTCCACACTCAGTTAATGGAATTTCATAATTGTCTTTCATAATTGAATCAGTTATACTTGGATGTGTAGTGTCAGCGTTTGTTGATGGCATGTCATGCCTAAGTTTACTAATCTTGCCAATGAAAAAATCATTAAAGTAATTGACGATATCAGTGGGTTTTATGATGAATGAGGCATCTGATTCAATGAATGATGGAGCTGAGTTTGCCTTTTTCTCAAAGGTGCTCCAAAGCTTTTTACTGTCATTCTTTATATGATTTATCATTGCTTCATAGTATATTTTCTTCTTTTTTTATTCAGTTTAGTCACATGATTTCTGAATTTGCAGTACGTTTGCCAATCCGCTATGAGGCCAGACTTATTTGTCATTTCTTTTGCCTCATCCCTCTCAACAATTTTTTCAATTCCTCATCAATCCACAGTTTTTACAGTCATTTTCTTAATGGGTGCATGATTATTAGTTACTTGCAGAGGTGTGGACTCGAGTTAGACTCGAGTCACAAATATGATGACTTGCAACTCGACTTTGACTTTAACACCAATGACTTGTGACTTGACTTGGACGTGAGCCTTATGACTCGACCTGACTTGATACCCTCCCCAAGCTCAAATATTAAAAATGATGCTATTAAAAAAAGTGTGCAGCGTATCAACTCTTCATTTAACAGACTACAGTTTGAATCGGACAGCAGCCAATCAAATTGTGCCAGCTGAGAAAAAGTTGTGCATGGCAGTGCAGAGGAATGTTGGCGGGTGAATTCAGATGGTGTCACGGCTGTTTAAAGGATCGGACCAAGGCGCAGCGTGTTTGTAGTTCCACATCTTTATTAATGCGTGAAACGTAATGCAATACACCAAATACTTGAAATAACAAAACAACAAACCGTGACGCAGAGAGAAAACACACTACTCAAAATAACAACCCACAAAACCAAATGGCAAAACCCCCTACATAAACATGATCTCCAATTAGAGACAACGAGAACCGGCTGCCTCTAATTGGAGATCATCCTAACAACCCCAACATAGAAACCTAGAAAAACAACAAAAACAGAAAACAAGAAAACCACCCAAAAACACCCCTGTCACGCCTTGACCACTCTACTATAGAAAATGACATCTTACAAGGGTCAGGACGTGACAGATGGAGCACTTGGAAAGATGATACCCAAAATGTTTTTTTTTTCGGCTACAAAGACGACGCTGTATCAACAAAAAACGGATTGCAACTTGCAAAACATGCGGGAAGAAAATTACAGACGGAGGCGCAACAATTTCCAACTTTGTTCAACATTTGAAGCTGCACAAAGAACGGTAAGTCGTGGCTAATATAGCCAACAGCTATATATTTTATTACTTTACTAGTGTAGGCTAACGTAACGTTAAATCAATGAGCCTCCACACAGTCAGTCAGTGCGGGAACGTGATCATTGCACCCAAGATTGAGCTACAACTGACTAGGCAGTTGGTAGCCTAAATACTGCCTGATGTTACTGCTGTTCCTAAAACCACTGACATACGTTAGCCTACTGTAACCACACACAGAGAGTGTGTGTTCAGGTTGGGTGATTGTGTACAAGCCTACATCGCCTGATTGCGCCCATAGTGATCCTCAATAGTTGATCACTATTGGGGGGGGGATGTAATATACCAACTTACTCTTGTTAGAAATATGAAATGGTATTACATTTGGTGAAGAGCACATTATGACTTGTTTAGGACTCGAAACTCAAAGTTTAGGACTTGAAACTTGACTTGATACTTAACGGTCTTGACTTGAGACTTGACTCGGACTTGCTTGTCTTGACTTGGGACTTGACTTGGAACTTGAGTGCTAAGATTTGAGACTTACTTGTGACTTGTAAAACAATGACTTGGTCCCAAGTCAAGTGGAATAAGCAATTTCATAAATGTGTCAAGTGCAGCGTCTGGTTGTTGCTCATTACACACCACAGACCAACAAATATGATTTACCTCAACAACATAGGAATCACTACAAAACGTATTGTATGACCTCCTACACTATATTATATACACTATATACACTATATTAGGCCCAGCCCTTGGAACTTTGGTTTTGCTAGATATGGCTAGCATATTGTGATCACTACATCATATGGATTTGGATACTTCTTTAAAGCTAATTTCTGCAGCATTACTAAAGATGTGATCAATACATGTTGATTATTTCATTCCTGTGCTGTTTATTACTACTCTGGTAGGTTGACTGACAACCTGAACCAGGATGCAGGCACTGGTTACAGTTAGAACTTTTTTCTTCAGTTCGCAGCTTGGTGGAAGCCCATCAACATTTAAATCACACAGAAAATGTAGTTCTCTGTTGATATCACATACATTATCAAGTATTTCACACATACTATCCAGATCCTTTATTACTTCAACTGTATTTAACATGAGATCCTCTCTAAGCTTTACAAGAATGTGGTTCTGAAAATAAACAGCAACACCTCCACCTTCTGTCTTTTCTGTAGATGTTATAATCATATATTGCTACCACTGTATCATCAAAATATTATCTAAGGGAGTTTCAGAGATTGTCAGAATATGAATGTAATATGTTACTAGCAAGTTATTGATTTCATGAACCTTGTTTCTTAAGCTACATATGTTAACATGGGCTGTTTTTAGCACTTTTCTGGCATTATTGATTGTTTTCATTGCTTTGCTGGGAAGTTTAGAATAAGTACAAATGCTCATGTTATTTATGTTAGTGTAGGGTGAGCTGCACACAGTCGACTTCCTACTAGGGCACACAGCCTCAGTGCTAACAGTATAACTCTGGTTCATAGGCAAAGGATGGTCATAATGCTTCATGATAGTGTCATAAAGTGTGTTCTGACGTCACAACGGCAGTCAAGCGCCCAAGCTAACTGGCTAAGGCTGGCTAGCTTGCTAGCTACTTCCAGACACAAATGAGAGACCACCTCACTCTGACCATTTTACTCAACCTAGCAGAGCTAGTTAGGCTGTATTCATGTTATCTAGAGCATTACTGACCGTAACTGTGCTGATAGAAACAATTTAATTAAGTTTTTTTGCCAACCTTTACTGACCTGTCATATTCAATGGGTTTGTAAATTCATCAGTTATTGTGCGCTCTGGCACACAAACGAGAGTGCTCTGAAATTGTAGGAGATAGCCAAAAAGCATTTACGAACGCATGTCACAACAGGTGTAAATATATGGGTCATGTCAGCTGTTGTGACATATTATGACATGGTTATGACCGTGTCAAGTAAATTGTTAGCAAAACAAGTTGTGCTAGTACATTCCGTTTTAATCCCAAAACAGCACATGCCCTCCACTGATTGTTTATTTATTCTGTTTTTTTTTTTGGGGGGGGGGGGGTTCCAGCTCCTGAGAGGAGTGGTCTCTCGGTCAGGTTTAGGAGGCACTCTGAAACTATACTGTAATTACAGTAATGACAAATGTGCTCAGTGATGATAACCCTGGGGTGCAGTACCACCGTGGAAAGGATTAGGCAGCAGTGTGAGTTAAAGACAGGACTGACAGAGTTGGTTAATCAGGAACATGACGTGTGAGCCAGTCCACTAACAGCTTGTTAGCACACAGCAGAGGATGAGCATGATGGACAGAGACAGGATCTCAGTGCCAAGAGACCTTTTTCATCCCTGTTAATTGGGCCAGAAATGTCATACAGCCTGAATAATCTTAGTGACATGACATGTCCTCCTGAGGAGCACATAGCCATCACACACAAAGACACCCTCACCGTGCTCGGACACTTACGCACTGAAGCTATGTAAACACACTGGGCAAGATACAGCTAAACCAGTATATTCAACCGGGGGTCTTTGGACCCCTAGTGCGACAAGAGGTCCGCGAATATATATATATATATATATATACAGTGAGGAAAACAAGTATTTGATACACTGCCGATTTTGCAGGTTTTCCTACTTACAAAGCATGTAGAGGTCTGTAATTTTTATCATAGGTACACTTCAACTGTGAGATCCATCTTAATTACAAATCCCCAGAAAATCACATTGTATGATTTTTAAGTAATTAATTTGCATTTTATTGCATGACATAAGTATTTGATCACCTACCAACCAGTAAGAATTCTGGCTCTCACAGACCTGTTAGTTTTTCTTGAAGAAGCCCTCCTGTTCTCCACTCATTACCTGTATTAACTGCACCTCTTTGAACTCGTTACCTGTATAAAAGACACCTGTCCACACACTCAATCAAACAGACTCCAACCTCTCCACAATGGCCAAGACCAGAGAGCTGTGTAAGGACATCAGGGATAAAATTGTAGACCTGTACAAGGCTGGGATGGGCTACAGGACAATAGGCAAGCAGCTTGGTGAGAAGGCAACAACTGTTGCCGCAATTATTAGAAAATAGAAGAAGTTCAAGATGACGGTCAATCACCCTCGGTCTGGGGCTCCATGCAAGATCTCACCTCGTGGGGCATCAATGATCATGAGGAAGGTGAGGGATCAGCCCAGAACTACACGGCAGGACCTGGTCAATGACCTGAAGAGAGCTGGGACCACAGTCTCAAAGAAAACCATTATTAACACACTACGCCGTCATGGATTAAAATCCTGCAGCGCACGCAAGGTCCCCCTGCTCAACCCAGCGCATGTCCAGGCCCGTCTGAAGTTTGCCAATGACCATCTGGATGATCCAGAGGAGGAGTGGGAGAAGGTCATGTGGTCTGATGAGACAAAAATAGAGCTTTTTGGTCTAAACTCCACTCGCCGTGTTTGGAGGAAGAAGAAGGATGAGTACAACCCCAAGAACACCATCCCAACCGTGAAGCATGGAGGTGGAAACATCATTCTTTGGGGATGCTTTTCTGCAAAGGGGACTGGACGACTGCACCGTATTGATGGGAGGATGGATGGGGCCATGTATCGCGAGATCTTGGCCAACAACCTCCTTCCCTCAGTAAGAGCATTGAAGATGGGTTGTGGCTGGGTCTTCCAGCATGACAACAGCCCGAAACACACAGCCAGGGCAACTAAGGAGTGGCTCCGTAAGAAGCATCTCAAGGTCCTGGAGTGGCCTAGCCAGTCTCCAGACGTGAACCCAATAGAAGATCTTTGGAGGGAGCTGAAAGTCCGTATTGCCCAGCGACAGCCCCGAAACCTGAAGGATCTGGAGTATGTCTGTATGGAGGAGTGGGCCAAAATCCATGCTGCAGTGTGCAAACCGGGTCAAGAACTACAGGAAACATATGATCTCTGTAATTGCAAACAAAGGTTTCTGTACCAAATATTAAGTTCTGCTTTTCTGATGTATCAAATACTTATGTTATGCAATAAAATGCAAATTAATTACTTAAAAATCATACAATGTGATTTTTTTGGATTTTTGTTTTTAGATTCCATCTCTCACAGTTGAAGTGTACCTATGATAAAAAAAGTACAGACCTCTACATGCTTTGTAAGTAGGAAAACCTGCAAAATCGGCAGTTTATCAAATACTTGTTCTCCCCACTGTATATATATATATAAGTATGCGGGCACCCCTTCAATGAGTGGATTCGGCTAATTCAGCCACACCCGTTGCCAGTGGTGGAACTAGAGTTTTATACATGGGGTGGCCAGGCGGTGTCCAAGGCTACTTCAGGGGGTCCATAGACCATGACAGAAAATGTGTGTGTAAGCCTAACCTGGCATCTAAGGAGCATGAATGAATCCTATGTTTGCTGATTAGAGGTAGAAGTGATCATTCTTCAATGTGGCAGATAGTGTGGTCCAAAGGGTTACTTCACTATAAGTCTTTAACATACTATGAATAGTCAGTGTCATGTCCTGACCAGTATAAGGGGTAATTGGTTATTGTAGTTTGGTCAGGATGTGGCAGGGGGTGTTTGTTTTATGTGGTTCGGGGTTTGTTGGGATATGTCCTTATGTAAGAGGGGTGTTTGTTTTATGTGTTCCGGGGTTTTGGGTATTGTTCTGGTTTTGTATTTCTATGTTTTTCTAGGTTGTGTATTTCTTTGTTGGCCTGATATGGCTCTCAATCAGGAACAGCTGTACATCGTTGTTGCTGATTGGGAGTCATACTTAGGTAGCCCTTTTTTCACCTGTGGTTTGTGGGAAGTTGTTTTTTGCATAGCTGTGTATAGCCTGCATTACTGTTCGTTTGAGTTCTTGTTTTGTTTTTTCAGTGTTCAAATAAAAGTTAAAATGAGCACTCAACCCGCTGCGCCTTGGTACACTTCATACGACGACCGTTACAGTCAGTGTCCCCACCTTCGGAACTGCAGCTCAATTTCTTTCTTTCTTTCTTTCTTTCTCTCTCTCTCACACACACACTGTACTCACACGCTGGAGAGATTTGGGTCACTCTGTTTTCATGAATATATAATCTGGGTCTATAAGTGTTGAACATCCAAAATATTTTCAGAAAATAAAGCGCAAGCTCCAAGGAGATAAGCTAGCATTTGTGTGTTACATAAATTGCATAGTTTATTTACAAAAAATGTAATTTACAAGAAAAACACACCGCAATTTGACATACCAGGTATCAAGCAGAAATGGACTTGAAAAATAAAAAATAATTTTGATGCCCATCAATATTACAAACTTACAGTATCATATTTATGCTCATATATATTATGTTAACTAATAGCAAAGAAAAGTTTTGGAATTGGCCTAATCAAGACCAAATTACATTTGTGTGACATGATACCCTTTGGATTTGTCATTTTAGAATGTCAGTGTACTAGCTAGTACACAGTGCAGGTGTTAATCATGACCAGAGGGACCGCCTAAGTGCCAAATTATCATTGGTAGATTTATAACAGCAATATTCTGCGGTTCTGTTGAAAACTGGCAAAATGTTTCACAAACTCATCCATGTTGAGGGTGCGTTCCCTCCTTGACTCAACACTGAGAATTCCGAGGTGACTTAACCTGGCATCAACCATTGTTGTCCTAAGGTGGGTTTTAATCAATTTTAAAGCTGAGAAGCTTCTCTCACAAGAAGCACTGCTGACTGGTGTAACAACAGAAATCTTATAAAGTTGAAATAGCTCATGGAAGACCTCCATGAGTTCTAGAAACACAACAAAGTCAAGGAGTCTGAAGTCTGACCACACTGACTCTGACTAGCCTCAGGTAGGGAGCTGCTCTTAGGGTCTGGTGGTGATGCAAGGGCTGGGGTCTGTTTGGACCCGATCTGCCTGTTTGTGCTTCTTTAAAAAGAAGTCTGATATCTCCCCCTTTCTTTTCATGTTTACTTGACCCTATGCAAAAATAAGACAGTCTATGGTTTCATCTAAGCATCCAATTACCCACATTTTAGTCCAATCTCAATCTTAATTACAAATCCCAATTATCATAACGGTACCTTAAAATCAACTACCAGCCTACATTACTAGTTAGATCATGGCTAGCCCTACTCTGCAGTAAGTAACTTCGCTAACTATAATTTCTTACACCTTCACGATTGCAAACAGGCTATCTGAAAATTGTGGTAATCTTTTGAGTAATGTTAACAGATTGAAATCTAACTGAGTTAATGGATTTCAAATTGCTGAATGATAACTTGCTGAACACTGACAACAGTAGCTTACTAGTTACACCACATTAGCTAAACATTCGTATACTGTAACTTACGACACTGAACTCTATATGCGTGTATTACTAGCACAGATGTAAGCATAATGTTGGGCCAAATTGGGAACACATCTCTCTTATCTGATTAACTGTCTGTTAATGGAGCCAAAGCTCTAACGTTTTAACTTATACAGCGACTCAACTTTTGTAAAAGTTGTTCAGGAAACCTATACCCGATGCTAAACCTTATAACTTACTTCAAATATGATGCTTTCGCCAATCGCGAAAAGAGCTCGTGGAGCTGTGGAAATATTCTCTCTTCTTCTGTATGTTCTTCTTATTCTTATTCTTACGTATCTCGCAACCAACATTAATATTCTCTCTTCCTCGTCCTTGAATTTAAAACATCAAAACAAATGCTTCTTTCAACAAGAGGTGAAATGAGATGTCAATCAGCATCAAACATTTTGGGGTAGCAGCCGGGGTGGCCAATCAGATGTCAGGGGTGTCCAGTGCCACCCTGGACACCCCTCTGACACCCCCCTGCCTATTGCTGACAGGTGTATAAAATCAACCACACAGCCATGCAATCTCTATAGACAAACATTGGCAGTAGAATGGCCTTACTGAAGAGGTCAGTGACTTTCAACGTGACACCGTTATAGGACACTACCTATCCAACAAGTCAGTTCATCAAATTTCTGCCCTGCTAGAACTGCCACAGTCAACTGTAAGTGCTGTTATTGTGAGGTGGAAATCTCTAGGAGCAACAATGGCTCAGCCGTGAAGTGGTAGGCCACACAAGTTCACAGAACGGGAGCGCAGAAGGCTGAAGTGCATATCACGTAAAAATCGTCTGCCCTCAGTTGCAACACTCACTACCGAGTTCCCAACTGCCTCTGGAAGCAACGTCAGCACAAGAATTGTTTGTCGGGAGCTTCTGAAAATGGGTTTCCATTGCCGAGAAGCCGCACACAAGCCTAAGATCACCATGCGCAATTTCAAGCGTTGGCTGGAGTGGTGTAAAGCTCGCCACCATTGGACTCTGGAGCAGTGGAAATGCGTTTTCTAGAGTGATGAACCACGCTTCACCATCTGGCAGTCTGACGGATGAATCTGTGTTTGGAGGATGCCAGGAGAATGCTACCTGCCCGAATGCATTGTGCCAACTGTAATGTTTGGTGGAGGAGGAATAATGGTCAGTGGCTTTTTTTCATTGTTTGGGCTAGGCCCCTTAGTTCCAGTGAACATTTGCTGCTCTTAGCGAACATGTGATTTGAGTTACCTTTCTATCTAATAGGCTATGTTAGAGTTTACACTTCCTCTTCCAATTATAATGTGGGGAGCTAAACATATTGAAAAACTATCTACCAAATCTATTCATTTTAAACGGTTGATTACTTCTCCTTGCCATTATCATTCATCTGATGATGAGAAAAGACGTGATGGTGCTTCTGTTATGATGGTGTCCCTGGGTCGCAGGTTTTCCCAGTATGTCCCTTGGCAGGAAAAGGTTGAAGACCCTTGATCTAAACAAGCACATACAGTATGTACATTGTGGACACAGTGGTAAACTGTGGGGTGTTGGGTTGAGAATGCTGAGATGGACACAAAGACAGGGAGTTTCTATTCAGAAAACATGACTTTACTATGCAACAAAAATAAACAACACCAAAATAACTTAGGGTTGGCTCGGTCCTTCTTCTCCTATTCGGCTCCGTGCCTCTGTGGGATGTGTTCCCCTCTGTTGGCTCACTCCTTGCCTCTCTCTTTGTCCTCTTCACGGTGTGCCACGGTGCTCCATTTATGTGGCCTGCACGTTCAGTTGGCACTCTCCAACTGAATGTTGGCAATCTCCCAGCCTGTGTACTCCCAGCAGAGGGAGCCAACGTCACGGCACGCACCTCCCCTCTATCACCAACCCCTGGGGTAGACCTCCCGGGATACCACACACCTCCCCCTTAGCCCTGACTGGGAGGAAGGTGTGCTCAGGGTTAGGGTTGCATTATTCGTGGAGAGGGCATCCGCATTGCCATGCTGGACCCCCAACCTGTGGATGACAGAGAAAGAGAATGACAGGAACCAGCGGGTGACGGGGTCATTCGTGTCCTTACCTCTTGCCATCCACTCGATGGGGGCATTGTCAGTGATCAGGGTGAACTTCCTACCGAGGAGGTAATACTTGAGTGTGTCCTGCACCCACTTCATGGCGAGGGACTCCTTCTCGACAATCGAGTACTTCTTCTCCCTCGGGAGGAGCTTCCTGCTGACATGCCAAGAGTGTTCAAGGCTGCCATCAAGTCAAAGGGTGGCTACTTTGAAGAATATAAAATATAAAATATAAATATAAAAGACTTTTTTGGTTACTACATTATTCCATGTGTTATGTCATAGTTTTGATGTCTTCACTATTATTCTACAATGTAGAAAATAGTAAAAATAAAGAAAAACCTTTGAATGAGTAAGTGTGTTCAAACTTTTGACTGGTACTGTACATGATGGGGTGCTCCTTGTCTTCCTGCTCCTGGGACAGACGTATCTGTCTGGACCAGGAGTTTTTTTAATCATTATTATTCTTTTTTTTTTAATTGGGAGAAGTCCGGGGTGACGAGTACCGGGTGCGAACATAGTGCGTCCTTCAGGGCCGGGAACGCCACCTCTGTGTCATCCGTCCATCGCACCATCTGGGGTAGGCATGCCTTCATTATGTCTGTGAGGAGAGAAACTACTGCGGCAAAGTTAGATACAAATCGACTGTAGTAGCCTGCTAACCCCAAGAATGACTTCACCTGCCTTTTGGTTCGGGGGACCGGCCATTCCCTAATGGCGGTGATTTTTGTTCTTGGGGGCTTCACATTTCCCCGCCCGATTCGATACTCCACCTCAGCGTAACCCAGCTTGCACTTGTGGGGGTTTGTGATCAACCCCACATCCCTTAGCTCATCCACCACCAATATTGAAGTCTTGATTTTGTCTAATGTAACGGTTAGCAAAATTAGATAACTAAAGAAAGCATTGTTTCTCTGCATCAATGTCAACTTGTTTTTACATGGCATTGTAGATTTTAGCTGTTTAGATTGTATTTTGGATGTTTTAGTGTATTTTCAACGCTTTCAGATTATGCGTCAAAAAAAATTGTGCTCTAAAACCTGGTTGTCTGCTTTCCACCAAACACTGGGAGATGAATTAGCCTTTCAGCAGGACAACAACCTAAAACATAAGGCCAAATCTATACTGGAGTTGCTTACCAAGAAGACAGTGAATGTTCCTGAGGGGCAGAGTTACAGTTTTGACTTAAATATACTTGAAGTACTATAGCAAGACCTGATAATGGTTGTCTATCAATGATCAACAACCGATTTGACAGAGCTTGAAGAAGTTCTTAAAATATAATGGGCAAATGTTGCGCAATCCAGGTGTGGAAAGCTCTCAGGAAGTTATCCAGAAAGACTCACAGCCGTAATCACTGCCAAAGGGGCTTCTACAAAGTATTGACTCAGGGGTGTGATTTTTGGCAAATATCACCAATATTCTATCCTCCTATTTCCTGCTTACAAGCCAAACTAAAGCAGGAAGCACCAGTGACTCGGTCAATAAGAAAGTGGTCAGATGAAGCAGATGCTAAGCTACAGAACTGTTTTGCTAGCACAGACTGGAATATGTTCCGGGATTCTTCCGATGGCATTGAGGAGTACACCACATCAGTCACAAGATTCATCAATAAGTGCATCAATGACGTCGTCCCCACAGTGACCGTATGTACATACCCCATGAACCATCAAACAGGCAAAGCATCAATACAGGACTAAGATTTAATCGTACTACACCGGCAAACTATTACAGACTACAAAGGGAAGCACAGCCACCAGCTGCCCAAAGACACAAACATACCAGAGGAGCTAAATTACTTCTGTGCTCGCTTCGAGGCAAGTAACACTGAAACATGCATGAGAGCACTAGCTGTTCCGGACGACTGTGTAATCATGCTCTCCGTGGCCAATGTGAGTAAGACCTTTAAACAGGTCAACATTCACAAGGCCGCAGGGCCAGACAGATTACCAGGACGTGTACTTCGAGCATGCGCTGACCAACTGGTAAGTGTCTTCACTGAAATGTTCAACCTGTCACTGACTGAGTCTATAATACCAACATGTTTCAAGCAGACCACCATAGTCCCTGTGCCCAAGAACACTAAGGTAACTTGCCTAAATGACTACCGATCCGTAGCACTAACATCTGTAGCCATGAAGTGCTTTGAAAGGCTGGTCATGGCTCACATCAACACCATTATCCCAGAAACCCTAGACCCACTCCAATTTGCATACCAACCCAACAGATGATGCAATCTCTATTGCACTCCACACTGCCCTTTACCACCTGGACAAAAGGAACACCTATGTGAGAATACTATTCATTGACTACAGCTCAGCGTTCAACACCATAGCACCCTCAAAGCTCATCAATAAGCTAAGGACCCTGGGACTAAACACCTCCCTCTGCAACTGGATCCTGGACTTCCTGACGGGCTGCCACCAAGTGGTAAGGGTAGGGAACAGCACATTCACCACGCTGATCCTCAACACGGGGGCCCCTCAGGGGTGCAGCCTATAGGAGGAGGTCAGAGACCTGGTCGTATGGTGCCAGGACAACAACCTCTCCCTCAAGATGAGCAAGACAAAGGAGGTGATTGTGAAACACAGGAAAAGGAGGGCCGAGCATGCCCCCATTCTCATCGACGGGACTGTAGTGGAACAGGTTGAGAGCTTCCTGTTCCTTGGTGTCCACATCACCAACAAACTATCATAGTCCAAATACACTAAGACAGTTGTGAAGAGGGCACGACAAAGCCTATTCCCCCTCAGGAGAATGAAAATATTTGTTATGGGTCCTCAGATCATCAAAAGGTTCTACAGCTGCACCATCGAGAGCATCCTGACTGGTTGCATCACTGCCTGGTATGGCAACTGATCGGCCTCCGACCACAAGGCACTACAGAGGGTAGTGCGTACGGCCCAGTACATCACTGGGGCCAAGCTTCCTGCCATCAAGGACTTCTATATCAGGCAGTGTCAGAGGAAGGCCACCCTAGTCATGGACTGTTCTCTCTACTACTGCACAGAAAGCAGTACCAGAGCGCCAATCGAGGTCCAAAAGGCTTCTTAAGAGCTTCTACCCCCAAGCCATAAGACTCCTGAACAGCTAATCAAAGGGCTACCCAGACCCCTCTTTTACGCTGCTGCTACTATCTGTTAATAATCTATGCATAGTCACTTTAACTCTGCCTATACGTACATATTACCTCAATTACCTCGACTAACCGGTGACCCTGCACATTGACTCTGTACCGGTACCCCCTGTATATAGCCTTGCTTGTTATTTTACTGCTACTGTCTAATTATTTGTTATTTTAACTTTCTATTTTTTTCTTATCTATTTTTTACTTAACACTTTTTTCTTAACTTGTTGGTTAAGGGCTTGTAATTAAGCATTCACTGTAAGGCCAACATCTGTTGTGTTCGGCACATACGACAAAAAAAAAATATATTTTTTTTTGTGAGACAAGGACGGATCCCGAAGGGTCCCAGGGCCAGGTCTTCTCTCAAAAACGTCTGTAGAGTCCGAATCTGTTTTCCTTCCTGACGCTGACAAGCCACACATGAGAAGTTACAAGGTAAGGAGTTCTTCTAAACTCAGCAAAAAAAGAAACGTCCTCTCACTGTCAACTGAGTTTATTTTCAGCAAACTTAACATGTGTAAATATTTGTATGAACATAACAAGATGCAAAAACTGAGACATAAACTGAACAAGTTCCACAGACATTTGACTAACAGAAATGGATTAATGTGGCCCTGAACAAAAGTAACGTTCGTATCTGGTGTGGCCACCAGCTGCATTAAGGGATTGTGCGTTCCTGATGTAACTTGGGCAGTTGTTGTTGCCATCCTGTACCTGTCCCGCAGGTGTGATGTTCGGATGTACTGATCCTGTGCAGGTGTTGTTACACGTGGTCTGCGACTGCGATCAGCTGTCAGTTCTGTAGCGCTGTCTTTGGTGTCTCACAGTACGAACATTGCAATTTATTGCCCGGGCCATATTTGCAGTCCTCATGTCTCCTTGCAGCATGCCTAAGGCACGTTCACACAGATGAGCAGGGACCCTGGACATCTTTCTTTTGGTGTTTTCAGTCAGTAGAAAGGCCTCTTTAGTGTCCTAAGTTTTCATAACTGTGACCTTAATTGCCTTGTTTGTAAGCTGTTAGTGTCTCAACAACCGTTCCACAGGTGCATGTCCATTAATTGTTTATGGTTCATTGAACAAGCATGGGAAACAGTGTTTAAATCCTTTACAATGAAGATCTGTGAAATTATTTGGATTTGTACTAATTAACTTTGAAAGACAGGGTCCTGAAAAAGGGACGTTTCATTTTTTGCTGAGTTTACATAGAAGTTCATGGATATTTTACCTTTATTTAACTAGGCAAGTCAGTTACAAACAAATTCCTATTTTCAATGATGGCCTAGGGACAGTGGGTTAACTGCCTTGTTCAGGGGTAGAACAACAGATTTTTACCTTGTCACTTCAGGGGATTCAATCTTGCAACCTTCCGGTTACTAGTCCAACGCTCTAACCACTAGGCTACCTGCCGCCCCATCCCAGGACATAGTGTCTTTAATTCTGTTTTAAGCTCACATACAGTAGTGGCTGTCACAAACTTAAAACTCCACACAGATGTCACTGACTAGTTGAATATTCATTTCCCACTGAGCAAACAATTTCTGCAATCTTATAAAGTCATTTATATCAGGTGTTTGTATGGCGGACCTTTTTTAAAAATTGACATTTGTCAATAAAACTCATGAGTGGAACTGTTTATGTGAAATTGTTTTGTGTTCTACTTGTAGTCCTGGCTGTCCTGAAAATAAAATAGTAAAACACTTTATTGTGATGCTAAATATAAGGGACATGCAGATAAATGAAAGAAGTGAAGAAAATGCAGATTTTTGCTGGGGTCTTCAGGTCTGATGAGGTTTTAATTAACCTGTAATGGAGATACTTTTCTGTTGATAATGTGCGTCGTCTATAAATATTCCCCCCTCCCCCTACATTAGAGTCCAGATGACAGAGGACTTCACAGCTGAGCACATCACATCATGTCACATTAGCACAGAGAGAGTGTGTGTGGTTGTGTGGTGTGTGTGTGTGTGTGTGTGTGTGTGTGTGTGTGTGTGTGTGTGTGTGTGTGTGTGTGTGTGTGTGTGTGTGTGTGTGTGTGTGTGTGTGTGTGTGTGTGTGTGTGTGTGTGTGTGTAGGTGTGTATGTCCATGTGTATGCATGCGTATGTCAGTGCATGAATGTGTACCAGAATCTACAAAATTAGAGCAGCTGTGGTATTCATTGCGTCAAAACAGTGTCAAAAAGATGACTTCAGTACTACCAAAGACCACCAGAGAGCAGCAGAGAGTAATATTGCGCTCATTGCTTTATTAAATCACACACAGGCACATTGTAAGGCACAGGTTTGTTATGTGATAAGGATACAGCAAGTGTGTGGTTTAATAACACAGGGAGAGCCCATCTACTGTATTATGTTTACTGTTGAGTCAGTCAGTAATGTCGTTTGACGCACTACTATGATACTGGCAGTGCATTGATCGGTCCCCAGTTATCAGCAACACTATCATTGATTTGTGTTAGGTCTGTTTGCAGAGTGGACGCCTCACCCCTGGACAACTACCGCATTTACGCAGCAGACAATGAAGCTAATGTGTACTTTAACACATAATCAGCCACACAACAATGTCTTTTTCCATAACACGGTGATAAAACCAAGAAAAACGGAAGCAATCCACTTTCAAAAACGTTATCTTAACTCACGTCACTGTTTCTTGTACAATTAATAAGAATTGCCACATTTACCTGGAGCTAACTCTGCAAATAGCACTGCTGGGTGATTTAAAAAGTCAGTCAATCGATTTTTAATATAATAATACTTTTAGCAAAAAATTGTATCTTTAATTTACAGTCTGTTGAAACCATAAGAATAGAAAGGTTAAAAATGTTTGTGAAACATCACATTTGAAAAATATGTGGAAAATAGAAATCAAAACTGGATGGTCTTCAAAGATATAGGGGAGGGGTTAAGGATAGCTGAAGGATAGGACTAAAAACAAACAAAGATAACTATTGTAAAATATACTGTGTCTGTAAAATGTATATTATATTTATAAGGTGCAAGTAGTCCATTAGTTTACTCCAATTAGGGGAGGGGTGGTATGGTTAGGGGGAAATAATAAAGGAAAATAAATGTTAAATATATACATATTTTATATATTTCCCCAAAAAAAGATATAGGAAATTGGAAATGAGGCCGACAATTCCATTGATGGAAGCCACAATCTGTCTGCACTATTAAAGCTGATCATTCTTTAAATGAAGGAGTTAATCAGCATCAGTGGACTGTAACATAAATGATGCTACTGTTCACTTAGGGCTTGGAATTTCCTCAGTTGGTCAATTGTTAGAAATGCCTATGTCTATTTTTGTCATGGAAAATGCAAGACAATGTGGAATAACTACTATAAGACTGACTGTGAGATGGATACTTCAGATGTTTCATTGTCAACTGTTTATATCCTTGGGATTAACTGTTCTCCCATGGTGTACTTTGTCTCCTGGAAGATAGTTCAATAACAATGCTTTCAAGGATAAAAATATATGTTATGTTTTATTTAATTGAATCGAATTGAGTTCTAATTGGAATTTGTGGAATTGTTGGGGATAATATTGAATTGGAAATTGAATTATTGGAATTTACATAACATTGGAATTGAGAGGAATGTATTATCTCTGAATTCAAAGACTGACCTGGAATTTGAATTTAATTTAATTTAAAGGGGGAGGGAATTGAATTAGAATTGAATTGTGGAATTAACTTGTAAACAAACTATTTAGTGCAAAAAGTGTCAATGCAGATTGTCCGAGTAGCTATTGGTAAACTGTTTAACTATTTAGTCTTATGGCTTGGGGGTAGAAGCTATTCAGGGTCCTGTTGGTTCCAGGCATGGTGCACTGGTACCGCTTGCCATGCGGTAGCAGAGAGAACAGTCTATTTAGGGCCTTCCTCTGACACCGCCTGATTTAGAGGTCCTGGATGGCAGGGAGCTCGGCTTCAGAGATGTACCACGCTGTACGCATTACCCTTCGTAGCGTCTTGCGGTCAAATGCCAAGCAGTTGCCATACCAAGCGGTGAAGCAGCCAGTCAAGATATTCTCAATAGTGCAGCTGTAGAACTTTTTAAGAGTCTGAGGGCTCATACCAAATCTTTTCAGCCTCCTGAGGGGGAAGATGTGTTGTCGTAACCTCTTCATGACTGTGCTGGTGTGTGTGGACCATGATAAATCGTTAATGATGTGGACACAGGAACTTGAAGATCTCAACTCGCTCCACTACATTACACTTCCTGTAGTTGTCTGTAGTCCACAATCAGCTTCTTTGTCTTGCTGATGTTGAGGGAGAGGTTGTTATTCTGTCACCACACTGCCAGCTCTCTGACCTCCTCCCTATAGGATGTCTCATTGTCGTCAGTGATCAGGACACCACCGTGTCGTCGGCAAACTTAATGATGGTGTTGCAGTCGTGGGTGAACAGGGAGTACAGGAGGGGACTAAGCACGCACCTCTGAGGGGCCCTCGTGTTGAGGGTCAGCGTGGTGGATGTGTTGTTGCCTACCCTCACCACCTGTGGGCGGCCTGTCGTGAAGTGGGAGGTGGGAGGGAGGTGTTTAGTCCCAGGGTCTTTAGCTTAGTGATGTGTTGGAAGACACTATGGTGTTTAACACTGAGCTGTGGTCAATGAACAGCATTTTCACATAGGTGTTCCTCTTGTCGAGGTGGGAAAGGGCAGTGTTGAGCGCAATAGAGATTGCATCATCTGTGGATCTGTTGGGGTGGTATGCAAATTGGAGTGGGTCCAGGGTGTCTGGAATGGTGGTGTTGATGTGAGCCATGACCAGCCTTTCAAAGTATTTCATGGCTACAGATAGGAGTGCTACGGGGGGATTGTCATTTAGACAGCTTACCTTGGTGGTCTTGGGGAAAGGGACTATGGTGGTCTGCTTGAAACATGTAGGTATTACAGTCTGGTTCAGGGAGAGTTGAACATTTCCATGAAGACACTTGCCAGCTGGTCAGTGCATGCTCTGCGTACGCATCCTGATAATGTTAACCTGTGTAGTTCTTACTCATATCGGCTACATAGAGTATGATCACACAGTCATCAAGAACAACTGGTGCTTTCATCTCATGTATGGTTCAGTGTTGCTTGCCTCGAAGCAAGCATAGCAGGAATTTAGCTTGTCTGGTAGGTTTCTCTTTGTAATCCGTAATAGTTTGCAAGCCCTGCCACATCCGATGAGCATCAGAGCCAGTGTAGCAGGATTCAATCATAGTCCTGTAATGATGCTTTGCCTGTTTGATGGTTCGTTGAGGGCGTAGAGGGATTTCTTATAAGCGTCCGGAATGAGTATCTGGCTCCTTCTAAGTGGCAGCTCTAGCCTTTAGCTCAGTGCGGATGTTGTCTGTAATACATGGCTTCTGGATGGGATATGTGGGGATGAAGTCGTCAATGCACTTATTAATTAATGAAGCCAGTGACTGATGTGGTAAACTCCTCAATGCCATCGGATGAATCCTGGGACATATTCCAGTCTGCATTAGCGAAACAATCCTGTAGCTTAGTATCTGCTTCATTAGACCACTTCCATATTGAGCGCTGGTTCTTCTTGTTTGAGTTTCTGCTTGTATGCAGGAATCAGGAGGATAGAGTTATGGTCACATTAGCCAAAAGGAGGGTGAGCTTTGTATGCTTTTCTGTGTTTGGAGTAAAGGTGATCTAGAGTTTTTTTCGTCTGTAGTTGCCAGAGGTGTGGACTCGAGTCACATGACTTGGACTCGAGTCACAAATATGATGACTTGCAACTTGACTTTGACTTTATCACCAATGACACGTGACTTCGACTTGAGCCTTATGACATGACCTGACTTGATTCCCTCCTCAAGCCCAAATATTTAAAATGATGCTATTAAAAAATGTGTACAGCGTATCAACTCTTCATTTAACAGACTACAGTTTGAATCAGACAACAGCCAATCAAATTGTGCCAGCTGAGAAACAGTTGTGCGTGGCAGTGCAGAGGAAGGTCGGCGGGTGAATTCAGATGGAGCCCTTGGAAAGATGATACCCAAAATTATTTTTTGGGGATATAAAGACGACGCTGTATCAACAAAAAAATTACAGACGGAGGTGCAACAATTTCCAACTTTGTTCAACATTTGAAGCTACACAAACAACGGTAAGTAATGGCTAATATAGACAACAGCTATATATTTTTATTACTTTACTAGTGTAGGCTAACGTAACGTTAAATCAATGAGCGGGAACGTGCGGGAACGTGATCATTGCACCCAAGATTGAGCTACAACTGGCTAGGCAGTTGGTAGCTTAATCCTGCCTGATGTTATTGCTTGTTCCTAAAACCATTGACATACGTTAGCCTACTGTAACCACACAGAGAGTGTGTGTTACGGTTGGGTGATTGTGTACAAGCCTACATCGCCTGATCACTATTGGGGGGTGTGTCTGTCTCATGGCTACCCATGTATTTCCATGGAAATATAACGTTTATTTGGAAAGCAATAAATATGTAGATATTTTTAAAAGCATTCATGATTAGCGTAAATGTAATATACTAACTATTACTCTTGTTAAAAATATGAAATGGTATTACATTTGGTGAAGAGCACATTATGACTTGTTTAGGATTCAAAACTCAAAGTTAAAGACTTAAGACTTGACTTGATACTTGACGGTCTTGACTTGAGACTTGACTCGGTCTTGCCTGTCTTGACTTTGGGACTTGACTTGGAACTTGAGTGCGAAGACTTGAAACTTACTTGTGACTTGTAAAACAATGACTTGGTCCCACCTCTGGTAGTTGCACACCTGACATTCTGGTAGAAATTAGGCAAGATGGATTTCAGTTTTCCTGCACTGAAATCACAGGTAACTAGGAGTGTCTTCTCTGGGTGAGCATTTTCTTGTCTGTTTATGACCCTACAGTGCATTTGGAAAGTATTCAGACCCCTTGACCATTTCCACATTTTGTTACATTACAGCCTTATTCTAAAATGGATTAAATAGTTTTTTCCTCATCAATCTACACACAATACCCCATAATGACAAAGCAAAACCTTATATATATATATTTGCAAATGAGTTAAAAATATAAAACTTAAATATCACATTTACATAAGTATTCAGAGCCTTTACTGAGTACTTTATTGAAGCACCTTTGACAGCAATTACAGCCTCAAGTCTTCTTGGGTATGACGCTACAAGCTTGGCACAACTGAAATTTGTGGAGTTTTCTCCCATTCCTTTATGCAGATCCTCCCAAGCTGTCACGTCCTGACCAGTAAAGGGGTTATTTGTTATTGTAGTTTGGTCAGGACGTAGCAGGGGGTGTTTGTTTTATGTGGTTCGGGGTTTGTTGGGCTATGTATTTATGTAAGAGGGGTGTTTGTTTAGAGTGTTCCGCGGTTTTTGGTCTATGTTCTAGGTTAGTGTTTTTCTATGTTTAGTCTAGTTTTTCTACTTCTATGTTTAGGGTTTGTTGATTGACCTTCAATTGGAGGCAGCTGTTCCTCATTGCCTCTGATTGAAGGTCCTATGTATAGGGGTGTTTGTGGGTAGTTGTTTCCTGTTTTGTGTCTGTGCACCTGACAGGACTGTTTAGTGTCGTTCGTTGTTTTGTATACGTGATTTGTTTGTTTTTCCTTCTTTTGATTTAATAAAGAGGATGAGTATACACGTTCCCGCTGCACCTTGGTCCAATCCTTACAACGTCCCTTACACAAGCTCTGTCACGTTGGATGGGGAGCGTCGCTGCACAGCTTTATTAAGGTCTCTCCAGAGATGTTCGATCGTGTTCAAGTCTGGACTCTGGCTGGGCATCTCAAGGACATTCAGAGTCTTGTCCCAAAGCCACTCCTGCATTGTCTTGGCTGTGTGCTTAGGGTCGTTGTCCTTCGACCCACTCTGAGGTCCTGAGCTCTCTGGAGCAGGTTTTCATCAAGGATCTCTCTGTACTTTGCTCCATTCATCTTTCCCTTGATCCCTACTCGTCTTCCAGTCCCTGCCCCTGAAAAACATCCCCACAGCATGATGCTGCCACCACCATGCTTCACCGTAGGTATGGTACCAGGTTTACTCCAGATGTAAAGCTTGGCATTCAGGCCAAAGAGTTCAATCTTAGTTTCATCAGAATAGAGAATCTTGTTTCTGAGGCCTTTTGGCAAACTCCAAGTGGGCTGTCATGTGCCTTTTACTGAGGAATGGATTCCATCTGGCCACTCTACCATAAAGGCCTGATTGGTGGAGTGCTGCAGAGATGGTTGTCCTTCTGGAAAGTTCTCTGATCTCCACAGAGGAACTTTGGGGCTCTGTCAGAGTGACCATCGGTTTCTTGGTCACCTCCTTGACCAAGACCCTTCTCCTCCGATTGCTCATTTTGCCAGATGGCCAGCTCTAGAAAGAGTCTTGGTGGTTCCAAACTTCTTTCATTTAAGAATGATGGAGTCCACTGTGTTCTTGGGGACCTTCAATGCTGCAGAAATGGTTTGGTACCTTTCCCCAGATCTGTGCCTCAACACAATCCTGTTTCGGAGCGCTACGGAGAATTCCTTTGACCTCATAGCTTGGTTTTTGCAAAAATTTCAACAAACCTGTTTTCACTTTGTCATTATGGCGTATTGTGTGTCGATTGATGATGAAAATGCTTTATTTAATCCATTTTAGAATAAGGCTGTAAGATAACAACATTTGGAAATAATCATGGGGTCTGAATACTTTGTGAATGCACTAGCTTGTTGCGGTTTTAGTGCCAGCATCAGTTTGTCGTGGTAAATAGACAGCAATGAAAAAATATAGATGAAAACTCTTGGTAAATAGTATGGTCTACAGGTTATTATGAGGTATTGTAACTCAGGCAAGCAGAACCGCAAGACTTGCTGAACATTAGAGATTGCGCACCAGCTGTTGTTAACAAAGAGTCACACACCTCCTCCCTTGAGCTTACCCGACACTGCCCTTCTGTCCTGCCGATGCATAGAAAAACAGCTAGATGTATATTATCCATGTCTTTGTTCAGCCACAGCTCCGTGAAACATAGGATATTACAGTTCTTTAGGTCCCTTTGATAGGATAGTCTCGAACGGATCTCGTACAGTTTGTTCTCTGGTGATTGTCCGTTCACCAATAGAACGGAGGGTAGAGAGGGTTTATGTACTCACCTATGTAGTTCCGTCAGGGTGCCCGCTCATCGGCCTCTCTTACCAACGTGTGGGCTCGCTATGGGATATTAAGTTAACAAATAAGGGTTGATGTTTAGTTCCCATCAAATATTACCACCAGTAGAGGAGTGTTGATGCACAATAATCGCTAATCCCAGTTAGAGTGCTGTGTTTGTACAGTATGAGTATGTGAGTACAGTACATGGGTGCCTGTGTGCGTGTGTGTGTGTGAGAGAGAGAGAAACGACAGGGAATAGAGAGTGGGACAGAGAGAGAAGAGTTGTCATTGAATTGTTTTATGTGATTCATTTCTCATCCTATTTATGTAACTATAATCCAATTGAATGGGAGGATGTAAACAATAAAAAATAAATATGGCAATGACGAACACTGAAAGGAGGAGGAGGAGGGAGTGAGCAAACAGAGGACAGGAAGAGAGAGAGAGCGGGAAGGAGTGATAGGGAGGGAGAGGGAGTAGACTCCAGATGGAAACCGAAATTACATTTATAACCTGAGCAGAAGGTTAGGTTTGGCGAGAAGACTGTCGTCATTCTGACTCCCATCAGCCAGTGTGAGGTGAGCTTCTCATTCTGTAACTACTTAACAGCTTTTGACACTTTGGTTGTCTTTAAACTAGTTGTGTTTGCCGTGATTAATGTAAATGTGAATGTGTATTTCTAAGTTTGTGTAGATGTCAGTCTAGGACGTTGTAACAGTAAACCACATTACCCTTGTGTGTGCTTTAAGTGGTTTCCTGGGGGGTCTGAGTCTCTTGCTGTATTCTGACAATCGTAAATAAATAATGGTCTCGAAAACCCGACCCTAGGCAACACAGTGACTCGGTTTCAATGATGGACTATTTTGGTATAGTGGAACTACTGACTACATCATTACCTACATCATTACTTTATACGCTTGATTAAAACACAAAATAGTAACTAGCAAGATGGAGATCACAGAGGTTCTTTAAGAGTGCTTTTCTCAAGTGGCTAGTTTGCATCATATACCTTCACTACAACCACTGCACAAGTTCTGCAAACTTTGGTTTTGAATTGTGGCGTTCTGGCATGTCTGCTTGGTTATTGGTCGGGAGAGTCCCACCATTTTTTCTCTCTCTTATCGATGTAGGCATGACAGAGTTCCTCTATGCCTATAGAGTCCATAATTGAAACCAGCCCCTTGTCACTGTGTTGCCTAAGGTTGGGTTTTCATGACAACTCAAATACAGTGTAACAAAAATGTTGAATGATGCTATGTTTTGAACATACTGTGTATTTGGCTGGTCTTCTGCAGTTCGGAGAAGTCTCAGGCTCACATATGTACTGTACCTTTGTGCGTTTGTGTGCCTGGGTGTGTGTCTGTCACCTTTGTGTACCTGGTCAGGGTACTCACCATGAAGAGAATGACATTCCTATCCATAATTATGTATTGCTGAGTTGTACAGATCTGGGACCCATGATGTAATTCCCTTACAGTAATTATGTTACCGGATGTAAATCCACTTTACTTACTGTAGTTCAATAACCAAAATAGATTTTTTCAAACTCAAGATGTCATGTAATAGACGACAATCCATTGTTTCTGCACAAATCTTTTATGCGACCACATTTTTAGAAAACGTTGGGACGGCAGGTAGCCGAGTGGTTAGAGTGTTGGGCCAGTAACCGAAAGGTTACAATGTGTAAATCTGGTTGAGCGAGTGCTGGTTGAGAGAATGCCAAGAGTGTGCAAAGCTGTCATCAAGGCAAAGGGTGGCTACTTTGAAGAATCTCAAATATAAAATATATTTAGATTTGTTTAACACTTTTTTTGGTTACTACAGGATTCCATATGTGTTATTTCATAGTTCTGATGTCTTCACTATTATTCTACAATGTAGAAAATAGTCAAAAATAAAGAAAAATCCTTCGAATGAGGAGTTGTGTCCAAACTGTTGACTGGTACTCTATGTGTCCTAGAACGCATTTAATTTATTCTTAACAAATTCTCCAAATGTTTTCTTAGGTTGTGGGAACAGTCTTGTGAGAACAATGAGTGGACATCACAAAAGATATGTTCCCAAAACACAAAAACTGTTCAGTCGTGCAGATGAGTCTACAGTGTTTATTTTTAGGTGCAAAAAAACAATCACCTGATGTTACAAGGACATTTTCAGAACCCATTTAATCTCTTCTTTAAAGGTTTGCAATATATGTTATTAGGTTGTGGGAACAGTCTGGCGGGAACATTGTGGGGACATCCCAAAAGATATGTTCCCAAAATAGAAAAACTGTCAAGTTGTGCAGATTATTACAATGCTTCTTTTAGGGTGCAAAAAACATTCACCTGATGTTGTAAGAACATTCCCGGAATACATTTTCTATGTTCTTTAATAAAACATTTATTTAGGTTGTGGGAACATTGTGGGGATATGGTTACCAAAACACTAAAAGTGTCCAATTGTGCTGACATTCAGATAATGTTTGTATCTGACTGCTCAAAACATTCCTTTGATGTTGCAAGAATGTTGACAGAACAGCCTTTAAGTTATTTGAAGGTTCCCAGAACATTTAAATAGGTTGTGGGAACAGTGTGGGTGCATGCCAAGAGATGGGTTCCCAAAACACAAACTATGCTCAGTTGTGATGACATTCATACAATGTTTAAGTTAGGTTGCACAGGACATTCCCTTAATGTTCAGGATGAAATAAGTCAGTTTATTTTACATTTTACATTTACGTCATTTAGCAGACGCTCTTATCCAGAGCGACTTACAAATTGGTGCATTCACCTTATGATATGCAGTGGAACAACCACTTTACAATAGTACATCTATATCTTTTTTGGGGGGGAGGGGGGGTTAGAAGGATTACTTTATCCTATCCCAGTTATTCCTTAAAGAGGTGGGGTTAAATCCTCTTAAGGATCGAACCATTTTTTTTCTCCATTTTCGACCTATTATCCCATTATGCTAACTTTTTCAAGCTTTTCTTTTTTTTTTATTAAATGAAAGAAAGCTTTGCTTTTCTTCTTACAAGACCATCAGGCATGACTGAGCTGTATTGTCTTGTAGTAATGTGGTGCAGGACTACATTTCCTTTATCCTTAATTCTAGCTATACAAAAAAAAAGTGTATCATTATAACATCCTTTTTGGTCAGTAGATTCCCAGCATAACACCAGGTGGTGGTGTGTTGGACACAGTAGCTGAGATACATAGAGCCTGTCTGTATTCCTCATTTCTGTAATGGTTAGCTTACCATTGTAATATTGAATTAGGCTCAGAACCACTTGTATTTTAAAACATGTTCCTGTTTTATCAATTCATATGCTGATCAATGGTAAATAAAAAAGTATTTGGACACCCCTTCAAATTAGTGGATTCGACTATTTCAGCCACACCCGTTGCAGACAGTTGTATACAATCAAACACAGCCATGCAATCTCCACAGACAAACATTGGCAATAGAATAACCTTACTGAAGAGCTCAGTGACTTTCAACTTGGTACTGTCATAGGGTGCCACCTTTCCAACACATCCGTTCATAACATTTCTGCCCTGCTAGAGCGGCCCCAGTCAACTGTAAGTGCTGCTATTGTGGAAGTGGAAACATCGAGGAGCAACAACATTTACATTACATTTACGTAATTTAGCAGACGCTCTTATCCAGAGCGACTTTCAAATTGGTGCATTCACCTTATGATATCCAATAGAACAACCACTTTACAATAGTACATCTATATCTTTTTTTTGTGGGGGAGGGTAGGGGGGGGTTAGAAGGATTACTTAATCCTATCCCAGGTATTCCTTAAAGAGGTGGGGTTTCAGGTGTCTACGGAAGGTGGTGATTGACTCCGCTGTCCTGGCGTCGTAAGGGAGCTTGTTCCACCATTGGGGTGCCAGGGCAGCGAACAGTTTTGACTGGGCTGAGCGGGAACTGTGCTTTTGCAGAGGTAGGGGGGCCAGAAGTGGATGAACGCAGTGCCCTTGTTTGGGTGTAGGGCCTGATCAGAGCCTGAAGGTACGGAGGTGCCGTTCCCCTCACAGCTCCGTAGGCAAGCACCATGGTCTTGTAGCAGATGTGAGCTTCAACTGGAAGCCAGTGGAGTGTGCGGAGGAGCGGGGTGACGCGAGAGAACTTGGGAAGGTTGAACACCAGACTGGCTGCGGCGTTCTGGATGACTTGTAGGGGTTTAATGGCACAGGCAGGGAGCCCCGCCAACAGGGAGTAGCAGTAATCCAGACGGGAGATGACAAGTGCCTGGATTAGGACCTGCGCCGCTTCCTGTGTAAGGCAGGGTCGTACTCTGCGAATGTTGTATAGCATGAACCTACAGGATCGGGTCACCGCCTTGATGTTAGCGGAGAACGAAAGGGTGTTGTCCAGGGTCACGCCGAGGCTCTTAGCACTCTGGGAGGAGGACACAATGGAGTTGTCCACCGTGATGGCGAGATCATGGAAAGGGCAGTCCTTCCCCGGGAGGAAGAGCAGCTCCGTCTTGCCGAGGTTCAACTTGAGGTGGGGATCCGTCATCCACACTGATATGTCTACCAGACATGCAGAGATGCGATTCGCCACCTGGTTATCAGAAGGGGGAAAGGAGAAGATTAATTGTGTGTCGTCTGCGTAGCAATGATAGGAGAGACCATGTGAGGATATGACAGAGCCAAGTGACTTGGTGTAAATCGAGAATAGGAGAGGGCCTAGAACTGAGCCCTGGGGGACACCAGTAGTGAGAGCACGTGGTGCGGAGACGGATTCTCGCCACGCCACCTGGTAGGAGCGACCTGTCAGGTAGGACGCAATCCAAGAGTGAGCCGCGCCGGAGATACCCAACTCGGAGAGGGTGGAGAGGAGGATCTGATGGTTCACAGTATCAAAGGCAGCAAATAGGTCTAGAAGGATGAGAGCAGAGGAGAGAGAGTTAGCTTTAGCAGTGCGGAGAGCCTCCGTGACACAGAGAAGAGCAGTCTCAGTTGACCAGCCTTGAAACCTGACTGATTTGGATCGAGAAGGTCATTCTGAGAGAGATAGCAGGAGAGCTGGCCAAGGACGGCACATTCAAGAGTTTTGGAGAGAAAAGAAAGAAGGGATACTGGTCTGTAGTTGTTGACATCGGAGGGATCGAGTGTAGGTTTTCTGAGAAGGGGTGCAACTCTCGCTCTCTTGAAGACTGAAGGGACGTAGCTAGCGGTCAAGGATGAGTTGATGAGCGAGGTGAGGTAAGGGAGAAGGTCTCTGGAAATGGTCTGGAGAAGAGAGGAGGGGATAGGGTCAAGCGGGCAGGTTGTTGGGCGGTCGGCCGTCACAAGACGCAAGATTTCATCTGGAGAGAGAAGGGAGAAAGAGGTCAAAGCATAGGGTAGGGCAATGTGAGCAGGACCAGCGGTGTCGTTTGACTTAACAAACGAGGATCGGATGTCGTCGACCTTCTTTTCAAAATGGTTGACGAAGTCATCCGCAGAGAGGGAGGAGGGGGGGGGGAAGGAGGATTCAGGAGGGAGGAGAAGGTGGCAAAGAGCTTTCTAGGGTTAGAGGCAGATGCTTGGAAGTTAGAGTGGTAGAAAGTGGCTTTAGCAACAGAAACAGAGGAGGTAAATGTAGAGAGGAGGGAGTGAAAAGATGCCAGGTCCGCAGGGAGGCTAGTTTTCCTCCATTTCCGCTCGGCTGCCCAGAGCCCTGTTCTGTGAGCTCGCAATGAGTCGTCAAGCCACGGAGCAGGAGGGGAGGACCGAGCCGGCCTGGAGGATAGGGGACATAGAGAGTCAAAGGATGCAGAAAGGGAGGAGAGGAGGGTTGAGGAGGCAGAATCAGGAGATTGGTTGGAGAAGGATTGAGCAGAGGGAAGAGATGATAGGATAGAAGAGGAGAGAGTAGCAGGAGAGAGAGAGCGAAGGTTGCGACGGCGCAATACCATCTGAGTAGGGGCAGAGTGAGTAGTGTTGGAGGAGAGCGAGAGGGAAAAGGATACAAGGTAGTGATCGGAGACTTGGAGGGGAGTTGCAGTGAGATTAGTAGAAGAACAGCATCTAGTGAAGATGAGGTCAAGCGTATTGCCTGCCTTGTGAGTAGGGGGGGACGGTGAGAGGGTGAGGTCGAAAGAGGAGAGGAGTGGAAAGAAGGAGGCAGAGAGAAATGAGTCAAAGGTAGACGTAGGGAGGTTAAAGTCACCCAGAACTGTGAGGGGTGAGCCATCCTCAGGAAAGGAACTTATCAAGGCGTCAAGCTCATTGATGAACTCTCCAAGGGAACCTGGAGGGCGATAAATGGTAAGGATGTTAAGCTTGAATGGGCTAGTGATTGTGACAGAATGGAATTCAAATGAGGAGATAGACAGATGGGTCAGAGGAGAAAGAGAGAATGTCCACTTGGGAGAGATGAGGATTCCAGTGCCACCACCCCGCTGACCAGATGCTGAACTCTGCCTTGTTGGCCGCAGACCGGCAGTTCCAGAGGCTGTCGGAGACTTGGAACTCCACGTGGGTCGTGCGCGCTGGGATCACCAGGTTAGAGTGGCAGCGGCCACGCGATGTGAAGCGTTTGTATGGCCTGTGCAGAGAGGAGAGAACAGGGATAGACCAACACATAGTTGATAGGCTACAGGAGAGGCTACGCTAATGCAAAGGAGATTGGCATGAAAATTAACTAAACAACTGGGGAAGCGAGAGAGCAGGGCCTCCCTCACTAACAATTCACTGAAACACTAAAACGCTAAAATATAACTTTTCTAGCTACCACTAGAAATTAAAATTGATGTAAACTACAGTGGTTCAATGTTTCCAGGAATGGGCTCAAACTTAGTTTATTCCGCTAGATAACTTTTGCAGGGTACATATACGACGTTCATAGCGTATTTGTTTTAGGTTTAACAAAATATTCTATTGATGTTCATGCAATTTACATTTTACCTTGTCTTGGACGTCCTCAGAACAGAATATTTAGAAAATGTTAGATTTAAGTTTGACCTAATATTACCACAACTTTCTCAGCATGCACATGAGAAAGCAGATTGGAATACATCCCCATTATGTTTCTCTCCAGATTTGCTTATTTTCTTCCCATATGTTTATGTACCCTGCACATGTGACATAACTCCACCATTCATATCATTATCAAAGATAATAACATTTTTAAACATATTTTGAACATGGTTCCGATCTCAATTAACCAAAAGTAAGAGGTTGTAGTGTGGATAAAGGGGAAAAGGCAAGGGGTGAGCCATTCTTACTAATCTACTGGAGAACACGTTCAGGTTTAAGTATAACTTTTCAATGACTGAAGCTTTTAGTGAGATGTTTAATGGTTTAAAATGTAATACTTTTAGCCCCCGGAACTCATATTCATTATATAAATAAGCATGTTTAATTTTGTCTGGCAAGTTGTCTGGAGAAAGCAGGGCCATAAGTAAATATGTAAGTAAACTGTGATATCGCAAGTCCGACTCCACGAGGGGGCTAAAGGGGGCTTAGCCTGCGTTCCTACAACACAAAAGTAAGAATGGAGGCTACAGGGCTGCTGAAGGCGGTGACGGACCCCAGCTATTAGTTTACAGCCAACATGGTGCACAGAATCCTCAACGAGTACGAAGCCATTTGGGCACAGTGCAGTGCCAGTGGCATTGACACACCACCAGCTCCAAGCAAATGACAATGTTATGTACATACAAATTTCCAGCAATATGAGGTGGACAGTACAGTAGGCCAGCAGGACACAGGAAAAGAGACAATGTAAAATACTGTTTTTCAACGCGTTATATGCTGTCATTGGTGAAATGTCAGAACGATTTAGCGAACGCAACAGCCAACTGGTGGAGACCCTGTGTGCCCTTGACCCGGAGAGCCATGACTTTCTAGATGTGAAAAATGTCAAACCACTGCTTGAACCAAGCAAAATAGATTTGATGGAAGCTGAGTTTAGTGTCGCTCACCGGTTTTTGCAGATTGAAATCGTCCGCTCTGGCTCCAATGAGGACAAATGGACCCCACTTGAAATCCAGCAATGATCCTCTGGGTATCTCTCTGCTATCCTGACCATGCTTACTGCACTGAAACATGGACTGACTTTTGGGGCGTCCACGGCTACCTGCGAAAACACATTTTCTGCTTTGACAAATGTGTTCAGTCAGCACAGAAGAGGCATGCTACACCCAAGGAAAACCTCAACTAATCCAACTGGCATTTGAGGGATCTCTTATAAGTATATTTCAGGGAGAACGGAGTAATTGACTACTCAGGAAGTTCCACATAGCATCAAGGAAGCTGCCACTCTTTGAAAAAGTAAGATTGTTTCAATCTAGCTGGTTGGATTTTATCAAAATCTTGCTTAAGTCTGTAGTCGGACACGGAACCACGAAGGGGCTAAATGGGGTTTAGCCCCCTCAGTTCAAACTTTAGCTCCCTTAGTTTTAGTTTTATGTCCCTATATAAAAATATCCAAAAAGTTCAAAGATTGAGTGACAGGCACCGTATCAACACAATGGACAAGGTGCGCTGCTGTATGTGTAGACAGGCTGGTCTCATAGACTAGACGTAACAAAGTACAGTGCCTTGCAAAAGTATTCATTCCCCTTGGCGTTTTTCCTATTTTGCTGCATTACAACCTGTAATTTAAATTGAGTTATATTTGGACTTGTAATGTAATGGACATACACAAAATAGTCCAAATTGGTGAAGTGAAATGAAAAAAAGAACCTGTTTCAAACAATAAAAAATTATATTAATTGAAAAGTGGTGCGTGCATATGTATTCACCCCCTTTGCTATGAAGCCCCTAAATACGATCTGGTGCAACCAGTTACCTTCAGAAGTCACATAATTAGTTAAATAAAGTCCACCTGTGTGCAATCTAAGTGTCACATGATCTCATTATACACCTGTTCTGAATGGTCCCAGAGTCTGCAACACCACTAAGCAAGGGGCACCACCAAGCAAGTGGCACCATGAAGAACAAGGAGCTCTCCAAACAGGTCAGGGACAAAGTTGTGGATCAGGTTTGGGTTATAAAAAAATATCAGAAACGTTGAACATCCCACAGAGCACCATTAAATTCATTATTCAAAAATGGAAAGAATATGGCACCACAACAAACCTGCCAAGAGAGGGTCGCCCACCAAAACTCATGGACCAGACAAGGAGGGCATTAATCAGAAAGGCAACAAAGAGACCAAAGATAACCCTGAAGGAGCTGCAAAGCTCCACAGCGGAGATTGGAGTATCTGTCCATAGGAACACTTTAAGCCATACATTCCACAGAGCTGGGCTTTACAGAAGAATGGACAGAAAAAAGCCACAGAAACAAGCACCTCTCATCACCCCGAGAATAGCATCCCCACAGTGAAGCATGGTGGTGGCAGCATCATGCTGTGGGGATGTTTTTCATCGGCAGCGACTGAGAAACTGGTCAGAATTGAAGGAATGGTGGATGGTGCTAAATAGAGGGAAATTCATGAGGGAAACCTGTTTCAGTCTTCCAGAGTTTTGAGACTGGGACGGAGATTCACCTTCCAGCAGGACAATAACCCTAAGCATACTGCTAAAGCAACACTCTAGTGGTTTAAGGGGAAACATTTAAATGTCTTGGAATGGCCTAGTCAAAGCCCAGACCTCAATCCAATTGAGAATCTGTGGTATGACTTAAATATTACTGTACAGCAGCGGAACCCATCCAACTTGAAGGAGCTGGAGCTGTTTTGCCTTGAAGAATGGGCAAAAATCCCAGTGGCTAGATGCGCCAAGCTTATAGAGACATACCCCAAGAGACTTTCAGCTGTAAAGGTGGCTCTTCAAAGTATTGACTTTTGGGGGGGGGGGGGGGGGGTGAAGAGTTATGCACACTCAAGTTTTTAGTTGTTTTGTCTTATTTCTTGTTTGTTTCACAATAAAAAATATTTTGCATCTTCAAAGTGGTAGGCATGTTGTGTAAATCAAATGATACAAACCCCCCAAAATCTATTTTAATTCCAGGTTGTAAGGCAACAGATAAAGAAAAATGCCAAGGGGGGTGAATACTTTCGCAAGCCACTATAAACATAAATCCGGGAAACTCAAATGAGTATGAAATGTTACGTTTGGTATGGTTACATAAGACAGAAGGTTACTTAAAGGTGCAATACGCTGAAATCACTCCGCCAGTTCCTGGTTACTAAAATTCGAATAGTTCGCCTAATTTCTATAAGGACAAGGTAAGACCCAGATGCAGACCGTGTCGAAGTACCGTTTGTTACAGCAACAGAGGCAAAGGTACAAGACGGCAGGCAGGCTCAGGGTCAGGAAGAGTGGTCAGGCTGGCGGGTTCAGGGTCAGGACAGGCAAGGGTCAAAAACCAGGAGGGTGTGAAAAAGAGAGGCTTGGAAAAGACAGGAGCTGACAGGACAACTGCTGGTAAGCTTGCAAACAAGACGAACTGACAACAGACAAACAGAGAACACAGGTATAAATACACAGGGGGTAATGGGGAAGATGAGCGACACCTGGAGGGTGAGCGACACCTGGCTATAGCTACATATGGGTATGTTTCATCACTGAAATGATGATATTATGGTTTTCTTGGTAACCTATTAGTTTTTGTGGTTGTAAATGGAACTGCACTTATTAGAAACGTGTTTATGGTAGGCTGTCATTGCTTAATTGATTATGTGGGTCAAATTTGATTCACAGAAGTGTATTGTGACATATCACAACATATTGCTGCACTCGTGAGCAAGCGGAATTCATTTCTATTTTTGAAACAGGCCTGTAAAGGCCTATTTATTTGGCAAGACAGCTGTGCATGTCTGCATCTCACTGTAATAAGCTTTAGGCTATGTTTTGGTTATTTGGATCTCCATTCACCTTTTGTTTACGGCATATATTTACTATTAATGTAACTAGCCTAAATATAAATTGTGTCATGCCTTACAGATCTGATATTTTGTCTACTGGCCTACTACTTGGCATCGCTGTTTTGTTCAAAAGCACTCAGTGATCTCAGAGTCTCTGCATTTGAACTTTATGTTTGTGGAATTGCGTGATTATACACTGAGTGTAGAAAACATTAAGACCACCTTCCTAATACTGAGTTGCACCCACCCTTTTGCCCTCAGAACAGCCTCGGTGCATTGGGGCATGGATTCTGCAAGGTGTCGAAAGCATTCCCAAGGGATGCTGGCCCGTGTTGACTCCAATGCTTCCTACTGTTTTGTCAAGTTGGCCGAAAGTCCATTGGGTGTTGTCCATTCTTTGCAACCATGTACGCTGAGAGTCGGGAAGCAAGTTCAGGGAGTGAGTGTTTTAAAATAAACGGAACTTAATACAAAACAAGAACCTCAAATAACATGCAGACAGGAAACTGAAACAGAAACAATGACGCCTGGGGAAGGAACCAAAGCGAGTGACACATATAGGGCAGGTAATAAAGGAAGTGATGGAGTCCAGGTGAGTCTGACGACACGCAGGTGCGCGTAACGATGGTGACAGTATTATAGACAGCATACATGGTTCATATTTGCCATTTACCTCTGTTAGATCACATTTATCAATAAAATGTTCAAGTCAAATCAAGTTTCCTCTTCTGGATTTGAGGTCTTACCAATGCCTTGCCCAGGTTCTCGAGAAAGAGCCATCTCCTCTGGAGCTTCCCTCTGTTCCAATCTGGGTTCAACAGCATCCAGATGACACACGCGTTGTACACCGAGATGTCCAAGATGTTGAAGAATATCACGTGGCCAGCATAGGGTTCTTCTTTTGCAGCTGTGGCCAGTCACCAGGTTGTCTAAATTGTCCACAAATTGTCCACTAAATTGTCCACATCGTAATCCATTATGATTTCTGTTTTTTGATGTTCCTGGCCATAGATTCTCCCATCCCTATGCAGCGTGCTCATGATTGCCACATTTTTGCCTTTTTTTGGAATGCAGGACACTAGGGATGTGTCGGCCACGAACACAAACTTAGAGGAATTGATAGGCCTGTTCCGTGTATTTAACAGCTGAGGTGGGAGCTCTGGCTTGTTTTTTCGTCTTGTTCCTACCATCGTCAGTTTCCTCTTGAGGACCTCCTGTCCCAGCTTGTGTGAAGTAAAAAAGTTATTGCATGTGATGTTGTGGACACGGAGTCCCAGTGTCACATCCAGGAAAACCCATATCCCTTGGTCCTTCTCAGGGGCTCCTCCACCTGGCTTCCCTGTAAACACTTGCAAGTTCCACTCATATCATGAAGCAGCAACACAGGCAGCCCAGATCTTGATTACATATTTTGCGGGTTTAGACGGCATGTATCGCCTGAAGGGGCAGCGGCCCCTAAATGGCATGAGCTGCTCATCAACAGTAACATTGGGCCCAGGGTTGTAAAACAGGGGAAGGTGGTCCACCCACTTGTCCCACACTGACCTGATTGCAGCTAGATTGTCTCTCTGCCACCGAGCTGGTCTGGTGTCTCCGTTATCGAAGGGGAAAATCCTGGAAATAATGTGGAAGTTTTCCAGAGACATTGTTGCACAGAAATGTTCTCTACCAGTTTCTGCATCCCACAGGGATTCTGAGGATTCCCTATTGGATCTGAAAACACAAGCAAGGATAAGAACCCCAAAGTATGCATGTAAATGAATTTGGTCTATCTCCTTCCGTGTCTCTCCAAAAACACGCCTTCCCTCCAAATTAGTGAAGTCCAGAATGATTTTCTGAACACTTTATGTCCTGCACATGAGTAACCGACATCCACGTTGGCCCTGGTTGCACTCTTATCACATTGGCAGCCATGCGGGGTGGCTCATTCCTTGGCAAGATGACCATTCAATTTCACATTTTTTTAAATAATGGCCCATCTGTTCTGTTGTCTATCTACCATTGATCTTGAGTGCTGTAGAGTGGAGTACATGCACTTAGGGTGACCAGATGCCACTCACTCAGCTGACCTTTGCTGATAAACGTAAACAGGTGGATTCCCCAAGATCAATTCAATTCTCTTCTCTCAAAACTGAATAAAAAAGTCATACACTATATTGAGGGATACATGACATCTATTGGCTCAAGTTGACTTACCAAGTCATACTAACCAGGTCTGTCAGTAGAAATATTTGACGAAGGGTCCCGCCACATGAGCCCCTCAGTAGTCGTAATAGTACTTCTGAGCTGGTAAATAGAATAGGACAGTGTCACACGTGATTGTGTCACTGCTGAAATACTGTGACAAAGTCATTTTCTTGAGCTATCATGACTGCCTAAGAACTGTAGTTCCATGTGTGCAGCGTGGGCGAAATGTAAAGGTAGAGATGACAGCTCATGAGTTGGTTCAACAGTCTAACCAAACCACTTTAGTCAACAACACTCTGTTATCTTTGTCCCCTCCCTGACAGTACCCAGAACCCTGCTCAGGTGGGCATGAAGACAACACTGTCTGTTGAAATCACCAGGGAGATCACAGACTTGCCACTCATGGCTATTAAAGTCTCCATGGAAACGGACAAGACACCACAGAGGAATCTATATTGACTTGGTTTCACTTGGTTGTTCCAAAGGGCAGAACGCAAGTGGGACATTTATAGTGTTCTTATACAGTGAGGCCATTATGATAATCAATTTCGATACCACTTTTCCACTGTCGTTTTTGTAAATCATTGTCTGTATTGCAGGGTATACATTTACATTATCTCTCTCATTCTCTTGGTCTTTCACAAACACACTATCTCCCCCGTCTCCCTTTCCTTCTCTCTCTCGCCGTCTCCTTTTCCTTCTCTCTCTCCCCCTCTCCCTTTCATTCTCTCTCTCCCCCTCTCCCTTTATCTCCCTCTTGTTTTAAGAAGGTTATACAGAGGATAATTTGCTATTTGATTTAGAATTTTTATATAAAAATGATTTAATTGATAAACTGATTCACTACATGGAACAATAGATAGTCCCCCCAAAAACAAATCTAAAGGACGTTTGTTTTGAAGTGTCTATCCTATATATTCATCTTTTCTACTGGTCCCGGGGTACCTTCAGACGAGTATTGTGAGGGCTGGGGGCATCCTAGAGAAAAACAGTACACACCTACTCATTCAAAGGTTTTTTCTTGCTTTTTACTATTTTCTACAGTGTAGAATAATAGTGAAGATATCAGAACTATGAAATAACACATATGGAATCATGTAGTAACCAAAAAAGTGTTAAACAAATCGAAATATATTTTATATTTGAGATTCTTCGAAGTAGGCACCCTTTGCCTTGATGACAGCTTTGCACACTCTTGGCATTCTCTCAACCAGCTTCATGAGGTAGTCACCTGAAATGTAATTCAACGAACAGTTGTTAAAAGTGATTTTGGGAAATGTCTTTCCGTCTTAATGCATTTGAGCCAATCAGTTGTGTTGTGACAAGGTAGGGGTGGTATACAGAAGATAGCCTTATTTGGTAAAAAACCAAGTCCAGATTATGGAAAGAACAGCTCAAATAAGCAAAGAGATATGACAGTTCATCATTACTTTTAGACATGAAGGTCAGTCAATCCGGAACATTTCAAGAACTTTGAAAGTTTCTTCAAGTGCTATTGCAAAACTATCAAGAGCTATGATGAAACTGGCTCTCATGAAGACCGCCACAGGAAAGGAAGACCCAGAGTTACCTCTGCTACAGAGGATAAGTTCATTAGAATTGCCAGCTTCAGATTGCAGGGCAAATAAATTCTTCACAGAGTTCATGTAAAAGACACATCTCAACATCAACTGTTCAAGGGAGATTGCGTGAATCAGGCCTTCATGGATGAATTGCTGCAAAGAAACCACTACTAAAGGACAACAATAATAAGAAGAGACTTACTTGGGCCAAGTAACACAAGCAATGGACATTAGACCGGTGGAAGTCTGTCCTTTGGTCTGCTGAATCCAAATTTGAGATTTTTGGTTCCAACCGCTGTGTCTTTGTGAGACACATAGTAGGTGAACAAATGATAACTGCATGTGTGGTTCCCACTGTGAAGCATGGAGGAGGTGTGATGGTGTGGGGGTGCTTTGCTGGTGATACTGTCAGTGATTTATTTAAAATTCAAGGCACACTTAACCAGTATGGCTACCACAGCATTCTGCAGCGATACGCCATCCCATCTGGTTTGTGCTTAGTAGGACTATCATTTGTTTTTTCGACAGGACAATGACCCAACAGACACCTGTGTAAGGGCTATTTGACCAAGAAGGAGAGTGATAGAGTGTTGCATCAGATGACCTGGCCTCCACATTCACCCGACCTCAATACCATTGAGATGATTAAGGATGAGTTGGACCGCAGAGTGAAGGAAAAGCAGCCAACAAGTGCTCAGCACATGTGGGAACTCCTTCAAGACTGTTGGAAAAGCATTCTAGGTGAAGCTGGTTGAGAGAATTCCAAGAGTGTGCAAAGCTGTCATCAAGGCAAAGGGTGGCTACTTTGAAGAATCTCAAATAGAAAATATATTTTGATTTGTTTCACACTTTTTTGGTTACTACATGATTCCATATGTGTTATTTCATAGTTTTGATGTTTTCACTATTATTCTACAATGTAGAAAATAGTTAAAATCAAGAAAAACCCTTGAATGAGTAGGTGTGTCCAAACTTTTCACTGGTACTGTATGTATTCGTGAGAGTCTCAACTTTCCATAGAGGGGTTTGTAGGCCAAACCGTTCGGACGCTACAGATGATTGTGGGAGAATACCGATTTTTGGATGTCTCATGGTCTGACCAACATTGCTCTAACTCTGTCACCTTTCACCGCAGATGCGAAAGTGTTTCATACAGCGGATGAGGTCGATTGAGGTCCAATTTTTGCATCCAATGCAAAAAAAATAGAAACTGTGCCTCTAGCTTAAACTGACTGATTTTTATGGGGATTTTTTAAATTGTGCTAATTAGATTTCAGTGGGGTGCGGACATCGACCTTAGGTTAAGAAATAATTGCCCCTAACAGTATAAAAGTGTCTCTTGTCAAAGCCTACTGAAAATGTCTGCGGGTGTTAATGCCATGTCTAGACTATGGAGGACTGTTTTTGTCAAATTAAAGTTAATGGAAAATGTTGGCATTTCCACTGAATAGATTTTTGTTTATACCACTCCCACATGAAAAAATACTATAGTTAAAAACTGTAGTGTTTTTGTGGACTGTATTTGTTTTGCAGACTGTGGTATACTGTATTTTTTCCTATAGAGTTTTGGTAGATATTACTGTAATAGACTATAGTATTTACAGTTTACTATTGTATAAATACTGTAGTATTACTGTAGTTAATACACTGTAATATATTCTATAGTAGTTACTGTAGTACAGTATACTGTAGTATTTACTGTTGTGTTTTTGTGGACATTATACTGTAGTATTTAATATAGTGTTTTCTTTTATTATATTTTACGTAGAAGAGGAGGGCTTTCTCCTTGAGGAAACCTACTTGGCAAATACTAAAAGAGCAAATTTTCCATAACCTGTAGGTAGGTAGGTAGGTAGGGGCGGCAGGTAGCCTAGTGGTTAGAGTGTTGGGCCAATAACCGAAAGGTTGCTAGATCGACTCCCCGAGCTGACAAGGTAAAAATCTGTCGTTCTGCCCCTGAACAAGGCTGTCCTAGGCCATCATTGTAAATCAGAATTTGTTCTTAACTGACTTGCCTAGTTAAAAAAAGGTAGGTAGGTAATGGGGTCTGAACAAATAGTGCTTCTGCTCTTTTCTATGACCTGTAGTCAACACAATATATGGTCTATACTTGGCATGTAGGTTTCTCACTTATGGGTGGTACAAAATGGGATATGGGCTGGGTATATGCAAACTAAATACTCTAGTATTACTATAGTTAAACAGTAGTGTTTTTGCAGACTGTAGGATATTTACATCTCATGGCTGTATTCTACAGTATACTACAATATTCTATAGTAATTACTACACACGATCGAGAGACACTTCATTGTGTAGTATAGTATTCTACAGTATACTACAGTTGGCTACAGTATTCTACAGTAAACTGTAATATTTTTTCACGTGGGACTGCAGTCAAAGTCGTACACAAACTCATACGGATGATATTATGCAAGAAAGAAAACAGAATGACACAATTTCAAGAACATTTTATGAATGGTCTAGACCCTTCATGTTACTTAATAAGGAGAAGTGTGAAGCCATTTAGCTTACACATTTACTGTTCGTCGTTATACTTTGTGTTCTGCATGTTTCCGTGTTCTCTGTGAGTGTGTGTGTACATGCATGCACTTTGTGTGTGTCTCCAACATTGTGACCTTCCATTTTAAAGCTTTGCTTTGGTGTGGATTGAGGCCTACACATTCATATCAGTTGTGTTCCTACACTGTATTCATATTTCCTTATTTCTATTGTGGATTGTGTTTATGTGCACCAATGGAAAGTCTACAAAACTATGAGCAAACCAGCCTATGTATTGAATACATGGATTTGGATTGTGATGATATTGATGAATGAATACTACACACAATGTGCTTATTTGTATTCTCATTGTTATGTATTTATAATCAGGAAGAATATTTGATTTGACGTGTATGAAAGTGTTTGGTGAAATATAAATTAAAAAGAGAGTAATTGTCCATAATTCTGCACCTTTGGATAGTTCTACTGTCGCGTGTGCTCCCTCTCAGACCTCTAGCTCACCAGGCTGCTCGTTATGGCGCATACTTGTCACCATCGATACGTTCGTATCAGCGCATAATGACACTCACCTGGACTCCATCACCTCCTTGATTACCTGCCCTGGCAAGGGAGCACGTCGAGCCCACTGGGGTGGCAGGTAGCCCAGTGGTTAGAGCATTGGACTAGTAACTGAAAGGTTACAAGATCAAATCCCCGAGCTGACAAGTTAGAAATCTGTTGTTCTGCCCCTGAACAAGGCAGTTAACCCACTGTTCCCCTGTAGGCTGTCATTGAAAATAAGAATTTGTTCTTAACTGACTTGCCTAGTTAAATAAAAGTAAAATACATTTTGTCACGTCCTGACCATAGTAAGAGGTTATTTTCTATGGTAGAGTAGGTCAGGGCGTGACAGGGGGTGTTTTGTGTTTTGTTCCATGTTTTCTATATCTATGTTTAGTTCTAGTTTTCTTTTTCTATGTTGGTTTTTTTGGGGTTGATCTCCAATTGGAAGCAGCTGGTCCTCGTTGTCTCTAATTGGAGATCATATTTAAGTAGGGGTTTTTCTTCCTGGGTTTTTGTGGGTTATTATATTTTGAGTAGTGTTTGTTTCTCTCTGCGTCACGGTTTGTTGTTTGTCAGTTCAGTTATTTATGTATTGCAAAGTTTCACGGATTAAATAAAATGTGGAACTACAACCACGCTACACTTTGGTCTGCTCCTTTCTACAGCCATGACAGAATAACCCACCACAAAAGGACCAAGCAGCGTGGAAAGGAATGGACCTGGGAGGAAGTTCTGGACGGCAAGGGATCCTGGACATAGGAGGAGATGCAGGCTGGATGGGATCGCCTCCATGAGAACAGGTGGAGGCAGCGAGAGCAGAGCGGCGACGAGAGGAGGAACTAGCCCGGCAGCAAGGCAAGCACAAGAGGCAGCCCCCAATTTTTTTTTTTGGGGGGGGGCACACGGGGAGATTGGCAGTGTCAGGTTGGAGACCTGAGCCAACTCCCCGTGCTTACCGTGGGGGGCGAATGATCGAGCAAGCACCATGTTATGCGGAAATGCGCACTGTGTCGCCAGTGCGCAGCGACAGCCCGGTGTGCTCGGTGCAAGCTCCTCACAGGTGCCATGCTAGAGTTGGCATTCAGCCAGGAAGGAGTATGCCTGCTCAGCGTTCCTGGTCTCTGGGGCGTCTTCTCGGTCCAGGTTATCCTGCGCCAGCTCTACGCATGTTACCCCCCAGTTCGCCAACACAAACCTGTGTGACCTGTCACAACGCCTCACGCTTGTTGGGCTACGGAGGTTATCCAGCCAGGACGGGTTGTGCCAGCCATAAGCTCCCGACCTCCAGTGCGCCTCCACGGCCCAGTATACCCTGTGCCTGCTCCGTGCACCCGGCCTCCAGCGACGTTCCCTAGTCCAGAACTCTCAGCGACGTTCTCTAGTCCGGTGAGACCTATTCCAGCTCCACAAAAGAAGCCTCCAGTGATGATCTATGGTCTGAAGCCTGTAGGGATGATCCATGGCACGAAGCCTCCAGAGATAATCCATAGCCCAGAGTCTGTAGGGATGATCCATGGCCCGGAGCCTGTAGGGATGATCCATGGGCCGGAGCCTGTAGAGATGACCCATGGCCCGGAGCCTGTAGAGATGATCCATGGCATGAAGCCTCCTGTGATAATCCATGGCCCGGAGCCTCCAGTGATGATCCATGGCACAAAGCCTCCAGTGATGATCCATGGCGCGGAACCTGTAGTGATGATCCATGGCACGGAGCCTTCAGCGACGGTCCCCAGTCCAGAACCTCCAGCGACGCTCCCCAGTCTGGCGCCTCCAGCGACGCTCCCCAGCCCGGAGTCTCCAGCGACGGCCTGCAGCCCGGAGTCTCCAGCGATGATCTACAGTCCGGTTCTTTCAACTTCGATCCACGGTACGGTGGTGATAAAGCAGAAGGATCAGCGGATGGAGCGGGGATTACGCCCCGAACCGGAGCTGTCGCCTCTGATGGAGGTTATGTGGAGTGCATTTGAGCCGCCATAAACAGGAGTTGCCCACCCTACCCTCCCTTTTGTTTTTGTTTGTTTTTGTTTAGGAGCATTCGGAGTCTGCACCTTTGGGGGGGGGGGGGGGGGGGGTACTGTCATGTCCTGAACATAGTAAGAGGTTATTTTCTATGGTAGAGTAGGTCAGGGCGTGACAGGGGGTGTTTTGTGTTTTGTTCTATGTTTTCTATGTTTTCTATATCTATGTTTAGTTCTAGTTTTCTATTTCTATGTTGTTTTTTGGGGTTGACCTCCAATTGGAGGCAGCTGATCCTTGTTGTCTCTAATTGGAGATCATATTTAAGTAGGGATTTTTCTTCCTGGGTTTTTGTGGGTTATTATACACTGCTCAAAAAAATAAAGGGAACACTTAAACAACACAATGTAACTCCAAGTCAATCACAGTTCTGTGAAATCAAACTGTCCACTTAGGAAGCAACACTGATTGACAATAAATTTCACATGCTGTTGTGCAAATGGAATAGACATCAGGGGGAAATTATAGGCAATTAGCAAGACACCCCCAATAAAGGAGTGGTTCTGCAGGTGGGGACCACAGACCACTTCTCAGTTCCTATGCTTCCTGGCTGATGTTTTGGTCACTTTTGAATGCTGGCGGTGCTTTCACTCTAGTGGTAGCATGAGACGGAGTCTACAACCCACACAAGTGGCTCAGGTAGTGCAGCTCATCCAGGATGGCACATCAATGCGAGCTGTGGCAAGAAGGTTTGCTGTGTCTGTCAGCGTAGTGTCCAGAGCATGGAGGCGCTACCAGGAGACAGGCCAGTACATCAGGAGACGTGGAGGAGGCCGTAGGAGGGCAACAACCCAGCAGCAGGACCGCTACCTCCGCCTTTGTGCAAGGAGGAGCAGGAGAAGCGCTGCCAGAGCCCTGCAAAATGACCTCCAGCAGGCCACAAATGTGCATGTGTCTGCTCAAACGGTCAGAAACAGACTCCATTAGGGTGGTATGAGGGCCGACGTCCACAGGTGGGGGTTGTGCTTACAGCCCAACACCGTGCAGGACATTTGGCATTTGCCAGAGAACACCAAGATTGGCAAATTCGCCACTGGCGCCCTGTGCTCTTCACAGATGAAAGCAGGTTCACACTGAGCAAGTGACAGACGTGACAGAGTCTGGAGACGCCGTGGAGAACGTTCTGCTGCCTGCAACATCCTCCAGCATGACCGGTTTGGCGGTGGGTCAGTCATGGTGTGGGGTGGCATTTCTTTGGGGGGCCGCACAGCCCTCCATGTGCTCGCCAGAGGTAGCCTGACTGCCATTAGGTACCGAGATGAGATCCTCAGACCCCTTGTGAGACCATATGCTGGTGCGGTTGGCCCTGGGTTCCTCCTAATGCAAGACAATACTAGACCTCATGTGGCTGGAGTGTGTCAGCAGTTCCTGCAAGAGGAAGGCATTGATGCTATGGACTGGCCCGCCCGTTCCCCAGACCTGAATCCAATTGAGCAAATCTGGGACATCATGTCTCGCTCCATCCACCAACGCCACGTTGCACCACAGACTGTCCAGGAGTTGGCGGATGCTTTAGTCCAGGTCTAGGAGGAGATCCCTCAGGAGACCATCCGCCACCTCATCAGGAGCATGCCCAGGCATTGTAGGCAGGTCATACAGGCACGTGGCGGCCACACACACTACTGAGCCTCATTTTGACTTGTTTTAAGGACATTACATCAAAGTTGGATCAGCCTGTAGTGTGGTTTTCCACTTTAATTTTGAGTGTGACTCCAAATCCAGACCTCCATGGGTTGATAAATTGGATTTCCATTGATTATTTTTGTGTGATTTTGTTGTCAGCACATTCAACTATGTAAAGAAAAAAGTATTTAATAAGATTATTTTTTTCATTCAGATCTAGGATGTGTTGTTTAAGTGTTCCTTTTATTTTTTTGAGCAGTATATTTTGAGTAGTGTTTGTTTCTCTCTGCGTCACGGTTTGTTGTTTGTCATTTTAGTTATTTATGTATTGCAAAGTTTCACGGATTAAATAAAATGTGGAACTACAACCACGTTACAGTTTGGTCTGCTCCTTTTGACAGCCGTGACACATTTTTAAAATGTATATATGTAATATGTCACTCTCTTTGGTTCCTTCCCCAGGTGTCATTGTTTCTGTTCCTGTCTGCGTTGTTCATATTTTGTATTATGTTAAATTTATTAAATGATCCACTCCTTGAACTTGCTTCCCGACTCCCAGTGCACATCGCTACATCTACTTCCAATTTTGAGCATGATTTACTGATTGCAAAGAAAATGTATTGATCTACTTGAATTTTAAAAAGACAAACTAACTTTCTGTTTCGTCTGCTCGTACTCAATAGATAAGCATGGTTGTGTTTTTGCAGGTAGTTCTTTTGATGAAGGTATTTGCAATTTTGACGGATCAATATAGTTTTGATGAATGTATTTGTTTTGAGATTTGGAAAACCCATTTACTGTTTTGCAAAAACAGTCTTGTGGACTCTGTTATAAAATTAACAACATTGTTCCAAAAAATGCTTGTATGTGATTGAAAAAAACCCTAATACGGCCGGCTCTACAGTGCATATCTCTGCTGCAGTTATGCATGGGGACTGCATTTTCTTTGAGTTGCAGGATAGAAATGTTTAGAGCCTTTGCATATCTTGTCACGCCCTGATCTGTTTCACCTGTGCTTGTCTCCACCCCCTTCCAGGTATCACCTGTCGTGTCTTTGGGCACCATTAAACTGAAGAAATGTTTATCAAAATAACTCCCTGTAATTATTATTACGCAATTAAACTGATTCATCGTTTAACTGTAATTAACTAGGAGATCGGGGCACCAAGGAAAATATTCAGATTACAAAGTTATAATTTTCCTAATATAACTTTCCTATATTATAACATTATATATTATATTATAGTATCTGACCGATTATCTTCTGGTTTAAATGGTGTATTCTTTACCTCGTCCAGTCTCATTCCAAACATTGTAAATTGTTGTATCTGCACGAACCCAGTCTTCACTAAGTCATCCATACATCAACTGTCTTAAAATCATTTATTTACTAAACAAAGTAATTCACAGAAAGCATACAAACAGTAGTTATCGTCACAAAGAATTGGTAGAGTAATGTGCCCTAGTGGGCTAAACCGGCATGGCGGCTTGTTAAACAAACAAGGGGGGGTCAGCTGAGAAGACCTTACAGAATTGATAAATATTAACAATTGATATGCTAATCCTTTGCACATGAACGCTCACTCATTCGGGAACAATTGCAATCAATATATATTTACGCTCGGTATGTCGTCGGGATCCTTGTTGGAGAGTTTTTGTCCTGTTGGAGAGTTTTTGTCCGCGTTCTCTCTCTCTCGGTTAGAATGGATCTTTCAAAGCGACATTCATTAATGTCGTTATAGAGGATGTTTCGTCGGTCTTCGCGTTCAATGATATCAAATTTCTAGCTGCAGACTATTAATTAATATCAAAGACTTGTTATGATTCTGTCGGTATCGATAGTCTAAAAGTTTAACCACGTGGTATGGTTAAACTTCAGTAGAGGAATGCATGGTCAAACCTTGGCTCTCTCTTCTGAGGTAAGCTGGTCTGCTGAAAGGAACCCTGGGTGGGGGTTTTATTCGGAATGACAGAAAAAGGCTGTCTCATGACGCCAGGTCTCGTCTGTTCATGGGGGCGTGCCGATGACTTGGTAAAACTTTAAACAGAAAATACAATTCTCTCACATTAACATCTTACCAGCGTCTCAACATATTCCAAATAGCTTTAATCTTATTAAATCATTGTATACAACCATTTAGATGCAAGTCCCATAGCTGAGGCTATTATATAAACCTTAGTATGGTAATATGGCAATATTGTCTCTAATGAGTATCACAAAATTGTACCAAGCGGACCAGTTCATAGCTGGGTTCTTCACCAATCTTTTATACCTTCTCCAGAACATAAATGTCGTCCGGTTCTCCAATTCTGTGAGTTGGAAGAATCCTTTGTTCTCTCCATGAAAATACTCTGTCTCTTTATACTGGGGCCATGAGGCAGGACATTCTCCTTTGGAATTTTACGACCGCCTTCACACAGCCTTGTGTCAGAAGTATAGAGGTCAGGGGATGGTGCATAGAAAACCCAGAGGGCAACATCATGACACACCCATCTTCCCCACTCTCCCCTGGGTAATTTATATCTGTGTTTTCTGTCCGTCCCAGTTCATCTTGTTTGTTCAAGCCTACCAGCGTTTTGTGTGTCAGCTGCTGCTTTTTCCAGTCTCTCTTCTCTCATCCTCCTGGTTTTTACCTCTGCCTGAGACTGCCTGCCATCCTGTACCTTTGCCCCTATTCTGGATTACCAACCTCTGCCTGATCTGACCCTGGGCCTGCTGGCCACCCGTACCTTTGTGCCACAACTATGGATTAACGAACCCTGCCTGCCTTGACCTGCCCCTGTTACAATAAACATTATACTTCTACACAGTCTGCACTTGGGTCTCACCTGATATACCTGTCATATAGCTCCCTCTTCATCAGGTCCCATTGAAGGGTAGTGCTCTGTTATTGAGGCATTTATCCAGGCCCACTTCACCATTACTAGATATGAGTGCATCGTCGGCCCTCAACAAAGATCTCTTTCCTGGCTCACTCCTGATTGACTGTGCATATCCTCTCTAAATTACAGTCAATCTTTCCTTATATTCAGACTATGGTTAATTCATGATCTTGTGAGAAAAGTACTGGATGTTTGGCCTGTGCTGACTGGGCTGGCTGCCTGCTGTGGATGTTGCCTGCGTAGCGCCTCATGCCTCTGTAATTTGATTGCCGTTTAGATAGCACAGTATAATCGCATCAACTGGGAGCTTTCGTAGCTCCCCTATGCCAGTGTCATCCATCCTTAATGACTATTGGATCAATCAGCCCTGTTCAGGCCAGGTTTCATCTGTCTGTAATGGGAACACTAGCTACAGTATTTCACCTGGGCTAGGAAGTTGTAGAGGGAGGGCAGCTAGTGGGAACAACAGAACTGTCACTGGTTGTAAACAGGTGACTGTCTCCATTGAGCTAGTCTGGACATTTCCAGTACCTTGGACAAGTCCAAGCTAATGTCAGAGCCCAAATGTGATGTGGCCTCCAAAAAGTGCTAATTATGTCTCAACATGGTTTAAAACAATGTCTTGTCTGGTGGCCATTTCCTAATATTCAATGTTAGATTTTAAATGCACATTTTGAGTAGGCCTTTAGGTCATCTTTGACTCCTGGGTTCTGGGTCCAATATGTAAGCTGGGTACTCAAAAGGCCTGCAGATAGACTGGTGTTCTTCCAGAACAAACAGCACCACACTGCATCTGAAGCAAGTGCATTCATTAACATTTCTCCTTCACATGATGTGCAATTGAATTACCATCATGAAAGTAAACAATGATTAAATGAAGTGAAGGACGACCTTTGATATTTCAACCATGTACTGTATATGAGACACCAAAGGGCCATTGGTTCAGTTTTCTAGTCTAAGAGACGTGAATTTTTACCTTTATTTAACTAGGCAAGTCAATTAACCTCATACCACTTAACATCAGTCTACTAATGCACTATCATGTTGAAATATCATCATAGCATAGCCCAATGGCCATTGTTTTGTTTTTGTACACCAGGGCAGCTTCAAAGAGGACATCTTCTGTGAAATTATGAAAAAAGAGATGGCTGCAATACAGCATCCCCCTACAGTGTGAAGCCCTCATTAATCTGATGGAGACTGACAGCTGAATTGACAGGACCCTGTCATTATACCAAGTCCTCAACAAGCTTGTTAAGCAGAGGGCTGGATTCTATGCAGTAGTCCTGTCTGTAGTCCTGCCTGCAGGAGCAGATAACCTGACAGAAGCAGTAGGTCTAATGTGGAGGCAGGGCTGGACCTTGTGACCTAGTGCAGGGGTAGGGACACCATGATCTCCACGGCACTCCGTTGGCTGTTTCTGGTGTCCTTCATCGTGGTGACCATCGGCGGGAACGTGCTGGTGTGTTTGGCAGTGGGGCTCAGCCGCCGCCTGCGCCGCATTGCTAACTGCTTTGTTGTGTCACTAGCTGTGACGGATCTGTTGCTGGGCCTGCTGGTGCTGCCCTTCTCTGCCACCCTGGAGCTGCGGAGTGGACACTGGCCCCTGGGGGGCACCCTATGTAACATCTATGTGTCTCTGGATGTGATGTTTTGTACGGCCTCCATCCTGACTCTGCTGGCCATCAGTGTGGACCGTTACCTGGCCATCTCAGCCCCACTCTGCTACCCCCGCAGGGTCACCCCTCCCCGAGTAGCCCTGGCCATCACCACCATCTGGGTCACTTCCCTGGCCATGTCCTTCCTCCCCATCCACCTGGGCTGGAACACGGCTGACTTCAGGATACAGAACCTGGACTGGGGCGTTTGGGACGAGGTGGAGGAGGGACGCACCTGCCGCTTTGAGTGGCATAACAACTACGTGCTCCTAGATGCCTTTGGCACCTTCTACCTCCCACTACTGGTCATGTGCGGGATGTACCACTGCATCTTTCAGATAGCACGCAAACAGGTTCATTTTATTCCTTATATTTATTTGTTGTGTGGTAGTATCATTACTGGAATAATTAGTAGTAGCTATTATAGTTCCATCCATTTATTAATGTCATCCTTCCAGTCATCCATCTGCTGACCCTCTTTCTCTTTAACTTGTCTTTATCCATCCATTCAGGTACGGCGTATCCGAGCTGCCACACCCTCATTCGCCCCCACAGCATCAGCGGCGGCCACAGCACGGGAGCACAAGGCCACGGTGACTCTAGCAGCAGTTCTGGGGGCCTTCATTATCTGCTGGTTCCCCTATTACACCTTCTTTACCTGCATGGGCATCGGGGCAGAGACTAACCCCCCTACTACTGCCCAGTCTGTGGTGCTGTGGCTGGGCTACTTTAACTCTGCTGTCAACCCCATCCTGTACCCGGCCTTGAATAGGGACTTCCGCAGGGCCTATGGGGAGCTGCTGTGCTGCAGGGGGCCGAGGTGGAGACACATGTCCACAACTATCTGCCTGTCATGTCAGAAACGAGTGCCCCTCTCTAGCGAACACAGAGACACTCATCTGACCAATGGCCACACACACACCCTCCCTAAAGACAATCAGCCAGAGGGAAAGGGCCTCACCCCTCAGAAGACCAATGGCAGCAACATTGCTGACCAGACCTGGTAAAATACAACATACACTGGATAGGGACTAGGTAACACATACAGGACACTTTATAAAGGTGAATGAGAGAGACAGTTGTGCAGTAGCTAGTACAGTATGATATAAAATGGCTGATACGTTATCTACCACCTGCTTATAAAACAAAGGAGAACAAACCCATGCCAAGAAGATAAAGAGAACATAGCCGAGTCAATATTAACTGTCTAAATAGCTGTGTCCATGCTGATCATTTCCTAGCTACCTGATGGAGACATAGGCAGTTAAATGTTTTGGTGATCCTCTCTGTTGCAGACCCACTGGTGGTGAATCAGTGACTAACCTGGCTGGATTTACTTGAATGTATATGTGTGTTCATCCGTAAAAGGTACAGAATGTCCAGTCAGAGCTACAGTATGTTGGATGGCTTCCAGGAGGTTGGCGGAGGGGATACAAGGACATCTGGATGTGTCATCCAGGTATCCCGGCTCCATATGGGATACCTGTCCACCTTTAAATAATGTACCCCTGCATCAACAGCCAGTTGATGTAGTTCCACTGGGCATAGGTCCCCTCACGTCAGTGGTTTCTAAACCTTTTGGTGTCGTAACATCTTCCTGTGGTCCTCAGATTAACATAACTGTTTCCTGCCACAGCCGACAGCCCAATCTGTGACCCAGTAGAAATAAGTGACCTACTGTTTGACAATTATTAGCTCACATCAACTCAACAACCCCCACTTTCACATGTGCTGCCAAGATACACTCACCTGTGCTGCCATTATATGGCATGTGACATTCACACCATGAGACTTTACTGTTGGCTGTTTATCAGAATGTAGTGTAATTTCTCCACTGGATTTGTAGACTTTGTTTCTGTCTGACCATGTGACCTCATATTGTACATACAATAGTTCATAATATATGTGAATGACATTTCTCAAAAAGTCCCCGCACAATCAAATACTCTCATTCACACTCAGACACTTGCAAACAATGTACTTTGTCTGCAATGACTTCAAAAAATAACATGTCCCTGCCCTCTAGCGACCAAATGTGTCATCACACTCACCTTCACAAGAAGAGGTGACAAAATCAATTGTATCAGTATCTGTTTGTACAAACTATTGTTACAGACATATGTTTATCTATTATGTATTATACATGTACATATTACCAATTATAATTACCTAATATGTCCTGGTTATTGTTAACTGCAAAGCAAGAAATAAAGTTCCAATCTAAAAATGGAATTTAAACGTCACCTGACAATTTATTTTCACTGAGCACTGTCAGGCATGATACAGTACAGTACCTGTACTGTAATTCAAATCTGGAGAAACAACAACCAATTCTCCACTCTCACACTCTGAACCCTCTCCAGCACCCAGCCAATCAAACCCTTCTTCTGGAAACTCTTGTGGCTCTTGCTCTCAGTGATGAACCACTTCATATCTGAAGACAGACAGCAATCATATGCTCAATATCATACACAACAGGTTTTGACATCATACCTTTATGTGAGGATATTGTTTCCTCTTGTTATGTTTTTTTTAAAATCTGTAGTACTAGTGAACTACCATTGGGATTACTGAAGGTCAAGACAGCTGATGACCTCCAGGGAGAAGTTGTCTGAGCTCCAAGGAGACTCCTCAGCTCCACGCTTCTCTCCACGCTTCTCTCTGAGTCAGGGACATCCTGACCTCCATCGGACACATCTGAGATTAAACACACCAGATATTCATATCCAAGAATCAGATTCCTAATTTTACATTTTCTGACATTATTTGCATTTTTCTGCTTATGACATATTTGCGAGGAGATGTTGCCTGATAAGCCTGCATTTTGCAACACTGTTTTATGATATACCAACAGGGATTTATTATTATTAAGCTTACAAAACAATACATAAAAGATTAGTCTTGGGTCAAGGGAATGCATCACAACAAGTCTTATCAATTATGTCTTATAACCACAGAAGCAATGAAATAGCATTGAACAAATAGCAGAGGGGTGTTACCTGATAATTCATTACTTGTTAGCACCAAGCTGGAAAACGTGAAACAAACAAAACGAAAAAAAATATTTGTCACATCCATTGGCAAATCCATTTAAATTCTCTTTTTGACAGCACCTCTTTTGATTTGAATGAAACCTTTCATTGTAGAAGTGGTCAGAAAGTGACTTTTTGAACCTGAATGCCAAAACATTCAAGAGATAAAGGTGCTCAAAGCTCACCTATTTTGCGTACCCCACCATACCATGAGACATCCATGTCTTCATCAGTGGAAAAGATAAACGGTTGAGATTGATATAATTTTTTTTACATTAAACGTCAATTCATATTTGTATATATTGCAGCTTAGACCCTCTTTTACATCATCTGAGGTTTTTGTGTTGTGCCTGTCATCGGTTGAGACACAACCTGATCTTTCTATGATTTCAATAGGTTACTAGCCCAACACTTAACCGCTAGGCTACCTGTTTACAACAAGTGATGGTAGGCCTTGTCTGTTACAGCATTCCTTATTTTGATTTAGACAAACACATGACTAACTTGATCTTGGCGGGACAACAAATTGTCAACTCATGCACAATTAGGCCTAATCTGTGCTTCAGTCTGTAGCCTACTGATAACAACCACAGCTGCAGGTAGCCTAGCCTGTTTACTCTGATCCCATCTGGGCCAGGGGTAACGTAACGTTATGTTTTTATGGACTAAGTTATAGGCCCATTTATTTTTGTTCTGAGAAAATGTGAATGTGATCAAATGTGGTTTATATTCACACTTCGGGTGGCTTGGCTACCTAGACCTTTTTAATCCAGAATTATTGACTGGAATGAATCAACCAACACAATAGTGATGACATACTGTATGAGTATATTTTTAATTACAGATCCAAAGGCCTACCCGATGCAATCCTGCATACAACCATCTCAGCCCTGTAAATTCTATTGTCCAATCACAGTTGTCTTTTTAAACCATATGACCTGATTAGAAAAGAATAAAGCTGATTTATTACTATGTCAGACCCTACAACTAGGGTCTGGAGTTTAACCTGGTTACGTTAGCCTACCAGATCAGGAAAAACTCTGGTCCCCAGGAAAACTATTTCCCCCCCATCACTCCTTGATACCATCTCTGAAATAACCACACAGTGTTACAAATGAAGAAACATACGCTACATAACCTGTAAGTACGGTCTACTATCTTGACATTTTGGTGGCAGGAATGTGCTTCCATAGGTTAGCACTCAGGGGGATAGATATGGACCTTACAGGAAGGACACATTTCCCCAGCAGGTGGCACTATGTCTCAGATAATAACTTTACTCAAATGTTCATGTTTAATTCCAAAATAACCGCATCGAGCATATGCCTCATTAGGAAAACATGTGGATCAGTTAGCCCTATGGGTCTACTTTCGAAAGTTCACAAGGTCCAGCAAGGCACATTAACAGGGCAGTCATATGTGGATTTTGTTAGGATGTATTGGCATTAACAGATGCCATTGGAATTATGGGCTTCTCCTGATACTGAGATGCGCTGCCTGTCGTGGTCTTGTGGACCATCATTCTCCCGAATGACAGAAAAATAAGTTTCATCATGGCCACACATTTCTCTGGCGCAGCCAATATTGGAATCCTGGCATCGCCAGTGGCTGGCTGCAGCTTCTGTTGAGAGAGAGCAGTAGTAAAAGTTGCGCACACAAGCACGAAATCCGCCCTGCCCAAATCAATTCTCAAAATTTGAGGCCCAGCCCAGTATAAGCCTTGAGTTGAAGAGGAAGGCAAGATAACAGAGAAATGTTGTTGATTTTTTTCTTACCTTTTTTAAAAAATCTTTGCACATGTTGACCTATACACACTCTCAACTCACATTATTTGTATTTATTTATTTTATTTCACCAGGTAGGTTAGTTGAGAACTGCGACCTGGCCAAGATAAAGCAAAGCAGTTCGACACATACAACAACACAGAGTTACACATGGAATAAACAAGCATACAGTCAATAATACAGGAGAAAAAAAGTATATATACAGTATGTGCAAATGAGGTAAGATAAGGGAGGTAAGGCAATAAAATAGGCCATAGTGGCGAGGTAATTACGATATAGCAATTAAACACTGGAGTGATAGATGTGCAGACGATGAATGTGCAAGTAGAGCTGCTGGGGTGCAAAGGAGCAAAATAAATAAATACAGTATGGGGATGAGGTAGTTGGATGGGCTATTTACAGATGGGCTATGTACAGGTGCAATGATCTGTGAGCTGCTCTGACAGCTGGTGCTTGAAGTTAGTGAGGGAGATAAGAGTCGGCAGCTTCAGCGATTTTTGCAGTTCGTTCCAGTCATTGGCAGCAGAGAATTGGAAGGAAAGGCAGCCAAAGGAGGAATAGGCTTTGGGGGTAGCCAGTGAAATATACCTGCTGGAGCATGTGCTATGGTGAGCAGTGAACTGAGATAAGACAGGGCTTTACCTAGCAAAGACTTGTAGATGACCTGGAGCCAGTGGGTTTGGCAACGAGTATGAAGCGAGGGCCAACCAACGAGATCGTACAGGTCGCAGTGGTGGGTAGTGTATGGGTCTTTGGTGACAAAACGGATGGCACTATGATAGACTGCATCCAATTTGTTGAGTAGAGTGTTGGAGGCTATTTTGTAAATGACATCGCCGAAGTCGAGGAACGGTAGGATAGTCAGTTTTACGAGGGTATGTTTGGCAGCATGAGTGAATGCTTTGTTGCGAAATAGGAAGCCGATTCTAGATTTAATTTTGGATTGAAGATGCTTAATGTGGGTCTGGATGGAGAGTTTACAGTCTAACCAGACACCTAGGTATTTGTAGTTGTCCACATATTCTAGGTCAGAACCGTCCAGAGTAGTGATGCTGGACGGGCGGGTAGGTGCGGGCAGCAATCCGTTGAAGAGCATGCATTTAGTTTTAAGATCAGTTGGAGGCCACGGAAGGAGAGTTGTATGGCATTGAAGATCGTCTGGAGGTTAGTTAGCACAGTGTCCAAAGAGGGGCCAGAAGTATACAGAATGGTGTCGTCTGCGTAGAGGTGGATCAGAGAATCACCAGCAGCAAGAGCGACATCATTGATGTATACAGAGAAGAGAGTCGGCCCGAGAATTGAACTCTGTGGCACCCCCATAGAGACTGTCAGAGGTCCGGACAACAGGTCCTCCAATTTGACACACTGAACTCTATCAGAGAAGTAGTTGGTGAACCAGGCGAGGCAATCATTTGAGAAACCAAGGCTGTTGAGTCTGCCGATAAGAATGTCGTGATTGACAGAGTCGAAAGCCTTGGCCAGGTCGATGAATACGGCTGCACAGTATTGTCTCTTATCGATGGCAGTTATGATATCGTTTAGGATCTTGAGCGTGGCTGAGGTGCACGAAAGTAAAGAAAAATACTTTAGAAAATAGCAGATCCATACCACATTGGGTGAGGTGGGTTGCAGGAGAGTATATTGAAGTTGAGGTTTAGGAAAAATATTTTTAAAAGATATGCGAAGAAAAAATATATAAAAGATACGTACACGGGACAAGACGAGGACAAAGACGTCTGACTGCTACGCCATCTTGGATGTGTACCTGTTGACTGAATGCAAAATAAAGCATCACTAAAGCTTCCAGTATCTTAACTTACCCCAAATACAATTCTTACTGACCTCAAAATAAAGAAAAGGTGATGGAAACAGAGGCGATAATGGATGGATAAAGAGATTGCATCAAAATGCGACTGTAACTTTAGCACCTGTTTGCAGAGCCCCTAGGGGAAATGGATAGCACAATGGGGGAAGATCTGAATACACTGTACCTCAGTTGACAACCGCAAATCTAGTTTGGAAACAAGTACTCTCCTTCTCTATCCAACTCTCTGTTTGTTTTTTCCATCTTTCGTTTTCCAATCTGTTGATCTGACATGGTCTTTCCAGGTAAAAGTCTGTACAGATCAGATAAATCCTGTATATTGAAGATTTATTTCTCATGTGAATTAAATGCACAACAAATATTTATTACTCCCAGAGTTGGTAATATGGTAAAAAAAAAAAAAAAACAACACTGCATCAGAGAAAATCTAGTATGAGCACACAGTCCTACAGAGAAGTCTGGAAAAGGAATTGATCAGAGATCATTTCCAACACCAGGGAGATGGAGACTGTGTTGTCCTCCAGAAGCCAGACAGAGGGAGAGGAGGCAAGCAGGAAGTAGCGACGTGATATTGCGGCAGGGATTACATTTTTTGCTGAGCTGTTTCATTACTTTTCCACTCATTCATACCTGTCCCTGTTATAGCCTTTATTTGTTGTTCTCTTTTTAACACTATTTCTTTACTCCTCCTGAGGCTATTATTCGTTTTTGATTCCCTCTTTTTATAGTTTTGTTTCTGTTGGGCTGGAGGGGGCTCCAATTCCCTGCATTACCGCTCCCCTCACATTTAGAGTGCTATCATTCACACTGCTGCAGTAAAGAGAGGGGGGGCAGAGAGACAGGGAGAGGGGGTAGAGAGAGGGAGAGGGGGCAGAGAGACAGGGAGAGGAGCTAGAGAGACAGGGACAGGGGGCAGAGAGACAGAGAGAGGGGGTAGAGAGACAGGGAGAGGGGGTAGAGAGACAGGGAGAGGGGGCAGAGAGACAGGGAGAGGGGGCAGGGAGACAGGGAGAGGGGGCAGAGAGACAGGGAGAGGGGGCAGGGAGACAGGGAGAGGTGGCAGAGAGACAGAGAGAGGGGGCAGGGAGACAGGGAGAGGGGGCAGAGAGACAGGGACAGGGGGCAGAGAGACAGAGAGAGGGGGCAGAGAGACAGGGAGAGGGGGCAGAGAGACAGGTAGAGGGGGCAGGGAGACAGGGAGAGGGGGCAGAGAGACAGGGAGAGGGGGTAGAAACATAACAATAAGGGGAAAGGGGTGACAGAAACAGATACAGAATGGGAGAAAAGGAGTCACGAGTACACTGCACAGTGTAAAAGTATCTCTTCCTCTGCCAGTCTGTCTGCCTGTCTGTCTGTCTCTTTCTTATGCCCCGAATAAAGCATGGTATTTCTCTCTTAACCAGAGTAGGTGTAGGAAAAACAAGAGGCAGAACTGTGAGCGCTGCGTTAGCTGCAGTATCGTGATGGTGAGGGAGAAGCTAAATAAATTATTATTACTGCTGTTTATAGCTGCACAGTGCAAAGGGCTATTCTAAACCTGCTACACAAGCACCGTGCAATGATTACACCCCTCAGTGTAACACAGACATGAGCACCTTATTACATCCTACTAATCACCGACACACAATTATCACAGTGGGGTGCGGTTACTATTACTGAATTATGCAACTACACAAACACTCATGCTCTCATTAAAAGTGACCAAGGTATATCTGGAAGTATGTATTATAGTATTAGTTGATCCAGACTCATTCTTTTGACTCATATGCTTAATACAAAACAAATCAATATGACTTTACGTCCCTCCTGTATTTTACATGAATCCTCCAGTACACCTGGGATGTTTCAACAGTGGCCCCCTCACTACCTCCTTCCTGAATGGGATGGGATGGCGTGACAGTATTGATACTCACTAGGTGAACCATTTATCCACGTACATATATACATGCTGACGTCTCACTCTATCTGTTGATGAATAGAGTATACTTGGCTAGCTGTTTTCCCCTCATAAAATATTGACCGTATTAAAAGGTTCCCCCACCCTCTTCTGTGCGACGACTCCCCTGATAGCGACCTGACTCCCCCAACCCCTTCTCCAACCATACCAGAAGGAACTACCTTCTCAGACAGGCAGAACGACATTGGTCCAGGAAAGACAGAGAATGAGATTAGGGCAGATAAAGAGAGATGGGAGTTAAGGAGTGAGATCTGTGGTGGTTTCGGCACTGTAATGTTCAACACTGACCTGAAGTCATTCTCTGACAAATTCTCATGGATACAGTATGATAACAGATTAGCCTGCTCTGGGTTTCAGTACTGGAGTTTTTGCAGTATAGGCCTGTACTTGTGGGATTAAAGAGTTGTACTGGGTTGCAAGGTAGTGTCAGTGTAAATGTGAGTGTTAAGCGTGTCTTGCAATAAACCAGGTCTCTGTAATGTTTTGCTGCCCCAGATATCCCTCTTCTCCCTGGCCTCCCACTGTCTCTGTCACAGACCATAATTCCACACCCAGTTAACTGCTAAACTCCTGGAAGCATCTGGAGATCCCAGGCCAGGTTTAGCATGTACATGCTGACTACACCAGTCACATGTGTTTTATTTAACCAGGCTAAATCAGTTAAGAACAAATTCTTATTTACAATGACGGCCTACCAGGGAACAGTGGTTTAACTGCCTTGTTCAGGGGCAGAACAACAGCTTTGTACCTTGTAAGCTTGGGGATTTGATCCAGCAACCTTTCGGTTACTGGCCCAACACTCTAACCACTAAGCTACCTGCCACCCCCAAATGTTTGTCTACCCCCACCAGATGCGATCACGACACGCAGGTTGAAATATCAAAACAAACTCTGAACCAACTATATTAATTTAGTATGGGGACAGGTCAAAACACATATGAAACATTCATGGACATTTGGCTAGCTAGCTTGCTGTTGCTAGCTAATTTGTTCTGGGATATAAATATTGGGTTGTTATTTTATCTGAAATGTACAAGGTCCTTTTTTGCTGGATCTTTGTAGAATATCGACCCATTTTGAGTCACACAAAACCGTGTGTTCTCTGCTCCAACAATTAATCGACAGATTAAAGGGGAAACATAGTTGGTTTCTATTAATCTCTCCAAGTTCAGTCTTCTTCTTCTGTGGATTTTATATGGTGGTTGTCCCCCAACTTTAAGGTGCATTACTGCCACCAACTGGACCGGAGTATGGACCTCGTTCATCTTTCAATCACCCACGTTGGGTACATGCGCCTAAAAACAAACAATGAGTTGGGAGAGGCGGGACTTGCAGCGCATCAAGCATTTTAAATGGAACCCAGCATGTTAGTGTATAATTTTGTATTCAATATTTTATTAGGATCCCAATTAGCTGTGATCAAGATGGGGTCCAAACAGAAATAAAACTTTACATCATACATATTAACATTGCTCAATTATTATATTAACATTTTACTACATAATACTACATTACTAAGAATAATGCGTAGGATATGTGTAGAGTGTGTGTGTGTGTGTGTGTGTGTGTGTGTGTGTGTGTGTGTGTGTGTGTGTGTGTGTGTGTGTGTGTGTGTGTGTGTCTACCCATTGTGCTGTATGGTGCTGTAAACTCAGCAAAAAAAGAAACGTCCCTTTTTCAGGACCCTGTCTTTCAAAGATAATTCGTAAAAATCCAAATAACTTCACAGATCTTCATTGTAAAGGGTTTAAACACTGTTTCCCATGGTTGTTCAATGAACCATAAACAATTAATGAACATGCACCTGTGGAACGTTTTTTTAAGAAACTAACAAGGACACAGTTATGAAAACTTAGGACACTAATAAGGCCTTTCTACTGACTCTGAAAACACCAAAAGAAAGATTTCCAGGGTCCCTGCTCATCTGTGTGAATGTGCCTTAGGCATGCTGCAAGGTGGCATGAGGACTGCAGATGTGGCCAGGGCAATAAATTGAAATGTCCGTACTTTGCAACGCCTAAGACAGCGCTACAGGGAGACAGGACGGACAGCTGATCATCCTCGCAGCGGCAGACCAAGTGTAACAACACCTGCACAGAATCGGGTCATCCGAACATCACACCTGCGGGACAGGTACAGGATGGCAACAACAACTGCCAGAGTTACAGCAGGAACGCACAATCCCTCCATCAGTGCTCAGACTGTAGGCAATAGGCTGAGAGAGGCTGGACTGAGGGCTTGTAGGCCTGTTGTAAGGTGATGGTCGCTGGACCAGACAGGACTGGCAAAAGGTGCTCTTCACTGACCAGTCACGGTTTTGTCTCACCAGCAATGCCACCAGCCATACTGCTCGTTCTGTGCGTGATTTCCTGCAAGACAGGAATGTCAGTGTTCTGCCATGGCCAGCGAAGAGCCGGGATCTCAATCCCATTGAGCACGTCTGGGACCTGTTGGATCGGAGGGTGAGGGCTAGGGCCATTCCCCCCAGAAATGTCCGGGAACTTGCAGGTGCCTTGGTGGAAGAGTGGGGTAACATCTCACAGCAAGAACTGGCAAATCTGGTGCAGTCCATGAGGAGGAGATGCACTGCAGTACTTAAAGCAGCTAGTGGCCACACCAAATACTGACAGTTACTTTTGATTTTGACCCCCTTTTGTTCAGGGACACATTATTCCATTTCCGTTAGTCACATGTCTGTGGAACTTGTTCAGTTTATGTCTCAGTTGTTGCATCTTGTTATGTTCATACAAATATTTTACACATGTTAAGTTTGCTGAAAATAAACGCAGTTGACACTGAGAGGACGTTTCTTTTTTTGCTGAGTTTATATGTATGTTCATTCTATACTGTGTCATGGATGTTTTCGTCAGTGCCATTCAGACTAGTGTCCTCATGGTTGGAGACACTATACTCTACATCTGTTATTGCGGCAGATGAAAGTTGAATTTCAACTCTCGAAAACGTTGAACTGTGGTGAACTATCGTGTTATCCTATGCTCTCTCATCATGTGTATCGTCTTCCTCCTTTTGTACTTACTATTCAAGCTCTACCTTTCATTGGAGACATTCCCTCCCGCCTCCAGCTCTTTGCTCTCATGCAGTTGTACAGAGCTGGCTGTGGCAGTTAGTGCAGTTGATAGATATTGGAGGGAAGGGGGTACTGTTGGCTGTTTGCCAAATCTTCTCACTGATGTGGATGACCTTCCTCTCTTTTGAAATGTGTTTTATAATAGAGACATGGTTTTACTCTACACAACCCTCAACTGTTTATGTTGCTCTCACTACTTTATGCAAAGACTCATCATCATTTAGATTCCTATCTACATCTTTCTATCTTCTTGACTCATTTAATGACCTCTAACTGCTCTAATTTACACTCATTTCACTTTGATCTACTTTTTATAATAGCTGCTTAAAGCAAACATCCAAAGAGGAAGTTTGACTGGATTAGTGATATACTGTATGATATGCTGATAGTGGTTCTGACAATGTTGGCTATCTTTGGGGTACTATTTTTACCTTGCCACTCTCTGGGTGAAGTGCTCCTCACCTGGGAGACTGAAAGGATTGTGTAAACCACCTCAGGTCACAAGAGCATCATCCTCCCTGTGTGTGTGTGTGTGTGTGTGTGTGTGTGTGTGTGTGTGTGTGTGTGTGTGTGTGTGTGTGTGTGTGTGTGTGTGTGTGTGTGTGTGTGGTGAGTGCCCATTTGTGTGGTGTTATAAATAGAATATAATCACTTCTATTTTTTATTTTTTTTAACCTTTATTTAACTAGGCAAGTCAGTTAAAACTAATTCTTATTCACCACGGCCTATGAGCAGTGGGTTAACTACCTTGTTCAGGGGCAGAATGACAGATTTTTACCTTGTCAGCTCAGGGATTCAATCTAGCAACCTTTCAATTACTGGCCAAACGCTGTAACCACTATGCTACCTGCCGCCACTTAGTGTATAATGCCTTTAGAAAGTATTCATACCCCTTGAATTATTTCAAATATCTCATTTATATAAGTCGTGCTTTGTAGAATGGGGTAGTCATTCAAAAATAATTTCAAACACTATTATTGCACACCGAGTGTGTCCATGCAACTTATTATGTGACTTGTTAAGCAAACGTTTCCTCCGAACTTATTTAAGCTTGCCATAACAAAGGGTTGAATACTTGACTAAAGACAATTCAGCATTTTTTTTACATTTTTTATTAATTTGTTTAAAAAAAATGAAAAACATAATTCCACTGACATTATTGGAAGTGTGCAGGCCAGTGACAAAATTCATTTTAAATGCAGGCTGTAACACAACAAAGTGTGGAAAACATCAAGGGGTGTGAATACTTTCTGTTGGTATTTGTGAGTGACAAGAATGAAAGGTTATTGTGGGGCTAAAATAGTCTCTGAGCAATAATTGTCAGCCCTTCCAGACAGAAAAAGGGTGGAGGTAGAAATAGAGCCTCCTGCATTGACTGACTGAGCCAGTTCAGTGGAGTGAGCAACAGAATGATGTCTTAAAGCTCTGTCTCCATACAGCACCAGCTTACGTAATGGTTCCCAATCCAGTGTCGGTATATGACTGTCTGGGCGTATTGTGAATGTGGATTTGCATGTTTGGGTGAATGTCTCTCTCGGTTGTGCCTGTTTGTTGCGTGCTTGGTGGGACCGTATGCATGTGTGTGTGTGTGTGTGTGTGTGTGTGTGTGTGTGTGTGTGTGTGTGTGTGTGTGTGTGTGTGTGTGTGTGTGTGTGTGTGTCTACCCATTGTGCTGTATGGTGATGTATATGTATGTTCAGTCTATACTGTGTATAGCCATGCAAACTAGTGTCCTCATGTATGAATGGGCTGTGGCGGGCATGAAATTCTGTCAGACGGTAATTGTCTGACAGACTGCCGATCTCACGGTAATCAATTGAATATAGCCTACACCATTAAAATAAAATGACTTATTGTGTTGTGAGAGGCCTATAAACCTGGGAATGTCTGATAAATCAAAGCATATGGGCTCATGATGCGACTCTATATTGCTGATTTGAGAAAAAAAATGCTAAAAAGCTTGGGCTCTGATTCTTGCGTATCCAGCGGAGAGAGAGATAATTGCTGTGACAAAGTGTATATGTGTGTATTTCCTCAGTCCTCAATGACAAACATTCCCAGCCTCTTTCCCGTTAGTAAGGCCTTGCCAGCTCTACGTGCTGTCTGAATACTGATGTAGGATCTTAATTTGATCACTCTTTTGTTGCTGAGAATGCAAACTTGTAGTGTATTTGAGGTTTAGAAAGGCATCTAAAGTTTGTGATTTCTACTTTTTTTTTTATTATGTATCAAACCTTATGTCACGTCGTGACCATAGAGTGCTCTTATTTTCTATGGTAGAGTAGGTCAGGGCGTGACTGGGGGGTTTTATCTAGTTTATTATTTTCTATGTTGTGTTCTAGTTTCTTTTTTCTAGGTTGGGGTTTTTGTATGATTCCCAATTAGAGGCAGCTGGTCATCGTTGTCTCTAATTGGGGATCATATTTAAGTAGTTGTTTTTCCCAGTTGTGTTTGTGGGAGATTATTTTGAGTTAGTGCATGTTGCACCTCTGTCGTCATGGTTTGTGGTTTGTTTATAGTTTATTGTTTGTCTTGCAAAGTTTCACATTAAAATAAAAGATGTGGAACGATACCCACGCTGTGCCTTGGTCTCCTTCCTACGACGAACGTGACAGAATCTCCCACCACCAGAGGACCAAGCAGCCTGGCCAGGAGGAATGGACATGGGAGGACATCCTGGACAGCAAAGGATCCTGGACGTGGGAGGAGATCCAGGCCGGATGGGATCGCCTCCCATGGGAACAGGTGGAAGCAGCGAGGGAGGAACGGCGATGAGATCGGGAGTCACGGCAACGACGGAAGCCCGAAAGGCAGCTCGGGCTTCCGTCGGGGGGGAGGGGGGGGGGGGGCACACGGGGAGATTGGCGGAGTCAGGTTTTAGACCTGAGCCAACTCCCCATGCTTACCGTGTGACCAGTCAGGCACCATGTTATGCGCACCGTATCTCCAGTGTGCATTCACAGCCTGGTACGCTCGTTGCTGGCTCCTCGGTTTTGCCGGGCTAAATTGAGCATTCAGCCAGGACGGGTTGTTCCGGCTCAGCGCTCCTGGACTCCGGTGCGTCTTCTCGGTCCAGGATATCCTGCACCGGCTCTACGCACTGTGTCGCCAGCGCGCCTTCACAGCCCAGTGCGTCCTGTGCCAGCGCCCCACACTTGCCGGGCTAAAGTGAGCATTCAGCCAGGACGTGTTGTGCCTGCTCTACGCTCCATTTACATTTTAGTCATTTAGCAGACACTCTTATCCAGAGTGACTTACATTAGTGAATGCATACATTTCATACATTTTTTTTTCTGTGCTGGCCCCCCGTGGGAATCGAACCCACAACCCTGGCGTTGCAAACACCATGCTCTACCAACTGAGCTAGTGTGCCTCCACGGTAAAGAATATCCGGCACCGGTTCTACGCACCAGGTCTCCAGTGCGCCTCCACAGGCCAGTATGTCCTGTGCCTCCTCCTCGCACTCTCCCTGGAGTGCATGTCCTCAGTCAGGTACATCCTGTGCCTCCTCCTTGCACTCTCCCTGAAGTGCATGTCCTCAGTCAGGTACGTCCTGTGACTGCTCCTCGCACTCTCCCTGAAGTGCGCCTGCCAAGTCAGGTACGTCCTGTGCCTGCTTCTCGCACTCGCCCTGAAGTGCGTGTCACCAGTCTGGTGCTACCTGTTCCAGCTCCACGCACCAGGCCTCCAGTGCGCCCTTCCCAGTCCAGAGCTTCCGGCGACAGTTCCCAGTCCAGAGCTTCCGGCGACAGTTCCCAGTCCAGAGCATCCGGCGACAGTTCCCAGTCCAGAGCTTCCGGTGTGCAGTTCCCAGTCCGGAACCTCCTGAGATGGCTCATAGTCCGGAACCTCCTGAGACGGCCCACGGCCCGGAGCCTCCTGAGACGGGCCACGGCCCGGAGCCTCCAGCGATGGTCCACGGTCCGGAGTCTCCAGCGACGGTCCGCGGCACGGAGTTTCCAGCGACTGTCCGCGGCACGGAGCCTCCAGCGACAGTCCGCGGCACGGAGCCTCCACCGATGCTGGTGGATTCGCAGGATGAGAGGGTTCTTCGTCCTGCAACAGAGCCGCCTCCAATGTTGGCGGATCCGCAGGATGAGAGGGTTCTTCTTCGTCCTGCACCAGAGCCGCCTCCAATGTTGGCGGATCTGCAGGATGAGAGGGTTCTTCGTCCTGCATCAGAGCCGCCTCCAATGCCGGCGGATCCGCAGGATGAGAAGGTTCTTCGTCCTGCACCAGAGCTGCCACCAACACTAGACACCCCCCCAACCCTCCCTTTTGGTTTCAGGTTTTGCGGCCAGAGTCCGCACCTTTGGGGAGGGGGGGGGTACTGTCACATCCTGACCATAGAGTGGTCTTATTTTCTATGGTAGAGTAGGTCAGGGCGTGACTGGGGTTTTTTATCTAGTTTATTTTTTTCTATGTTGTGTTCTAGTTTCTTTTTTCTATGTTGGGGTTTTTGTATGATTCCCAATTCCCAGTCATCATTGTCTCTAATTGGGGATCATATTTAAGTAGTTGTTTTTCCCAGTTGTGTTTGTGGGAGATTATTTTGAGTTAGTGCATGTTGCATCTCTGTCGTCACGGTTTGTGTTTTGTTTATAGTTTATTGTTTGTCTTGCAAAGTTTCACATTATAATAAAAGATGTGGAACGATACCCACGCTGCGCCTTGGTCTCCTTCCTACGACGAACGTGACACCTTACAAAATGTTTATGATAATCCAAATAATTTTTCACAATTCCTGTTGCTGCACCATTATTTTCCTGCTGTAGCAAACTGGCACAAATTAAGATCCTACATCTCTAGGCAGAGATGTGCATTTAGGACCTAAGGGGCAGCCTCCTGCTGCAGCCTCTTATGACTCATTGTATTTGTGAAAGCCTGCATTATTAATGATTGTAAAACTCACTGCTCTGCTGTTTCAGGAGAAAAACTTTTTTTCACCCAAAGTCACTTTTCTGGTCAAGGGCTATTTTCACTGAGAATGAAAAATATGACGTCACAAATGTCCACAATCATCCGACCTCAACCCAAATGAGACGGTTTGGGATGAGGTCGTCCGCAGAGTGAAGGAAAACCAGCCAACAAGTGCTCAGCATATGTGGGAACTCCTTTAAGACTGTTGGAAAAGCATTCTTGAGAGAATGCCAAGAGTGTGCAAAGCTGTCATCAAGGCAAAGGTTGGCTATTTTGAAGAACCTCAAATATAAAATATATTTTGATTTGTTTAACACTTTTAGGTTACTACATGATTCCATATGTGTTATTTCATAGTGTTGATGTCTTCACTATTATGCAATGCTAGACTTAGTGGTTTGTTTCACTAGGTCTAGGACAACGACTGAAACACTGAGGTGTTTTGGGGACGAGTCACAAATGAACTCATTATCTTTAATTACGGATCGATGAGGGGCACCAGGTAGAGAAGAAAAGTGCAATAGATCCTCACAGTATTTTCTCTACAGTGTGACTCCTGCGCTTAAAAAAGGCTTGTACGCACCAATGTGTCAGAGGAAACATCGTCCAGCTGACGACCGAAGTCAGCATGCATGCACCCCCAGCCGCCACAAGGAGTCACTACAGCGTGATTGGACACAGACATCCCACCCGGCCAAATCCTCACCTAACCCGGACGACACTGGGCCAATTGTGCACCGCCTCATGGGTCTCCCGGTCGCAGCCGGCTGCGACACAGCCCGGGATCGAACTCGGATCTATAGAGACGCCTCTAGCACTGCGATGCAGCGCCTTAGACCGCTGCGCCACTCGGGAGGCCCAGAAGAACTTAGAGCTAGAGCAGAGGCCCAGCTGCAGTAACAGACGGAAATGCAGTGCTGATTCATATCAGAAAGTGTCCAGGAGCCTCATTTATAAATGTTGCAATTCTAAACGTTTTATACATGCCAGAAGTTGTCATTCATAAAAACTGAACTTGACGTGAGAATGTGCTTGTCCTGCCCCAAACTTTAGACCACGCGTACGCACAGTTTATAGTGGTTGAAGTATTGCATTACAAGAAGGCAAAAGTAGTAAAAGCCTTGCAGGAATGGGGAATATATGATGCTTATTTATTAAAAAACTAAAAAACTGGTAGCTAAACATAATAACAAGATGCAACCAATTGCTATTAGTGAGAAGAGTGAATATCTGTTTATTTTATCATCGCATTCTAAAATAATTTGACATCTATTTCCGATTATTTATTTCATTTCAGATTCAATTCCTCACCTTTTCTGACTGTGAGGGTTTCATACTCGTCAAATAACCTATAGGCCTACAACAAGTTAGGATAGGCTACCATTCAAACCATCTCTCATTTAATTGGACCCATTTCACAGTCGTAAATAGATAAGCTACCTATAGGCCTTTTTCAATTATTTTGCTCTATGCAATCCGATCCGAAGTGCAGTTTAATGGTAGAACAGACGGTTCACCTTTTCCATTGACGTCTGAATATTGTAATTTCAACAGGAGTCTAGACAATATTTAATGTATAAACATAATACATATATCATAAACATTGCATCTTTTCTTGCCAAGAGTTCATATTCCCCAAGTAGCCATACAACAAATTACCATGTGCATCTCTCATTTAATTGGGCCTATTAGAAAGGCTATTATAATGTCAGGTTTTTGCTCTACGCATCCAAAAGGGAGAGTGGTTTATAACATACAGTAGAATTGAACAGCTGAACAGACAGTTGATATTTTGAGTTGAAGTGTGTAGGCTACCACTGTAAGAAACCCTACTGTAGTTTTTTTCTTCTTCAGATTATACAATGATTCAGAATTCGCGGGCAGTGCAGCATATTTAGGTTTGGGAGAGAGTAAATGTAAAACATTATTGAATTCAAACAATCTGTTTACAGGTCCACAACAATTTGCAATTGTTTTTTGTGTTTCAGAAATAGTCAGATACAGCAAATGTCACTGAAAAACAAAAAACATTCTGCCAACACCCAATTGATATTTCCTTTAGGTACACTGTATTGGCCTAATTCCAATACTTTCAAAGTATACAGCAAATCAGGGCGTTATTGTCACCATAATGGGCAGAGTAATAATGCTCGTTCACACGTGCACAGTTTTACAACTGGTCTGATTTTGCAATGACCATCTCTGTCTCCGGGCTTGAAACCCATTGAAAACTGGTGGTTTGAATTGAAGAGGGGAGTACATAAGGGTATATGAAGATTATCAAGGATCTGGACGGATTTTGAATGTAGGAATGGTCTAAGATCCCTCCCAATGAGGGATCTTAGACCAGTGCTGTTAACCTCGCAAGAAGAAGCTCAGTGCTGTTAACCTCGCAAGATGAGGTACTGAAAGGTATCGGAAACATTTTGACCCCTGCCTTTTTGAGAGAAAAAAAATAGCACTTGTTAAACAAAATCTCTTTCTCTGAGCCATCCTATTAGAATAAAATAATATAATTTCCTAAAAATCTTGAGCTACCAAAATGGCTCAGTATTTGAATTATTTATTTTATACATTAATTTTTGCTAATCTTTATCAAGGGTGTCAATCATTTCTGATCCCATTGTACATATATATTTATCATCATATTATTCCTCATCTAAAGTGTTAAGCAGAAAGAACAAGGTGCTCCATACTGCATGGGAGTCAGGGGCCATCCATTGATTGCTATGATCTGCTCTAAACTCACCTCCTTCCCCTCCTCCATGTCAGAAAGCATCTCCATGGCGACCAGCCTTTAATTCTCCTTCTCACTGCTCCGGTTCATCTCTACAGCTCTGCCTCACAGGGCCATCCTCCTGCAACCCTACCGCATACCTACTGTACACAGTAATACAACAGACCCCAAAACAACACTGTGTGTTCTAGAGCAGTGCTACCTAACCCAGGTGCTGGAGTACCCCCCAACAGTACACAGTTTCATTGTAGCCCTTGACAAACACACCTCATTCTATTCATTGAGGGCTTGACGATTAGTTGACAAGTTGAATTAGGTGTGCTTGTCTATGGTTACAATAAAAATGTGTACTGTTGGGGGTACTCCAGGACCAGGGTAGGGAAACACTGTTCTAGAGATCATGTTACGCTGAAATGGTCTCTCACTGCGGCAAACTAGGAGTTAACATCTGTCCCAGCGCTCACTCCAATAAACGTCATCTGACCTCTTGTTGACCCCAACCCCAAGAGATGAAGACTCAGCCACACCTTGAGTCCACAGGCCTACAGCACACACACCCACAAAGCCAACCTTCCACTTGCATTTTCCACACCCATTTACTAACGCAGCTCAAATGAGATCATGCACACTCAGTGTCTGAGAGTTCTGACTGTGCAGAGGGAGCACTCTAAACTTGGAACAGAGGAAGACAGTGTGTCTCATTACATCTTCCATTAACCTGCCTTCCTCTGACCTACATGTCACTCCATTCCCACTGGATCTGTAGCTTCACACTGCTGTCTACTGCCAGGGATACTGAGGACAGATGTGTCTATTCTGTTTAACAGGGGACCAAATCACAATTCAGTAGTAAGCGCAAATAACCCAATGTATTATTCCAGGCTAGAGCCATTTCCTTCCTGTTCAACAGAAATAGAGTAATTGTAGTTTCATCCTCCTTTGTTGGCCTCTAAACCCTGAGCTCTCTCAGCTCTAGGCTAATAGACATTTTATCTCTTATTTAATATCTGGCTTTAAAAATAGACAATGATTAACATTAGCCACCCTTCTCTGGGGCGTGTGCTGACCCCATAAGAAGGGTAGTAATAGCTAATGGTTCTGACAGAGTGTGTGAATACACCTGGGGTGACCTGGCCACAGGAGAAAATTATGCCATCCCCTATTAACCTACATGTACCACTGTTTACGTAATGAGTTACTTAATGAGGTGGTAATAGCAATTTTTATGCCGTTATTATGGGGTGGAAATACTGCAGTAGCAGCAGCTTTGTTTTAGCCTCCTGAGATGGGGGTTTTGGGTACTCTTGTATGCTGTTTATGTAGTATTATTGTTTGTATTCTATAAGGAAGAAATGCTACAGTGGTTGATATACTGTACAATTAAGCAATAAGGCCCGAGGGGGTGTGGTATATGGCCAATATACCATGGCTAAGGGCTGTTCTTATGCACGACGCAACGCAATACAGCGAAATGCGGAAGACACATTTCAGTTGAACGCATTCAGTTGTACAACTGACTAGGTATCCCCCTTTCCCTTTCCCTTTCCTTTCCCTTAGACGTGATATATTGGCCATATACCACAAACCCCTGAGGTGCCTTATTGCTATTATAAACTGGTTAACAATGTAATTACAGCAGTAAAAATGTATATTTTGTCATACCCGTGATACACCACAGCTGTCAGCCAATCAATTTTCAGGCCTCGAACCACCCAGTTTATAATATATGCTAATGATAACGGAGCTTCTCCTGATTTCATACCTTTTTGTTGGGCGTACTGGTTGAAATTAACACACACACATTTTTTTATAGAAAGATTTTATTTTTTTTTATGAAAAGGTGACATGGCCAGCAGCCCACGGGCCTGTTAATGTTTTTACGTTTCTCTGTTATACTAATCTATAATGAGCCTTTAGCTGATCTGTGAGCAATGGCCGGCCCATTTTGTTTCATACTTCTGGCCCTTCCGGAGAAGTATGACGGCACTCCTTCGAAATGCAGTGGCTTCTTACTTCAGTGCTCCCTCTTTTCGCCGGTTGACCGGACGGGTGTTGGAATGGGCTACGGCCATCTGGGAGAGGAGAAGAGGAGCTGGGTTCCTATGAGAGGTTCATGGCTCTGTTCAGGGCAGTTTTCGACCATCTTCCAGAGGGCAGAGAGGGAGGTGAGCAACTTTTCCAACTCTAGCAGGGTGCCCAGACCACTGCGGAGTACGCCCTCACCTTTCGGACTGTGGCAGCCTCCAGCGGATGGAGTGAGCCAGCGTTCCACACTCTATTCTGCAGTGGACTGCGTGAGGAGGTCCAGACGGAGTTGCCATGTCGGGATAACAACATATCCTCATCTCGATGGCCATAATCTTTTTCGGAAGCGTCGGTGTCCACCTTGACACTCACCTCCCTCCTTTAGCATCGCCGGAGACAACTGGGGCTCTGTCCCTATTGCGGCCAGGAGAGGGAACACGCACCTGCCACCTGCCCTCCAGAGCGCATCTACGTCCCCATGGGGGTGAGACAGCTGTTGACCTGGGCACACACATCCCTCACCGCTGGACACCCAGGTATCAGCCGCACCATCCAATCCCTCTCCAGTAAATACTGGTGGCCCACCTTGGCGCCGGACGTCGCCCACTATGTCAACTCATGTTGGGTATGTACTCAATCCAAATCTCCCTGGCATGCTCCAGCAGGTAACCTATAGTTTAGAACTTCCCACCAACTACTGGATCTCACCCTTCTCTCATGTTTCCCCCCCTCAGGCCGGTGGTTCCTGGTTCCCTGGCTGATGCCGTCCCCTGCGACACACCTCCCCTGGACATCGAGGGGTCCCGGTGGCGGACATGCCTACTTCTGCTTCCTCCCTTTACTAACCACCGGTCCTGGCAACCCACATTGCGCACACCTGGCAACCATCATTGCGCACACCTGCTTCCCATCTATAAACACACCTGGACTTCATCACCACCCTGATTACTCTTTCTTCATATGTCCAGACGTTTCTATTGTTTTGTAACTCTCCATGTTAGTTATTATTAAACTCACCATCTGCACCTGCTTCCTGACTCCCTGCGTCTTCATTACAGCCCTGCCTCTATGCCCGTACCCTCACTGGGGCCTGCTGCTGTGATGAGCATGCCACTCTCATCTCCCCCATGTACCCGAGAGAAAGATGTGTTCTGATAGTATAACATTTCAAAATGCAATTGCTGGAAAAACACAGCTTTGAAAGCTTCGTCCCCTTGTCACTGCCGAAGAGAGGAACGTCTCAGCTTTCTGTAAGTACAATTAGTATTTCTCAATTCTAAATAGCATCTATTTTAGAGTTAGCTTTCTACTGCATTTAAAAGCACACAATGAGTACATCATAAGGCCACACACAGCAAAGCGGATGTTAAACGTATCCCCCGGTATAATCCGCATATTAACTCAAACCTCACAGGCTGTTTCAGGGAATATCATCAAACCAAGATCAATCAATTTTACACTAGTTTGCTTATATTCACACACACATACCACAACACATGCACAGATACTGGGAAATACATTAGATAAATATGTAATTATCCACACTTCAATGCAAACATGAGATCACTGTATCATACGTCTCTTGCAACAGTACAACGATCTGGTTTTAACTGAGTGTGAACTGAGATGATATATGACAGCTAATGTATTATGAATTATGCATGTGTCACGAGGTGGAAAGGTGACAACATTTATTAAGACATGGTTTTCCATATGTCTGTTTCAACACATTCCAGTTTCTCATTTCCATTCAATTGCTTTGTTTCCATGAATATCATTTATTTAACTTTTTATTCTAAAACCATGCTAGTTAAAATCATCAAAACAAAACAAAGAAAACAAAGGGGCACAGGAAGTGGTGCAGCACGGAAGGCAGGCATCCATCTTCTCAACATTTACATTTTATCTTAAAGAACCTCCATTAGCCATGAGCTCACCAAAAAAGCAAGTATGGGTAGCTGCATCCCAATTTGGCGACCACAGAATGGGCGAGTGGGTGAATCAAAAGGAGTGGGTGTATGGAAAGTGAATCAGCTAATTGGGCAGATTGTTTGCCACTTAAGACCATTTTGCTTGACTGACTGGGTTGCACTACGAGTTGCTAGCACACGCATACAATGTACGAACCAAGATGGCGTAGCAGTCATACGTCTTTGTCTTTGTCCAGTCGTGTCCCTCGTATATATCTTTTGACATATTTTTCTTTGCATATCTTTTTAAAATATTTTCCTAAACCTCAACTTCTAAATACTCTCCTGCAACCCGCCTCCCCCAATGTGGCGTGGATCTGTTTTTTTTTCTAAAGTATTTCTATTTACTTCGGATCTGGAATCCCTCAACTGAAGCTAGCCAGCTAACTACCTACCAGCTATCAGTTAGCAAACCATTGCTAGCGGTCATCAGCTAACCTTTAGCTCAGAAAGCTCTCGCCAGTTCGAACAACGTGACTCAAACCAGAGCATAACGGACCTATTTTTTATTTTATTTTTTCTCTCCATATCCCCGGATTCCTACCGCAAACTCTGAAAATTTTCATCTGGATCTTCGCAACTAGCTAACCGCAAACCCAGGTGACTACTCCTTGCTAGCGTTTCCATCCCGGAGAAAGCACCAATTAGCCTGAAGCTAGCCCGGCCAGGGCTCCTGTGCTACCACCGAAGCCCACTCCTGGGCTACAATATCCGGACCCCTTCTACTGCCGGTACGGGGCACGGAACCCCGCCGATCCTCTACGACTGGAATACGACATAATCTGCCCGAGGATTCCAACAGGCCCCTCAGGCACGACGTCCACTGAAGGCCCATTCTGCTAACCGCGGCCTGCTAGCTACCTAGAGCTACTTGGAACCCTACTAATCCACGACTGGTCTATCGACGTCACCGCACGAAGAGGCAAAAACAGACTTACCTCCATCGTGACGTCCCCCAAAGGCCCTTCTGATAACCTTCTAGCCCCGGTCTGCTAGCTTGCTAGCCCCGGTCTGCTAACTGCTAGCTTGTTTAGCCCCGGCCTACTAACTGTTAGCTTGTTAGCATTGGCCTGCTAACTGTCTGAATCGCTGTGTCCCCAGTCAGCCCAACCACTCACTGGACCCATATGATCACTTGGCTACGCATGCCTCTCTCTAATATCAATATGCCTCGTCCATTACTGTCCTGGTTAGTGATTACTGTCTTATTTCACTGTAGAGCCTCTAGCCATGCTCAATATGCCTTAACCAACCATGTTGTTCCACCTCCTACATATGCGATGACATCACCTGGTTTAAACGTCTCTAGAGACTATCTCTCTCATCATTACTCAATGCCTAGGTTAACCTCCAATGTACTCACATCTTACCTTACCTTTGTCTGTACACTATGCCTTGAATCTATGCTATCGTGCCCAGAAACCTGGTCCTTTTACTCTCAGTTCCGAACGTGCTAGACGGCCAGTTTGTATAGCCTTTAGCCGTACCCTTATCCTACTTCTCCTCTGTTCCTCTGGTGATGTAGAGGTTAATCCAGGTCCTGCAGTGCCTAGCTCCACTCCCACTCCCCAGGTGCTCTCATTTGTTGACTTCTGTAACCGTAAAAGTCTTGGTTTCATGCATGTTAACATTAGAAACCTACTCCCTAAGTTTGTTTTACTCACTGCTTTAGCACACTCTGTCAACCCGGATGTCTTAGCCGTGTCTGAATCCTGGCTTAGGAAAACCACCAAAAACCCTGAAATCTCCATCCCTAACTATAACATTTTCCGCCACGATAGAGCTGCCAAAGCGGGTGGTGTTGCAATCTACTGCAAAGATAGCCTGCAGAGTTCTGTATTACTATCCAAGTCTGTACCCAAACAATTTGATCTTCTACTTCTAAAAATGTTTTATTTTATTTTTTCTCTCCATATCCCCGGATTCCTACCGCAAACTCTGAACATTTTCATCTGGATCTGGTTAGACTGTAAACTCTCCTCCCAGACTCACATTAAGCATCTCCAATCCGAAATTAAATCTAGAATCGGCTTCCTATATCGCAACAAAGCATCCTTCACTCATGCTGCCAAACATACCCTCGTAAAACTGACCATCCTACCGATCCTCGACTTCGGCGTTGTCATCTATAAAATAGCCTCCAACACTCTACTCAACAAATTGGATGCAGTCTATCACAGTGCCATTCGTTTTGTCACCAAAGCCCCATACACTACCCACCACTGCGACCTGTACGCTCTCGTTGGTTGGCCCTCGCTTCCAGGGGCGAAAATCTGATATCAACTTTGGAGGGGACAATTACATGACATTTTCTCAAGAGCAATTCCTGAGGGGGACACCAAAAGTAGTGCTGTAACACATAGCCTACATTGTAATATGGTAAATGTATATTGAGGAACCAAAGATATAAGGTGTTTGCCGTACTCCTAACTACCGGTACCCAAAACTACACAACTAATCACAACAGCAATACCATTGCCTTTAACAAATCTTAGTTCAGTCACCAGTTTAAGTTGAGAGTGGGGGTATCCATGGCATTTTCCAATTATGTTCCTATTTTACAAGTCCAAAAAATGGAGAACCTTTCATAATGTTGCCAAACAAAGACTCAACAAACTTACCTGAGACTCCCTGTCTCTGCCAGTTTGTCCCTGCATATCTGTCCCCAACTCTGCTGTCTGTGTGCCATCTGTTGCCTGCTCTGCCTAATGACATCATTGTGAAACATTTCCATTAGAATTTCATTTCTTTCTTATGAACATTTTATCAACTAGTCTTTGAGATATTAGGCTACTAGGGTTCTTACTATGCGTTTTGGTGTACTGAAAAATACTCTGATGTCCGTGTTTTATTTTTCTGCCATTTTTCTACCTGGCTGGCTGGCTGGCTACACACACACACAGTGTGTAGGTTATTTACAGTAGGAGATGGGCTTCTATCATCTTATCTTCTATCATTCTATTTGGGCTTCGATCTAAAAGGTAGCTAGCAAATGTGAAACGGATTAAAATGACAAGAGTTGACAGCTGTATGAGTTCACCATTTACACAACATATGCTGCAACCTTTTGTAATTTTAATAGTTTGTTTCATATTGGCTGGCTTCCAACAATAGCTGAATTTGCAAAGCTAGCGAGCACCAATTCAGTTTCAGTGGTGTTTGCTATAATCTTTGCTACCCGGGTTAAATAAAGGTGAAATAAAATAAATAAATAAAAGTTCCCTTGCGACAATTTAGCTTTTGCAACGAGACCATTAAATATATTTAAGACAATGGTAGAAGAGAGTGTAGTTCTGTTCAGTTTGGACTTCAGTTTATCACTAACCTTATCACAGGGACTTTGAAGCACTAACTTACATCATCTGCATGCTGATCTTGGAATAAATTGACGATAGCAAAGATTCCATCTTTGACGACGCCACATAAATGGAATAGGTACTAGCTAGCTTAATAGTTAATATTTGCGCGCTAGCTCTGCATATTCAGCTAGTGTGTGTGCGCGATTGACTAGATTAACCTCACGTCAGTTACGTTCATTGAGTGCCTTTCAGACAGTAGACACGACCCCTCTGTTACCTTGCCAACTAAGGAACTGGCAGTGGATCAAACATTGTGAGGCAAAGGGTGGGGGGGGTCGCAATCTTTTGAAACTTAAAAACGTGCTATTAAGTGTCTATAATCAGCACAATTGCTTTCATTGCGTATTATTAATATTATTTAAATTACATAGTTATGTTTCAGTGATAAATTGGGGGGGACAAATCATATTTTTCCCAGGACGGGGGGGTCGTGTCCCCCCCGGGATTTCCGCCCCTGCTCGCTTTATACTCGTCGCCAAACCCACTGGCTACAGGTTATCTACAAGTATCTGCTAGGTATAGCCCCGCCTTATCTCAACTCACTGGTCACCATAGCAGCACCCACTCGTAGCACGCGCTCCAGCAGGTATATCTCACTGGTCACCCCCAAAGCCAATTCCTCCTTTGGTCGCCTTTCCTTCCAGGTCTCTGCTGCCAATGACTGGACCGAACTGCAAAAATCACTGAAGCTGGAGACTCATATCTTCCTCACTAGCTTTAAGCACCAGCTGTCAGAGCAGCTCACAGATCACTGCACCTGTACATAGCCCATCTGTAAACAGCCCATCTATCTACCTCATCCACATACTGTATTTATTTATTTATCTTGCTCCTTTGCACCCCAGTATCTCTACTTGCACATTCATCTTCTGCACATCTACCATTCCAGTGTTTAATTGCTATATTGTAATTACTCTGCCACCATGGCCTATTTATTGCCTTAACTCCCTTATCTTACCTCATTTGCACTCACTGTATATAGACGTTTTGTTTTCTTTTTTTCTACTGTATTATTGACTGTATGTTTTGTTTATTCTATGTGTAACTCTGTGTTGTTGTACGCGTCAAATTGCTATGCTTTATCTTGGCCAGGTCGCAGTTGCAAATGAGAACTTGTTCTCAACTAGCCTACCTGGTTAAATAAAGGTGAAATCAAAAAACAGTACACCCATCATCAACACTTTTAATAAAAAATAAACAATCTTCAATGTTATAACTCAACGTGTACAATTATTTGTGTAAAACTAACAGTGAAATACAATTCAGACTAATCCTCTGGCTTAAAAACAGAAGTCCAAACTCTTGTGGTACGGTAGCTCAATGTTGCAGCATGGTATGAAAGGAAAGAAAAAAAACACAGCTGAATCAAAACTGTCTAACCTATAGCAAAGCCCTTTCGACACACCCACTCCTTTCCACATGCCACTACATTCCTTTTGCGCACCCACTCGCCAATTCTCCGGTCGCCATATTGGGATGCACCTACCCGCTTCTCAAACAAAGCCCTACATGCACTAACAAAACCTAGGATCCACCATGCCTCGGACTGCATTCGCTTCTTGTAGGCGGCCGCCTAGAACACAAAAACAGGAGCGTTTGAATACACAGAATCCAAATCACATGACTCATCAATTATCCAGTAGATATTCTTAATTTAGATTGCATGCAAATAGCTGACAACTGTGACACAGCTGATGTACACTGAGCGTACAAAACATTAGGAACACCTGCTCTTTCCATGACATAGACTGACCAGGTGAATTCAGGTGAAAGCTATGATCCCTTTTCGATGTCCACTTCAATCAGTGTAGATAAAGGAGACAGGTTGAAGAAGGATTTTTAAGCCTTGAGACTATTGAGATATGGATTGTGTATGGGTGCCATTCAGAGGGTGAAAGGGCAAAACCAAATACTTAAGTGTCGTTGAACAGGGTTTGGTAGTAGGTGCCAGGTGCACCGGTTTGGGTGTGTCAAGAACTGCAACGCTGTTGGGTTTTTCACACTCAACAGTTTCCCATGTGTATCAAGAATGGTCCACCACCCAAATGACATCCAGCCAACGGCAGGCCAGTGGTCCAAAACAAGTCATTGATGAAAGAGGACAAAGGAGGCTGACACGAATTGTGCAGAGCAACAGACGGGCTACAGTTAACTGACAGTCCAGTGCAACATTGGTGCCCAAAGACCCATAAAAAAAATGCACAACTTATCGTACCTTGACATGAATGGGTTATGGCAGTCGACGACCTTACAGAGTTCCTCTTCTTTCAGCAAGAATTAAGAAACTGCGATTGCAGTGGGCTAAGGAATGAAAACACTGGACACTGGAGAATGTGAAAAACATTGGCTGGTCTGATGAATCCCGGTTCCTGCTGTTTCATGCTGATGGGAGGACTAGGGTATGCAGGAAACCACGAGTACATGCGTCCATCATGCCGCGTGTCAACATTGCAGGCTGGTGGTGGTGGTGCGATGGTGTGGGATGTGTTTTTATGGTACACATTGGGCCCCTTGATAAAAGTGGTTCAACATTTGAATGCCACAGGATATCTGAACATCATTGCCAATCAGGTGCATCCCTTCATGGCAGCAGTTTATTCATCTGCAAATAGATTTTTTTCAGAAGGATAATGTGGGCTCCCGACTGGCGCAGCTGTCTAAGGCACTGCATCTCAGTGCTAGAGGCGTCACTACAGACCATGGTTCGATTCCAGGCTGTATCACAACCGGCCATGATTGGGAGTCCCATAGGGCAGTGCACAATTGGCCCAGTGTCGTCCGGGTTAGGGATTGGCCAGGGTAGGCCACCATTGTAAATAAGAATTTTTTCTTAATAGATCGCATAGCGTAGCAGCATACAACAGAGCTAAACCCCTCGGTACCGATACCCCCTGTACATTGCCTCCTCATTGTTATTTTATTGTTTCTCTTTTATTTTTTACTGTAGTTAATTTAGTAAATATTTTTCTTAATTCTTATTTTTCTTAAAACAGCATTATTGGTTGAGGGCTTGTAAGTAAGCTTTTCATGGTAAGGTTGTATTCGGTGCATGTGACAAATAACATTTGATTTGATTTGACTTGGGAACAGGAGTGGAGAAATATGTTTTATTTATTTATGCATCTTTAAGGAATGTAATGCTCAGTTAGATACAATCTGTAGAGGTGCTGTCTTAATCATAAAAGCATCATAAAGGCTGATGGTATTTCAACCACATCAAATATGCATCAACGCCGAACTGAAATCTTATCAAAAACACATTGGGTTGTTTTCACAGCTTTCTTTTTCGTCAGAACTGGTCAAACTGATGTCATTTGGACATTTTTAACAGAAAATATTTCCCGTTTTTTATTTTGCGTTATTGTATTTTCTCCTCTCTCCCTAAACTTATTTGCTCTGCGAAAAAATGACAGAGAACTTTACCGATGTCAACTAGATTCAAGAATTCATTCTATCGAATTAATTCCAAATGGTCGGAAATGATAAGCAGAAACATATCTAAATCAGGCAACAACAAAAAAATACTGCACCCCCAGTCAAAAAATTGCTCTGCAGTCTTAGACTGTAGCCTATAGCGCTTTTTCTATATTTGCGGGTTAGGGTCGGGTGAGGGCCTCAGATTTTCACTTTATCACACATGGTCAGGTGGTTGTGGATGGGTTATTAACAATTGCGACCGGGTGCTGGTGAAAAAACAGCTGACCCAAGCACCACTAGTGTGTGTTACTAACTCACTACACTGTCAGTTCTTGGCTGTACAGACAGCCTAATTCAAATGTTTATTTTGGCTACCAGATCTGAAAAAGATCTAATGTGAAATGATCTGATGTGATTGGTCAAAAGACCAATTAGTGAGAGAAAAAAAAGATCAGAATTGTGCTGCCTGTGTAAACACAGCCTATGTCTCTCACTCCCTCTCCGCTTTTAATGCCAATCTATTTTTAAACCAGCTAAAAGAGTGCATCATTCACTTCTCATCAATCAAGCCCTCCTCCCACAGACATGTTAGAGTCCCCTCAAGGAGCAGGACTCTAACCCGAAGGCTTATAAGAAATCCCGCAATACCCTCCGACAAACCATCAAACCGGCAAAGCGTCAATACAGGACTAAGATTGAATCGTACTACACCGGCTCCGACGCTCGTCGGATGTGGCAGGGCTTGCAAACTATTACAGACTACAAAGGGAAGCACAGCCTGGAGCTGCCCAGTGACACGAGCCTAACAGATGAGCTAAATAACTTCTATGCTCGCTTCGATGCAAGTAACACTGAAACATGCATGAGAGCATCAGCTGTTCCGAAAGACTGTGTGATCACGCTCTCCGCAGCCAATGTGCGTAAGACCTTTAAACATGTCAACATTCACAAGGCTGCTGGGCCAGACAGATTACCAGGACGTGTACTCCGAGCATGCGCTGACCAACTGGCAAGTGTCTTCACTGACATTTTCATCCTCTCCCTGACCGAGTCTGTAATACCAACATGTTTCAAGCAGACCACCATTGTCCCTGTGCCCAAGAACACTAAGGTAACCTGCCTAAATGACTACCGACCCGTAGCACTCGCGTCTGTAGCCATGAAATGCTTTGAAAGGCTGGTCATGGCTCACATCAACACCATTATCCCAGAAACCCTAGACCCACTCCAATTTGCATACCGTACCAACAGATCCACAGATGATGCAATCTCTATTGCACTCCACACTGCCCTTTCCCACCTGGACAAAAGGAACACCTATGTGAGAATGCTAATCATTGACTACAGCTCAGCGTTCCACACCATAGCGCCCTCAAAGCTCATCAATAAGCTAAGGACCCTGGGACTAAACACCTCCCTCTGCAACTGGATCCTGGACTTCCTGACGGCCCGCCCCTAGATGGTAAGGGTAGATAAAAACACATCCACCACGCTGATCCTCAACACGGGGGCCCCTCAGTGACGCGTGCTCAGTCCCCTCCTGTACTCCCTGTTCACTCATGACTGCACGGCCAGGCACGACTCCAACACCATCATTAAGTGTGCTGATGAAACAACAGTGGTAGGCCTGATCACCGACAACGATGAGACAACCTATAGGGAGGAGGTTAGAGACCTGACCTTGTGGTGCAAGGACAACAACCTATCCCTCAACGTGATCAAGACAAAGGAGAGTATTGTGGACTACAGGAAAAGGAGGACCCAGCATGCCCCCATTCTCATCAACGAGGCTGTAGTGGAGCAGGTTGAGAGCTTCAAGTTCCTTGGCATCCACATCACCAACAAACTAACATGGTCCAAGCACACCAAGACAGTTGGGAAGAGGGCATGACAAAACCTATTCCTCCTCAGGAGACTGAAAAGATTTGGCATGGGTCCTCAGATCCTCAAAAGTTTTACAGCTGCACCATCGAGAGAATCCTGATGGGTTGCATCACTGCCTGGTATGGCAACTGCTCGGCCTCCGACCGCAAGGCACTACAGAGGGTGGTGCGTACGGCCCAGTACACCACCGGGGCCAAGCTTCCTGCCATCCGGGACCTCTATACCAGGCGATGTCAGAGAAAGGCCCTAAAAATTGTCAAAGACTCCAGCCACCATAGTCAGAGACAGTTCTCTCTGCTACCGCACGGCAAGCGGTACCGGAGCGCCAAGTCTAGGTCCAAGAGGCTTCTAAACAGCTTCTACCCCCAAGCCATAAGACTCCTGAACAGCTAATCAAATGGCTACCCAGACTATTTGCATTGCCTGCTGCTACTCTCTGTTATTATCTATGCATAGCCCCTTTAATAACCCTACCTACATGCAAATAATTACCTCAATTACCTCGACACCGGTGCCCCCGCACAAAGACACTTTTTTTTTATATTTTTTTTACATTTACGTCATTTTGCAGACGCTCTTATCCAGAGCGACTTACAAATTGGTGCATTCACCTTATGATATCCAGTGGAACAACCACTTTACAATAGTACATCTATATTTTTTTTGGGGGGGGGGGGGGGGGTTAGAAGGATTACTATATCCTATCCCAGGTATTCCTTAAAGAGGTGGGGTTTCAGGTGTCTACGGAAGGTGGTGATTGACTCCGCTGTCCTGGCGTCGTGAGGGAGCTTGTTCCACCATTGGGGTGCCAGAGCAGAAGGAACACATTGACTCTGTACCGGTACCCCTGAACCCCGCTTTGGTTATTTACTGTTGCTATTTCATTATATGTTATTCTTGTCTCTTACTTTTTGGGGGATTTTCTTAAAACTGCATTGTTGGTTAAGGGCTTGTGAGTAAGCACCTGTTGTATTCGGCGCATGTGACAATTACAATTTGATCTCATCCTCTCTCTCTCTCTCTCTCTCTCTCTCTCTCTCTCTCTCTCTCTCTCTCTCTCTCTCTCTCTCTCTCTCTCTCTCTCTCTCCAGATGAATTGTTTATTATTATTGCTATCCTGGTACGCAGCTGTGTGCCTGTAACCGTACAGGCAAGACACTGCGCATAGCCTACATGCTCTCCTCTCTTCCCCCGGCTGTACCTTCCTGTGTGTTGTTTCCATTCAGTGGCTGTATACAGTGGGGTCCGGAATTATTGGATCGATTGATAAAGCTGATAAAAAAATATTGTATAAAATGAACAATACAAATACTGAGCTATATTGTATGCTCCAAAACATGGAAAGATTAAATTATATTATACTAATACAATTACTCAGAGAAAAAATATTTTATTTAAGAAGTAAAAAATATATAGAGAGAGCCCCTGTTTTCAATAATCCAGCACCCCTCCCCCTGCGAGGATAATGACACTGAGACTTTTTCGAAAATGTTTTATGAGATTGGAGAACACATTGGGAGGGATCTTAGACCATTCCCTACATACAGAATCTGTCCAGATCGTTAATATGTTTTGTCAACGCTTATGGACTGCCCTCTTCAATTCAAACCACAGGTTTTCAATGGGGTTCCAGTCCGGAGACTGCCATTGCAAAAAGTCGATTTTGTGTTCAAAGGCTCAGTGTCGTTATCCTCGCAAGGGTAGAGTGCCGCAGTATTGAAAACAGGGGATCCAATCATTTTGACCCATATTACTTCTTAAATAAAATATATTTCTCTGAATTGTATTAGTATAAAATAATATTATATTTCCATTTTTTTGAACAGGGTACAGGGTGCCAGGCGCACCGGTTTGTGTCAAGAACTGCAACGCTTCTGGATTTTTCACGTGCAACAGTTTCCCATGTGTATCAAGAATAGTCCACCACCGAAAGGACATCCAGCCAACTTGAAACAACTGTGGGAGGCATTGGAATCAACATGGGCCAGCATCCCTGCTTTCGACACCTTGTAGTGTCCATACAATTCAATATTAAGAAGGCAATATTAGGAAGGTGTTCTTAATGTTTTGTACACTCAGTGTAGATAGTGTTCATATTTGAACAGCTTTAGTAATAACAAAATGAGATATGCCTTCTCGTGGGGATAATCCACTTTTCAAACTCACACCATTCCAGATAAGAATATCTCTATGGACCGAGCAAGGCCCAACACTAATCTGCACTTTAATTAGAACCACGAAAGGCTTTTTAGAAGCATATTTTCTCCTCTTTGCATACCTATTCCTCACCACTCCCCCTTCCATCCATCCTCCATCCCTTCCTTCCACAGCCTCTTCACACAATAATCCCAGTAACTTGCCCTACTACTGTCATCTCAGTGGCTTCCTCCTCTAGCAGTCACAATCCCTGTAGCTGGCTGGTGTATTAACCCAATGACGGCAAGCAATAATCAGGCGCTTAAGGCTCACTTGAAAAGGATGAAATAATATACCTTAAAATAAAGAAAAGATAGATTCAAAAAAGGAAGGGGAAGAGGGAACCAAGGGATGTTAAATGTTGCCTCATCCTCATGTGGCTGGGGGGGGGGGTAGGAAGAGGTAGGAAGAGTGTGTGAGACAGAAAATGGAAGAGTAGGAAGAGTGTGTGTGAGACAGAAAATGAGAGAGAGACCAACAGGGAGATAGAGAGAGACAGAGCACATGTGCGAAAGGGGAGGAGGGAGAGCGAGGGAGCAAACAGCGGTGGAAGTGGGTGGCGTTCTCTGCTGCAGGGATCTGTCCAGGAGCAGAGCTAGACAGAGGCAATACACAGCAGTACAGAACCGAACAGAACAGAACAGCACATACGCAGGGCTCCAGTTATAAGCGGCCCAGAGAGGACCAGGCAACACAGAGAGAGAGAGATTGAGAGAGAGGTATATAAAGATAGAGAACCCGCTGTCCACAGAGACCTCAAGAGGAACACCCCAGAGACTGAGGGAGAGAGAGGGGTGATCAAAAAGACAGAAACACAGAGGGGGGGGGAGAGGAGAGGACACAGGAGAGAGGAGTGGACACGGCATCTCCACGGACACAGAGAACTTTCTACAGCGCACTGAGCTCTCTACGATGGTCTGCATTCTACGCCTTCCTGAGCCACTCAATTATTAATCTTTCCCTTCTCATCTGATGTTGAAACACAACTTTTCCTTTTAAAGTTTGAGAGACGGACATCTGGGTATTTCTTACCTACCAACATATATTTGTTTCTGATACTGCTGGCTGTTTTTCTGTCTGTGCAACAGAACAGACTTTGGATCTTACTTGTATGCCTGAATGTGTGGGTGAGTGTGTGTGTGAGTGGGGGTGTGAGTGGGTGTGTGAGTTGGTGAGTGTTAGTGAGAAAGTGTGTAACTGAGTGTTTGAGCGTATAAGTGATTGAGTGAGTGTTAGTCTGAGTGAGTGAATGATTGAGTTTTGGATTCAATGTAAGAAAGGCCGGAAGACAGGTACTGTACCTCTAACTTACAAGCGGCTTCATCTTTCCTCACAGTTTTCCCCATGAGGATTCTCTAAACGGGACTTTGAAATCTCTTCTCTAAGGGCCTCATCAAGAAGATATGTGTTTTCACACTGGATAATTTTAAAGGGTCCATCCTTTGCGTGTAAGGAGCCAGTGAAGGAGACATTTCTCCACCTTAGGCTCCCGTCAACTCTTTGAAGGAGGCATTCCTAACACATATAATGAACCTTTGAGAGACAATTTGTTCTACTCTTCTCTACCCCATCAGGAGTGGGTGAGGAGGACAGTGGCAGATCAGCTCCAGTGACGCTCCAGTGGCCACGTCGGCCCGTCTCTGTCAGGATGGCTGGCTGTACCTGCCGCTGCAGACAGGGGGTGCTCAAGTTCATTCAGTCTCTACGCAGACTTGTCTCTGGGACGCTTACCAAAGGTACTGCACCCGCCTCATCTAACATGCCTTAACCTCCTCTGTTTCCTTTAAGTTCTCTTATTTTCCTTGGCATCCTCCTTTACTCTCACGCTAGCTATGTTCTGTAGATATGATATTGTAAATATTATGCGAGAAAGGAAGTCACTACGTCTGGTCATTTCCATGTAGAAGGACCCATGAGCACCAACATGTGAAGTTTATCGGAGCATATCAAATTGGGTGTCAAAGGACAGCTAAGAGACTATATTTTTGAATATTTTTATTAAGGCATATATAGCATTTTCAACCATTTTAAATTGTAAAAATGTAGAATGAGCAAAGGCTTTGATTTCTTGTCAAAGACATTGAAAAGGAGGTTTTAGAAAACGGGAAAAAGTCTAAAAATGTATCACAAATACAGTAAGAGTCAAACGTTTTGGACACACCTACTCATTCAAGGACTTTTCTTTATTTTACTATATTCTACATTGTAGAATAATAGTGAAGACATCAAAACTATGAAATAACACATATGGAATCATACCAAAAAAGTGTTAAGCAAATCAAAATATATTTTAGATTCCTCAAAGTAGCCACCCATTTCCTTAGTGACAGCTTTGCACACCCATTCTCTCAACCAGCTTCACCCGGAATGCTTTTCCAACAGTCTTGAAGGAGTTCCCACACATGCTGAGCACTTGTTGGCTACTTTTACTTCACTCTGCAGTCCAACTCATTCCAAACCATCTCAATTGGATTGAGGTTTTAATTTTTTTATTTATTTCACCTTTATTTAACCAGGCAGGCTACTTGAGAACAAGTTCTCATTTGCAACTGCGACCTGGCCAAGATAAAGCAAAGCAGTTCGACACATACAACAACACAGAGTTACACATGGAATAAACAAACATACAATCAATAATACAGTAGAAAAATCTATAAACAGCATGTGCAAATGAGGTAGGATAAGAGAGGTAAGGCAATAAATAGGCCACGGTGGCGTAGTAATTACAATATAGCAATATAGCAATTAAACACTGGAATGGTAGGGTGTGCAGAAGATGAATGTGCAAGTAGAGATACTGGGGTGCAAAGGAGCAAGATAAATAAATAAATACAGTATGGGGATGAGGTAGATTGGATGGGCTATTTACAGATGAGCTATGTACAGGTGCAGTGATCTGTGAGCTGCTCTGACAGCTGGTGCTTAAAGCTAGTGAGGAAGATATGAGTCTCCAGGTTCAGAGATTTTTGCAGTTCGTTCCAGTCATTGGCAGCAGATAACTGGAAGGAGAGGCGGCCAAAGGAGGAATTGGCTTTGGGGTGGACCAGTGAGATATACCTGCTGGAGCACGTGCTACGGGTGGGTGCTGCTATGGTGACCAGTGAGCTGAGAAAGGCGGGGCTATAACTAGCAGAGACTTGTAGATGACCTGGAGCCAGTGGGTTTGGCAACGAGTATGAAGCGAGGGCCAACCAACGAGAGCATACAGGTCGCAGTGGTGGGTAGTATATGGGGCTTTGGTGACAAAACGGATGGCACTGTGATAGCCTGCATCCAATTTGTTGAGTAGAGTGTTGGAGGCTATTTTGTAAATGACATTGCCGAAGTCGAGGATCGGTAGGATGGTCAGTTTTACGAGGGTATGTTTGCAGCATGAGTGAAGGATGCTTTGTTGCAAAATAGGAAGCCAATTCTAGATTTAATTTTGGATTGGAGATGTTTAATGTGAGTCTGAAAGGAGAGTTTACAGTCTAACCAGACACCTAGGTATTTGTAGTTGTCCACATATTCTAAGTCAGAACCGTCCAGAGTAGTGATGCTGGACGGGCGGGCAGGTGCGGGCAGCGAACGGTTGAAGAGCATGCATTTAGTTTTACTTGCATTTAAGAGCAGTTGGAGGCCACGGAAGGAGAGTTGTATGGCATTGAAGCTCATCTGGAGGTTAGTTAACACAGTGTCCAAAGAAGGGCCAAAGGTATACAGAATGGTGTCGTCTGCATAGAGGTGGGTCAAAGAATCACCAGCAGCGAGAGCGACATCATTGATGTATACAGAGAAGAGAGTCGGCCCGAGAATTGAACCCTGTGGCATCCCCATAGAGACTGCCAGAGGTCTGTACAACAGGACCTCCAATTTGATACACTGAACTCTATCAGAGAAGTAGTTGGTGAACCAGGCGAGGCAATCATTTGAGAAACCAAGGCTGTTGAATCTGCCAATAAGAATGTTGTGATTGACGGAGTCGAAAGCCTTAGACAGGTCGATGAATATGGCTGCACAGTAATGTCTCTTATCGATGGCAGTTATGATATCGTTTAGGACCTTGAGCGTGGCTGAGGTGCACCCATGACCAGCTCTGAAACCAGATTGCATAACGGAGAAGGTACGGTGAGATTCGAAATGGTCGGTAATCTGTTTGTTAACTTGGCTTTCAAAGACCTTAGAAAGGCAGGGTAGAATAGAAATAGGTCTGTAGCAGTTTGGGTCTAGAGTGTCTCCCCCTTTGAAGAGGGGGATGACCGTGGCAGCTTTCCAATCTATGGGAATCTCAGACGATACGAAAGAGAGGTTGAACAGGCTAGTAATAGGGGTTGCAACAATTTCTGCAGATAATTTTAGAAAGAGAGCGTCCAGATTGTCTAGCCCGGCTGATTTGTAGGGTCCAGATTTAGCAGCTCTTTCAAAACATCAACTATCTGGATTTGGGTGAAGGAGAAGTGGGGGAGGTTTGGGCGAGTTGCTGTGGGGAGCGCAGGGCTGTTGACCAGGGTAGGGGTAGCCAGGTGGAAAGCATGGCCAGCTGTAGGGAAATGCTTATTGAAATTCTCAATTATAGTGGATTTATCAGTAGTGACAGTGTTTCCTAGCCTCAGTGCAGTGATTGGCTGATTGTGGAGGCCAGATCATCTGATGCAGCACTCCATCAATCTCCTTCTTGGTCAAATAACTCTTTCACGGCCTGGATGTGTGGTTTGGTTCATTGTCCTGTTGAAAAACAATTGATAGTACCACTAAGCGCAAACCAGATGGGATGGCGTATCACTGCAGAATGCTGTGGTAGTCATGCTGGTTAATTGTGACATGAATTCTAAATAAATCACTGACAGTGTCACCAGTAAAGCACCCCTACACCATCACACCTCCTCCTCCATGCTTCACGGTGGGAACCACACATGCAGAGATCATCCTTTCACCTACTCTGCATCCCACAAAGACATAGCGGTTGGAACCAAAAATCTAAAGTTTGGACAGATTTCCACTGGTCTAATGTCCATTGCCGGTGTGTCTTGGCCCAAGCAAGTCTCTTCTTCTTATTGGTGTCCTTTAGTAGTGGTTTCATGGCAGCAATTCAACCATGCAGTCTCCTCTGAACAGTTGCTGTTGAGATGTGTCTGTTACTTGAACTTTGAAGCATTTATTTGGGCTGCTATTTCTGAGGCTGGTAACTAATGAACTTATCCTCTGCAGCAGAGGTAACTCTGGGTCTTCCTTTCCTCATGATCCTCAGAGGGCTAGGAGACTGGCTGTAGGCACGGGCTCAGGATCCTCAGAGGGCTAGGAGACTGGCTGTAGGCACGGGCTCAGGATCCTCAGAGGGCTAGGAGATCCTCAGAGGGCTAGGAGACTGGCTGTAGGCACGGGCTCAGGATCCTCAGAGGGCTAGGAGACTGGCTGTAGGCACGGGCTCAGGATCCTCAGAGGGCTAGGAGACTGGCTGTAGGCACGGGCTCAGGATCCTCAGAGGACTAGGAGACTGGCTGTAGGCACGGGCTCAGGATCCTCAGAGGACTAGGAGACTGGCTGTAGGCACGGGCTCAGGATCCTCAGAGGACTAGGAGACTGGCTGTAGGCACGGGCTCAGGATCTTCAGCTTCAGTTTCTTCAACAAAGACTAATGAAGTCATTCAGCCTCTGGCAACTGGTCTGTGTTCTCAATGATCTCACTGGCTGAATAAGGAGGAAACAACCTGTCCACTTTCTCTCTTACTCTGGGCAGGAACATCTACACTACAGACAATCCATCAGTGCCAAATGAACCAGGCATAATTAGATGGCAGTTCAATTAAAACCCAGTTGTGAACCTTTCACTGAAGGGGTGTCTAATCAAATGGGGGTCATCGCGCTCTCCCAGGAGTTTGGTTGGTGTGTAAAACCCCTGAATTCAGATAACCAAATAGGTGTGAGGGGTCCCCAGGAGGGATTTCTGGCAGAGCCTGATAAAACTCACTGGTAGTGTGTCAGGATGAGCATTCCTTCTCTCTCTCTCTAGGTGCCACGGTCGGTTACCATGGTGGTGTGTCTGTGTTGGATGGTGTTTTACAGTGAGCGAAAGCGAGGCTAGCTCTTATTTATCACCCTGGTTTACAGCTCTGTGTGACACGGTAAGCTCTGGAAGATAATGAAAAAGTGCTTGACATTTTCAGAGAATGACAGTGCGATCAATCTGGCTGTTTTGGGAAGGGTACAGGTGTAAAACCACTTTCCTCAGGCGTTGGATAAAAGCATTGTGGGTGTATGTGTTTCCTTGTGTTTGAGTCAGTGTGTGTGTTTGGATTCTAAACCTGAATTCATGCAGGACTAAGACCTTCCTCTCCTTGAGGCTGAAGCTGCAATTTAAGTGTCAGTTTACAAAATGTTCCTCACTACTTCCATTTCAGGGTTCTCTTTCTCTCACTCTCTCTCCTTCCCACTAAGTACCATTACCTTGTTTACTGTATCCTCTGTCCTTTCATCCTCTCATTACAAATATTCCAGTTCCAGCTGAGATGATTCTTTCTTCTCTCATTGGCACCACTGGAATATTCTGGTGCCAAATCTTCGCCGGCAGAGTCTTATGTAAATGTAACATTAGATCCAGCAAGCCTTTATTCAGGCCCACCACACAAGCACGCAACCCCCCTCCCCCCCTTCCACCTCTTCTCTTTCCTCCCATAATGAGTAAATAATGAGTGCATGATGATTATGTGTGTGTATATTTCTGTAGGTTTTTGTGTATTTCTGCAATAGTGTCTGTAGGTGTATGCCTGGGATGCGTCATAACCTCAGGCATAAGCACAAGCAATGCTGATAGGAGGTATCTCAGGTCAGGTCCTATCTGCAGGCTGCATGGGCCTGGCTGGCGTGCCATGGGACTGCTGCTCTGCTACACCACTCATCCAGTCATCCACTCAGATCCACTCAGAGAGAGCATGGGAGAGATGGAGTGAAAGAAGGAGAGTGCCCTGCCTTCCTGGCCTCTCATGGACTGTATGTGGATTGCTATATATGACGTGTGTGTGTGTGTGTGTGTGTGTGTGTGTGTGTGTGTGTGTGTGTGTGTGTGTGTGTGTGTGTGTGTGTGTGTGTGTGTGTGTGTGTGTGTGTGTGTGTGTGTGTGTGCGAGAGAGCCCTTTCTAATTACAGCAGGCCCTAAACAACAGTAAAGGTCCATGTTTTCTATTCAACCCTTTGAGGGTTGTACGGACCATTAATTAAGGGCACGTTTTTTGTCTCCATTTAAATGGCTGTATGATATGCGATATAATTATTTGTTTTACTTATTTGGTCACTTAATTCTCACCTTGTACATTGTGAAGACAATGTGTAACTATTTCCTGGAACATTATCCAGTGATTGCTGGTGTTCTATACCTTGTGTTTAGAGCATAACATCCCAGTCTCAAGGTGTTTGTCTGAGCAAATGTGTCCATTGGACTGTGGCAGATCTGATTTGTTCAGGCATATCTAAACTGCTGAATTAATAAATAAATAAATCCCAAACTAATTACCATAGATGTGTGAGTGAGCTGTAGCAGTTACTATGGTTATGGTTAACAGTTATTTTTTTAAAGACCTTTCAGGGGTCTTGAGGGGGAAGCTTGAGGGAGTGAAGCGAAACATTGAAGTGAGAGTGAGAGCAACAAGAGAGGCGCTGCTGACTGCACCTTCTGCCCAGTCACTCAGCTCTCTCCCAGAGGATTATGGGTAAAGTTGGGCGTCTCATTCTTTTTTTGGAGAGACCAGAGGAGCACAAACTGAATACACACTCACACACTTGGACACAAACAGAGACAAAGACACATTCTCTCACGAACATGCAAACACAACAAAGAGTCTTACGCACTAATACACAGACACACACACAGACACAAACACACACAAAGGTGTGTGTTGCACACACACACTCACGGAAAAACCCACAGGACACACTTCAAATGGGCCTACACACCTTGATACAGGCACATCTACGTTCCTATAAAGGTTATAAGGTCTGATCAAGCACATTGGCATACACTTGGGTGAGTTTAGTTAGAACATCTGGACTCAGGTCCCACTGGTTGGGGTGTGGGGCCACAGCAAGGTCATTTGTCCCCCTCCATTATATCCAAGCCCTGCCCCTTACACCCTGGCTAGACTGGCCACATTGCGTGCAAGAGCATTGCAAAATAAATGTATGCGTATATGTTATTCAATCATTTCATCCACACTGCTCGCGCACGTCAATGAGCGTCCACGTTGCCGGATGCTAAAATATAACTTATTTCACCATTTGAGACACTTGACACGCTGCGAGTCCCGCCTCTCCCATCTCCTTATTGGTTTTCACAAAGATACAAACCCACGTGGCTGCTTCACAGATGAACAAGGAGAGATTAATCAAAGACGATTGTGTATGACTCCGGGTTAAAATTCTACAAAGAACCAGCTAAAAAGTGGACCATACTGTATGCATGTCAGATATAATAACAACGCAATATTAATCTCCCAGGACAAACTAGCTAGCTAGCTAAATATACATGAATGTTTCATGTGTGCTTCGACCTGCCCCAAAATGAATACAATTGATTCCCAGTTGGTTTTGGTATTTTAACTTGATGGTGTCTGGTGGGGATAGACAAAATCACATGTGCACGATGATGTACACGGAAGGTTGAACCAAGGTGTTAGGTATTTAATCCCCCTCTCTCTTACCCCCAGTTGCTCTCTGCAGCATCACTCTTCCCCCTCACCATCATGACCATGCTCTCCCCCATCTACCACCGCAGGTACAGTGACATTATTTGACTCTTCATACTCACTGTGACTCAACCTTCTCTACAGTACATCCACCTGAACGGCCTGCTCACTTAGATGTACACAGGCGATGCTCCTAAAGTCTGGCTGGACCACTTTCTTTACACTCCTCTCTCTCTCTCTCTCTCTCTCTCTCTCTCTCTAATGGTAGTAGATTGAAGCTGACAGTGTGCACGTCACCACTTTTAATTTTTAAATCCTTTCTCCTCCCTTTTTACGTAATCACATTCCCTCTCAGTTTATTTATATATCTGGCCTCCTCTCTCTCTCTCTTTTTCCCTCTCTCTCTCTCCCTCTCAAACACTGCCCTCGTTTCTATCTCTCTCCTATATGTCTTGTTCTTTCTCTCCGTCTCCTTTGGCCTATCCTCATTTGCCATCAGTATGGTACTGTATATTATAGTACAGTTTGGTATAGTGTAGTATGGTACATTACAAAATGATATAGTATATAATGAAATATATTTGACTATTTCAGTAAACTGTATCTATGTCTGGTATTCCATTCACTTATAAGGAAATGAGATAGCCCTGGCTTGAAGTGGTGGTGACAGGAAGACTACTGTAAAGCTATTGAAATGGTGTGCTATGCTGCCATCTGTTGGTCATGAATTTGCACCACAGCAATGTGTTACTACAGTAAGTGCGTGTTTTGTGTGTGCTCAGGTGTTTGTATGTGTTTTTGATGTGCTAAGTATGTATGCTTAATTGCAATACAACTCTTAGAATCTCAACAGCTTTGGTATAGATAAATTGATCTGTTAGAGATGCAACTCTCAAATACAGAAAAATAAACTCTCTGAGTTGACAAAATGTGAAGAAAATGCTCTTTTGCTATTCTTTGGTGATCATCTCATTTCTATCTCATTTTACCACAGATGGAAATGTGCTCCTGCTCTATCAGGGACCATGGTAGAAGGGAGAATGGCACTGAGTGAGAGACAATATTTGAAACAGAGTGAAACCAAACAGAATAGAATACGGAATAGGGGGTCATTTGAGTGTATGCTATAGGGTGAGTGTATGTGGTTAGGTCAGGGTGTGATTTGGGTGGGCATTCTAGATTATGTATTTCTATGTTTTGAATTTCTATGTTGGCCTGATATGGTTCCCAATCAGAGGCAGCTGTCTTTCGTTGTCTCTGATTGGGGATCATATTTAGGCAGCCTTTTCCCACTGGGTTTTTGTGGGATCTTGTTTTTCTATAGCTACTGTGAAGCCTGCAGAACTTTACGTTCGTTTTGTATTTTTCTTTGTTTTGTTCGGTGTTCATCTATTAAAAGTAAGATGTACGCTTACCACGCTGCACCTTGGTCTCCTTCTTACGACGTACGTGACAGAAGATCCCACCAAAAACGGACCAAGCAGCGTGGCCAGGAGGAGTGGACATGGGAGGACATCCTGGATGGCAAAGGATCCCGGACGTGGGAGGAGATCCAGGCCGGAAGGGATCGCCTCCCATGAAACAGGTGGAAGCAGCGAGGGAGGAACGGCGACGAGATCGGGAGTCACGGCAACGACGGAAGCCCGAGAGGCAACTCCAAAACAAAATTGTGGGGGGGGGGGGCACATGGGTAGATTGGCGGAGTCAGGGTTTAGACCTGAGCCAACTCCCCGTGCTTACCGTGGGGAGCGTGTGACCAGTCAGGCACCGTGTTATGCGGTGATGCGCACTGTATTTCCAGTGCGCATTCATAGCCCGGTGCGCTCTGTGCCTGCAATCCGCATTTGCCGTGCTAGAGTGGGCATTCAGCCAGGACGGGTTGTGCCGGCTCAGCACTCCTGGTCTCCAGTACGCCTCCTCGGTCCAGGATATCCTGCGCCGGCTCTACGCACTGTCGCCAGTGCGCCTTCACAGCCCAGTGCGTCCTGTGCCAAAAAGTGAGCATCCAGCCAGGACGGGTTGTGCCAGCCCTACGCTCCAGACCTCCAGGGCGCCTCCACGGCCCAGTATATCCTGTGCCTGCTCCATGCACCCGGCCTCCAGTGCATCTCTCCAGCCTGGTAAGCCCTGTGCCTGCTCCACGCACCAGGTTTCCAGTGCATCTCCCCAGCCTGGTAAGCCCTGTGGCAGCTCCACGCATCAGGCTGCCAGTACGTCTCAGTCCGGTGAGACCTGTTCCGGCTCCACGTACGAAGCCTCTAGTGATGATCCATGGTCCGAAGCCTCCAGTGATGATCCATGGCACAAAGCCTCCAGTGATGATCCATGGCTCGGAGCCTGTAGTGATGATCCATGGCACAGAGCCTGCAGCGAGAGTCCCCGGTCCAGAGCCTGCAGCGACGGTTCCCAGTCCAGAGCCTGCAGTGACGGTCTGCAGTCCAGAGTCTCCGACGACGATCCACGGTCCGGGTCCTCCGGCGACGATCCACGGTCCGGAGCTTTCAGCGACGAACCCCGAAATAGTCGCCACCGAGGATGGCGGATCCGCGAGCAGAGTGGGGATCCGCACCGGAGCCGCCACCGAGGCTAGATGCCCACCCGGACCCTCCCCTTTTGAGTCAGGTTTTGCGGCCAGAGTCCGCACCTTTGGGGGGGGTACAGTCACGCCCTGACCGTAGAGAGCCTTTTTATTTCTCTATTTGGTTAGGTCAGGGTGTGATTTGGGTGGGCATTCTAGATTATGTATTTCTATGTTTTGTATTTCTATGTTGGCCTGATATGGTTCCCAATCAGAGGCAGCTGTCTTTCGTTGTCTCTGATTGGGGATCATATTTAGGCAGCCTTTTCCTACTGAGTTTTTGTGGGATCTTGTTTTTGTATAGCTACTGTGAAGCCTGCAGAACTTTACGTTCCCTTTGTATTTTTGTTTTGTTCGGTGTTCATCTATTAAAAGTAAGATGTACGCTTACCACGCTGCACCTTGGTCTCCTTCTTACGACGTACGTGACAGATGTAAATAAATGATAAGAAAAAGACAGGAAGGGAGAACATAGAGAGAGCGTCGGGCTACGGGTGAATATTTATGAATGGGGAGCGGAAGCCTAAGTGTACTGTCCCACTCCTCCTGTAGTATTTAACGATTAACCTCCCATTAAAGTGTCTGATTAATCCTGATGGATTTAACTACTGTTAAAATAAAGGTTAAATTAAATATATAGAGGTCAAAGACTCAGGGGATCTTAGTCCATGTCTCAACAGTAGTACGTCTGGATGCCTTGGTTCTTTTCTCTCGTTCATCCACTCAGGTATTCATGTCTGATATCACTATTTAATAGCTAGAATCATTCAGAAAGAGTCATGATCCAATAGTAGAGACTAGTAGAGAGTGCCGTCATTACAAACCAATTACAGACTCTCTCCTCTCCTCCTGACTCCTCGCTGGTTGGTTTCTCTGTTCTCTCTGTCAGGACCCAGTGTGAAGATAGGGACAACGAGGGCAGAGCAGGAGGTGGAGAGATGTTAAGGTGAGAGCGAGAGGAGAGATGAAAGGATGAGAGTTCTTGTATGGACAGATTAAAGGGGGTTTAATGGAGGCCCAGAAGCACTAAGGCTTTGTTACACATTTGGCCTCTTACAGTACCATCCACGTAGACAGGGAAGAAATGAAAACGCTCATATTTCCTCCCTGATCTCTAACACTCCCTCCTCTCTTTGAGGCTATTTTCTCATCTAATCATCAGTTTCTTTATCCCCCTTTCTCAGTCTTTATCTCTTGCCCTCATTTAAATAGTATCTACCAACTCATAACCTTTTCTCTCTCACAAAATTACACCACCAAAAGTGAACAAGAGACATGGTCTCAAATGTTCAGGTGCACTCCAATCTCCCGTGTACTGTCCTGGTGTGTGGTCATCCCTCTGTTCTCACCGTAGGGGGACATCGAGTCAGTGATACAGATGAACACTCCTCCTTTGACCCTCCTCCCAGGGATTTGTAATTAACTATCTCATTTAATCTCTGCTCCGCTCTCTCCTCGGTGTGTGAGGGCCACTGAGTGTGTGTGACCCTGAGAGATCCATAAAATAGCTAGTGTGGGGCAATGTTCATTGGCAAAGGGTAGAGGAACTATTTCTGTGAAGACTGTCTAATGAGCATGTGTGGAGACAAACGACAGGACATGGGCAGGAGCATTCAAGGATGTGTTGTTAATTAATCTGCTCACAACTTTTCATTATCACGTCACACTTTAGTTTGCTGCATTTGAATGAGCATGTTGGCCATTTGTTTCCAAGTATGTTGTGTTTATTAATGCCGGTGACTTTTACGAATGACAGACAGACGACAGGAAGGAGTGAAGGGTTCTCAAGAGGGAAACTGTGAAGAGAAACCCATTGATTTATCACACAAAAAATGTCCCCTTCAAGTCTTTGGGGATTGTGTGAGATAGAGAGTAATGAAGAATTGAGGCGAGAAGGAGAGAAGAACAAAATATGTAATCAAATGTCAAATGTCCCACTTAAATCACAATGTGTGACTTGGCCTGTGTGTGTAACTCCCTATGGACTTGTGACACTTTTATCCAAAACCTCCTCACTCCCATCTCTCCCGCTTATCGCCGTGTGCAACACACGCAGCCCTCCAAATCCACAAGATAGAAAGTAGAGGAGGAGGAACTAGAGAGGAGGATTCAGGGAGCAGAAAAACAAGTTCGGAGAGAGAGGGAGAGAGGAAGAGCGAAGATCACAGCATTTTGAAACCAAGACAATGGTTTACTGCAGAGAGAAGCACACACTGGTGTAAGAGAACAGCAGGGACTGAGACCCGCCTGTAGCGGTGTAGAGAACAGACTAACAGAGAGGAACTCAGAAAGACAGTGAAGGAGAGAGGTAGGGAAATCCAAAGTCTTGAGAAGAGAAGAGGACCTAGACATTGAGATGGGGGTTGTGCTGGGGACTTTCTCCGTGCACACCAAACAGGTCGACTACAGAAGACGAGGTATGAGAACACCTGAGTGTGTGTGTGTGTGCGTGTGTAGACACGTGAGGAGTTCTAGACCAAGTCAATAGCACCGCACTCTCCAAGAGATACATTTCAGAGGTTTATTATAACCTGTTTACATATTGATTGTTCATTGATTTTGTTTATGAGGATTCAGCACATCAGTCTTTAAACACATTACAACTGTGATGAGAGAGCACTGTTTGCATTTGTTTTAGAGGAGTTACTCTGTGTTAGTGTGCTTAATACCGTATGAGGCTGCTGTGGAGTACAGAGCTGGTTACCAAACCAAGCATGTTTTCGGGCAGTTCGTGTGTGTGTGTGTGTGTGTGTGTGTGTGTGTGTGTGTGTGTGTGTGTGTGTGTGTGTGTGTGTGTGTGTGTGTGTGTGTGTGTGTGTGTGTGTGTGTGTGTGTGTGTGTGTCATGTATGTTGTGGTGGCATTTCTGTATATTTTCCCTATGTTTTGGGCCATTATCAAAGTGTTGCAAAGTCTCTTCATGGTTACAATTGGCTGTGAGCTGTTTTTAATGGAAAGCGAGGGAGTGAGACAGTGCCAATAGAAAGCAGAGAAAGAGAGGTGAAGAGGCTGTTAACATGAGATAAGAAGGGGAGATACAGGAAGAGAAGGGTGGGAGAGTCGGATGGTTACACATCCATGATTATTCATGCCTTGATGTTTAATTAAATCGCTGCTGTATGTATGAATACACACTCTCTCACACACGCACACACGCAGGCACACACAAACAGCCTCACATCACTTGCTCGGTTTGGTAACTAAGACACTACCTTTCAAGTGAAAGTGTGTGTATAACCTGTGGCCCTTCAGATGGTTGTCTATACTACTCTACTGTATGTGGTGCTACAGATACACTGCCTGATCATCTATTTCTACTGGTCAAGCAATGGTGACATACAGGACGTTGTTAGGAATTAGTGGAGAAATACTGATCTATTGTCAATACTGAGATGAATACAAAGGGCATCTGACAGAGCCCAAGGATAGCCATAACACCAACTGGTTTCATGGGAATGCTGAATATAGTAGATATTGGCTATTGTACCTCTTCTTATCATAGTTATCAACATCCCTTCCACAGGAATAGAATGCATCATATAACGGTTTGATGTAAATCTGCACTTTGTTGTTGCCCACTTACTCTCCCTCTTCTCCAAGCCTTCCAGTCTTTTTCGCTATTTGAGAGAGAGCGAGAGAGAACAGAATTCCTTTCAAGTATGAAGAGAAAGTTGAAAGGGGTGTAGAAAAAAGCGTGGGGATGCATTTTTAAACGATGGGAGACTTTTTTAGAACACTGACACGTGTGCAGGCACACACACACACACACACACAGACACACGCAGAAAGAGAGAGGTAGAGAGAAAGAGAGATGTACAGTGTTGGTACAGATCCAATGGGATTAGAAGTTCTGGGCAAAAACACAAAATCCCTCAGAATGTTTGAAGCCCTTTCTTCAAATTCACAAGAGCTTTCGGGTGGAAAATGTCCTGTCCTACGTAACTCTCTCTGTATGTCTGTCAGTGTCTCAGTCTCTTGCACAGGCAGGAAGGAGATAGGGGTGCTGTTGCATGGTTCTGAGTCCTGGATCCTGTGTAGACTGGTTATGGTTGATGGCTTTGTTTCTGTGTATGCCTGGTTCAGATGACCTCTTATACTGTGGGGACTGACTCTGATGGCCTGCTTCAGGACTAAATAAACCAGGTTGGTGTGGTGTGAGAGGACTGGCTATGAATGGAGTAGTAAGAAGCAGACACAGCTAACTATGTATTGGCAGGCTCTGAATGCTCTAATATTTATCTTACACCTAATTCAAGCCCAGAGGGGATTCTGTCTACTTCTCTTCTCTCCCTATCTCCCCTCTACTTCTCTTCTCTCCCTATCTCCCCTCTACTTCTCTTCTCTCCCTATCCCTTTTACTTCTCTTTACTCCCTATCCCCCTCTACTTCTCTTCTCTCCCTATCCCCCCTCTACTTCTCTTCTCTTCCTATCTCCCCTCCACTTCTCTTCTCTCCCTATCCCCCCTCCACTTCTCTTTTCTCTCTATCCCCTTTTACTTCTCTTTACTCCCTATCCCCCTCTACTTCTCTTCCTATCCCCCCTCTACTTCTCTTCTCTCCTTATCCCCCCTCTACTTCTCTTTTCTCCCTATCCCCTCTACTTCTTTTCTCTCCCTATCCCCCTCCACTTCTCTTCTCTTCCTATCTCCCCTCCACTGCTCTTCTCTCCCTATCCCCCCTCTACTTCTCTTCTCTCCCTATTCCCCCTCTCTATTTCTCTCTCTCGATCAATCCCCTCTCTGAATACCAATTGTCCCATCATACTAAGGCAGTTGCGTATATATTCCCACAGCATGTAGAACACTGAGAGTTATGCAAAACAATATTCACTACTCAAATGCTACAGAGAGCAGAGATAGGGTTGAGTAGAATCCCACCATGTGCAGAGGAAAGACTGTATTAGTCTCTAATAGGCCGTTCTGTGCTCTGCAGCCAGAAATCCAACATAATTGGGACGAATCGGAATCTCAGTTCTTGAAATAGCTTGTTTTTCTTATAATTAATTAGGATGTGAAGTTTTGATTTAACTTCAGGAAACTCTCTCTCATCTCAAACCTCTCAGTTAATGAGAGCAAACATCAGACAAAGCAGGGAACAAAAACAAGCAGCTATTTATACAGACCACTAGAGACAGAGGAGGCTCCAGCTAAAGGAACTGCGCTGCCCTACGAGACACACAAACACGGCATGAGTTCGTGCATGAGTGTGTGTTTGTGCGTATGTGCATACATGCTTACATGCGTACCCAACTCTGTGTGGGTGATGGGATTGTGTCTACGTTTTTACATAAAATCAGTCATAATTCTAATTTCCATCATTATCTTTTTTGTCCTGAAATGGAGAATCCACGTCTCCTCGACTCATTCCTCCTCGCTGGCACTGACATGTTGTTCTTAGGGAAAATACACATGCAACAGCAAGGCAGGACACTGCCATATGTCAAAGCAATCATGCAGAAAGGGAAGCAGAGGGGTATTTTAGAGGTCATCGTGTGTGTGTGTGTGTGTGTGTGTGTGTGTGTGTGTGTGTGTGTGTGTGTGTGTGTGTGTGTGTGGTGTGTGTGTGTGTGTGTGTGTGTGTGTGTGTGTGTGTGTGTGTGTGTGTGTGTGTGTGTGTGTGTGTGTGTGTGTGTGTGTGTATTTTCCTATGGTTTGCAAAGAAGGGCACCTATTGGTAGATGGGTGGAAATAAAAAAAAGCAGACATTGAATATCCCTTTCAGCATGGTGAAGTTATTAATTACACTTTGCATGGTGTATCAATACACCCAGTCACTATAAAGATACAGGCATCCTTCCTAACTCAGTTGCCAGAGAGGAAGGAAACCGCTCAGGGATTTCACCTTGAGGCCAATGGTGACTTTAAAAGAGTTACAGAGTTGAATGGATGTGATAGGAGAATACTGAGGATGCATCAACAACATTGTAGTTTCTCCACAATACTAACCTAATTGACCGAGTGAAAATAAGGTACAGAATAACACATATTCCATAACACGAATCCTGTTTGCAACAACTTTGCAATAATAAATACTGCAAAAAATAAGAATACAATGAATACAAAGCATTATGTTTGTGGCAAATCCAACACAACACATCACTGAGTAGGGTAACACGGCGTCATTTTTTGCCTTGTCCTCCAGGAACATTTTGTGGGGTGAAGCTTCAGGACTGTTGCCGACTCAGCCTTTCTGTATCCTTGGCCTATTACCTCTGCCGCTGTTAGTCATTGTAGAACTGGTACTTTAAACAAAAGGTAACAAACAAATAAACAACAAGAACTCATGAGCATTGGTTCAACAAACACTTCTTTCTAATCACTCTATACGTTACTATATATTTCAGAGAATTTGTGTTGACGTTTTTTTTTTCTTGCCAACATTTGGAGCAATGTCACTGGAGACCTATGGGTGCTGGCTAGGCTGTGGGGTGGAGGTTGTGGCAGAGGTTGTGGTAGGGGTAGAGGTCATAATGGGGGTGAAGCCAACAGCTCAAATAAGACAGTTTTTTTGTGGGATACGGATGGATAATTCTGAGTGCTGCTTCATAAAGCTGTAAAACCAGTGTATGCCTGCCAACCACCTTTCTTTACTGAATGCGTTTTGGATTCCTGTCCTCTCCGCCAGGTCAAAGGCCACTTTCTGGACAGCCGAGGGCTCTTTTCATTTTTGGGATATGACTCACCAGGTTACATTCGAAAGAGATTGGTAACCCACCCAAATGGCTGTGGCCTGGGGTTTTGACCTGCTTGTCTCAACGGGGCCTCAGGGTTTGGGGTTGCACATTAAAAGCATGTGCAGTTAATGCCCTGCCCTATTCTGACCCCTAACAATAACCGCTATTCTGACCCTAACCTTCTAACCCTAACCCCTATTCTAACCCTATCCCCTATTCTGACCCTAACCTTCTAACCCTAACCCCTATTCTAACCCTATCCCCTATTCTGACCCTAACCTTCTAACCCTAACCCCTATTCTAACCCTATCCCCTATTCTCACCCTAACCTTATGACCCTAATCCTAACCCCTATTCTGACCGTAACACTCACCCCTATTCTGACCCTAACCTGCTGACCCTAAACCTAACCCCTATTCTAACCCTATCCCCTATTCTCACCCTAACCTTCTGACCCTAATTCTGACCCTAACACTCACCCCTATTCTGACCCTAACCTTCTGACCCTAAACCTAACCCCTATTCCTTACAATAGCCCTAACCCTATTCTGACCCTAACCCTAACCCTATTCTGACCCTAACACTCACCCCTATTCTGACGCTAACCTTCTGACCCTAACCCTGACACATATTCTGACCCTAACCCTGGCCTCTATTTTAACTCTGACCCTTAACCCTAATTCTAACCCTGCTAACTGGGGGTTATCTGGCTATGCTAGCAGACATTACCTTATGCTAACTAGCTGGCTAGTATTTTTTTCACCTCAGACTGACTAAATTACTGCTAGGAACAAATGATCAACCATAAGGGGGCATCTCACCCCATTGTAGGAGGGGGGGGGGGGGTTCATCTTGCCCCCAACATACTAACCTAAATTACCTTTTCTAAATGACAAAACATTTGATAAATGTACCTCAAAATCGTTTCGATGGAATGACTTCAAAAATGTTGACGAAACGGAGGACATTTGTAATTGATCAAGACTAGTGGCTGCCAGAGGAACTGTAGAATTCTTTTAGGGGGACATCTTCTGGTTTTTCAGAGAATTATGGGACACACACACACACCTCGCCCCATAGTACCCTACCACTTTTCATATTTTCAAGCATGGTGGTGGCTGCACCATGTTATGGGTATTCTTGACACAGGCAAGAACTAGGGAGTTTTTTATGATAAAAAGAAACGGAATAGAGCTAAGCACAGGCTAAATCCTAGAGTGAAACCTGGTTCAGTCTGCTTTCCAACAGACACTGGGAGACAAATTCACCATTCACAGGAGAATAACCTAAAACACAAGGCCAAATATACACTGGAGTTACTTATTAAGACGACATTGAATGTTCATGAGTGGCCTAGTTACAGTTTTGACTTAAATCTGCTTGAAAATCTATGGCAAGACTTGAAAATGACTGTCTAGCAATGATCAACAACCAAGTGACAGAGCTTGAAGAATTTTCAAAAGAACGTGCAAATATAACACAATCTAGGTGTGCAAAGCTCTTAGAGACTTACGAAGAAAGACTCACAGCTGTAATTGCTGCCAAAAGTGATTCTGACATGCCACTCAGGGGGCTGAATACTTATTTTTCATATTTTCATTACAAATGTTAACATTTGTATTTTGTGTAGATCGTTGACCAAAAAATGTCAATGAAAACCATTTTAGGGGTGTGAATAGATTCTGATGGTACTATCTAGAGAGCTCTAATGCAGCAGGATGAGAGGCCACTTAAAGATATTCCACCCTGTCATAGAGTAGACATGGAGGGAAGGGAAGTAGGAGAGAAGATGAAGTAGCATAGTGAATGTGGGTAGTATGGATCACTCTCAGCCTGACATACTCTAGATCCATACCATTCACTAGTCTGGAGGTGTGAGCACAGCAACAGTTACTGACACTGCATAACAACAGGGTATGAGGAGAGAGGGAGGGGAAGGGAGGGAGGGAAGGATGGAAGAGGGAGGTGGGGGTGAAGAGTGAAAGACAGGGAAAAAGAGAGTGGGGTGACCGAGGAGTGAATGAGAGCAGGGTGGGAGGGGCATGGAGAAGCATGAGCAGCTTGTGTGCGTTTGGGGAAGGAGAATTTGAGCAATTTTTCGTTCACTCAGAAACGACGGCAAAAGAACAGGGGTACCACCATAGAGAGACCCAACGTGGACCAGACAGAGAAGAGACAGGAGGAGGGCAGAGGCTTATTCAGAGATATAGAAAGGGAGAAAGCCATAGAGAGAGGAGGACTGCTCAGTCCTCAGTTTGTTTGAACAGGCGGGTTTCCACGGCGACAACATGGGCGCAGTGGTCGGCACTTTGACCATGCAGACTAAGCAGAGGAGACGACCATCCAGAGGTATGTCAACTACTGTGCATTCGGAAAGTATTCAGACCCCTTGACTTTTTCCACATTTTGTTACGTTAGAGCCTTATTCTAAAATGGATTAAATAAATGTTTTTCCTCATAAATCTACACACAATACCCCATAATGAGAAAGCGAAAACAGGTTTTTTTTTATTTTTACAAATGTATTAAATAAAACATGTAAATACCTTATTTGCATAAGTATTCAGACCCTTCGTTATGAGACTCTAAATTGAGCTCAGGTGCATCCTGTTTCCATTGATCATCCTTGAGATGTTTCTACAACTTGATTGGAGTCCACCTGTGGTAAATTAAATTCAATTGAGACATGATTTGAAAAGGCACACACATGTCTATATAAGGGTCCCACAGTTGACAGAGCATGTCAGAGCAAAAACCAAGCCATGAGGTCAAAGGAATTTTCCGAAGCGCTCCGAGACAGGATTGTGTTGATGTACAGACCTGGGGAAGGGTACCAAAAAATGTCAGTAACATTGAAGGTCCCCAAGAACACAGTGGCCTCCATCACTCTTAAATGGAAGAAGTTTGGAACCAACAAGGCTCTTCCTAGAGCTGGCCGCCCAGCCAAACTGAGCAATCGGGGGAGAAGGGCTTTGGTCAGAGAGGTGACCAAGAACCCAATGGTCACTCTGACAGAGCTCCAGAGTTCCTCTGTGGAGATGGGAGAACCTTCCAGAATCTCTGCAGCACTCCACCAATCAGGCCATTATGGTAGAGTGGCCAGACGCAAGCCACTCCTCCGCTTGGAGTTTGCCAAAGGCACCTAAAGAACTAAGACCATGAGAAACAAGACTCTCTATTCTGATGAAAACAAGATTGAACTCTTTGGCTTAAATGCCAAGTGTCACGTCTGGAGGAAACCTGGCACCATCCCTACGGTGAACCATAGTGGAGGCAGCATCATGCTGTGGGGAAGTTTTTCAGCGGCAGGGCCTGGGAGACTAGACAGGATTGAGGGAAAGATGAACAGAGCAAACTACCGAGAGATCCTTGATGAAAACCTGCTCCAGAGCACTCAGGACCTCAGACTGGGGCGAAGGTTCTACTTCCAACAAGACAATGACCCTAAGCACACAGTCAAGATAACACAGGAGTGGCTTCGGGACAAGTCTCTGAATGTCCTTGAGTGGACCAGCCAGAGCACGGACCTGAAACCGATCTCGGGAGAGACTTGAAAATAGCTGTGCAGCGACGCTCCGCATCCAACCTGACAGCTTGAGAGGATCCTCAGAAAAGAATGGGAGAAAAGAATGGGAGAAACTTGCGTCATACCCAAGAAGACTCAAGGCTGTAATCGCTGCCAAATGTGCTTCAACAAAGTACTGAGGAAAGGGTCTTGTACTTATGTAAATGTGATATTTCCAAACACTTCTAGAAACCTGTTTTTGCTTTGTCATTATGGGGTATTGTGTGTAGATTGATGAAGAGAAAACAAACAATTGAATACATTTTAGAATAAGGCTGTAACGTAACAAAATGTGGAAAAAGTCAAGGGGTCTAAATACTTTCAGAATGCACTGTACATCAATCAGACAGACCGCAGAGACACACCAGAGAGACAGAGAGAGACAAACTCAAAAGACAGACACATAGAAGACAATAATGCCTGACAAGCAGGGACACCCAAACTGGATAGAGAATCTGAACTATACTCTCATGGTTATGACTGAATAATCATGGTCCTTAACCAGCAGCTAATGATCATGAGTTTGGCTGTGACATGTCTTAGTCTCTATGGAAACTCTAAGCTAGCATGTACAGGATAATGCTGTTATTATTATTAGTAGTAGTTAGCAACTTACTTCAAACTGCACAGAGATACAGAAATGGTATCCACAAGTTAATCTGACTGGGGAAGTAGATAAACGGCCTCACTGCCAAAATCCCAAAGTATCCCTTTAAAAGCATGAGACCTTGTGATGTTTTATTATCAACTAATAATATATTGGATGTTTCTATGTGATGATCGATTCAGATCATAATTCACCATAATAAGATGATAATATGACAATACAAGGGAGACATTATTGCTTAGAACAAGTCTTAGACTGCTTTATTCCAGCATTATAGTGCATTATAGTTGTGGGCTTCAGGTCAAAGGTTACCCTCTCTAATATGTCTGATGGCTAGATGGACAGTTAAGTCAGTAAGGTGACAAATTAAGTGCTATAGGGCTACATAAATGGATGACATTACTGTTGATATAAAAAACCTATAGGAATGAAGTCCACTCATACCGCCCTAATGGTTGTATAGTAACAAGTGTGGACAGGAAGAGAAGTCAAGGGACAGAACAATAGAGAAACTGAAAGTGGACAGAAAAAGGAGATAGAGATGGATAGCATCACTGACACATAAGTGAACGCAGAGGAGAGTGAGGAACAGTGATCAGGGGAGGACTATGTGTGTGAAATATGTGGCGTCTTTCTTGTGGTGCACACTGCATGCTGTCCCACGGGCACGGTTGAAAGATTGTTGTCATATATAAGTATGCCCTTGAGAAAGACAGGGTTCAGAATCATTGCTCCTGACTCAAAGGGCTTTTATTACAGTTGGTGTGTGTCAGAGGAGGCTGGTGGGTGGAGCTATGGGAGGAAAGGTTCATTCCAATGGCTGGAATGGAATCAATGAAACGGAGTCCACGTGTTTGGTACCATTCCATTAATTACATTACAGTCGTTACGATAAGCCCGTCCTCCTATAGCTCCTCCCACCAGCCTTCTCTGGTGCGTACGTGTGAGCATGTGAGTGTGCGCATGTGCATGTGCGCTTGCTTGCGTGTGCACAGATGCACATGCATGTGCTCTCAAGAGAAGCAGAGTGAGAACGTGCGTATGTGTTTTGCATGTGCATTGGCACTCAGCTCACATCTCATACCTCTTCCTGTCCGTATGCTTGAAAGGCTGTTGTCATGGAGACTGCAGGGTTGTGGGGGCATAAGAGGGGAATGTGAACAATACTCTGTGGTGCCTCATGGGTGGATTATGAAGTGATGGTACTATGATATGGAGTATACACTCCAGGGACTACTGCAATGAGTCACACTGTGTGATATTACATGAGGTGCACCACCAGAATCATGTTAGGCATGGCTTTCTACAAATACCTCACATGTAGTGGGAGGTTGTATACTGGAGTGATATGGATATTTTGCCCAGACTTATTCTCAGTGATGAAATTCTCTAAATTGTTTGTTTTCTTGTTTTAAAATGGGGCAGATGTTTAAAATGTTTTTATATTAATGGTAGATGTTAACAGAATGCAAATATACTGCATGTTCTTTTTAAATGAAAAACCCATTTGGCAACCTTAAAAATGTTAATACCAATATGAGTTATGGCTTGGGGGGGAGGGGGGCAATTCTGTATTCATACATCATCGCATTGACAATCAGTTAGGAGGATTGATCTCCTTGATTACAATCCTGCCATTAATTAAGGCTGACGTTAGTTATAATCATGTGACCTTGCATCCCACAGATTAAATGCATTGATATATGCAGCAGCAGACAGCTGTTGGATTCATCTCCAAAATCACTTGGCAACTCTTGGGAAATAATTTGAGCATCACTAACACATACAATCCCCTTCAGCGGTTTGTGAAAGAAAAATGTCCTTCAAACAGCTTGTTTTTCTTCTGCAGAGGAGAGATGGCGTGTGTTTTTCTCCTGGAGAGGAGAGACGGCGTGTGTTTTTCTCCTGGAGAGGAGAGACGGCGTGTGTTTTTCTCCTGGAGAGGAGAGACGGCGTGTGTTTTTCTCCTGGAGAGGAGAGACGGCGTGTGTTTTTCTCCTGGAGAGGAGAGATGGAGCGATGAATAGATGGAGTGTGTGACGCAGAGGTTCTGACAGCAGTGTCAGATAAAGAGACATTCCACCTTGGGGATCTAAAACTACTAAACTCAGTACCTCCTCCTTCACCACTCTCTAAACAGCCATGTCAGAACAGGTGCTGATGAATATTCATTGGATGAGAAACCATTAACTAATGAAGTACTAACCTCAGAGACTGTCTCTGACTGTCTGATTTGCCCACTGGCCTCCGTCCCGTCTGGGCCTGGCTGTGACTCATGGGAGATGTCTCCTAATTGTGACTGACTGCTTAAAAACCTATTTCCACAGAGGATGTATTTGGTCCTGATCACCATGGGACTGAGTCACAGGAATTGTTGTCTTTCAGATAATTGGGTTTGTTTTGCAGTGATATGTGGTATTGAAGCTCTGTCCGAAGGCTGTTGTGCATAAGTAATCAGACTGTAGTTGTGGCAGTATTCTGGCTGTGTATTATAAAAGTATTGAGGCCGTTAGTATTGAGAGGCCTGGTTTCTCTTTGTATCCAGGCTGAGCAGAATGAGGGTATGTCCCTCAACATCGTGCTGGGTTTGGTTTCATGGGGTTCTCTTTCTTTTACTCCAATTTAAATGAGGTATGTGTCTAAATCTTCCACCCACTTTTCCTCCCTCTCCCTGTCCCCTCCAGACATAATCTGGATTCCTTTATTCTTCTCTGCCTCCATGTTTGTTTGTGTCCTCTTCTCTCTCACTCTCTTTTACTTTCTCTCACTCTCTTCTCCTTTTCTCTTCATCACTTCAGCCTGCTTCCTTTTCACACATTCACTCTATTCTACCACCCACTATCTCCTACCCGCTTTTCATCCTCTATATCATTCCCACCTTATCGATCTCCCCCTCTTTCCCTAGCTCTTTGTTGAGGACTCTATAGCAGCGATGAGCAACTTTGATGGGTGTGTGGGCCACAAAAAATCTGAACTCATCATGAGGGGCTGCAGTGGCTTGGGGGTTTGTGACGGATATCCATACCCACACATGCAATCATAGCCTGCTCTAGCCTTTTGGGGGAACGAAGTGAAAAAAAAAGTTTTTTTTTAGTTAATCTCCTGAAATTCTACACATTTTGCCATGGGGTAGAGAGAAATGTTTCCAGTTTTTTATATATCAGTCAGTAATTCGACCATGATTACTACACGTTTAGATAGCTGGCTAGACTAACTTACTAATAATAAAAAAAAACATTTAGCTGACAAGGGCTAATTGAGTGACTGTCAGTGACTGACATAACAAGAGAAAAACTGTAATTAACTGTTATTCAGGTTTTCTCTGTGCTCTTCTTCATGATTACTGGTATTGTGTGTGTGTGTGTGTGTGTGTGTGTGTGTGTGTGTGTGTGTGTGTGTGTGTGTGTGTGTGTGTGTGTGTGTGTGTGTGTGTGTGTGTGTGTGTGTGTGTGTGTGTGTGTGTGTGTGTGTGTGTGCGCGCTACATGTACAGTACCAGTCCAAAGTTTGGACACACCTACTCATTCAAGGGTTTTGCTTTATTTTTACTATTCTCTACATTGTAGAATAATAGTGAAGACATCAGAACTATGAAATAACACATATGGAATCAAATAGTAACCAAAAAAGTGTAAAACATCAAAATATATTTAATATTTGAGATTCTTCAAAGTAGCCACCCTTTGTCTTGATTACAGCTTTGCACACTCTTGGCATTCTCTCAACCAGCTTCACCTGGAATGCTTTTCCAACAATCTTGAAGGAGTTCCACGTATGTTGAGCACTTGTTGGCTGCTTTTCCGTCCAACTCAACCCAAACCATCTCAATTGGGTTGAGGTCGGGTGATTGTGGAGGCCAGGTCATCTGATGCAGCACTCCATCAATCTCCTTCTTGGTCAACTAGCCCTTACACAGCCTATAGGTGTGTTGGTTCATTGTCCTGTTGAAAAACAATTGATAGTCCCACTAAATGCAAACCAGATGGGATGGCGTATCGCTGCAGAATGCTGTGGTAGCCATGCTGGTTAAGTGTGCCTTGAATTCTCAATAAATTACTGACAGTGTCACCAGCAAAGCACCCCCACACCATCACACCTCCTCCATGCTTCACGTTCGGAACCACACATGCAGAGATCATCCGTTCATCTACTCTGAACCTCACAAAGACACGGTGGTTGGAACCAAAAATCTCAATTTTGGACTCATCAGACCAAAGGACAGATTTCCACCAGTCTAGTGTCCTTTGTTCATGTTTCTTGGCCCAAGCCAGTCTCTTCTTCTTATTGGTGTCCTTTAGTAGTGGTTTCTTTACAGCAATTCGACCAGTTCTCTGCTGCCAATGACTGGAAGGAATTGCAAAAATCACTGAAGCTGGAGTCATATCTCCCTCTCTCTTTAAGCATCAGCTGTCAGAGCAACTTACCGATCACTGTACCTGTACACAGCCAATCTGTAAATAGCACACCCAACTACCTCATCCCCATGTTATTACTTACACTCTTGCTCTTTTGCACCTCAGTATCTCTACTTGCACATCATCATCTGCACATCTATCACTCCAGTGCTAATGCTAAATTGTAATTATTTTGCATCTATGGCCTATTTATTGTCTACCTCCCCACATTTGCACACACTGTACATAGATTTTTCCACAAAAAATTATATTGTGTTATTGACTGTACCTTTGTTCATGTAACTCTGTTGTTGTTTTGTCGCACTGCTTTGCTTTATCTTGGCCAGGTCGCAGTTGTAAATGAGAACTTGTTCTCAACTTGCCTACCTGATTAAATAAAGGTGAAATAAACATAAACGAAGGTCTGATTCACACAGTCTCCTCTGAACAGTTGATGTTAAACTCTGTGAAGCATTTATTTGGGCTGCAATTTCTGAGGCTGGTAACTCTAATGAACTTATCCTCTGCAGCAGAGGTAACTCTGGGTCTTCCTTTCCTGTGGCGGTCCTCATGAGAGCCAGTTTCATCATAGGGCTTGATGGTTTTTGCAACTGCACTTGAAGAAACTTTCAAAGTTCTTGACATTTTCCGGGATTGACTGACCTTCATGTCTTAAAGTAATGATGGACTGTCGTTTCTCTTTGCTTGTTTGAACTGTTGTTGACATAATATGGACTTGGTCTTTTACCAAATAGGGCTATGTTCTATATACCACCCCCTACCTTGTCACAACACAACTGACTGGCTCAAATGCATTAAGAAGGAAAGAAATTCCACAAATTAACTTTTAACAAGTCTGAGCGGACCAAGTAATTTGGTGTCACTCTAAAGCGGAAAGGTGGAATAAACGAGTCAGGAGTAGGTTCTCTTGATTCAACACAGTTCTCTATTGAGAGATTTCTGACAATACAAAACACTCCAACACAATCAATGAGAATCTCCCAAGGAACAACATACATCTTCTTCTTTAGATGACACAGGAACCCAAGACGATTAACTTTAAACTATAACAACAATCACAGATTTGTCACCATCTTAATGGATCTTCTTGGATAGCTCCCCTCTCTTGGTAGCCATTCTACACAGATAAACTATCTTCCCCCTCCCTGCTGGTTCCATCCTCTCTCTTATAGGAGAAAGAGAATATGTCATTGGTACTGTCAGCTGTGTTTAATTGCCTCTGGTTACCTTGTAACCACACATGCCTTGTTGGGCTACTATCCGTGAGCCCAGCCTGCCCTCTGGTGGTCCTTCCACACCAGGCACATCTGTTAATTGAAATACATTCCAGGTGACTAACTCATGAAGCTGGTTTAGAGAATGCCAATAGTGTGCAAAGCTGTAATCAAGGTTAAGGGTGGCTACTAAGAATCTCAAATATAAAATATATTTTGATTTGTTTAACACTTTTTTGGTTACAACATGATTCCATATGTGTTATTTCATAGTTTTGATGTCTTCAATATTATTCTACAATTTAGAAAATAGTAAAAAGAAAGACAAACCATGGAATGAGTAGGTGTGTCCAAACTTTCGACTGGTGCTGTATGTGAGTAGTTATCTGCAGAAAGGGCTTTCTGAGATGAATGTATGTTGCACAGTTTTATGGTATGTTGCACAGTTTTTATTTGACGACCATAAACACACAGAACAACAAGCCACCACATACGCATTCACTGAAGCTCTCCTTAGCAATATTTGTTTATGTGGGTGGAGGGTTGTAAATGCGCTTGGCTGATTTATATGTTTATTTTTCATTTTTATTTAACCTTTATTTAACTAGGCATGTGCATCTTTTTTTATTTATTTATTCAATTAGTGCCTGTGTTCAAACCATGTTACACGTCTGTCTGCCTCCATGACAACAAGAAATGTCTAAAACGCCAGACATTGCGACACTGATTGAGGGAGACATTGGTGAGAGGGATTGAAGGATTGAGAAAGTGTATCGACCAAGAGGTCAAGTGGAAATGAAAACAACTGGAGTAGTTGAATAACAAATATTGGAAGAGAGGTGGACCAGGATAGGGGAGAAGATTTTGCAGTCTAAGAATTTGCTCATTTCACAGTAATCACAGTAAATTAACTTCACATAGTGAGTGTGTGACAAAGATATATCTCGTAGTTAGTGAGGAATGAGTGTCTTTGTGAGAGTCTGTGGGTGAGTGTGTGAAGTCTGTCTCCTGTAGAAGAGCCGTCCAGCCTGTATGTTTCGTCATCTCATCATCTATAATCCAGATGATCATAAACCTGGAGGCTGTCCTCTTCATCTGCATGATCAGTGTTGGTACTGATACCTGATCTGAATTGACTGACATCATCATTCAAATCAGTTCAAGGATGGAATCAAATGAAACCATGTCCACCTGATACAGTAATGAGCAGAGGACCTAACCCTCGAATAACCAAAACACCATTTGTGAAGTTGATCAAATGTAAGGATTGCGTGGAGGATCCAAAACAAAGAACACAATTCAATATAAGCTGTACTGCACAAAGGGATTCAACTGATAAAGAAAAGCCTATCCAGCAAGGGTGTTCGGGATGGTGGTGATTACACAGTGTGTTAAGGGACCTATTGCCATGGAGATGCCAGCAGGAGCTAGGCACTCAGGATCAGCTGATTCAGCTGTAAGGGGATTGAAGCTTTGGGCAGATTCTGTTGGAATGATGTATTATACCAATGAGGTACAGACAGACAAGAACACTCAATGTGATGTAGTAAGATCTGTGAAGTGTGGCTCATTAGGAGTTACAGGTGGGATTTGATCAGTACATCAGTCAGTCAGTCTTTTCAATCTTAATGATGGGGTGCTCAGTGTCTTCCTCTGTGAATTAAAATGTCAAAAATGTCAAATGTAATTACCACCTTCCACTTCCTCTGCAACAGTCCCTTCTTCATTTGAATGTCCCTCCCTTGCACCCTTTCTCAAAGTCTCAGTGATGCTGGCACAGTTACTGCTGGACCTGCAGGGTAGGGTAGGGTGTGTGTGCGTGCGTGTGAGGTTTTGAATATTTTCCAGGTATTTTACAAATGTTCCATCCCAAGGATAAATCACTTTTCTCCCAGGTAACCCAGTGTTTCCCGCCAAAACCGGAAGCGTCATGTAAAAGCATTATAAAGTATATATATAGGCCTATGTCTGGATTTGATTGGAGATTTGATCAAAATTCATGCCTGATGCTAACTGAGCCTGATGAGACCTACATTAAATACATTTAATGAGCCCAAGCTCAAAAAAGCCCAAAAGATTGGGGGCTTTTGATATATGATATAGGCTACTTATCAGGAATCAAGTTAAGACCCAAATGCAGACTGTGTGAAGTATCAGTGTTTATTGTAGCCACAGGGACAGGCAAACGACAGGTCAAGGCAGGCAGGGGTCGATAATCCAGAGCAGAGGCCAAGGTACAGGATGGGAGGCGGGCTCAGGGTCAGAGACAGGCAGTAGTCAGGCGGGCGAGTACAGGGTCAGGACAGGCAAAGGTCAAAAACCAGGAGGACGAGAAAGAGAGACTAGAACAGGAGCTGAGACAAACCGCTGGTAGGCTTGAACAAACAAGTCGAACTGGCAACAGACAGACAGAAAACACAGGTAATAATACACAGGGGATAATGGGGAAAATAGGCAACACCTGGAGGTTGGTAGAGACAAGCACAAGGACAGGTGAAACAGATCAGGGCGTGACACTACTCCACATTACGCACGACAGAAAAACATTAAAAGCCCACAGATGTAGCTAGCTATATGCTCTCTTGGGTAAAGAAATTAAACTAGCTCCAGTAGGCTAATATTTTTGACTGTATTACTGTACTGCATTGTATTATACTGCATTATATGGACTGGAATTATGCACATCTTCAAACCATGATAAAGTCGATACAGAACATACGATTCTGGTGCAGCACATGCGGCCTACAATGTTACAAGTATAGGCTAGCAAATTAGAATGTTGAAATATAATAGGGCCTATTTGTATAATTAGTAGGCTGATGCATATACACACACCTTTCATAATATTTCCCCTAATGTTATTAGCGTTCCTCTTGCTCTCTCTATTGTTGCTTCATTCCTTCCTCGCTTTCAACAGTTACTTTAAGTTTAGTTGTCCTTGTCTCAATCATTCTCATGACATCGTTGAATAACATAGGACTAGAATTAGATTCAGAAGGCTTTCAGTTCTCTTCACGAGGATCGAACGGTTATGGGTCTGAATAAATAACTGCTATAGCTGCTGCCATCGTGCGTTCGCTCTTCTTTCAAACTACCCGTGAGTTCTGTTGGCTGCTGTATTTACCATTCAGGCAAACAAAAGCTTGCGTCTCTCTTCAAATAGTCTATTGGTATAAGAAATGCTAAAAAAATGATGTCCAGCAAGCTATTCTAGTCTAGCTTTTCCTGCATGGGACTTCAAGATCTAAGGAGCGTTTTTTAAGGAGTGAGGTCAGCGGAGCACAGGTGCGTGCGTATTGCGCAAGAAACAGAGGATATAAGTTAGAAGCTTATTATGCAAAACCCATAATTAATTAGCTAAATGTACAGTAAGGCTAATACTGCATTGAATGTATTACCTGAAAGAGGTAGGCTAGGACATCTATACAGTACCTGTATTCAGACCCCTTGACTTTTTCCACATTTTGTTATTTTACAGCCTTATTCTAAAATGGATTCAATTGTTTTTTTCCCTCATCAATCTAAACACAATACCCCATAATGACAAAGCAAAAACAGGTTTTTAGAAATGTTGGTTAATTTAAAAATATCACATTTACATAAGTATTCAGACCCTTTACTCAGGACTTTGTTTGAAGCACCTTTGGAAGCGATAACAGCCTAGAGTCTTCTTGGGTATGACGCTACAAGCTTGGCACACCTGAATTTGGGGAGTTTCTCCCATTCTTTTCTGCAGATCCTCTCAAGCTCTGTCAGGTTGTATAGGGAGCGTTGATGCACAGCTATTTTCAGCTCTCCAGGGATGTTTGATCGAGTTCAAGTCTGGGCTCTGGTTGGGCCACTCAGGGACATTCAGAGACTTGTCCCGAAGCAACTCCTGCATTGTCTTGGCTGTGTGCTTAGGGTCGTTGTCCTGTTGGAAGGTGAAACTTCAGCCCAGACTGAGGTCCTGAGCACTCTGGAGCAGGTTTTCATGAAGTATCTCTCTGTACTTTGCTCCGTTCATCTTTGCCTCGATCCTGACTAGTCTCCCAGTCCCTGCCGTGGAAAAACATCCCCACAGCATGATGCTGCGACCACCATACTTGACCATAGGGATGGTGCCAGGTTTCCTGACGCTTGACATTCAGGCCAAACAATCAAGCGGGCTGTCATGTGCCTTTTACTGAGGAGTGGCTTCCGTCTGGCCACTCTACCATAAAGGCCTGATTGGTGGAGTGCTGCAGAGATGGTTGCCCTTCTGGAAGGTATCTCCCATCTCCACAGAGGAACTCTGGAGCTCTGTCAGAGAGGCCATCGGGTTCTTGATCACCTCCCTGACCAAGGCCCTTCTCCTCTGGTTGCTCAGTTTGGCTGGCCGGTGTGCCTTTCCAAATCATGTCCAATCAATTGAATTCACCACAGGTGGACTCCAATCAAGTTGTAGAAACATCTCAATGATGATCAATGGAAACAGGATGCAACTGAGCTTAATTTTGAGTCTCATAGCAAAGGGTCTGAATATTTATGTAAATAAGGTGGGGGTTTTCATTACATTTGCAAAGAAAAAAAGTTTTTTAAACAGTTTTCTCTTTGTCATTATGGGGTATTGTCTGTAGATTGCTGATGTTTTTTTTTATTAAGGCTGTAACGTAACAAAATGTGGAAAAAGTCAACGGGTCTGAATACTTTCCGAAGGGACTTAATATAGGGCTATACATCAATCTAGAACAGGATTATCTATTTTGGGGTTCATGAGAGAGACACAGACTGGGAGAGAGTCCTTGAGCGTGCCCTGATTTAAAGCAATGATATTCGATTGATAGGCTGTTTTTAACTCTGCAGCTGCAATTAAAAAATATATATCTTTACAATGAGAAAATAAGGTGACTCCTGAAAGCCAAATGGAGATGGATAAATTTGACACTCATTCAGTCTTTATATTACTGTAGCACAGACAATGCTGCAGCAAATGTAGGCCTACCTGACACAATAAAAAAAGTTACTATGATGAGATAGATGATAGGTCTACATGCATTGTGAACTGCGTTCCATACTGAGATGGGCTGTCTGTCCCCACCCTGAGCATTGATGATTCATCATGCAGTGGCCGTAGAGAAGCCACATTTAGGCATTACATATCATTTAATAGTTCCAATTCACGCCATGCTGTTCATATAAATAATTTATTATTATTTACCTGTTTCTCACGGGTATTTATCCTGATAAAAGGGAGTGGTTTTGGGTGGTAAATCCTGGTAAATTCTGCTCATAGATTATGCATGTATGAACTACACTATGACACATCCAGCACAAAGCGTGTGTGTGTGTGGGTGTGCGTGTGTGTGTGTGTGTGTGTGTGTGTGTGTGTGTGTGTGTGTGTGTGTGTGTGTGTGTGTGTGTGTGTGTGTGTGTGTGTGTGTGTGTGTGTGTGTGTGTGTGTGTGTGTGTGTGTGTGTGTGTGGCTGCCTGCGTGTGTGCCTGCGTGTGTGTGCCTGCGTATGTGTGTGTGTGCCTGCGTGTGTGCCTTCGTGTGTCTGCTTGCATGTGTGATGGGGTGATGATCGACTCCATTCATGATATGCAAGAGTCTGTGTTTTGAAATAGCGACGTGTATTTGTGTGTTTTAGTTCTGAGAGGAGCACATCTGTGCATGTTTCCTAGTCTCCTCCAGTGGGCCAGAGGCTGTCCCTCCCCCTCCCCCGCCCCCTCCTGAGAGGACGCCAGCTCATCACATCATTACCCAACATTCATCTCTCTCTGGCACCCAAAGCACAAAGTTAACATCCGTAAAGTTCCCCAAGTCCATAATGGGGAGACAAATGTCATACCTCTAATCCTCCCTCCCTCCCACCTCTTCCTCCATACAGTCTCCTCTCTTCTGAAACCTTCTCCCCTGCCTCATTTCTGTATTCTTCCTCTCCCAACATCATACTCCCCTTTTCCTCCTCTCATATTTAACTCCTCTTCCGTTTGTTTAACTTGCCATGCCTCATCCTCCTCCATTACACCTCTCTCTCTCCACTCTCACAATCTTCTCTAGAATTGTTCTGTAGGCTTCTCTTAACTTTCCATATGTTTCGCTGTCTGCCTCTCTCACCACCTATATAAAGACTCGAGACGGGGTAACTTTAAAGCTTATTCTTTCTGGCAACATTGATATGATGTACAGTGAAACAAACTGTGATGTCTGTGATGTTTAAATGATGATGCATCTGTGACATTTCACACTGGTTTCTTTACATAAACACACAATTAATATCTATCTCCCTCCCTCACTCACTCACTCGCTCCCTCCCTCACATACTCCCTCATTCCATCCCTCCCTCACATACTCCCTAATTCCCTCCCTCCCTCACATACTCCCTCATTTCCTCCCTCCTGCCCTCTCTCTCTCTAGACAAGATCGATGATGAGTTGGAGATGACCATGGTGTGTCACAGGCCAGAGGGTCTGGAGCAGTTGGAGGCCCAGACCAACTTCACCAAGAGAGAGCTACAGATCCTCTACCGAGGCTTCAAGAATGTACGCACCTCATCCTCCCTTCCACTGTCTGTCTATCTTCATCTTCTTTTCCTCTCTCTTTCTCCCCGTCTTTCCTCCGCTATCGCTCTCCCCGTCTTTCCTCCGCTATCGCTCTCCCTATCTCTCTCCCCGTCTTTCCTCCGCTATTTCTCTCCCTGTCTTTCCTCCGCTATCTCTCTCCCTGTCTTTCCTCCGCTGTCTCTCTCCCTGTCTTTCCTCCGCTGTCTCTCTCCCTGTCTTTCCTCCGCTGTCTCTCTCCCTGTTTTTCCTCCACTCTCTCTCCCTGCCACTCTTAAGTATACATTCCTGCCTATGTTGCCTCTCTTCTTTACAAGTGTTAATGTCAAAGCACTCTTATCTCTTACTCTGATAAGTAAATGCATTCAGCCTCATGCCTTCATCACTTCATATGCTGCTAATCAGTTTGTACAGGCCTGCAGCTAGAGGAACTAAGCCTGTCATACACCATAACAACAATTAAATGCTGCGTTACCCATATACACCCAATGGGAAAAAATATGTAAACATATATTCTCTACACACAAACATGCTCAAACACCCACCGACACATTGACACACCCCCACATACAAGTTATATACAAATTGCTAGTTAATTAGCTGTTAGATTTGATTGACATGTTAACTCTGTAACCAAGGGGGGTGCCATTTGAGTGTAAATGATTGGTTGATCTGGCCGCTCACCAGAAGAAGCTGCATTATTTCATTGTTTGAAGTAATGTTTTCACATGGTTTCCACAGGAGTGCCCGAGTGGAGTGGTGAATGAAGAAACATTTAAACACATCTATGCCCAGTTCTTCCCCCACGGAGGTACAGTAAACCAGACACCTCTCATTTAGATACATAACATGCCCTTTCTTGTTTGCGACTCATTTACAAGCAGTCTGGGATAAAACAAATCTCATGCCTGTATCTGGTTGTGTTGCAGATGCCAGCACTTACGCTCATTATCTCTTCAATGCGTTTGACACGACAAGCAATGGATCCATCAAATTTGAAGTACAAACCACACACCACCACCATCACTCAGAGAACGCTTTAAATAAAACATGTCTTCATCTTATTTGTACTAGTGTTATCACTCAGTCCGAACTCAGTATTTTTTCACTTTAATCTCTCTCCCTATGTGGTGACTCACTCAGGAGTTTGTAATGGGACTGTCTACTCTGCTGCGGGGCACTCTGAGAGACAAGCTGGAGTGGACCTTTCATCTGTATGACATCAACAATGATGGCTACATCAACAGAGAGGTCTGTGTGTTTATTTACATGTCAGTTATATTGAAAGACTTACATATGACGTACTTATTAATACAGTGTTTGTATTTCTGTGTTACAGGAGATGACTGAGATTGTGAGGGCCATTTACGACATGATGGGGAAATATACCTACCCTGCACTCAAGGGAGATGTCCCTAAGCAGCATGTGGATGCTTTTTTCCAGGTGACTTTACCCAGCATCATACAGTACAATGTAATACCAAAACAGATGCTTACTGCAGAAGGTTATGAAACCCTTAGGTGTGCGCAACAGTATAGACCACATAATAACAATTTCATACATATTGAAAAAATGATGTACAATTCTCTTACCTCTTCCCTCCCCCACAGAAAATGGATAAAAACAAAAATGGAGTTGTGACTTTAGAGGAATTCATTGTCGCATGCCAGGAGGTATGTATAGTACAGGCATATGTTTCTACATTCGATATTGCTGTCGGTATCTATGTGAGATGCTATCTCTATTTCATGATATGCTTTGAGTTCCTTCATTGCCACCCTATGGCTTACATAAGAGAACCCTCCTCTGTCTGGCTTAGTGTGAAATGGGGACATCCTGTGGTAAAACAAACGCTTTGCAACATTCTGTCTTACCGTCTTTCTCCTCTTCTCTCCTCAGGATGAAATGATGATGAGATCCATGCAGCTCTTCGAAAATGTGATGTAAAAAAGGGAGCTGGTGGAAGGAAGGAGAGAGACCGTAAAAAAAAAACAAGAGAATTCTGTGTGTGTGCTTCAGTCCGTGCGTTCCTGTGCGTACTTCTGCGCACGCGTGTTTGTTTATTTATCTGTGTGTGTCTGTCAGAGTGGATGAATGTGTATGTATGTCGATCTCTCTCATCCTCTCATCTAACTTGTCAGCGTCCATGTGTTTGCCAAATAATGTTTCTGCCTGGCTCCATGCTGTTGTATGGATCAGATGAAGCCAGAACCGCCCAAATGACCAGCTGAGAGCAACAAGCTCTCACAGTCTCACTGCAGAATTAGACATTCATCCATGTTCTCAAAACGTCAATTTTCAAAGTGTTTTTGTAGCTCATGCTGCTCTGTATCGTTCCATTTCTCCAAACATCAAATTTAGAAGTTAAGGGTTAAGTTTAGACACTCATTCTGAATGGTTAAGGTAAGGCTTAAGGTTTGGGATAGGGTTCAAATTAAAAAATGTAAAACCAATATCCACGACTGTGATCAAACACACCACCTTCTGATCCAGAGTCACAGGATTACCCAAGCCTACTTGATGGTAATAGCGCTCCCTGTTGCTCCTAGCGGACAGTTTTGAAGGCATTTCCTAACGTCCTCACGTCAAATTTCGACGTCAATCTTGAACGACCTGGCTGCTGAGAGACCCCTGGAATTGATTGTCATATTGCTGAGCCCGGGCGCATGCAGATGAATTATCTGGATAATGCTTTCTGCCTTTTTATGTGACATGAAGGTTTGTAAATCAGATGATCATACAACACAGACTGAAGTGTGAAACAGCTGAGAAAACTCAAACCTATACGCTGCTCCCCGCTTAATATGTGGAAACCCTACCTCCGGAAACTACACTGGGCTACTTTGGGTTCTTTTGACTTTGTTCTTTTTGCCAAAATAGATGCATGCTTGACCCAGAGGGATCCCTCCCTCCCTACCATAGAAATAGAATCGTGATTCTACTCTGTGTGCCCAACCGACCATCCATGTGCTTGACCAGGACAGGGACCTTTAATAACCTCTTGACCTCTGTATTTAACTCATGCGTCCAGTGAATGATTTATGGACCAATATGATCTACTTATCTACTTATTTATTAACGTGTTTATGCTGTAAAATATGAGGTTGTCCCGAATGTATTATTTGTTGGTTTTAAGTGTCATATGTCGTGTCTGTTTTACTACTGTCGTGGTGACCTCCGTACCTCTGTGTTGGCTTTGCTGTCGCTCTCCCGTCTATTCCTGTAGTTGTCTGTCTGTCCCTGACGGATGCCTGTTATAATGTGTGCTTACAAATACATCCAATAGACTTGGTTTATGACTATGATGATACATAATCTTGTATGTTGGCTGGATCTAACTAATGATGTGAAATGACCATCTGCGTAATGCAATATGACTGGAGTGACTTATCTGTTGAAGTGTGCATTTACAGTATATATGTGTCTAAACCCATTGAGGAAAACAGAAATGTGAACTAAGTATTATTATGGAGTGAGGGAATGTGTCAGTAAAACAAAGGTATGGAGAGACACTGAGACACAGTAGTTAGCTAAAACAAAAAGATATATATATATATATCACAGAACAAAGCCACCACTCTTCTAATGTCGAAAAATTATTATTTTTCTTCAAGGAATTACTCATTTGTGTTGACTTTGTCAGTTCCTCCTCAGTGTGCAAGATGGTAAATATATTGAATTAGTTTAGCTCCAGGTTTCAAACGGGAAAAACAATATGAATACAAAATGTAAGCAACAGGTGCACCTCATACAAAATCTCAGACTGGGAAAGATTTAGATGGGAGAGTTTCAGCTTTCATGTTATGTTGTACAGTGCAAATGCTATCAATAAAATGTTTTTGAGAATATGTTGTGTTCTCTCTCTCTCTCTGTGTGTGTGTGTGTGTGTGTGTGTGTGTGTGTGTGTGTGTGTGGGGAGAGAAAGGGGGATCTGTGAATCAAAGAAAATATTAAGATAATCAATGATAATAAATACGCCTCTTTCCGTCAAAAGCTATGATGAAAGGACTAGACCAATAAAAATCTTCCCGCATTCTAGAAAGAAGATGTGGTTGGAACTACCTTCGAGTTCCAGGAGTGCCTTAAGGAGGTTGACATAGGAAGAATCAGGGCTGTCCAGCACTTCTCTTATGTGGAGGCAGTGCAAATAATTAAAGGAGTGAGTGGAAATTAGGAAGAAATGGCAATGGATGCCCCGCAGCCTGCAGAAAATCTTATTCATCAGAAATACTGATAGTGAAGAAAGTAGATTTATTAGAATAGTTTCTGTAAGTGTGTCTACCACGATCCGTGCGTATATTCAACATAACTCACAAACAAAACTATGATCTGTGAATATAATCAAATATTACACAAATTAAACCATAATATGTAATATTCACGATTAATCACAAATGAATCCATGATCTGTAAATATGTTCAACATAGCTCATAAATAAAGCTACTATTTGAACAAATCTATAACGATTTGTGAGCAAATTATTAGAAATCCCTAACATTTACAACTGTGGAATGTGCATTTGAGCATTCAAAAAGTGCTTGTGGATCTGTATTTTACTCTTACATAATTTTTTGACAAATTTTCCGTCTGTTGATGTATTACTATCTACAAATCTGTGTTCAAATGAGAGTCAGCTATCTCCATTCATTGGGATAATCTTTGTGTCATTCTCATTAAGTAATTTCTTGGGAGAACACTTTCTAGCTAGATAAACAACAACTTCATCAAATGTGAGTATACGGACGATTATTGATTTTTAGTTTCATTTAATAGGGGTATATAGGTGTAGGGTTAGTTGGTGCAATTTTTTACTTTTCCCCTTCCTTTTGTTTATCACAAAATGTAACGTGATTGACCACACACTAGCGCACAGTAGGTGGTGGCATGCACAAAGTGTGAGAAAGCCAAGATACCAAAGAAGAATTTGAGTATAACATGTATTTATTCAAAAAATGATGTTAAAATGTTCAATAAATTACTTTCATATGAATGTTAAATTCGATCATTGGCGCATGCAACACAGAGTGTGTGCTTTCGACATGAGCCCACTAGCCTAGTCTGATTCATCAGGCTGTAATACACAATTAATTGGTATATACAGGCTGAACCATTTGTGGTGTAAATGCTCCTTAGAAGCATGAATAAAATAAAATGTAAACTTGCTCTACTGGTTGTCTGTGCTGTTTGTCCTTCTGCTGCTCGAAATTTTTGACTAAATATCCACAGAGTAGGGTTAATAACCTGCCTATTCAGTATATTGGTTTGTACTTCCATTTTTTATTTAATAACAGCCCGAACGGCAAACAGACCGAACGGCAAACAGCCCGGACAGCAAACAGCCCGAACGAACGACGAACACTTCCAGCTGACTGAGGAAATGTGCTTCTGTCGACTTCTTACATTCGGCTATTGTTTACATATTGTCCATCACGTGCAATGTCAAGACATTGAAAATACAAGCGACAGAACCTGTGGATACCCTATCTACACGTAGTACCGCCAAAAAGGACGAACAGCATGTACAACTGGTAAAGTAACCTCATATCATTTTATTAAACATTCTGAATTTTAGAGAATATTGCAGATTTTTTTTTACAGCGACTTCTTTCAGACTGATATCATGGAGTAACCATGGTAACAGTGTGACGTTTAGGCAACCCACTAGCCAAGCTAACTAACTGGCAAACGTTGGACACTACTGAAAGCTAGCAGGTGATCTCGTCAACTGTTTAGACAAAGAACCAAAGATAAACAAATTAGTTAGTTGTTAATGTAGAACTGCTCAGTTTTAAAATCCTGAAGTGGTGATCTGCCTAGCCAGCTAATGAAAAATGTTGCAAATCATATTTTTCAATATGTAATTTGTTTGCAGGGCGAAGCACTCTTTCCCGACTAGTGTGGAGGAAAGAAATTGGTGTGTTATCTGATTTTAAAAAGTTAGAAATTCAGCTAGCTATTTTCTGTTCCATTTAGGCTTGCTTGCAAGCAATGCCTGGTTTTCAAACCATGCAACAGCTTGTTAGCCACTCCCAATGCTTTGGGGCTGTGCTTTGTCTCTTGAGTGTTCTGACTTCTGAGAAATGGTTTACCATTTTATTGTCGCTAGAACTCACTACTGTCAATTTGGGGTGAAGTAGCTAGCTAGCTAACCAACAACAACAGGAATGCCACACTCAGCCTTCAAAGTTCCTTTTTAAAATATTTTTTTTATTTAACCTTTATTTAACTAGGCAAGTCAGTTAAGAACAAAGCCTTTAGCAGCACTGCAGTCAAGTAAACAAACTCACAAATTGCTTCCTTATGTCTAAAATAGCTGGACAACCCATCATTGTTACATTGACTACTATGTCAGACAACAAAGACTATAACTATTATTACAGACAAAACTAAATACTACAGCTAGTGTGCCATTATTGATTGCACACCCCCTGTTAACCTACAACCAAGCTTACCTTGTTATAGGCTGAGCTGGGGCTAAGTGCTAGCAACCTCTGGACCTGAAGATCGTCCCTCCGTGAAGACTCATACATTGTTGGATACTTTTCTTTTATTTTGCATTTGTATAATTGTTTCTTCCTAAGTCAGAGAACAATTAGGGGCTGGTGTGTAGGAGCCATTTTGGCCTGTTTATGAGTTGTATGTATATGTTGTATTTCAAGGGTTATTTTGACCTGTTTTGTACACTAGAGGAAAGGGTTATCACAATTCACAACATATGTTGGGGTCACTGGTCTCATGTGTGTATATAGGTAGCACAGGTGACCAGGAAGAGTTATCACAGGCGAGGAGAGCACATACAGTTGTTACTGTATCACATATATAGCTTATAGAACACTTCTCTCTGCACCTTTTGTATAGGAATATGTGTTTTGGAGCTATTTATATACGCAATAAATGGGAACTTCACCCCAAAAGAGTAACGTTAGGAAAGCTGTTTGTGGACGCATTATGGACCGCTCTCCTATGCCAGTGGCAGTTCATAGGGAATCGCCACTACAACACCTAATATCATGACTCAAAGTGCATAAGAAAGGTTTGCTGAAAGAGTTTCTCTTGCGAAGCAAAGACCTTTGAGCAGATTGTTGTATTGTACTCTAGGGTTTTTTTCTGGACCACACTATTGTTTTACAGCTTCAGCGACCTGTGTCTGCCTTAAATTATGCAGAATCTTAAAGGGTGGCTGAACTTCCGGATTTGCCCTTGTTTTAGATTTGGTTCATTAAGAAACACTCGCGGCCATGAGTGAATTCAAAAGTGAATTCATTTCAGGGTGTAGTTTGACGTGGGTGTTCGCAGTTGGAAAGAGTTAGACAAATTATTTGGCCAATTAGCTTCAGCTGTGCATCACGTGACACAAAGTATATCCCAATGAATGGAATGGAGAATTTTTTTTATTCTGTAAAGCACAGAATTGTTTTTATTTAGTTAACCATTATTTTACCAGGTAAGTTGACTGAGAACACGTTCTCATTTACAGCAACAAGCTGGGGAATAGTTACAGGGGAGAGGAGGGGGGGATGAATGAACCAATTGTAAACTGGGGATGATTAGGGGACCATGATGGTATGGGGCCAGATTGGGAATTTAGCCAGGACACTGGGGTTGACACCCCTACTCTTACAATTAGTGCAATGGGATCTTTAGTGACCACAGAGAGTCGGGACACCTGTTTAACATCCAATCCAAAAGTCTGCACCCTAGACAGGGCAATGTCCCCAATCATAGCCCTGGGGCATTGGGATATTTTTTAAGACTAGAGGAAAGGGTGCCCTCCAACAACACTTCCAGGAGCATTTGGTCTCCCATCCAGGGACCAACCAGGACCAAACCTGCTTAGCTTCGGAAGCAAGCCATTTGCTCACACTGTTCGGCATTAGTTCAAATTGTAGTTTTATTTATGAGCTATGTTGAATATATTTACAGATCATGGATTTATGTGACTTATGGTGAATTTTTGTATTTATTTAACTAGGCAAGTCAGTTAAGAACAAATTCTTATAAAAAATGACTGCCAAACTCTAACCTGGACGACGCTGGGCCAATTTGTTCGCCGCCCCATGGGCCTCCAAATCACGACCAGTTGTGATACAGCCTGGAATCGAACCAGGGTCTGTAGTGACCTCTAGCACTGATACATCCATATTTCCCCGTGTTCTTTTTTCTGCGTTGAAGTTCCCCAGTTTTTCACCCCACATAGTAGGTGGCAGCATGCACCTCTGTGTGTTTGCGGAATGCCATAATACAATAGAAGAAGAAAGAAGGCGTGGCGATTGAGCCCGGGTCTTGTGTCTGCGTAGTGAGAGGGCCTGTCAGTTTTTCATTATCTTCGAAGTGCCCTGTCTCAGCAAAGAAAATGAACGGTCTGGACGAGGAACAAATGGGACCACAGACCTTTCTCTATGGTGAGATACTCTATTTGAACTAACAATAGTTTTTCGGGAGAACTTTATTTTAATGAACATATCAGTAAGCTAGCTACTGTATCGAGAAAAAAAAAATGCTGTTCATCAGACACAAGCAACACGAGGTACAGCAAGCTAATAGTAGCACAATTAGGAAACTTTACCAGTAACGTTAGTTGTAGCTCCAATGGGGGACATATCGGAGTTTCATCAACGTATGGTCTAAATACCATTGCATTACACTATTTGGTAATGGAACTTGCATACCCAGTTATCAACTCTGTAGTTTATCCACGAGATCTCAACTTAGCTAACGTTAGCCAGCTAGCCGATAGTTAGCACATGTGAGCTAATTTTAGTTGGCTAGCCATCCTAGCTAGCTAGTCAAGCATCTTGAGACCAAATTTGTTGAGTTATGTTTTGAGGGTCTTGGTGTCCCGGTTGATTTGTATGTGTTGTGTTAACGTTAACTGGGCCAGACTTATTTGTGACGGACATTAGCTTCTCACTGGCTAGGTACCCCTCCATGCGTATCAAATTTCTCAACACGTGCTTTATTTAAAGATGGCGCACAAGGCCCTCTAGATAATGTCCATGCAGCGCGAAACGAATTTGTGAACATTGGCCAAATTTCTATTGTTGGCTAAAGTTATGTTTATAATTATTCCACTTTATGGAGGTAGTATTTGAAGTGCAATGATCATGGCACGCATTGTCAATGATTTGGGGGTAACCGTTCCAGATTGAAATTGATTGGACAAACATTTTTTTAAATAAAACGTGGCACATGTCTTTGTAAATTGTGTAGTTAAGCGACCCAAAAAATTGTTGCTTAATGGCCTGTCTACCTACCTAGTTGGCTAGCTAGTTTCATTGACATGGTGAGGGTGCACGTGCGCATTCAACCACGTGGGTTGGTGGCCCACGTTTGCCTCACCTCAGTCTACCTTTTAAGGATATGTCCAGGGTAGACGACCTTATTCCACCAGGACCGATTTGGGTGCAGGCTTTTTCTCCAGCCAAAGAAGAAATAAAACGGATTTAATAAAATATTAGTGTTCTATTTAGTCTTTTTGTATCAGCTATTTAACTGTCTTAAACAAGGCCTGAAACCACACTATGGCATCCCACATGTTGCACACCCCAACGTTGGATCCCTTTGCTGATAGCACTGCATCATTTTCTCTTACATAATTTACCCTTTTTTAATTTACTATTTTTCTCAACAGGTTGCGAGTTGAAATCTGGGAAGGATGTTGTCTTCAACCCAGAAGAGGATGACTTTGAGCACCAGCTAGACTTAAGGATGGTGAGTGTTACAGCTGTCTTTCTGCAGAATAAAATATACATCTGTTTTTCCTCATAGGAATGAGAAACAATTTCTAAACTTGGTGTCTCTTGTCGATTGCTCTTAGTTGTGTGTGGACCTCAGCACCAAGGATGAGCTGCACATCGTGGAGGTGGAAGGACAGGACACGGAGGGTCAGAAGGTTAAAGCTGTGCTGGCTTCGCTCAAACCCTCCACCCTGCCAAGTGTGAGTAGTCAAACCTAGAGTATCATCAATACTGCTGTGCCATCCCTGAGTGAGGGATTGTGGTTGTATGGCCTGTGTAGTGTTCATGTTAATTGTGTCTTGCAGGTGTGTCTTGGTGGGTTCGCAATCACACCCCCAGCAGTTTTCCGTCTCAAGGCTGGTTCCGGGCCAATCCACATCAGTGGCCAGCATCTTGTCAGTGAGTATGACTTTGTTATAGGACAGTGTTGTTCCCATGGTTTCTTTGGTGCTGCCATGGCATCCGTTGTCGAAGATGATATTTGTTGAGCTGATTTACTGACGCATTTTCAACACTGCTTACCAAAAGACTGAGACTGAAGATGACTATTCCCTTGTATGGCGAATGTAGCCTATCTACTCAAAGTTAACTGAAACTATTCCACCAGTGATGGGAGGAGACCAGTCTTTTGACGAGGATGAAGATGATGAGGAGGAAGAAGAGGTACAAACGTCCAAAAAAAGGCCTGCATCAGCACCGGCTCTTAAATCTCAGGTTAGTCCCGACTACTGGCCTTAAAGCCAACACACTGGCTGGAAATCACTTGTCAGTGTAAATATCTCCTGCGTTACTGTTGCGTTGGCCTCTAGTCAAAGATGATATTTGTTGAGCTGATGATCCACTGAAGCATTTTCAACACTGCTTACCAAAAGACTGAGACTGATGTCGGCCACTCCCATTTCTTAGAATGTTCCCAGTCTTTGCTCTTGCTACACACATCCTCACCTCCATGCACCTAACCATGTCCTTCCCTTTCTCCCCTTCACAGAAAAAGATGAAGATGGACGTTGGCGACGAGGATGATGACGATGAGGAGTAAGTCTGTTTGACTAAAGCGCCTGCTCCTCGCTGAGGTTTTATAAAGAGTTGAGTTGTAACATGTGACTCCTCTTTAGGGATGATGATGACGAGGATGAAGAGAGTGAGGCTGAAGAATCTCCTGTTAAGGTGAGTGTATTTTATTTAAGCCTATGCTCATTCTGCCCTCGAGAAAGCATAGAAAATGTCACAAGAAACCTTGCTGTTTTTATCAGGCTAAGAAGACTCCGTCCAAACCTCAGACTCCTGCCCACAATGGAAAGGGCTCTAAAGCCAACACACCAGCCGGAAAACAGGTTAGTCCTCTTACACATGTTTTGCCCTACTATAACATGGCATCTAGTCGAAGATGATATTTGTTGAGCTGATGATCTACTGATGCGTTTTCAACACTGCTTACCAAAAGACTGAGACTAAAGATGGCCACTTCTGTTTCTGAGAGCATTATTGTAGTGCTGCATGTTAGTCATGTTACATGTCTTTAACAATTTGTCTGGTTTTCACAGGCAAAGACCCCTGACAACAAGGGCAAGGGTGGACAAACTCCTAAAAATGGACAGACCCCCAAAGTAACTGCCAAAACTCCCCAGACCCCCAAACCAGGTCTCAACATCTCTGAGCTCAAGGCCAAGATGATGGTGACTGTGGAGAAGGTTGGTGTCTGTTGGATTATAAAACACTTCATGTGTATGATATAATCTGGAAATACACAGGCCTTCTAACATTGATTAGCTGATCTTATCTGATGTATGCTAAAGAACTGTTAACCGAAAGACTAGGGACACTTCTGAATATCTAGACTAATGTAATGTCTTGCTATTTCAGGGAGGGAAGTTGCCTAAACTCCAGCCCAAGTTTGAGAGCTTTGTGAAGAACAGCTTCAAAGTCACAGAAACCAAGGTATGTTAATGCTGCTCTGGGACATCATGTTTGTGAAGAACACAGTTTAAATTGAATGTTTGGGAAATGAATGACCGTAGTGCTGTCAGGGAATCGAAACACCACTAAAGAGCAATGAAGACTATTTTGGTTTTGATCAGCAATGAGGAAAATCACCAATACCTCTAAGAAGTTCTGAGCTCTCATCAATGACATGTTTTCTGACAGTTACAGTTATGATTATGCTTCAGTAAATATTCCCCCCAATCTTTTTCAGACCATAGAGGAACTGTGGAAGTGGAGACAAACTGTTGAAGACAGCAAATAACTTTTTTCTTAAACTTTTTTTTTAATTTGATTACTTCAGCCATTTCATCAATCCCCTGCCTGCCTACTCTGCCCTCTCTTGGCCCTTCCCATGTTTGAATCAATGCCTTGTGCTGTTACTCTAAACTGCTGCAGCATTTCATGTCCAGTGCCCAGCTAGTGTGGAGCTAATAAGACTTGAGCCCCATCACCCCTGGCCCTTCCAGCATCACCCTCTCCCAGAGGATGGGATGGGTGGTACTATTCCAACTTTCATGTGGACGGACCTGGGGAAACCCATTTTGAACTTTGCATTTTGTAAATGTGTAAATTAAACCCTTTTTACTGTGTTGTACGTGGCATTCTGAAGTCCGGTCAGTTTGTCAGAACTGTCCCTCTGGCATTTTGGAAGATATCTGTTCATGTTTGTTTCATTTTGAATTATTTAAATGATGGGTAAAGTGAAATGACAAGTGGTCTCTTCCATAAGCTGTTGAGTTTGTCGACGCTTGTCCTTCCCGTCCAGATGGTAGGCTCTTTAAGGTCTGAGACATTAACTTTTGGCCAAGCGTTGTATTGAACGGTTTTGAGAAATTCTCAATAGTTTATATTTTTTGCAGTAAGGGTAGAGTGAAGCAGCTAGTTCCCTGTTGACATGAATGTCATTTGAAAGTAAAAAATATTCTATTAAACATGCATGTCATTTCTGTTTTAATTGTTATACATGAAGTATATGAGCAGTTCTCCATCCACAGAAATATTCTGATCCACAATTAAAGTGCTGGGGAAGATTGGCTTTTGGCTTTGTTATTGATGGTTGACTAGATAGAATTTCAGTGTGAAGCCTTTGATGAAATCCTCTAAATGAGCCTCTGCAGGACATTTAATCTCGTAATATAGGCGCAGAAGTATGAACTACAATATTACATAAAACATGCATTTCTGAAGGAATTTTGCGGATAAACTATTGGCCTACTCTGATAAATAGGCCCGAACATGAAATAAACCTAGATGTCTGGCAGACATCTGCTTTGCGTTTGGCACACCACCGTGAACTGAGACGGCACTGTTACTCCTTCCTTGGGCAGACCTGTCCATTGTTGACAATTCGATAACGCTACAATGCAGAGAACTGCACTGTTAAGGGCTTGTAGTGAGCATTTCGCGGTAAGGTCTACACTTGTTTGGCGCATGTGACGATTGAAGTTTGCTTTGATTCACAGAAATGCAATCTGTATATTTTCACGTCTCGGGCTGCGCTCTGTTGATATACCTGGCTCCTACCAGGTGACATGAAACGGTGAGTGTCCATACCTTGCCCTCTCGCTGACTACTGGTGTCCACTAGGCTCTCTTGTTCTTGCTATATACATGTTTTCTCATCTTGAGGTTCACTTAAGAAAAGTTACTATAAAATTGAGTGGGTTGACTTTCATCTTAAATTAGCCATTAACAACCCCCCTCCCCCTACTGACAGGTAATGGAAGCTTGTGTGCAGCAGAGAGGGGAAATTGAAGACGAGCATGACCCTATTGGAGCATTTCTAACCTATTGATCTATCGTAACGGGGTCGATGTGTTATGCTATCCAACTGTTAAATGTTTTATCAACATTTACACAAAATGTCTGGGACATAATTTCATGGAATGACACCTTAAAGTATGGTTTTAGCCCTGTTCAAAGTATCTGACAGGGAGACCCATTCTCCACTGCCTCACTCTGACAAATACAAGACACCAGCCAGTAACCCAACTACCACTATGCATCTTCTGTATTGCTTTGGTCCCAAATAAGGTTGACAGACTCATTCAATAGGTTTGGAATGTCACACAATCTCATTCCCCTATGAGTCACTATAGACTGGCCAGCAGAGGGGGCTGGTGTATAAGTAAGCCCTTTGATGACAGCCTTGGTTGTGTTGCATCCCTGAGGGGTGATCTCATCTCATCCTCCCCCCCAGATCTGGAGCAGGTCCAGGAGGTCAGAAGACTTCCTGTATCAATTATCCTGAGCAGAGAGGCTTTATTAATGGCTGCTCTCCCTAATGGCCTCTCAGACTATCAGGAAGAGGGTTCGTCCTCTTGCACCATCACGTCTGCTCAGCTCTAGTGTGTATGAGTATGAATAGGCCTATCTAAATAGCTATTGGGGATTCTGCAGCTTTATATGGGGATGCTGAGATATCTTTTGTGATGTCCCATTTTTCACCACATTCATAATGGACACAGCACTGAGACCTATCAATCTCCCCCCAGGTCAGCTGAATGTGAGTCAACAGCACTCAGTAGGGAGGGAGTGGGGGGGGGGGGGTTTAATGGGGAGAGCCTTTTTATGGTCTCTGTGGATCTCCCCCTGTAAGTGCCTTAGATCTGTCGTAGGCTAAATCCTCCCTGGTCAATGTGTTTGTGTGCGAGAGAACGTTAGTGGTATCGATCTTTCTGCTGCTGTTTTTGTTTGCATTGTATTTGAGCGTAATGAGCATGTTCTGCAGACATTCCACTTTATATGTAAACAACAACATAGCTACGGAGACCAACAGAAGGGCATTGAAAAATAAAGAGTGATTCAAAGCTAAAACAAGAGAATGCTTTTTTTTATTATTAGGTTTTGTTTAGTTATTTACATATTTATCAAATACAAAGTATGATACATGGGGAGAGATGCTGTTATCATCCATCTGTTACACTGCCTCAAATATTCTCAGATGACTCATACAACAAAGTCTTTTACACCACATTTGAACTAAGTCAACCAGACTCTCCACCTCTCAGGTCTGATACACCACCCTCATGCACCACACTTCCCAGTGAATGGGTCCAGCCTGGCATGAATAAAACAACACTATAAATAATTAGCTTCCTCTTTTACTGGATTGCTTCTTGTCCCACTGGCAAATGTTATTATTCTAAAATAGCCCTTGAGCTGTGTGTTAACCCTTCAATGAGTTAGATATATATAGAAATAAAAAGTTGATGTCTTGCTAGTGTTCCGGGTGGATGCTGTTCAAAGAGGTAGCAGGTATCTGGGTTGTCCAGACATCACTAAACACTTGCCCAATAGAACAGTAAGCAGTTGATTCTACAATATCTCACTTGTGGCTATCTGGTTTTATAGTTTGCCTTCTTATTCAAATGTAATTATTCAGCCTAATTGAGCTTCAGAGTGTAATAGATTGGAATCAAAGCATGTAATACATTCAGTGGCTTTTTAGGATCAGTGTTGCCTAAGTCCGTCTCCACCCAGTACAAAAATCCTGCTAACTAGCAGTCTAAAGAGGAAACAATTAGATGGAATTCAAGATGGAAAATGAGAGGATGATGAGATTGATTCCATGCAACAACAACGTTTTATATATTCTCTGAACATTAGTGTATTATCTCTCTCTGTTTCCCATCCATTTTCTCATCCTTTGCAGACCGGTCGGCTCTGAGATGCAGGGGCACAGAGCTGATAGTGTAACTGTAGTGGTGAAGGAACAGATGGGACGTGGGAGAAACAGATGAGCCAATCTGTGCTGTGTCAGTCAGTCAATATGTCCGTATGGAATTATAGGGCTGGCTCAGTGACGTGTGTCACGTACATCGCCACAGCTCATAGGCTACCACCCAGGATGTGTCTGACACAAAGGACCCAGCAAACATTCTGCATGTCCAGATCATATCAGGGTACTTAGGAACTGGAGTTTTTGTTTAATCTTCAGACTCCCTCGGACACAATTTGGCTATGTTCTGGAAAGACAATAATAAATCATTCAATTCAATTTGCTCACCGATCACCTTTGTGCAGTTTCTTAGATATCAGTCAGTAAGCATTTTGGCCAGTCCGAGTGTGTAATGTCCAGAGGGACCAACCCTGTCCCGGTCACACTAGAGCGGGGACACGGCCCATCTTTGCTGCTTCCTCAGAGGCCCACGGCTGCAGGTTCTGCAGGGCGAACAGGGAGGAGTTGTGGATGCAGAGTGGATCGGACGGAACCGAGTCACTCAAGGACTTCTGGAAGGCATCATGCTGCAGCTGGATCATCAGCCGATTGGCCTGCTGACGCTCCGCCTCCCTCTCCTCAGCTGTCTGTCGCCTGGCAACGAAGACAGGGCGGGTAGGGAGAGGACAGGGACAGAACAGACATAGACAGGACACTTATTAAGATTCACTGTTAGAGGAATTGGTTACACAGACAGAAAAAGTGACGCGCCCAGAGACATCAAGGCCAACATTAGAACAGGGATACTGACGACGACCACCTGTCAGCAGCTATCACATGGTTGATTCAGTAGAGCAGGAGAGACATCACACTGGCATGAGCCATAATGACTCATGGGAGAGACCAGAGAGGACACTGACCTGTGTTGCCAAACAGAACATGATTGCACATTATTGCACTCAAGATGGAGCAACTCTTGCAGATAATCTTGCAGATAATATAGATAACAGAACCTTCTGTGTATGTTTTATATTTTGTAGAAACCACTATAAGAAATTTTATTATTATTATTATTCGTTCTAAAAATAGTAACGTATTGATTATTTGCAAACGTATCAAATTGGTAATTTATTATTCGTTGTTTGACCTTTGACGTTTTCCAGCGGCAACCTGTGCAGTAGCTAGACTAGATGACAAAATCATCACGTAAGCAAATTTTTCTGGAAATATAAAACAGTTCAGTGTATTTCAGTGACATTAATCGAGCACCAAATTGTTTCATAACAGGCTACAATGTTGCATGTATTTACGTTTGATAAATTTGCACTGAGCCTGACATCTGTTTTCGACAGTGTGTAGGCCAAAGCTACTGTGAGCGCAACAGTGTGTCCGCAGCTGATGACCAGGCAAAATAAATTCTTAGCCTATACGGTAGGTTAGGATAGGCTACGTTTCATAATGATATTACCCACTGGCGTATGCCCCCCCCCCCCCCCCCCCCCCCTTTCAAAATACAAAATTATTTCAGCCTCAGTGGAAAATGTGTAGAATAGCATGAGATTAGCTATAAAACTGCACATTTTTCTCTCTGCTCCAAATGATACTGGAATGTAATGGAATTCCAAAGATCTGGAAATCATCATTTGTCCTACCACTTATAAAAGGTGGAGATCCAACTCTTTTAAATAATTATAGGCCAATCTCAAAGCTGTCACCTCTGGCGAAAATGCCTGAAACCCTTGTTAGTGAGCAGCTAAAATAGTTTTTATACTCTATTTTATCAATGTACCAATCGGGCTTCAGGAAGAAGCATAGCACAATTATAGCAGCCATGTAGGTTTTAAATGAAATCACTGAAGCCCTTGACAAAAAACAGCACTGTGTTTCACTTTTTATTGATCTCTCTAAGGCTTTTGATACAGTTGATCATGCTATACTGAGGCAGAGATTGTCGAGCGTAGGTCTTTTGGAGCATGCAGTTGCATGGTTTGCTAACTATCTGTCTGATAGAACTCAGTGCACTCAATTTGATGGGCTCATGTCTGTTAAATTGTCTGTCTGTGATGGTGTGCCCAGGGCTCTGTACTTGGTCCCCTTTTATTCATTATTTGTATAAATAATTTAGACAAAAATGTTGCATAATGCGCAACTTCCTTTTTATGCTGATGATACTGTTATTTATTGTTGTGCCTCATCTCTCACAAAAGCTTTACAGAACTTGCAAACTGCTTTTTATACTGTTCAACATACCTTTTGTCAAATGAAGCTTATCCTCAATACTGACAAAACTAAAGTAACTGTGTTTTATAAAGAAAGAAATAGACCTCTGAACCTTTCACCTATTACTACCTGTCAGGGCAATGAGATTGAGACTGTAACCTCACATAAATATCTTGGAATTTTAATTGATGATGGCTACTCTTTTAAATTGCACATTCAACAAACTTCTAAAAAATTGAAGCTGAAGTTGGGATTTTATTTTAGGAATAAGGCCTGTTTTTCTTTTGAAGCCAGAAAGAGGTTAGTATCAGCTACATTTATGCCTTTACTAGACTATGGGGATATTTTATATATGAATGCTTCCACTCAGTGTTTGAGATCAATTGACACCGTTTACCATGAAGCATTGAGATTTATTTTAAACTACAAAACCTTTACACACCACTGCACTTTATATACAACGATTGGCTTGCCTTCTCTAGTCAATCATTGGCTCAGTCACTGGAATACTTTATTTATAAAGCCATTTTGGGTTTACTACCATTTTATTTGGGCATTTTTATTGTTCAGAAATGTGGTGGGTACTCTCTTCGTTCGCAGGACTTTATCCTGCTAAGTGTTCCAAATGTCCGAACTGAATTTGGTAAAAGGGCTTTTATGTACTCAGCGCAATCGGCTTGGAAAGCCTTACAAAATACTTTTAAACTGGAAGAACATGTCTCGATTGGTGTTTTTAAATCATTGATGAAGGATTTTGAGGCTGATTCCCTGACCTGTCAATGTTTTTAATTTGCTGTTTTGTGATTTTGTTATACTCTTGTGAATTCTATGTTTTTTTTTACTATATTACCTGTAGTTTTTCTACAGGTACTACTAGATTACCTCATTACCTGTAGTTGTCTGTTTGTAATTGTGTAAAGACTTGGTGCTGCCTATCTTGGCCAGAACGCTCTTGAAAAAGACATTTCAAATCTCAATGAGCCCTTCCAGGTTAAATAAAGATTAAATAAATAAAAATAGCAAAATATGTGGATTTGCAGGAAATTATTTAAAAACTGCAGCATTTTCTCTCAGCGTCATGGCAAAATGTGTAAAATAACATGAGATTAGCTATAAAACAAATGTTTCTGTTTGCCCCTTAGCAAAGTGTGTAGAATTTTGGAAAGTTAGCTGTCCCTCCCTTCTCTCAGACCTTGCGGAAACTCAGCTGATATTACCATGTTGTAGGCTAGTTGTACACTTTTTGGCTATATAGCCTATGGTTTTCTTTGTCAAAAAAATGCAGATATGTGTGTCAACATAGCTCACATAGATTTAGCCTAGTCCTACATAATATAAGCTAATTCATTTTTGTTATGAGTGAAATGATAAGCCTACTTCAGTAGGCACATCTTAATACTGAACCAATCCAACACATATGACATTAGAGCCATGCCTTGCAATACTCATAAAGCTAGCTCTTTCAAACTAACTCTCTTAACACTGTTTATTGTATTCAGGTTTATTGCTCCAAGAATGCTCCTTCGTGATATAACATCACCATTTATTTTGTGTCCCTACATTACATTTGATTGTGTGAGTGTGCAAGTGATCCACTTAATACTTTATTGGTTAAGCTATTACATCTGAATGTTTTATCTCCAAAACTGTCAAGCCATATTTTCCATATGTCACAAAATCTTTGATCCAAACACTTTGTCCAATATTAATGATACTCTATAGAGCTGAGTGAACGGGTGTTAGGAAAACCATAATCCATGGACTGTCCCTAGTCTTGTGTCCTGACTGCAGAGCGGAGTGGGCAAACTATGGCCCATAGGCCAGATCCGGCCCACAAGCTCATTCAATCCGGCCCGCTCGAGGTTTGAGTAAAAAAACTGCCGTGTTGTGTTAGAAAAACACTCCCGGCCACTCTTCAACGTCTAAAACTAGATAGAAAGTATGGAGAAATTATAATGGACTTTTATATTATTCTAATGACTGCCCTTTTTCTGGCACCTAAATTGATTTTGACAAACAGTGCGGTCCTCTGTTGAATTTCGAAATTTCAATGTGGCCCTTGAACCCAAAAGTTTGCCCAGCCCTGCTGTAGAGGGTCATGGTTGTGTTTGTGAGGCTGAGCTGTACAGTAGCATAAAGCGGAGTGAATATGCCTGTTAGGTTTTGCGCACCTGAGTTATTGAGTTCCCATTAGCATTGATGCACAATTAGCTTGGGACCTAACACACCTCTATAACATGTATTAGAAGTCAAAGTTACTGCGGATATTGTATTCAAGCTATCATTTTTAAAATTGTAAATTAACATCAGAAAGTGGTAACTGATTATATGTTTCTCTGCTGACCACTCTAGAGTAAATGTAGACTAGATCCTCATCTTTCTCCAGAGACACCACTCAGAAAACAACTAATCTTTCCCCTTCTCCCCTCTCCAGCCCAGTGTCTCACCTCCACTTGGTCCTGCGGTTCTGGAACCAGGTCTTGACCTGTGCGTCGGTCATCTTGAGGGTCTTGGCGAGAGCGGCCCGTTCAGCGCTGGCCAGGTACTTCTGCCTATGAAAGCGTTTCTCTAGCTCACAGATCTGCACCCGGGAGAAAGATGTCCGCGGCTTCTTCCTCTTCGGAGGGGTGCGGTTCTGGTAGGGGTGACCAATCCGCCGGGTCACTGTGAATGGTGTCAGTGCAGCTGTGTGTGTGTGTGTGTGTGTGTGTGTGTGTGTGTGTGTGGTGTGTGTGTGTGTGTGTGTGTGTGTGTGTGTGTGTGTGTGTGTGTGTGTGTGTGTGTGTGAGTGGAGGGGGGGGGCGGACATTGGACAAAGAAAGAAAGCAGGTCATGCACAGGTTCACAAGATCTTATGTTGAGTTCAATTTGTTGAAGGACATTGTAGTCCGCATGGAAATCTCTAAATTGATACTATAATCAAAAGAAATGTACATGCTCATTGGTTTGACCTATATACCACCCTTCCCTCTCTCTCACAGAGGTGGAATGTTGGAGTACAGCTGAATATGTTTTATAGGTGTTTTATGGGTCTTTAGAGGCCAATTTTTTTCTTTGAGTAATTGTAATCTAATTCTAATCAACGGAAAATCCAAGTTGAGCATATGTTTAAATTATTCTTATTTATTTTGAAACATGGCAAAATGATCAATTCAGTGTGAGTCCATGGTTAGTTGATTAAAGTACTGCTCAAAAGATCGTTGTATTATATTTCCTCTTACACAGTGGGTTATTGCCTAGTAGTAGCAGACATTGCTGTAGTAGGGCTGTATATTCAGAAAATGAAGACATGTTGACAGTCAATAATGTTGATGATGTCGATGAAAAGAGGTTGAGTGTTTTTTCCCCATTCAATTCTGATGTGGAGAGTTTCTTCCTTTTGTCACAAAACACTGACAGGCCATCATCTATAACCCTTCTGCAATATTAATGAAACTTTACATAGTGCCCCCCAGAAGAAAAACAGAGGTTCTGATACATGTTATAGGGCATCCACTGAGACAGACTGGGAAAAAAATCATTTACGTTACAGATGAAGAGGTTTCCTATTTTACTTTTTTCCCTGAAGTGTCAAATTTACAATTATTTTATTACAACGTGACAATGGCAAACAGTAGGCCTACCATAAGTATTGGCCAATTATATAATTTCTAATTTCTATCAATGTAGGAATAGCTTAGTAACTTTCAAGTATTTTATACTGTTAGTTCATTTAACATTTCCAAGTAAACATTTAGTTTGAATAAATAGAAACAGAAAGGCTTTACCCCTTCTAGTACCCCAAATTATGGTTTAAAAATACTGCAATAACTGTATATGTTCTGTGGAAATAATAATAATAATGATTAATTATAGGCCAAATTTTAGTAATAATAACAATAATAATCATCATCATCATAATACACTTAGCATTATAATATGTCCCGTTTAGCAAGACACACACACACACACACAGGATTCAAAACCCAAGCAAAAACGGTTCCTTGAGTAGTAACAGAATTAGGTCGAGTTGTTAAAGACAAGTGATGTAGCTAATAGCCAACGAAGAAGTCTGAAACACTTGTGCAATGTATCTGAGCACTTTCGATAACAGCACACCCCTCCTATTGATCTAAATCGAAATATTAATTCCACATTTGGATAAAAGGTGTTTCTTTTCATAAACGGTTCTAAATGGATGAAAAGTGAAATAATTATAGTTTAATGGGAGTATACAGTTTTGGTCTTCCGGTGAAATAGGCGTGTGTTTATTTATTACAATAACACGGGTTGCGTTTTTATATTAGTCATATTTTCTTGTCCAATTGTGTGGTAAAATCTGCATGAAAAGTGTGCTTATTGTTATATTGACATAGTTTTAATAGTGCAACTTGCAAAGTAACGTTGTGCCCAACGCATCGCTTTGAGAGAACGAACCTAATTCGGGCAGTATTTCTACCGCATGTTTTAAAGCTTTTTTTATGTTAGTCTTTCTCCTTTGAGCTAGGTTAAACCTTACTTTGAAATATGAGATAATATAGTATAATTAATAATTCAGTGTTTCCTTATTTTGATCTGTTTGCATTTTCTTTGCATGCTATGTTCTTGTTGATGTTATTTCTATCCGTGTTTTCCCTCAATATAAAGCTTTCAGAATTAGGCTACAATTCAAGTTAATCTGGTGAACTGATTCGACTAGTTTTGTATAATTTATTTGTGGACCTGGTCAAATCCATTTAAACTCCATGAGTGAAACGAAAATTCCTCTTTGAAAAATAATAGGCTAAAACTTATGAAAACCCTGAATTTACCGGGGTGAAATGGAAATGACCACAGCCTGGTGATTATCAGGTCTGCTGCAGTACATCCCAACTATGTGATTTTAGGGCCGGTTACCCAGTCCCAGATTAAGCCACCCCTGGACTAAAATAGCCTACACATTGAATGGAGATAGTTTACCTGCAAATCTTTCCTTTGCGAATCTTTGGCTGCTCTCCATCCAGGGGAAGCTGATGCTGCCTATCCCGGGTACCGCGCTGGCTATAGGAGGAGGCACTGCAGCGGCCAGCGGCCTGTGCGCCGGGACTCGTATCACCCCACCTGGGGTGAAAGTCAAGTTCACTCCGTATGCACTTGATTCCTCGTATGATGATGCGATTCCATGGAAAGAACCGGAAAGCGAAGTGAAGGGCGCTGCACTGGCTCCACTTGGACTACCGAGGTGGTAACTTCCTCCACTTGTGAAGTTCCCAGTATCCGAACCACTCCTGGTGGTGTTCTGTGAACCGTCCTGGTCGGTACCACTGAGAATTTGGTCAATGCCGAAACTAATAGGTTCATGCTGGGGAGGTTGTGAGGGCTGATTTACGCCGCTGGGGCTTGAGCTTGGCGCCCGCTCCATTCTTGCTCCCAGAACCTTTCCAGTACCTTTACGCAGTCCTCGGACAGAGCCGATGTTGCAAAAGGTTATGATGTAGCCTACGAGTAAAAATTGGTTATGTTGAGTTAAGCATCCAGCTCTTTCCCGTTTAAAGCTCGTTTTGGATAGTTTGCGTTCTATGGCTTTCTACGGCAGCGAGTTTTCCACCATCCTTCGCGGCTCTGACGGATCCGTCCATTTGCGATTTGCTGATGTTTGGCACACTGACTTTGCAGGGCAATCGCAGTTCGGATCAATTCTATTTTGCCCACTACACCCCCCGAACGCAATATTGTTTCCTCTGCCCCTCCTCCGATTGGTTAGAGTAGCTTTCATGCACCTTATTGGTTGAAGTTTTAACTTTAATTTGCTGAATTGAATGCGAGCTGAGGGAACATTCCAAAGTGACATCATTTCTTAAGAAGCGCTCATTGCGGCGGATTCATTATTATATTGGCTGTAGGCCTATAGTCGACCACCAGTGGTGTGTTTTTATAGTCTATCATAACCACGGCTTATGAAAAACCGAATGCTTTCGGAGATTTAATGACAATGCTTTGATAGGCTTAATGAGTAGCATGCATTCCAAATTTGCGTATTTCTACATCAGTGGCAACCCAATGGGCACAGACAACATTTCAACTTCTAGTTTTGATTTACATTTGGTTGAGTTGTCAACTAACATGAATTCAAAGTGAAATCAACAAAATACGTCAGCATGTCATTGGATTCAGGTCAAAAGTTGGGTGAAAAAAAGACTAAATGTCCTTAAAGATGACTAAGCAGAAATCTCTCCACCATTTCCTTGTTGCTACAATTCTAATAGTTCGCTTAATTTCAGTTTATGTAACTAAACAAGCAAGTATAGTGTAGAGAATAATTATACCATCTAAACCACTGTGAAATATATTTTTCATTAACAAAAATATAGTATTTTCAGCTGTTTGAAGCTGGTATACAAAACCAAAAGTGAAAGATGCAGCATAGAATGAGCAGCATAGAAAGAGTGTATAAAGAACATATCTACCACTTTTTAGACTTGCTTTCAACGAGAATGACAGATCTATAACACATTCTATGCGAATTAGGTTGGTTCACCCAAAAAGTTAAACATTGCAGCTTTAAATTGATGACTTTCACAAATCCAATCAGTTTTCCACTTTGATTCAATGTCATCACATTGCATTTTTTTTTGTTAAACTGACGTGGAAACAACGTTGATTCAACCAGTTTTTGCGCAGTGCAAATGAGGGAACTGAGACTTGCAGAAATCCTCATCAACAGCCACTCATTTGTTGATTGGACACAAACATAGACTTTTCACCGGGGCTGAGGTAAACTTGATTCAAATCAGAGTGGAAGTTCGATGGTTTTCATACAATGAAAATGAACTGATTTGATTTACTGCCCTATTAAAAACCTTAGTCTATATTATTATTGTTATTATTGTTGTTATTATTATCCTATTAGGCTGTTATTAATTATATACATAGCGTAGACTATTGATTCGATGAAGAGCTGAGATGGTCTCACGTGCCTTATACGGTTGAACTGAAGATGGGATATCATAGGCCTATTTTGTAAAAAAAAATATATATATATGTATATGTTTCATTCACTTAAACTGTCGATTCATATCAGTAGCGAATTTGATCTTTGATCTTGGAAGCCAGATTTGTGTAATGCATTACACGTCGGCTATAGCCTAATAGTAGATCAGCTGCTGCTAAATTCTGAACTCCACGCACTCCAACGAAGTGGCGGGTCGTTTCAATGCTAAATATTAGCCTGAAGGGCACGGGCCTATTTGCTATGCTGTGTGCATAAAAGCCATGATTTATTTTTGTTTTCAAAAGGCATGTTTTTCAGATTCAGTGAAAACAACTAGCTTATTAAAAATCACACGCATCGCAACGGTTTATTATGCCAATGTTTCAGGTTAGGATATAGGCTAAAATTAGGCCTGGTATTTGTTCAGTTTGACGAATTGAAGATATTGTCATTGTTAGACCTATTAGTTTGTTATACGAATTCATGAGCTCAAATTCTGTTTTTTAAGATTTTGTGGGGTTACTTTGTGCTGGCGGTCAAGAGTGGCACGGGACACCGTTTATTTATACCGGTGGAAAACAGTTTCCATTCCACGCGCTAACTGAACGGGGAGCGCCAGGACACCGGATCTGCTGACATGGGATCTAAGTGGTTCCTTGTAATCTGCCGCGTAAAAGCGATTATGCTCCTTGGGCCTGGCCACCGCGTTTGATTAGCTTCAGGGGATTCAAGCTGACCGAGGAAAAATCCGTTTACTTTGAAGTAGTTGATATTTTAATAGACCATTAGTGAGTGCTGATGCTAGGAAGCACCATTCCACTGAGACCTGCGCTCAGCCAGTGGCTGAGGACACTTACGTCATCCCATGGCGCTTAGTGGTGGACATGGATAACCCTTCACGGCCAGCCCAGAGCCCTCTCTGACTCTTGCTTAATGTGCATGTTTAAATCATTTCCATCTATTGTGTCCAATGCATATTGCATAAACCCCAATTATTTTAATTGTATTTATTAAAAAACCTAAAATACTGCACTCAGTCGCCTTCCTCATCACCATCCCCATTAGACCTATGGCTACTATTGGGGCATTGACAACGACCAGAAGACATGAAGAAAACTGAAGGACTAGGAAAAAGCATGCCATATTCTGTATACTCGACCGTTGATCTCAAATCCCGGAGTAAAATGTGTCAGTCTGCCTGCACACCGCAGAAGACGCATATGACGCACAATGTAAACCAAATTAAAAGCAGCTCCATTAAAGCCCAGAAAATAATATGGTAGAGAACGACAAGAAAAACAATGGCAAAATATGAAAGGGCATTAAGCTTTAGAGCTTTATATAAAAACGTAGTTAATATTTCATAAGAGGAGACAAGAGTGGCAAAGAAAAAGAACGAGAGACGGTAAACTTTCATTAAGCAGGTTATTTCGCTGGGAGGGAATTTCGGCGTTTTTCTCTTCCATTCCTTTTATTGCAATCATACTGATATCTCTCTCACTCCAACCCCTCCTCATTCAACCCATTTCCCCCTCCCCGTCTCCCTCATTCTGGGCTTTTTTTTTAAACGTAGTAATAAAAATATACTAGATCCTTTTTAAATGCACTATTACTTATCATAGCCTTTTCATATTGTACCATCAGAGGCGTTTTAGAGGCGCTATAAAAGCGCATCATTTATTATTCAAAAGCAGCGTCGTCTTTTTGCATATTGTCTGCTGCGCTTTAGCTGCGAGCCTGCCAGACTTCCCATTACCCATGCATGGCGAAATTGATAAAGGCAGACACACGCAATAAAAACAGCACCAGGGGCGGTCCGGCACGCGCACCCTCATATGCAGATCGCAGTAATTACTCTAGCATCTCGCATGCGTCTCTGTTTTTTTTTTAATCTGTTGTTTTTTGTGGAAGATGGAGGGATTTCATGCTTTCATTTGTTTTTTGGTCAATCCATCGGTTTGAGCACCCATTTCTCAGTGGGTTTCAAAAGTTGTGGAGGGAAAATAACATAGTGTGTCTCACCAGCGCACCCAAGGTTAAACACTTCGGCATGCTGGAGGTATGAGGTAACGTCAATATGTGTTTTAATCATGTAAAGTAATATGTGTTTGCCCTCAACTCCGGGTTACATTACCATCCAACACAATGGCATGCAGTTATGTAATATGGAGTCCACTGGCACAGTAATAAACCTAAAAAAGCTCAGTGTGGTGTTTGTGTGAATATTATTGCCTTTCTTACCACAGCTTGTGTTAGCTTGTCCCATTGGTGGCCAGTGTCAATAGTACAATATTGATAATTGTACAGAAGAGGTACGTGTAGAAATAGATTGAACAAAGCTCTACTTTCCTTGCAGTCACCAGATGAAAAAGGACATAGAGAACTGATTAGATTGAACGTTGCTGCATTTGAGGACCAGGTCGCTCTGGATAAGAGCCTAAAATGTCAAATGTAAATCTAATGAATGAAAGTTTGTGTTAATGAACTACAATTAGCTGCACACACGCGCACACACGCACACGAGCACGAGCACATGCACACACACGCACACTCCATCCTCCCCCACTCGCCCTTCCTGAGGTCATCAATCCCAAGGAGGTTTTCTCTATGGCCATCAGCCTGGAAGTAGCTGCTGCTGCACACTTTCCATTACCTACACGTATGCCAATGGACTCCCTCAGAGTACTCACAGCTGCACAGACATTAGCAGAAAATAGACACACACACACACACACACACACACACACACACACACACACACACACACACACACACACACACACACACACACACACACACACACACACACACACACACACACACACACACACACACCGACACACATGTACGCACGCACACACACACACACACACACACACACACACACAAATGCACTTACATACCGACACACACACACGCACGCATACACACCACACACACACACACACACACACATGTACGCACGCACGCATACACACACACACAGAAATGCACTTTCATACCGACGCACGCACACACACACACACACACACACACACACACACACACACACACACACACACACACACACACACTTGTTCAAACAGCATCTGCTCTTAAAACAAGGCCTCCATTACTTATTAATGGCCTACAAATGACATGCAACCAGACCCACTCACACAATTTAAAGCCAAAACAAACACATTCACAGCATCAATTGTCCTCCAGTTTTATTAATTGATTCATATTTACTGTAGTCTGCAAAAAAAAGTAATTTATAGTGTTTTTCAATTCTAATCGTATGTGCATCTGCCTCTGAGATTCTGAGAGTAAAACAAATCTAAGTGCCCTATTTACAGAGGGGTTTGGAGGGTAATATGACACCTCAAGGATATGTAGGACCTCAGAAATGTTCACACCAATCCTAGAATCTTCGGGAAAAATGAATAGCAGGCCTACACTGGTCATACATTCAACTGTATACATGTCTCCAATGTATATGCACTTCTATTAGTTATAGCTAGCAAAAATGCTTTAATTTTTGTTTTGAAACATTCATTTACTAATTGTATCATCAATAAAATATAATCGAAATACAATGGCTGTAAAGCATAAGGGAAGGATTTCAATACAAACACCAGTTGTATTGCTTTACAGCTGTTCTGTCAGTCTGATTACCTGGTTATATAGGCATTGGACACCATTCAAATTCATTTGGGAAATTAGGGACATAGTGTCATGTTATTGTACTGTATGAGTATAGTTATAAAGTGTTGTAAAAGTTACCGTTAGTCAACTAAGGGAATTAGAATTTAAAGGTAATGTAAACTGTCAGTGTGTTTCCCAATGTGTTCAAATTGATTTTGAAAGTTTAGCATGAAATGATGAACCCAACATTAAACTTTTCTCAAGGAAGCAGGAATGGGATTTAGATTAGCAGCAAGTCTGTTTTCACCGGGGAACAATGTTACCATTACCCTGGATGTTTACAGAGTAATTCAACTACAGTGACGGTGATGGTTCAATGGACAAAAACGGGTAAATGTGCATCGTAGTCTTCTAACTCCGTCCCAGGGGTGAGGGAGAGGAGGAGAGAGACGAGGAGGGAGAGGAGGAAGAAGGAATAAGAGGAAGCAGACCTCAGCATTTGCGGCCTCCAGCAGAGTCCAGTCAGAGAGTTAGGGTTGCAGAAATGCCTGCTGCACTTGATTATGGAGGCTGAAAGAAAAAAGGGATGGCTAAACACAGTGGAGGGGAGGCAGATAATGATAGTGAGACTGACAGCTGTTTAAGACAATGGTCCATGCTCCAGAGTAACCTGCTAGTTGGGAGTATTTAAGGAACAAAGAGCAGAAAGAGGGTCTGCCTGAGGGAGGAAATGGATACCCTCTCTGCCCACTACCCCCTGGAGAGGTGCTCTGCCTCTCTCTCTCTCTCTCTCTCGCTCTCTCTCTCTCTCTCTCTCTCTCTCTCTCTCTCTCTCTCTCTCGCTCTCTCTCTCTCTCTCTCTCCCTCTCTCTCTCTCTGTTTCTCTCTCTGTTTCTCTCTCTCTCTCTCTCTCTCTCTCTCTCTGTTTCTCTCTCTCTCTCTCTCTCTCTCTCTCTCTCTGTGTGTGTGTGTTGCGACAGGTTACGAGGGCTGGCGGAGGGGAGATAGACGCTCAGACAGGCAGACAGACAGTAACATAGCAATCATGTTCACAGAGCTGAGTGTGTGTGTATCACATTACTAGGCTGGACCCCCCCCCGTGCCCCGCTCAGCAGAGCCACGCTTGATTGAGCCGAGTTTAACGCGCCACGCTCTGTGGAGACGAGCTGCAATCGGAAGCGATCTCCTTGTCTTCCTCATGGTTGATTGTGTGTCTTGTAACCTCACTAAACAGAGGGGTACAGGGCATTGGTTTCACATAACGGCCCGGTCGCGTGAGAGGGCTTAACACGTCATGCTCTGCGGACTGACGACACTAACGCAGGGTTGGTTATGTCTCATGTCCGGATTTGGATATTGAAGTTTGTCTTCAGTCTTTTTCAGCTTGTTGTCATTGTCAAAGAGGGATTAGTGTCCAAGAGTAGTGTGTATACTCAGGTAGAGTTTGATACTCAGGTAGAGTTTGATACTCGGGTAGAGTTTGATACTCGGGTAGAGTTTGATACTCGGGTAGAGTTTGATACTCGGGTAGAGTTTGATACTCAGGTAGAGTTTGATACTCGGGTAGAGTGATACTCGGGTAGAGTTTGATACTCGGGTAGTTTGATACTCGGGTAGAGTTTGATACTCGGGTAGAGTTTGATACTCGGGTAGAGTTTGATACTCGGGTAGAGTGATACTCGGGTAGAGTTTGATACTCGGGTAGAGTTTGATACTCGGGTAGAGTGATACTCGGGTAGAGTTTGATACTCGGGTAGAGTGATACTCGGGTAGAGTTTGATACTCGGGTAGAGTTTGATACTCGGGTAGAGTGATACTCGGGTAGAGTTTGATACTCGGGTAGAGTGATACTCGTGTAGAGTGATACTCGGGTAGAGTTTGATACTCGGGTAGAGTGATACTCGGGTAGAGTTTGATACTCGGGAAGAGTTTGATACTCGGGAAGAGTGATACTCGGGTAGAGTTTGATACTCGGGTAGAGTGATACTCGGGTAGAGTTTGATACTCGGGTAGAGTTTGATACTCGGGTAGAGTGATACTCGGGTAGAGTTTGATACTCGGGAAGAGTTTGATACTCGGGTAGAGTGATACTCGGGTAGAGTGATACTCGGGTAGAGTTTGATACTTGGGTAGAGTGATACTCGGGTAGAGTTTGATACTCGGGTAGAGTTTGATACTCGGGTAGAGTTTGATACTCGGGTAGAGTTTGATACTTGGGTAAGTGGAGATTAATCGTATCAGTTTTAAAATGCAAATGTTTGAGTGTCTGAGCTCTGTAGCACAATAGAGCATGATGGGGGAGAGAGGGGAAGGGTGTTGGGTATCTAGGACAGGGTTTATGGGACAACAGTGATGGAAAGGTGAGAGGCATGCTACGAGAGGTACAGTGTTGATATGAAAATAAATCCTTGGATCACATGGTGTGTTTTGTAGGAAAAGGCTTTTACATGAGAGTGAAGGATTCATTCGTTTTTTTTGAATTTCTAGATTTGGATCATGTAAAGAGTGGTGAGGTAGATTTAGGTAGAATGTAGTTCTAGATGATAGGTCAGTGAAGGACATGACGCAGATCTCTGATGTTAAGTGCTGTGGAGTGCAGAATCGCTCCCCTGATGGTTGAACGCGTGGCTGCTTACCACGCTAATGAAAAACAAGGAGGAAGGGGTGAGGGGTCGTGGGGTGGCGCATTGAAAAGCATAGGAGGAGATGGGTCATAATGATAGATATGGAGCAATAATGTGTGTTATTGTGTGTGTGCTTGAGTGTGTGCACGAGTGTGTGTGCTCGTGTGTGTGTGTTCATGTGTGTGCATTCGTGTGTTTGTGTTTTGCTCACGCCCACCCGCGGGGCAAGGGATGTCTGTGTGTGTAGTGTCAGTGTCGGCAGCACTGTAAGCCTTGTCAACGGCACTCAATAAAAGCCGATTATCCTCTCTTGTCGCTGTGCCTCCCTTTGTCCTCCTAACGACTGGCTTTTGACCTTCTCACCCTGCCTGCTGCCTGCTGGTGGGGGGGAGCCAGGACCAGCTGCCACCAGCAGTGGCCTCCCTCTCCTTGGCAGCAGCGTTACTTCAGCCCCCTGCTTTTTCCTGGCCTGCTGGGCCCTCAGGGTGGAGCAAGCTGTTGAGCCACCAGTTTCCCCCTGCTGTCCCACCTGCCCTGCCTGGGGGCAGCAGCCCAGAGCCCTGCCCTCTACCTCTTCTGGCTCCATCCCCTCTCTGAGTGCCTCGCCTGGGGCTCTCAGCAGCCCACCACCTCCCTCATACCCTCATCCATCCATCTCTCTCCTTTCTCTCTCTCTCTCTCTCTCTCTCTCTCTCTCTCTCTGTCTCTCTCTCTCTCTCTCTTTCTCTCACCCTCCATCTACTCATAAACGCTCTCTTTATTCCACCCTTTTTAGCGCTTTGTTTGTTTACGATAGGCCTCATCCATCTCTTTCTCTCCTTTTTTCTCTCTCAGTGCTCCCCTCCATTTTTCATCTTAGCTTGAAATATCCCTCAGAGAGAGATGGCTAATATATCTGATAGAGGTAACGTCAGTCCATCCAAACACTCTGCATTTTGAATCCTGTTTGTGTGTGAGTGTGTGTGTGTGTCAGAGTATGGGGGCTAGTCACCTAACCTGGTGCAGAGGTTAGTGAAGGGAATTTGTGACTGGGAATATTCTTAAATAAGGGGTTTTGTGAATATCATCATACTAAATGGATGGAGTAGTCATTAAAGCCCAATACAACCAGCCATGAACTCCACCGATAATGTTTTCTAAATGCAGGATATCACCAGTTATCACCTGCTTATTGCGTTTGAGGTTTGCAGGCACACACAAATGCACTTTCATACGTACATACCACAGGAGGTTGGTGGCACCTTAATTGGGGAGGACGGGCTTGTGGTAATGGCTGGAGCGGAATCAGTAAAACGGTATCAAATACATCATTTGCTCTGTTCCAGCCATTATTATGAGCCGCCCTCCCCTCAGCAGCCTCCTGTGGTACGTACACATCGCTTTTTCAAAACACAGACACTTGCATATCAGGAATGGAGTCGACCGCAACCCCAATGACACACACAAGCAGACACACGTGCACACGTGCGTGCACACGTGCGCACACACGTACGTGCACACACGCACGCACACACACACACACACACACACACACACACACACACACACACACACACACACACACACACACACACACACACACACACACACACACACACACACACACACACACACACACACACACACACACACACACACACCGCCCACACTTGTTTTAGTCCTGTCTCACTCGCCTCCCCTCCCTCTCTCACACAAGCATGATGGATGGGTCTCAAACACACACTTTATGAGCTCTGGATTCATCTGGAGTCAGAACACTCTGGTAGAGGGAGGGAGAGAGGGAGGGAGGTAGCTGTAGCTGTGAATGGAGGGGTAAGGACTTAGGAAATAGTCTGAGATATTAGTGGATCAAATGCAGAATACCTTTTTTTGAAAGGTCACAAAAATGCAGAAAAATGAAAAATACATGTTTTATTTACTTAATGTTGACTATTTGGACTCAAACATAAAAATGCTATCCTAAAGAGTACCTACTGTACTGAGACTAGCCATTTCCCTGGTGTATCTGAGGCAGTGTGTAACCTGGTTGACTTATGTAAATTTGACATTTTAGTCATTTAGCAGACGTTCTTATCCAGAGCGACTTACAGTTAGTGCATTCATCTTAAGATAGCTAGGTGGGACAACCACATATCACAAGCATAATAAGAACACTTTTCCTCAATAAAGTAGGTATCAGCAAAGTCAGAGCTAGAAAGGGGGTGGGGGTCGAGGTGAGGAGGGGGATAATTTAAGACACTCTTTGAAGAGGTAGGGATTCAGGGGCTTTCAGAAGATGGGCAGGGACTCTGCTGTCCTAGCTTCAGGGGGAAGCTGGTTCCACCATTGAGGTACCAGGACAGAGAAGAGCTTGGACTGGGCTGAGCGGGAGCTGCCCTTCCGAAAGAGTGGGAGTGCCAAGAGACCAGAGGTGGCAGAACGGAGTGCTCAGGTTGGGTTGTAGGGTTTGAGCATAGCCTGAAGGTAGTCAATGGCAGGTCCTCTTGCTATTCCGTAAGCAAGTACCATGGTCTTGTAGTGGATCCGAGCTTCGCCTGGAAGCCAGTGGAGTGTGCAGAGGAGCAGGGTGACATGGGAGAAGTTGGAAAGGTTGAAAACTAGGTGGGCTGCAGCATTCTGGATAAGTTGCAGGGGTTTGATGGCACAAGTGGGGAACCCAGTCAAGAGTGAGTTGCAGTAGTCCAGACGAGAGAGGACAAGTGCCTGGATTAGGACCTGTGCCGCTTCCTGTGTGAGGTAGGGTCATACTCTACGGATGTTGTAGAGCGTGAACCCTCAGGAGCGAGTCACTGCTTTGATGTTTGCCGAGAACGACCATGTGTTGTCCAGGGTCTGGAGGGCGACACTGTGGAGTTGTCAACCGTGATGGAGAGGACTTTGAGCCGGCAGGCCTTCCCAGGGAAGAAGAGGAGCTCCGTCTTGTCGAGGTTGAGCTTTAGGTGGTGGGCCGACATCCAAGCTGAGATATCTGCCAGGCATTCAGAGATGTGTGTTGTTTCCTGGGTATTAGAAGGGGGAAGGAGAAAAGTAGATGAGTATCATCATAGTCATAATAGGAGAGACCATGTGAGGATATGAGGGAGCCAAGTGACTTGGTGTATAGAGAGAAGAGGAGAGGGCCTAGGACCGAGCCCTGGGAGACACCAGTAGTGAAAGTACGTGGTGCAGACACAGATCCTCTTCACGTCACTTGGTAGGAGTGGCCTGCCAGGTAGAATGTAATCCAAGAGTGTGCAGAGCCTGAGACGCCCAGTCCTGAGAGGATGGAGAGGAGGATCTGATGATTCACGGTGTCGAAGGCAGCAGATAGATCTAGGAGGATGAGAACAGAGGAGAGAGAGTCAACTTTGGAAGTGCGGAGAGTCTCCATGACACAGAAAAGAGCAGTCTCGGTTGAGTGACCCGTCTTAAAGCCTGACTGGTTAGGGTCAAGAAGATTGAGCTGGGAGAGATAACGAGAGAGTTGATCAGAGCACGCTCAAGTGTTTTGGAAAGAAAAGAAAGAAGGGATACAGGTCTTGTTTTTGACATCAGATGAGTCGAATGTTGGTTTCTTGAGGAGGGGAGCAACTCGGGCCATTTTGAAGTCAGAGGGGACGCAGCCAGTGGTCAGGGATGAGGGAAGTGAGGAATGGGAGAAGGTCTCCACAGGGGTCTGGAGAAGGGAGGAGGGATGGGGTCGAGCGGGCAGGTTGTCGGGTGGCCAGACCTCACTAGTCACAGGAGGGGAGAAAGAGGTCAAAGCATAGGGGAGTTCTATGTGAGTTGAGACCCGTGGACTCAATAGGCTGAGTGAATGAGGAGTGCATGTCATTAACCTTCTTTTAAAAGTGGTTGACAAAGTCGTCCGCAGAGATTAAGGGGGGGGGGGGTAGAGGATTAAGGAGGGAGGATAAGGTGGAAAATAGTTTTCTAGGGTTAGAGGCAGAAGCTTGAAATTTAGAGTGGTAAAACGCGGATGGATTTTGCAGCAGATACAGAGGAAGAGGATGGTAGAGAGGAGGGGGAGAAGGATGATAGAGCCTCAGGAAGTTTAGTTTTTCAGCAGCCCTGTTCTGTAAGCTAGCAATGAGTCACTCAGCTATGGAGCAGGAGGGGAGGACCGAACTGGCCAGGAGGAAAGGGGAGAGTGCGAGTCATAGGATGCAGAAAGGGAGGAGAGTAGGGTCGACATTGCATGACTCTTCAGTCACTGAGCCACTGAACTTTGCCTGAACAAAGTTTCATCTAGTCTACGCCATCACTGGGTCTCAGAGACACGAACAGGCAATGAAAACTCAGTTACTGTTGGTTACAAAGGACCTAAGAAGCCTGGGTCTTACGTCCGCTGCTGATTCAACGTGTGTGCGTGTGTGTGCGTGTTTGTGTGTGCGCGTGTGTGGGGGGGGTCTCTCTCCTCTTTCCTTTCCTCTTTTATTTCTCTCCCTCTCACAGCGATTAATGCCCGGAGGAAAAGACAATAAATCCAGGACGTGCTGAATGAACGCGATTCATCATATTCATTTTCCTGTCGATACAATTATGAAAAGCCTCTGGCCTTTCTCTCTTCCTCTGGAACTCAATTCTACTCTGGGAAAACGCAATTAGCGCAGTATGAGTGGGAGAGGTCTATCTCAAAATCCCTCGCCCTCTCCTCCTCCAAAACTATGTCCTGTTCCCTCTCTCTCTCTCTCTCTCTCTCTCTCTCCCTCTCTCTCTCACTTCCTCCAAAATGTGAATTCAGATATTCATTATTGGTTGGAAATACATTGTGTAAATATTGTCAGTGCATATTGTTTGATGCTGAGTTTCTCCCTCTGTCCCACCAGCGTCAGCCCTCCTCCTGTGAATATGTGGAGCAGAAAAACTGAGCACTGCCCCAGATGGACTGACACCCACTGGTCCTCTGTAGTATTGCAGTAAGTGCTAGGATTTCCTCTCTAAGGCATGTCAATATTAATTGAGCGTTATGTGGATCTCTGTCTGTGCTTCTCTGTCAGCCACTGCATCCTAGCTTGTCAATTAGTGTGTTTGTTAATGGGTCAGTAGATCTCTGAGCGTCTAAGTGATTATCAGTCAGTAATGGCCTGAGTGATCAATACCATCTTAATCCACAGAGAGAGAGAGAGAGAGAGAGAGAGAGAGAGAGAGAGAGAGAGAGAGAGAGAGAGAGAGAGAGAGAGAGAGAGAGAGAGAGAGAGAGAGAGAGAGAGAGAGAGAGAGAGAGAGAGAGAGAGAGAGAGAGAGAGAGAGAGAGAGTCCAGCGCTCTGACCACTTATCATACTTTATCACTTGTTCATGAAGCTGCACTTTACCAATGTATGATACAAGTTGCGTTTCAGTTACTGTGGGATGCAACACATAGGAACATATTACTGAGGTAAAATAAATCAAGGAATGGATATGGAGGAATTCTGGAAGTCCCTTTACAAGCTAAATTATTCATCCCTCGCTTTCTGAAGAGAGAGAGAGAGAGAGAGAGAGAGAGAGAGAGAGAGAGAGATGGGCCAAAGTGAGAATGGAAGAGGAGAGGAAAGATAGACGGTGGAGTGAGAGAGCCAGAGATGGACAGAGAGATGGAAAGAGGAGGAAGCTGGGCGGATGGGTAAGCAATAAGAGAGGCGACTCCAGGCCCTCTAGCTGTGCTCTGAAAGACGATTTAACATTTATTAACACACATCTTTAACTGGTTTCAATTGTACTTTCAGCAGCAATAAAGACCAAGTGTTCCTTAAGCCATCTCTCTCATGTTCACTCCTCTGCTGTCCTCAAGTCTTCCTCTCATCTCAGGTAATTCATGAGGTCCACACTCTGACTCTATACTTCAGTTTCATCTCTCCCCTCTCATAATATTTTCCTCTTTCATACCATTATTAATGAAGACAGAGATGGGGGGAAGGATGAAATAAGGAGATTGTAAACCATTGAAAAGATGGATGAGAAAAATAAGATCAAAAGAGAGGGAAGATAAGATACAGTAGTGATAGAACAGGGGGAAGAGACGAGGAGAACAGATGGAAGGGATCAGGGAGGAGAGGGAGAGGACTGAAAGAGAGAGAGGAGGTTGGATCACAGGAAAGTGAGGCGAGGTGCTGCGTGGAGGCTTTGGGGGTGCTGGAGTGAGACAGTGTCCAGAGACAGGGCCATGTGTGGGGACAGTCGTCCTCTGTGGGTCCTTGCCCCCCTCTCCCCCATCTCGTCCACCCCCCTCCCGGTGCTAATTGATTCTGGCTGGGTAGGGCTGATTGGTGTGAGGACTCCTGGGGGTGGTCGGAGGGGAGAGACAGCTGTCCCTGAGTAGGGTGGCAGGGGACGACTCCCTCATTGTGACATGGCCACACCAACGCCCTCTACTGGGCTGGAGCAGAACTGCCCCAATCCCAGAACTGCTACACAGACAGACAGACAGACAGACAGACAGACAGACAGACAGACAGACAGACAGACAGACAGACAGACAGACAGACAGACAGACAGACAGACAGACAGACAGACAGACAGACAGACAGACAGACAGACAGACAGACAGACAGACAGACAGACAGACAGACGAGTGAAATAATAAAGATTAGAATGAGAGAGAAGAGTGAAATAATAAAAAGAGTAGAATGAGAGAGAAGAGAATAAGAAGAATTTAAAAGATCTTGTTTGTGATGATCTGAATAGTGACTCAGGCCTTGAAACCAACCAAATCCACTGGAGCCACCTGTGCATAAACTAAACGGTCTGTTAATAATGACAGTGATTATAGAGGCTAGACAAAAATGAGCAGGTTAAACCAGATGAGGGTTACGTTATGATGGAATCCGGTAAATTACAGAAATGTGGTACTGCAAACAAGACCATGTGAATGATACATTTGATGACTTAAATTGAGTTTATCAATCAATCAAATGTATTTATAAAGCCCTTCTAACATCAAGTGATGTCCCAAAGTGCTGTACCGAAACCCAGCCTAAAACCCCAAACAGCAAGCAATGCAGGTGTAGAAGCACGGTGGCTAGGTAAAACTCCCTAGAAAGGCCGGAACCTAAGAAGAAACCTAGAGAGGAACCAGGCTATGAGGGGTGGCCTGTCCTCTTCTAGCTGTGCCGGGTGGAGATTATAACAGAACATGGCCAAGATGTTCAAATGTTCAAAGATGACCAGCAGGGTCAAATAATAATAATCAAAGTGGTTGTCGAGGGTGCAACAGGTCAGCACCTCAGGAGTAAATGTCAGTTGGCTTTTCATAGCCGATCATTCAGAGTATCTCTACCGCTCCTGCTGTCTCTGGAGAGTTGAAAACAGTCCGGGACAAGGTTGCACGTCCGGTGAACAGGTCAGGGTTCCATAGCCGCAGGCTGAACAGTTGAAACTGGAGCAGCAGCACGACCAGGTGGACTGGGGACAGCAAGGAGTCATCAGGTCAGGTAGTCCTGAGGCATGGGTCCTAGGGCTCAGGCCCTCCGAGAAAGAGAAAGAAAGAGACAGAGACCATAAGAGAGAGAGAATTAGAGAGAGCATACTTAAATTCACACAGGACACCGGATAAGACAGGAGAAATACTCCAGATATAACAGACTGACCCTAGCCCCCCGACACGTAAACTATTGCAGCATAAATACTGGAGGCTGAGACAGGAGGGGTCGGGAGACACTGTGGCCCCGTCCGACGATACCCCAGGACAGGGCCAAACAGGCAGGATATAACCTTTATTAGCTATGTATAACAATTGTTCTGTGGGAAATGTCTGAACATGAATGGGAAAGTATGGGTTGTATGTAGACACTCAGCTTCATCTCCAGCAAGGTGTTTAAATCGCATCATCAGACAATAAAATGAAAAGTTGTTTCAACTGGTTGAAATCAAAGCATGAACAGATCAGCTGATGTGATGGTGTGTACCAAGTGAATCAATGCATGTATTCACAAGTGTGAAAGGAAACAAAGCAGTACAGAGAAATACAGAGTGTGTGTGTGCTATTTGTCTTGAGATTGTGTGTGTTTGTGTGTGTGTGTTTAGTAATTGGCTGAATATTGAAGATAGTTTTGGTGCTGCCCTCACTAACATGGCAATAAAGCCCAAATAAGCAGTATTATTAAGAAACACCCAGTTGAAAGGCACAGAGGGGGTGGGAAAGAAAAAAAATAGAAAACTGAAAAGTATTGGACTTTTTCTTTGCTCATTTTTTGTCTTTAAAAGTCCAAATGACCACTCAAATTGGGTAGTGCATCATTTTCTGTCAAGCTGGTGAAAGGGTGGCGGACAGCCCTAATTCATCATTTAGTGATTTAATAGCTCAGAAATATATTAAAATAATAAAAAGAAGGCTGAAATGCCCTGGATCTGCGGTGATAAATAGCCCTCCCTGTACTGATCGGATTAGGGGCGCTAACAGATATATTGCGGTCAGGATTCACGCAGGCACGCGCAATTGTTTTCCAATAAAAAGTTGCATATTAAATTCCGACACAGAAAAGGAGGGGAGAGGTCCCTCCATCTCCAAACCCGAAAGAACAAGAGAGGGAAGGAGGAGAAAAGAAAGGAAAAATGACGAAGTCAGTCTTCACAGAATGCATTGGTTATGTTTTCTCACCATCTTGTGCTCACACACACACACTCTTGTGCGTAACGTGTTGTGTGAGGTCTCACTCCAGGGATAAGAAGACTCTAATTGTACACAGACTCATCGGGATGAGCTTAATTGTAATTAATTAGTTCATTTGTTTATGCAAATGTATGCAATTAAGTCGTATTGTTTACTAAACAGATCATTGTCTAAATCAGGGAGGTATGTTGTGAATCTGAAAGCAAATTATGTTCTGGTAATTAAGGCCATTAGTCCAAAAGTGTAATTAACAGTTCCTAATTAGGAAAATGTTCATTTCTGAGGATACCTGATATGTATGGACTCCTCAGTTGGCAGCTGACAGACAGAGAGACAGTAAAGATAGCCAGGATTGGGGAGTCACCGAGTACATGTTATCTGATTTAAAGAACAAAAAAAAATCAGATTACAGATACTTAAAAAAAACTAGATGATTACTTCTTGGATTACTAATTCAGAAAGGATGTTTGCGAAAAAAAGAAAGAAAAAAAAAGTACATAATGACACCTTTCTGTTTTCGAAAATGACATTCAATTCAGCGTTGAAAAAAGGTGCCAATTTGTTACCCCTGAGCGAGTCTGACCACAAGTCAGAGACCACTATGATGTCAGAGACCATTATGATGTCAGAGACCACTATGATGTCAGAAACCACTATGATGACACATCTAATGTGTTTGATGGATCCTTTTTGTCTTCTTCATATGGCTCTTTAGGGGAAAGCCATCCAAAAGTAACAGAAATGAATCAGATTACATTACTACAATTTGGTAATCCAAAAGTTACGTTACTGATTAAATGTTTGGACAGGTAACTAGTAACTGTAAGAGATTACATTTACAAAGTAACCTACCCAACCCGGAAGTTAGTTACAAAGAAAGAGGGGTAATGCTGATGTTTTCTATGCCAAAATAAGGCATATTTTGCTCTTCATATTATAGTTAAATAGGAGATGAGTAGGAGATGAGTAGTAGTAGAGTGTGTGTGTGTGTGTGTGTGTGTGTGTGTGTGTGTGTGTGTGTGTGTGTGTGTGTGTGTGTGTGTGTGTGTGTGTGTGTGTGTGTGTGTGTGTGTGTGTGTGTGTGTGTGTGTGTGTGTGTGTGTGTGTGTGTGTGTGTGTGTGTACATGCATGTGTGTGACTGAGGTCAGAGGTGTTGGCCACATAGGGGTTAAATCATTTTCATTATTACTTCTGAGATCGGCCTGAGGGGATGCAAGTATGAACGATTAGAGGAAGACGGAGAGAACGAGAGAGAGGAGGGAGGGAGAAAAAGAGCGACTGCAGGGTCTTATAAATCATAAGAATCATAACCCCGGGACACACGATGACAAAGAGGGGGGAGACGAGACACAGTGCAGGAGGAGAGGACGACCCAGAGAAAAGAAGGATGGATAACGGAGAGAGCAGACAAAGACCGGTGTTTTAGAAAGAGAAGGGAAAACGACTAGAGGGAGAAAGAAAGGCAGAGGGAGGGTCTTATGTCTAAGGGATGCCAATTTGGGTGTAGACCATTCATCTGGTGTTGGTGTATAATCAGTAATAGTATCTGAGTTGTTCAGCTAGTCTGTGTGTGTGTGCGTGCGTGCATGCGTGCGGGCGTGTGTGCGTGCAGTGTGTGTGTGTGTGTGTGTGTGTGTGTGTGTGTGTGTGTGGTGTGTGTGTGTGTGTGTGTGCGTGTGTGTGTGTGTGCGCATGCGGGTGTGTGTGAGAGAAAGGTGCTCAGATATGAGCTATTTCAAGCTTCAACTCAATCTAACAGATCTTGATAAAAATATATGTTTGAAAAGCACAAAGAGAATGGTGTTAGTGTGTTGTGGCTTACATTCTGTGTGATAAACACTGAACCTGCACAGTCGGGTGGACGTAGAGAATGACATTTAACACTGTGTGTGGAGTAATGTTTGTGAATATCTCGGAGAGTGAGAGCGAGCACATTATTAGACCATGAAACATGAAATGAAAAATCTTCACATCTCTTCCTCATAATAACAAATGAAATCAGGACGACAGTAGGCAAAGCTTAAGAATGGTAGAGAACATGCTGAACGTAGACTTAGAGTCAATTATTTTTACCGCTCTCTCGTAAGGCTCGTTATACCAGACACCATCCACATTAGGGAAGTGAAGAGCCCAATTTGTTTCAACGCAAGAATTTTGAGAAGAGCGGAATGGAAATGGGGTGAGAGGGGGCAGTTGAAGAGGAGAGGAGAAATGAGGAGTAAGGATGACTTGTTTTGGGACAGTGAGCGGCCCTAAAGGAATTTAGACAGGAGGATTTCATGTGAGAAACAAATCAACAACAAGTTAACTGTTATGGAAACAGTTGAGAGACGTGTAATACTGAGCGAGGAAAATAGAGGTGTGTTTGTGTGAGTGTGCGTGCGTGTGTGTCAGTCAGCGAAAGGGTTTTGAGAGTGACAGGGAAGATTAATGTGGCGATATGAATGGTCAGGCTAGGAGGGAAGGGTTTGATCATGGTGTCTTACTCTAATTGGTTTTCAGTTTTAATCTCTTCATGGTTCAAACAAATAGGGCAGTTTGATTAGCACTAAGTAGGCTGCTGTAATACGTTTCTGTGACCTGCAGGATTCCTCATCGCTTGAATACAGGCTAATGACCTTGCTATCTTAAACTGATATTAAGACCATCTCTCTCCCCCTCCTCCCCGCTCTCTCTCTCTCTCTCTCTCTCTCTCTCTCTCTGTGTGTTTGTGTATGCCTACTTGCGGACTTGTCCCTTCCCACTTTCTCTCCCTCTCTTAAGACAAAGCTAATGAAAACAGCAATTTGTGAGAGCAGCGTCTTCATTGCTATTCCCATCATCTCCAACCAACCGGGGGGTAGGAGGGGAGGAGGAGGGAGGGAGAGACAGCTTATAATGAGATAAGAGGAGTCATTAGAAACTTACATTAGTGACTACAGTCCTTCTCAGTGTGCATCTTCAGTTAGCTACAGCGATATCTCCATTCTACATCCTTCAATCTATTTATTTGCATGTGTTTTTTTCCATATTTATTTTTTCTCTATGCTGTATGAACACTTCATCCAGGCTAGCCATCTATGTATGAATAGATTGGGCGGCAGGTAGCTTAGTGGTTAGAGCATTGGATTAGTAACCGAAAGGTTGCTAGATCGAATCCCTGAGCTGACAAGGTAAAAATCTGTTGTTCTACCCCTGAACAAGGCAGTTAACCCACTGTTCCTAAGCTGTAATTGTAAATAAGAATTTGTTCTTAACTGACTTGTGTAGTTAAATAAAGGTAAAGTGAATGTTTGACTCTGAAAGATGAAAGCTCAGTGTAGGGATCTCATCTGATGTGTTACTCTGTCTCCCTCTGCTGGTGATTTTAGGATAACACAAATATCCCTATAGCAGTCAGTCATATTTCTCTGAAATCACGTTGAATACTTAATTGTTTCATAGAATCTTGAACAGTCATTTAATGTTTTTACTCTCCATAAATAGCGAACTTGTAAATGGGTGGAAAACGTGGTTAAGGTTAAGACCAGAGTGAGTTCATGCTTGCTGTAATTTGATTATTCAATTTGAGTTCAATTTGTAATGATAAAAGCAACCTTAAGAGGTGATGCTGCATAACAGAGGGACAAGTAGAATATGTCAGAGTGAATGAACTAGAGAAGGGAGGAAAAGAGGAAAAAAACTAACAAGAAACAATGGTAAGTTGGGGAGAAAAAGGGGACGGAATGGGACAATGATGGAGAGACTGGAAGTAAGTGAAAAAATATTAAATGAAGTAGTAGATAAGAGAAAAGAATAGTTTTAAGTTCATAGGGATTGCCAAGACAAGCATTTCATAGCACTCAGCAGAGTTCCTCTCAGGTTTTAGTCCTGCTCTGGAGAGAAGCGTCGGATGGTGTTGTCGATTAAATCTCTGAACTCTGAGACACGGGTGTAGACAGACGGATTTGCTCCACAGTCTCTTACAAAACTTGAAATCCTGGCCAGTGCAAAATGGCAGTGATTTTGACAAATCAGATGTCCCCCAGAATCTCCCTGCAAATACAGTATAACACACACACCGGAAAATTAAAGGAGAATAAATGCATTGCATTTGTATCATACCTATACATTGGACGCAATTACTGTAATCACTGTATTTTTTATGCATAAGAAATACATGCCTTTCTCTCCTCAGTAACTATCAATCAATCATTTCTCCACTGAGTGATAGACTAACAAAGCAGATGCCATTCCCCATCCGTCCAGCACACATTATGGATGGTGTGACTTCAGGGTGTGTCCTCAAACAGACATCATTAGCCTCAACTAGGGCATACTCTCCTACACTTCTACTCTTCTACTCTTCTTGAAGAATCTTTGGAGGCGTCAAAACGACTGGAAAAAATAGGGAATAACAAATGTTAAAGAGACGCCTCATAGGTTCTTATTTTCTTTTGTCATTGTGTAGTTTCTGTTATTACTACTTGCAAAACACATTCAATTTACAGACAGTGCTCAGGTCTCTGATTTGCTCGGAGATACAGTATACCTGTCACTGTGTTGTCCCTATCTGTGTCTTGGGATACTTTCGTAGATTGAAACTTAATAGTACCATAATAGTAAACATAAATATACCAGTTTACTACACATACTGGAGTCAATATTCAGCCTTGGAGATGCAGTAAGAGATGATGAATACTGTAGAGTCAGAAGGACAACAGAGGAGGGAAATTCTTGCCATTGTGGATGCTACAAAGAGTTGAACGGTCAATATGGAGTACGACAACATTAAACATGCTTTCTCGACAACCCACAATCACGTTGTTTTGACTGGTCTTTTGGGTGTGGTGTGTGTGTGTGTGTGTGTGTGGTGTGTGTGTGTGTGTGTGTGTGTGTGTGTGTGTGTGTGTGTGGGTGGTGTGTGTGTGGGTGTGGGGGGTGTGTGTACGAGAGAGAAAGAGAAAGAAAAGATTGAGATACTTTTCTTAGGAATCAAGTGAATGCAACATGAGTTACCACATAACTGGTAATGGTGGACTGTCACGTTGATTAATGCAAAATAGGTGTAGATATCAAAGACCAAACTGACTGTGGTCGTTGTGGCAGCTGAGAGATGAGAACCACGATGTACACTTCATTTTCAGTAAGACTACACAGCAATGTTCATGCAGTAGCAGTGGAGGCTCCTCAGAGGAGGAAGGGGAGGACCATCCTCCTCAGTGAATTTCATAAAAATAAAAATAGTAAAACATTTAAAAAGTTATCCTTTTTAGATAAAACTATACTAAATATATTCACATGTCACCAAATAATTGATTGAAACACACTGTTTTGCAAGAACGGTCTACAGTAGCCTCAACAGCACTTCGTAGGGTAGCACCATGGTGTAGCCGGAGGACAGCTAGCTTCCGTCCTCCTCTTGCTACATTGACTTCAATATAAAACCTCAGAGTCTCTTGGTTCTCACACCCTTCCATAGACTTACACAGTAATTATGACAACTTCCAGAGGACATCCTCCAACTCATCAGACCTCTTGCAGCATGAACTGACATGTTGTCCACCCAATCAAAGTATCAGAGAATGAATCTAGCACTGAAAGCATAAGCTACAGCTAGCTAGCACTGCAGTGCATAACATGTGGTGAGTAGATGACTCAAAGAGAGAAAGACAATAATAGTTGAACAGTTTAGAACAAATTAATTTCTTCAAAAATGAAGGAAAAGCAAACTTTCAGTTTCACTTAGCTAGCAAATGCAGCTAGCTAGTTTAGTCTACTCAAAACGCCCTGCTCAAACAGAGGGATGCTAAGTTAGCTAGCTGGCTATGACTATCCAACACAACACTGGAACTCTTCCAAGTCAAGGTAAGCTTTTAGTTTTATGAATTTATTGCCACAGGGGTCCGCCAGTTTAACCGCTAAACTGCTTAGTAACTGTAACGTAACTGCATGATTGCAGCAGATTTACTCTAAAGCATTAGTTCTATTAGCTATGTTGACTAGGACGTTACTTTAGCTAATATGGTGACAACGATGTAGGCTGTGTGTAGTGGTTATGATATGGTTTGGCTTGGAAAGTTTTTTTCGCCTGGTTACATAAGGCTGATGTGTTGTGCATTGAAGTCCACAAACAAAGGGAAAATGTGAGAGGAGCAGAGAGCATAGATGTGAGAAGGAATGCAAAGTGGCTGCTATGAAAGTGAACTGTGTTTATGCGTGATCAGGGGTGTATTTATTCCACCAATTCTGTTGAAAACATTTCTTAAATGGAAGCAAACGGAACAAAACACAGATAAACATACAGCTAGAAGAGGCAGTATTGAATGTGTCACTGTCTTTCCATGTGTCACTGTCTGTAACCTCAAAATGTTCTCTCGACCTGTGTGCAACTACATTGTAAACTTTCATTTATAAGCTAGGTTGTAACAACTTCATGATGGGTGCAGGGAAAATTAGAGTATCACGTAGTAGCCTAAACCTATCGATGTTACATTGAACTGGGTGAATGGACTATGAATGACAGTCATCCAATACGGTGTAATAGAAATAAGGCCATGCTCATGAGAAAAAGATTGTCCTCCCTCATCATAAACGGCACTGACCGCCACTGTTGAAATAGTAAACAATCACTTCAGATATTATTAGATGCATTGTTAAGCCATCACCAATTGACTTAAAACACATAAATCCCATTCTGATTTTTTATATTCATGCGCTCAAAAACAAATGTATCAGTTTCTACATATCATTTTGTTTTTAGATTCGTCTTAGAACATAAACAAAACAATACTAGACAATCTTATTTTCAGCACGTTTCATGCTGCTCTGTACTTTTTAGACAGGTATTTTGTCACTGGTGAGATAAGCTTTCTTTCAGCAAACAACTGAAAGTGACAGCAATCAAATGTATGGGACAATGCACTATGCAACCTGCATTATGTACCAGTATTGTTTATCAAATCAAATCTATTTCTAAAGCCCTTTTTACATCAGCAGATGTCACAAAGTGCTTACACAGAAACCCAGCCTAAAACCCCAAAAAGCAATCAATGCAGATGTAGAAGCACCTTTTGCATATGATCCACAGAGAATTGTGAGTAAGAAATACAGTACAACTTTTGTTTGACTTCGTTTTTTAAATCTCCATCAAAACATCTGTATCTTAGGACCAGGTCTCCCAGTTTACTACGTTTTGCTCTTCACTATCTGGGTTTTCTCCGTTTTTTTCCTATCTGCATGGGACATTTTCTCTGTTTTTTCCTATCTGCATGGGACATTTTCTCTGTTTTTTCCTATCTGCATGGGACATTTTCTCTGTTTTTTCCTATCTGCATGGGACATTTTCTCTGTTTTCTTCCTATCTGCACAGGACATTTTCTCAGTTTTTTTTATATCTGCATGGGACATTTTCTCTGTTTTCTTTTCATCTAGTTGTGTGTTTTCCACTTTTATCCCTTTGTTTTAGGTTTGTTCTCTATCTTCATGTTCTCTGGATGGGGCACTGACTTCTTGGACCTTCGATTGAGTAGCACTCTGACAAAGGAGAACAGAGCCCCTACAGAGCCCAGTGGGATGGTCAGTAGTAGAGCCAGCGCATAAATGCTGAAGTAGGAGTACCAGCAGGGGCGAAAATCTGATATCAACTTTGGAGGGGACAATTACATTACATTTTCTCAAGAGCAATTCCTGAGGGGGACACCAAAAGTAGTGCTGTAACACATAGCCTACGTTTCATATGGTAAATGTATATTGAGGAACCAAAGAAATAAGGTGTTTGCCGTACTCCTAACTACCGGTACCCAAAACTACACAACTAATCACAACAGCAATACCATTGCCTTTAACAAATCTTAGTTCAGTCACCAGTTTAAGTTGAGGGTGGGGGTATCCATGGCATTTTCCAATTATGTTCCTATTTTACAAGTCCAAAAAATTGAGAACCTTTCATAATGTTGCCAAACAAAGACTCAACAAACTTACCTGAGACTCCCTGTCTCTGCCAGTTTGTCCCTGCATATCTGTCCCCAACTCTGCTGTCTGTGTGCCATCTGTTGCCTGCTCTGCCTAATGACATCATTGTGAAACATTTCCATTAGAATTTCATTTCTTTCTTATGAACATTTTATCAACTAGTCTTTGAGATATTAGGCTACTAGGGTTCTTACTATGCGTTTTGGTGTACTGAAAAATACTCTGATGTCCGTCTTTTATTTTTCTGCCATTTTTCTACCTGGCTGGCTGGCTGGCTACACACACACAGTGTGTAGGTTATTTACAGTAGGAGATGGGCTTCTATCATCTTATCTTCTATCATTCTATTTGGGCTTCGATCTAAAAGGTAGCTAGCAAATGTGAAACGGATTAAAATGACAAGAGTTGACAGCTGTATGAGTTCACCATTTACACAACATATGCTGCAACCTTTTGTAATTTTAATAGTTTGTTTCATATTGGCTGGCTTCCAACAATAGCTGAATTTGCAAAGCTAGCGAGCACCAATTCAGTGGTGTTTGCTATAATCTTTGCTACCCGGGTTAAATAAAGGTGAAATAAAATATATAAATAAAAGTTCCCTTGCGACAATTTAGCTTTTGCAACGAGACCATTAAATATATTTAAAACAATGGTAGAAGAGAGTGTAGTTCTGTTCAGTTTATCGCTAACCTTATCACAGGGACTTTGAAGCACTAACTTACATGCATGCTGATCTTGGAATAAATTGACGATAGCAAAGATTCCATCTTTGACGACGCCACATAAATGGAATAGGTACTAGCTAGCTTAATAGTTAATATTTGCGCGCTAGCTCTGCATATTCAGCTAGTGTGTGTGCGCGATTGACTGGATTAACCTCACGTCAGTTACGTGCATTGAGTGCCTTTCAGACAGTAGATACGACCTCTACATTACCTCGCAAGCTAAGGAACTGGCAGTGGATCAAACCATTGTGAGGCAAAGGGTGGGGGGGGTCGCAATCTTTTGAAACTTAAAAACGAGCTATTAAGTGTCTATAATCAGCACAATTGCTTTCATTGTGTATTATTAATATTATTTAAATTACATAGTTATGTTTCAGTGATATATTGGGGGGGACAAATCATATTTTTCCCAGGATGGGGGGGTCGTGTGTCCCCCGTCCCCCCCGGGATTTCCGCCCCTGAGTACCAGAGCATGCTGTAGGTCTCAGTACAGAGGTGGACAGCTCCACCCAGAAGGCAGCACGCTCCAAGGGGTGGAGAAGCTGGTCTCGGTTTAAAGTGCAGTCTCTTCATGCTGCGCTGGTAAGAGGGGTTCTTCAGGACGTCCTGCAGCGCCTCCAGGAACTCCCGTTCAGTGAGCGTGGCTGCATCCAGCACCCGGGCCGCCCTGCTGGCTTGGAAACGCAAACAGGTTGTCCTGCTGGTCAAACAGCAGAGGCAGGCCCAGCACAGGGACACCTTGGTAAATGGCCTCATAGACACCGTTGGTGCCTCCATGGGCCACAAATGCACAGGTCTTTGGGTGGCCAGGAGGTCATTCTGCAGGAGCCGTCCAGTAAAAGGGTGTTGTTCCCTAGAGAGGACGGTTTTTCTCCCATGAACTCCACACCACCTTCTGTGGCAGTTGGGCGAAGGCGGCAGCGACAGCCTCAGTCACCTCCTTAGGCTGGAGCAGAGATGAGGGTGCCCAGGGACAACCCAACCACCCCCTGCTCCCCAGAGCTCTGCATGAACCCCCTCATGTAGACCACATTAGGCATACTGGGCCACAGAAACTCAAACACAAGTCCACCCTCATCAGCCACACATCACCTGACTGCTGCATGGGCAGCAAGTCACTCCCTATGGGGAATATTGATCCACTGGAGGAGACCCATGTTGTCAGTGAGCCCAGAGCCTGGTACAGGCACATACGAGATAGGAGAGGGGGCTATGGAGAAATGGTCCTCTCCAAAGCTCATCCAGTACACACTGTAGACCATGGTTGAAGAAATTCGCTAAGATGATACCAGCATGCATGCCAAGGTCTGTGAGCATGAGGTCAAAGCTTGAGTCCTTGAGCTGTGCCATCAGTCCTTCAGCATAATGGAGAGAATGGTGATGGTGGAGCTGTGGGCATCTCTCTGATCTGGACCAGGCCTGTGTCCCTCCAGGACATTACGCACAGCCTGCTCAAAAAGGCTGAGGTCGAACTCTGTATCCTCCAGCTTCACCGTGACTGAGGTGTAGTGTGGTGAGCTCTCCCTGACGAACCAGCTGTCAGCCTGTCGTATGACGGTCATCTGTTGGCCCCGCCGATGGAGTTCCTTCACCAGCACCTCCATGTTGACCCAATGGCTATCATCCATAGGGAACACCAGGATCCTGCTGCCATGGCAACTAGGGGCTGGTGTGAGAAGGAGGAGCAACAACGGGAGGAGGAGCCAGACAGCTGGGCAGGACCAGGGCTCTCAGCACTCTCAGACATTTCTTTCATCTAACAGAAACAAGATCGTAGTCATGGGAAATGGCAATAATGTACACAAAAGTGTATCTATTTTTATAATAGCAAAAAAAAATCATGCAATGCATAATAGTAGTACAAGTACAGTATTTTAAGATGTAGAATATATATTTGGAAGGTTGGAATGAGTTGTAAAATAAACTTTAAATGTTTTATATCATTCTTACAAATGAATGATTACATTCTGTATTTTGAATTTGATTGCTGTGTTGTCTAGGTTTTTCTAGTTAGGACAGACTTGCGGGTGGCACACAGATGGGCACCTGAAAAGCAACCAACCAAGCAGGGCCCATGAGCTCCACTAAGGGCAGACAGGTACTCTATCTGAACTCTCCCAAGGTGGAGTAGGCAAAGCAAGGACAGCACCAGAAACCATAGCAACCTACACAAACAGTCAGACACCTCATCAACAGAGAGAGCAACAACAATACCACTCTTTTGAGACACTATTAGTTTTGTAACTCTTACTACAAGGAGTAAAAACAGTCATAGCCTGATCGTGTCTGTAATTCGTCAGTGTTACAGTGGTGGCTTTGTGAAAGGATACTCTGAGCATAGGGGCTGATGGGATATGATTTCCAATGGATACTCACAGGAATGAATGTCCAGACAGCAGTCGAAGTGGCCGGTATTCCAGCCCTTCAGAAAAGGTGCTGCCACCTGCTGATGGACTATGATATTTGCTGCATGGTGATCAGACCTGCCTGCAGACACAATGACAAGGAAGACAACACTCTTAATAGTCCTTTTCTTGTGGGGGACAATATGTCTTGTAATAACACAGAAGTAGCGAGATACAACAGACTTTACATATGCTGTATATTGTTGGCTTTTTACTCAAGTGACCCAAGGATTTGGTTTTGTTTACATAGCATCAGCATTGCTGAGGGAACAAAAATGGATGTGGTTGGAATGCTGTTAACAAGCCTAAATCACCTAAAAGTAACATTAAAGCTGGATAGAGATGCAGCATCATGACGCCTTCAATATTTTCAAAATAAGTATTGTTTTAATTGTTGTGCTCCTATTGAGTTGTATGTTCACATGATATTGCTTCAACATGCTTCAACATGCTTCAGTAGTATGCTTCCCCAGGCTCTAAATGTCAACTTTCTATTGTTCTCTAAGATCTAGCAGAATATACCTGGCATCTTGTGGGTTGGCATTTTAAAATGGTTTTTCAGCATCAAGTTCAAACCTAATTATTGGCTGCACTGTAAATCATTCAAGGTGGTCCAACTCAAAAATATTGAGTTCCACTTCTTTTTGAACTTCACCTAACATTTGTGTTGCATGCAATTCACATTTGGAGTTGACCAAAACTTTTTCTGAGTCAATGAGACAAGTTGGGAAATAGCAAGTGATAGACAGATGACTGATACAAAATAAAAACAAAATAAAAGTAAATTACTGTTCTACTAATAGAATCCACTTCCTTTCTAATTTCAGCCATGGTTCAATTATGGGCCAGATGGAGGGTTCTTTCAAATCTATCTTTCAAATCTATCCGACCAGATAAACAGGTACAAAAATCTCACTAATAACGAGAACAAATCCCCATTCTTGCTCTATTTGATTAAATGCCTCATATTTCAACTGATATCTATGTTTTGAATTGTAAATATTACTTAACAAGTAAATTGAATAAAATAAAGTATTTGCTGAAAGGCACAATGGGCAATATGTTTATTAAACTGATGTATCTTAAGCCAACACAGTATTTTAAATTGCGAGTCTTGGCAAAATAAACTTGTTGTGTGAGTAACTAGTTGCTAAATCCTATTTAGTTCGCCCCCCTCAGATGTTTTTTTTTACAGTGTACAGAGGTAAACTCATAAAAATGTTGCCAGGAAAGTATAGCAGCGTGACACAATTGTGGCTTCCTGTTTACTCATTCACAGTCTGGCTGTAACCCTGTAAAGATATGACCAAATCTTCCACAAAATAACTGCCCCCTTTTTACCCATTTTACACTATTATCCATTATTATCAATTATTTATAATTTTTATTATAAAGAAACATTTTGGGATCTATACCCAGCTAGCACATTCGGTTCCTTGGAAGTTGTGGGAACGTATGTTTTTGGTTTCACATTGGTTGTGGGAACGAAGCCATAAGTTTCCTGACTGGTAAAACTGAATTTGTAAAGAAAACATTCTGAGAACAGAAGTGAACATTTTGACTGTTCTGGGAACGTTTATTTTTAGGTTGCATGGAGGTTCTGAGAATGTTTTACTCTGGTTACTTGAATGTTTACTGGGCGGTTTTATTAACGCTCAGAGAAATGAAATGGTAGGTTATTTGGAGGTTAAAACGTTCTCACTGAATGTTTCAATAAGACTTTAAATAACACTGCTAGCTTATTTTCAACACCAAGCACAGATAGGACACATGGAAATGCATTTCCTTAGGCATTAATCATGTGAACATGTTTCTTTTTTATTGTGACACAGCATCAGTGAGATTCAAACCTATGATTTTCTGGTCTCTAATCCATTGAATTAGTACACTGTGGCACCAGGATTTGTTGATGCTGAGAACGGAACACATATGTTTTTAAATAGCATTCTTAGAACATTCTCTGAACACTAGTCAAGTTTTCTTGCGGTTTTTGTCAGAAGTTTTCTTCAGCTTCTGAGAATGGAATTTAAAGCTTATTGATGTTTATGTGCACACTTCTATTTTGTAGAACATTCCCAGAATATTGCCAAGAACTGACATAAAAGAGAACCATACATTCTCTGAACGTTCTGAGAACGTTATGACAATAAATTGAACCACATGGGAACTTGTGTGGATTGTTCAAAGGAAATTTCAGTACTTCCACAGAACATTCCACACACGTTCCCATGTGGTTCTACTTAAGAACATTGTTTCTTAAAGTTCTCTGATCAATTTGAGAACATGACTTTTAACCTCCCTGGGCAAGGTGGGACGTTTGCGTCCCACCTAGTGAACAGCCAGTGGAATCGCGTGGCACGAAATACAAATACCTCAAAAATGCTATAACTTCAATTTCTCAAACATATGACTATTTTACACCATTTTAAAGACAAGACTCTCCTTAATCTAACCACATTGTCCGATTTCAAAAAGGCTTTACAGTGAAAGCAAAACATTAGATTATGTCAGGAGAGTACCCTGCCAAAAATAATCACACAGCCATTTTCAAAGCAAGCATATATGTCACAAAAACCAAAACCACAGCTAAATGCAGCACTAAACTTTGATGATCTTCATCAGATGACACTCCTGGGACATTATGTTATACATGCATGTTTTGTTCAATCAAGTTCATATTTATATAAAAACCCAGCTTTTTACATTAGCATGTGATGTTCAGAACTAGCATACCCACTGCAAACTTCCGGTGAATTTACTAAATTACTCACGATTAACGTTCACAAAATACATAACAATTATTTTAAGAATTATAGATACAGAACTCCTTTATGTAATCGCGGTGTCAGATTTTAAAATAGCTTTTCGGCGAAAGCACATTTTGCAATATTTTGAGTACATAGCCCGGCCATCACGGCTAGCTAATTTGACACCCACTAAGTTTAGCCCTCACCAAACTCAGATTTACTATAAGAAAAATTGGATTACCTTTGCTGGTCTTCGTCAGAATGCACTCCCAGGACTTCTACATCAACAACAAATGTTGTTTTGGTTCCAAATAATCCATAGTTATATTCAAATACCTCCGTTTTGTTCGTGCATTCAGGTCAGTATCCGAAGGGTGACGCGCGAGCGCATTTCGTGACAAAATATTTCTAAATATTCCATTACCGTACTTCGAAGCATGTCAAACGCTGTTTAAAATCAATTTTTATGCAATGTTTTCTCGTAAAATAGCGATAATATTCCAACCGGGCGACGTTGTATTCATTCAAAGGCTGAAAGAAAAAAATTGAGAATTCACATGAACGCGCATCTCCAGTGTCACTGTTCACTGCCTGACCACTCACAAAATCTCCTGCTGTTTTTCGCCCAGAGACAGGAGAGACGTCATTCTACTTTCTGGTGCCTTCTGAGAGCCAATGGAAGCCTTACAAAATGTCACGTTACAGCAGAGACGCTGTATTTTCGATAGAGATGCCACAGAAGGAGAACAAATTGTCAGACAGGGCACTTCATGTATGGAATCTTCTCAGGTTTTGGCCTGCCATATGAGTTCTGTTATACTCACAGACACCATTCAAACAGTTTTAGAAACTTTAGAGTGTTTTCTATCCAAATATACTAATTATATGCATATTCTCGTTTCTGGGCAAGAGTAGTAACCAGTTTAAATCGGGTACGTTTTTTATCCGGCCGCGCAAATACTGCCCCCTAGCCCCAACAGGTTAATAGAACCATGAAGAAGCCTGTAGGAAACGTTATGCTGAAGTACTGAAATTCCCACAGAACAATGTTGTTTTTTAAAGTTCTCTGAACAATTTGAGAACATGACTTTAGGAGAATATTTCATCAACGTGGTTGCCATGTTGCTTGCCTTGTTCTCAGAATATAAGATAGCAATGTTCTAGACACGTTTCATGAGAACATTGCAAAAACATGAATGTTTACAGTTTTCTGAGGGTTAGAAGAATTTTTCATCAACTTCCCACCAAACATGGTTGAGGTTTTTGCTTACATACATCCCAACTAATGGAAAACTGGACACTCAAACATCTGGGGAAGATTACGGGTTACATTACAAATACATTCTCTCTCCCTAGAATTGTTAGCTGGGATGACAGGAGACGACTTTGACTTAGTCATGAAGCACAATGAAATATGTCTGGAATAACTGCAGGTATGCAAGCTACTTAATGGAAAGCTCACGCAAAAGCTGCAAAATCTGAATGAGGACCTTTCATTTTGATTCATGGAAAACAAAAGTGTTACAACTGGCATTAGGTTGGTGCTTTGAGTATAATGTATAAAAAGTGCTTTACAAATAAAGTTAAGATGAGTTCAGATCAGTTTAAACTGAGATAAACTCAAATGTAGTTTGATTGAGAGGGCATTGTGGCAGTGGAGATTAACAGCAGACTGAGCCAATGACGGATATATACAGTATGCCCTGACTCTAGCAGCATGTCTATCTGCCTGCCACTGGGAACAGACGTCAATTCAATGACTATTTCACGTTGGTTCAAAGTCATTTCATTGAAATGACGTGGAAACAACATTGATTCAACCAGTGTGTGCCCAGTGGGACTCATCTGAGAGGCCAATGTGCTGCTCTGGTCATTGGGTTACTACTGTTGTTTTCACAGGGATGACAGCTGTAGTAGGTTACCTGCCACCCTGCATGTCTGGATGACTGATTAAGTTATCTCATGTAAAGGATCATTCAAATCATCCAACAGGAAATACAGAAAGGATCAGTTTTAACAAGGCCAAAAGACAGAGCCAGGGCCAATTTCTATTTAATCTTTTTGTGGAATGAAAATAGTATGCAAATGAGAAGGTTGAGTAACAGTGATCAACATCATGACATAGCCAAGATGAATGCCAACTCCAAGGCAATGGAGAGAAACATACATTTTAGAGACGTGGAGAAACATTTTTTTTACGCCTCTAAGGTGTTATGCACTCATGGTCACAAAATGTGCCCCCTGGACAGTCAGAACAGATGTCTTCTGTTCGACATAACATGAACGTCAGGGTTTTTTAGGGCGGTTTTGGAGCAGTGGCTTCTTTGCTTGCTTAGCGGCCTTTCATGTTATGTCGATATAGGACTCGTTTTACTGTGGATATAGATACTTTTGTACCTGTTTCCTCCAGCATCTTCACAAGGTCCTTTGCTGTTGTTCTGGGATTGATTTGCGCTTTTCGCACTAAAGTACGTTAATCTCTAGGAGACAGAATGTGTCTCCATCCTGAGCTGTATGATGGCTGCGTGGTCACATGGTGTTTATACTTGCAAACTATTGTTTGTACAGATGAACGTGGTACCTTCAGGCGTTTGGAAATTGCTCCCAAGGATGAACCAGACTTGTGGAGGTCTACAATTTATTTTCTGAGGTCTTGGTTGATTTCTTTTGAGTTTCCCATGATGTCAAGCAAAGAGGCACTGAGTTTGAAGGTGGGCCTTAAAATACATCCACAGGTACACCTCCAATTGACTCAAATGAGGTAAATTAGCCTATCAGAAGCTTCTAAAGCCATGACATAATTTTCTGGAATTTTCAAAGCGGTTTAAAGGCACAGTCAACTTAGTGTATGTAAACTTCTGACCCACTGGAATTGTGATACAGTGAATTATAAGTGAAATAATCTGTCTGTAAACAATTGTTGGAAAAATTACTTGTGTCATGCACAAAGTAGATGTCCTAACCGTCTTGTCAAAACTATAGTTTGTTAACATGAAATTTGTGGAGTGGTTGAAAAACAAGTTTTAATGACTCCAACCTAAGTGTATGTAAACCTCCGACTTCAACTGTATGTATCCGCATGGGTTACTTACACAGTGACACCACTCTAATACTTAAGTTAATCATGAAAAGATGCAGCCTAACAGAGGGAGGGAGAGAAACACATTGATATTTAAGTCTGACTGACTTAATGAGAGACTGACTGACAGGCAGAGACAGTCATTATTCAGGTGCAAACAGAGAGACTGATATGCTGTACATTGACATAACTGACACACAGGGGTTCAACCTAAATGAATTAGATCTGTTTCATACTGATCTACACAACCTTCTACACAATTTTAAAGAGAACGAAGATTATAGAAAATGTAAAAAAAAGTTTTAAATAAATATATATACACTACCTTTCAAACATTTGGACACACCTTCTCATTCAAGGGTTTTTGTTTATTTTTACTATTTTCTACATTATAGATTAATAGTGAAGACATCAAAACTATGAAATAACATATATGGAATCATGTAGTAACCAAAAAAGTGTTAAACAAATCAAAATATATTTTATATTTGAGATTCTTCAAAGTAGCCACCCTTTGCCTTGATGACACCCTACAATTAGCCTACTAGCTAGCTAGCATCCGAGACAATATAGAAACCTTCCTCCAAAATCTCTGTTATAATCATTATCATCATCATTATTATGATTTCTATCATTTAGGGTTTAGGCCTATAGCCTGCAGTTATTCCAGTTGTTGTGTTATCCAGCTAACGTAAACTCACCCCATTCCGTACAAATGTGCGCAACCACGACATTCAAACAAGGCTACAAAGAAAACTAATGGGACTGTAGCAACTGTGTTGACTTCAAAATCTGGGGTGTGAACTACGTTTCTATTCAAGCGTTGATCGACATGGTAATGGCTCTATAGTATTGGAAAAAAGTTGAAAAAACTGACCCTCCGTTACATCGTGACGTGTCATGCCGTAACGTACAGCACGCATAAAGCAACTATTTCTGTCTTACAATCTCTCTCCACCAGGTGTAACACTTCTCTCATCATTTAAAAACAAAAAATGGACAGTGACAGGGGTAAGGGGGGATACCTAGTCATTTTTTGCGTCATCACTGTAAGCGATCATGACTCTCAAAGCCGCTGTTGTCATATGATGAAGGAGCCAACCAAAGCGCAGCGTGTGTAATGTTCCACATTTTTTTTATTAAACTGTGAAACTATGCAATAAATACAAATAAACTAAAGAACAAAAACAACAAAATGTGACGAAGAGGTGAAACATACACTAACTCAAAAACAATCTCCCACAAACCCAGGTGGGAAAAACAACTACTTAAGTATGATCTCCAATTAGAGACAACGATGACCAGCTGCCTCTAATTGGAGATCATCCCAAAAAAAGGCCAACATAGAAATACAAAAACTAGAACATAACAACATAGAAAATCTAAACTAGAAAAAAAAAACTGTCACACCCTGACCTACTCTACCATAGAAAATAACAGCTTTCTATGGTCAGGACGTGACAGCTGTTTACTTCTGAAGATCACTTTAGCACCGCCCTAAAAACCCAATTCAAATTCGACACAAACCTTCAAATAGGTATGTAATGACACATTATATAAACTCTTTATAGTGTTCCATTTACATTTTAGAAGCAATAAGGTGATAAGTTGGACAGATCGAGTGAAAAAAAGCCATTTTCCCACACATCTCCTCTCCTTCTCACTGTCACGCATTAGTTTTGCTTCCCCACCCGCCATTTTTAAAAAGACCCAACGTAGCTCACTGCCTTCTTGAATTATGCAGAAACGGGCAGCGTGGAGCACATGTCATTGATTTTGTTGGAAAGGGGAGAAATTGTGCTTTATAATGGTATTGACATTACAGCTGATCTGGAAGTATTACGTTTTTGTGGCGCTAAAATAAGGTCAATTGTACGGACCAAGGCAATGTACAAAAGTGAGTGAGTTTACGTTAGCATTATACTAATAATGGGGCTTGCTAACACTAATAAGCTAGCTAGTGTTTACATTGAAAAGGAACTACTCATAATAGTAGTGTTGACACAAGTAGCTAGCTAGCTAGCTAACGTTAACATGCTGGGTGTGTCTTATGTAACACCCTTGGGTAAATATACCCTGAGAACAAGGTTCATGGAAGATAAGACCATCGAGCCTAGTTAGCTAACTTTTGGTAGCTAGCTAGCTAGCTAATGTTAGCGGTCAAGGCATAGAAAGTATATTCTGTATGTTAGACATGCTCTGGAACTTAGTTCATACATGCATAATCTATGAGCAGAATTACTGTTTTACCTCAATTTGCCACAAAATCCCTAGTTTGAAAGTGACTGTTTATTGGAAGCTGTGTGGCGCCATTTTACCCCACATGGGACAGCCCCTAGCAATTTGAGTTCCAGCCAATGAGATTCAGCCCCTCGACATTTGAGTGACAGCTAGCAAAATACACATACAGCAGAGCGAGAGAGAGCAATGATGTGGTGCACATATGTGATGTGGTGTGCAATTTTGGGGACCACTTTTGGCTCATGAGCACTACTTTCAGAACTACAACCTATTTAACTAAGTTAGATAGCTAGCCAGTTGGTAGGCCTACCAGAAAGAGCAGCTAATGTTTGCTAGCTCTTGAGGATACCCTAGGATAGGGGGCGCCACAGCGCATTTTAAAAAAAATGTGTTCCCATTTTCAACGGCCTACTAATCAAACTCAGAAGCTAGGACATGCATATACTTATTATATATGGATAGAAAACACCCTAAAGTTTCTAAAACTGTTTGAATGGTGTCTGTGAGTATAACAGAATTCATATGGCAGTCAAAACCCCGAGACCGATTGAACCAGGAAGTGGAATTCTGAATTGTGGACTCAACTTCACGTCATCGCCTATAATTCACACCGTGAGATATCGTTTAGTGAGCACTTCCTATTGCTTCCACAAGATGTCGCCAGTCTTTTCACAGTGGTTTGAGCCTTCTACAGTCGAAACTCAGTGAATGAGACGCATTGGAAATTGGTCACAGGGGATGGGCCATCACCATTATGACGCCGGCGGCCCAGTCTACCCCCACCTTTGGAAACGTTTTAAAACACTCTGCAACCGTCCCCGTCGAATCTTATTGGCTCTCTTGGTGTTACAGGCCCTGAAGATTAATGTTTTACAACGTTTGACATGTTTGAACGAACCTAAAGGAGGGAAAAATCTCATTTTCCGAAACTGCAGTCCTGCGCACGTCGGAGCATTTGGAGACAGCCCTAGGACGCGCTACCAACAGCAGGCTAATGGAACATGAAGGATGGACTATTTCAACCGAAAATACATCTGTTGTGGACCTGGGATTCCTGGAAGTGCTTTCTGGTGAAGACAACTAAAGGTAGGCGATTATTGACAATATTATACAAGATCAGATGTGATTTGCCATTGTTCCAAGATGGCGCCGCGCTAGTTTTCCTAGCTCATTTTCTGAGTATAGCATCTCCTTTTATCGCAAAGTGTGATTACCCAGTAAAGTTAATTTAAAATCTGGTATGACAGGTGTTCTCAAGAGATATTCGTCTATAAATGTTAGATTGACAATATAAATTTAAAAAATTGTTTTCGAATAGTAATTTAGGGAATTGTAGCACTGTTTCCCGGGACGCATTTGAGGGGAAAATAGTTAGTCAACGTCAGACGCCGATGTAAAATGCTGTTTTTATATATAAATATGACCTTTATTGAACAAAAGAATGCATGCTGTGTGTAACATGATGTCCTAGGTGTGTCATCTGATGAAGTTTGTAAAAGGTTAGTGCTGCATTTAGCTGTTTTTTGGTTATTTGTGATGCAAGTGGTTGGTCGGAAAATGGCTATGTTGCTGCTTTTTACAATGGACTCATCTAACATAATCTAATGATTTGCTTTTCCTGTAAAACCTTTTTGAAATCGGATGACGTGGGTCGATTCAGGAGAGGTGTATCTATAAAAATAAAAATAAACTTTTTTCTTTTTCTTTTTTCTAATTATTATTATTTTTTTAATGCTAATTGGCGATATGATTTTTCGCTGGATTTTGATCCCGCTGACGGGATGAGATGCTGAAGAGGCTAGCTAGCTTGGGTATTATGCTGGATGATTTAGCGTAAGTAGTTCGCTAGTTAGCTAGCGTTTGCCAGCTAGCAAGCTATTGTTAGTTAGCTAGCCAACACCAGAATAGATAGCTGGCAAACGCTAGCTAACTACCTATATGCTAAATCATCCAGCACAATTTCTGTACTCAAAAAGCCAAACAAATTGCATGAAAGACCTACCTTCTCTCTCTGTGGACATTTGTGTCTCGTCTACAACACTCTCTTTCATGACAATCTCATGTCTGGATTTTGCACACTGTCACTACTGTCACTTTTGAGCATGTTGCACAGATGGGCAGATTGTGGCGTGATGCCTTATTACCTGGGATAAATATATAAGTGCACCAATGCATCCCATCCAAAAGTGAGAATGTTCCTCAACCGTGAAACCCTTGCAAGGTTCCATGATGAAATAAGAGGTTGTCTTATGAACATTTGAAGTGAATTTAGAAACCGTTATTCAACCAAGCTTAATAGGCTCACAGTTTGTCAAGCACTGAATGACTCTCTCACAATTTTAGTCATACCTGTTTACTAACGTGTTAAATCGTTTTGATTGACGCTTAACCCAATGAGTCCCACCGTATTGCCGGTGCACTTTGGACTTCTAACTCATTTTAAACATTGTATGGTTGAGCTACAGACTTCTGGGTTGAACAATTGGATGTGTTTATCCCTTCTTCATCCATAGATACCATTAGTCTGTGTGATTAACGAGGGTAGAGCTGCATTTGGGAGACAAGGGCGGAATCCGAAGGAGACCGAATGGTTTGAGCTACAAACACTGGCGAACATGCACATGTAACATGTTTTTCTCTATGACTCTCACAAGCGTCGTTAGAAGGTAAGGGGTTCTTCTACATAGAACATCAGAGGAAATCCCAGGACATAGTGTCTATAATACTGTAATAAGCTCACATAGTTGCTGTCACAAACTCCAAACTCCACACAGTTCTCACTGACTGGTTGGATATTAATTTCCCAGTGAGCAAACAATTTCTGTACTTACAGCATTCATATACATTTATTTTATCAGGTTTTTGCTTTGGTGGACATTATTTTTATTGACATTCATAAATCTTATGAATGCAACTGTTTATGTCAAATTGTTTTGTGTTCTACTTGTAGCCCTGGTTGTCCTGAAAAGAAAATGGTGAAACCATAGCTGCAGGAAGATGTTTTGAGTAGAGGGTGCTGAGTGCAGGAAGATGTTTTGAGTAGGGAGTGCTGAGTGCAGGAAGATGTTTTGAGTAGAGGGTGCTGAGTGCAGGAAGATGTTTGAGTAGAGGGTGCTGAGTGCAGGAAGATGTTTTGAGTAGAGGGTGCTGAGTTCAGGAAGATGTTTTGAGTAGAGGGTGCTGAGTGCAGGAAGATGTTTTGAGTAGGGAATGCTGAGTGCAGGAAGATGTTTTGAGTAGAGGGTGCTGAGTGCAGGAAGATGTTTTGAGTAGAGGGTGCTGAGTGCAGGAAGATGTTTTGAGTCGAGGGTGCTGAGTGCAGGAAGATGTTTTGAGTAGAGGGTGCTGAGTGCAGGAAGATGTTTTGAGTAGAGGGTGCTGAGTGCAGGAAGATGTTTTGAGTAGAGGGTGCTGAGTGCAGGAAGATGTTTTGAGTAGGGGGTGCTGAGTGCAGGAAAAATAAATCATCTTTATAATTAAGAATTTGCAGGCTAACAATTAAATAAAATTCCTAATGTGATGAGTAGCCTAAGCGTAGGACAAAATTCGGTAACAGTATCACTGCAGCCTAAACAACTTGAAATAAATTAGCCAAAATTATATAGGCTTAATTACTCTATACAGAAATAAATAATAATTCAAAATACTTTTCCAGACAGCATGATTTAGCCACAGAGGATCATGAGGTGGAATGTTTCAAGCCAATATGCCTAGTTGGGAAGCCCACAATCTGAAGCTGCCAGTGAAATGTAATGCATCTAACATATGTGTGAAGATAATGTGTCTTGAGTATAGTTTTGAAATGTTACTTGAAGCTTTTATTTGGGCTGCAATTTCTGAGGCTGGTAACTCTAATGAACTTATCCTTTGCAGCAGAGGTTACTCTGGGTCTTCCATTCCTGTGGCGGTCCTCATGAGAGCTAGTTTCATCATAGTGCTTGATGGTTTTTGCGACTGCACTTGAAGAAACGTTCAAAGTTCTTGAAATGTCCCGGATTGACTGACCTTCATGTCTTAAAGTATTGATGGACTGTCGTTTCTCTTTGCTTATTTGAGCTGTTCTTGCCATAATATGGACTTGGTCTTTTACCAAATAGGGCTATCTTCTGTATACCTCCCCTACCTTGTCACAACACAAATGATTGGCTCAAATGCATTAAGAAGGAGAGAAATTCCACAAATTAACTTTTAAGAAGGCACACCTGTTAATTGAAATGCATTCCAGGTGACTACCTCATGAAGCTGGTTGAGAGAATGCCAAGAATGTGCAAAGCTATCACCAAGGCAAAGGGTGGCTATTTGAAGAATCTGAAATAAAATAAAATATATTTTATTTTTAACCGTTTTTTGGTTACTACATGATTCCATATGTGTTATTTCATAGTTTTGAGGTCTTCACTATTATTCTACAATGTAGAAATTAGTAAAAAATAAAGAAAAACACTTGTGTTCTAAAACTTTTGACCGGTAGTGTACACTGAGTGAACAAAACATTAAGAGCACCTGCTATTTCCACGACAGATTGTCCAGGTGAATCCAAGTGAAAGCTATGATCCCTTATTGATGTCACCTGTTAAATCCACTTCAATCAGTGTAGATGACGGGGAGGAGACAGGTTAAATAAGGATTTTAAAGCCTTGACTTAATTGAGACATGGATTATGTATGTCTGCCATTCAGAGCGTGAATGAGCAAGACAAAAGATTCAAGTGCTTTTGAACGGGGTATGGTAGTTGGTGCTAGGCACACTAGTTTTTTTCACACTTAACAGTTTCCTGTATGTATCATGAATGGTCCACCACCCAAAGGGCATGCAGTCAACTTATTATTTATTAGGAAGGTGTTTTTTGTTTTGTACACAGTAATTGGGCCGGACCCACACTCATTTGATTGATTTCATATAATGTTGCACTTCACTAGCGATAGCAAACGTCAAGACAGATAGAAAGGGAGGCAGACAGGAGGAATAGAGATTAATGTGATTTAAAGAACCTGTATGCTCTCGCATTAGTGGAATTTGAACTTAGCTTTATCATTTTAATTTTGATTTGTATTATTAACCACGATACAATGATTAAGAAACTAAAAAGTTATTGAAATGAAACTATTCCACAAAAAAATGGACTTATGAAGTTCATAACTGGCTCGCAGGTTGGTAGAAATGGTAGGATACATTTTAAGTCTTCCCCAAACTTGAAACTCACATGCTGCCTAGGAATACGTTGTTATGAAATAGTGCACTTTTCTTTGTAGGCTGTTATGTTCCCTAGCAAGAAACCAAAAGTTGTTGCTCAAACAGAAGGGGAAACTAACAGAGTCACTAACAACCAAAACAAAATAGGAGGGGTTCTAATAGACACTCATGGGGGTGTTCACTGAAAGTTGACTAGCAACAACAACTGTAACCTAAGACACCCACCATGAGAGCCCACAAAATTTGTCCAAGTAGAGGCAAACAAAATTAAAACCCACACAATTTAAAGACCGGAAGAAAACCAAAAAGGAGAGCAAAATGAAAACAGAGATTATACATAGAAATCAAATAGGGAGAGCCATCCACTCTTAAATATCATCGGTGCCAGTACAGCTGAAACACCTTCTGACTAACGAGATGATAAGCTAGCACAGGTGTAATACATATTGACTAATGAGGTGATGCCAATCGGTGTGCCCAACGTGCTAATGTTCAACCTCTAAATATAAATGGTAAAACCAAAGCCTGTAACAAGGCCTACTGCAAAATTACAACAAGAGAGAGATAATGAGAGTGGTGTTGTAACTAAGATTGTGCCTATTAAAACTCGGCTTATCCATCGCGACGATCCATCACGGAGAAAAGCGCTCATCTCAATCCAGCACCAGTGGATGGAAAGCACCACTGTGTTGCTTGCTATACTAGTGGGCTGGTACAGAGGTTCCCAAACTCAGTCCTGGCCCCCCTGGGTGCACATTTTGGTTTTTGCCTTAGCACTACACATCGGATTCAAATAACCAACTCATCATCAAGCTTCAGTTATTTGAATCAGCTGTGTAGCGCTAAGGCAAAAACCAAAATGTGCACCCGGGGGGGGGGGGGGGGGGGGGCAGGACTGAGTTTGGGAAACCTTGGGCTAGTACACCTGCGTGTTTGACATGGGCAGGAGCAGGTCTACGATCATGGGCAGGATCGAGCACTGCTCCAGATTACTTGATATCCACGACAAGGGGGAGAGAAGAGAAGAGGGAGAGGGACAGAGAGGGAGAAAGAGAAACCTGACTTAACTCAATCTAAACTGTGTATCGTACAGTTTGCACCATCTCCCGCTACACAAAAGACACATATGAAGATATTCAACAAACAGAGATGAACAGAGATAACAGGAAGGAAAAATGTTAGCATTTGTAAATATATTTATTTGATATATATATTTTATAGAATAAAACATATATAATATATGTTCTTAATGTGGGCATAATAGTTCATAGAATGACATATATACATCACTTTAAGCATACATAAATATTGTTTTAATATACACTGTTTACAATGACTTCTTGTCAAACAATCTGACAATTCAGGCATGTAGGAATAAATATCCATTCTATAAACACAGAAACATGACTCTGAAAAAGGTTACGGCTGTATTGTGATGACTACGGTGACATTGAGGTTATGGGAACATGTTGGTCATTCGTTCCTACTTCCTAGCACTGACCAGGACAATGGGGATGTTGCGGCTCTTCCTCTCTCTGGACATCTGGCACCAGACACAGCAGTTGCAGCAGGTGGCATTCACACAGTCGTTACAGATGGTGCCCCGGAGACACAGTCAGCAAATTTACAACAATGGTTATATAGCAGACATTGGAATGGCCCAGCACCAGAAAGTTATTAATTCCTAGAGAAGGGAAAATGTTAACTATTAAACCTATGAATATCACAGTGCACTAGGTAGGTGGTTGGATGACAAAATGTGTATCATAATGTACTTTATTTGAGTTCGGTAAATGTAATATTTTTTTTCCATTAGCAGCCAACTCTAAAAGTACTTACTTTGATGCCGTAGCGCTGGCGCATGGACACCCTCATGGACATTGTGACGGGTGGGATGATGCCGAAGATGTCCAGCAGAGGGAGACAAAGACACTGTCCGTACTCCCTTGTATGTATACAGGCATGGCAGGGACAACACCAGAATCCAAAACAGCCTGGCCAAAGTGAATGAAGCACCAATCGAGAAAACACACTTACATAAACTATGAATTTTAATGATACGCACACTAACACTCTAACATACAAATATACACAAACAAATGTGATCACACAAACACATGCACACACACACAAATAGTCTGCCATGTCATCGGTGCAGTCACAGATTTCGGAACTCCACTGGTCAGACTCCTTGGACTCCATGACGGGTAGAGGCTGATCGATGACAAATGAAGACATGATGACTTCTTACCTACAAAAGCAGAGATCAGAGGACATCTTCAATAAACCACTCATGGCTTTGGTTTGCTTTGAGAGACAGTTCTTAAGCTGTTCTCATCATTGTACAGAACTAATGCCAGTAATCAGACAATTCATAATTCCCAAAAGATGACACATTCATTAATCATTCCGTCAAACTTCAATCCCAAAAAATAATTCTAAAAGTGTCTGGTCTTCTGTTATTACCGAATGATTACAAGAACCTTTTCCATCAGGAAAACATAATCAAAGTAGATCTCAACCATAACTGATAAAAAAAATGACTTGGATTAGAGAGTAAACTATGGAGCCAAAGAAATGATCTGAAACACAACTCTCCGTTTAACCTTATTGAATCTCACAAGTGCATTTTATCTTAAAATGTTTATTGATAAAATATAATAAAAGTAAAAAATAAAAGTCCATTGATAGTCTGAACATCTCAAAAGATGGTCACCTCTTACCTGTGAGAGAGAGCTTTGAGACTGAACAATTGATGACATCAGCAGAACTGACATCTGATACAGGATTTTCTGAATAAGAGCTGTGGAAGAGACCCATGACCCAGATACATTCCTAGAAACCGCACCAGCCTGTCAATCCTGAACATTCCTGGTCAGGGTCAGGCCTTGTTCCTCAACTCTAGAACAGAGTCAAAAAGAGGACGAGGCAATTAGGCTACTTAAGGTCAAAGAGTAAGGGTAACATGACATAGTAAAAGCAAATCACCAGAACTATCACACCACACAGGATGGCCCAAAAGCCAAGCTAGCCATGTTCGATGGAAATTAAGATTAGGGGTCCTTTCTGTTGCCATTCAAACGGCAGGCTAGGAAGTATGGCTGGAACGGTGCTCAGCGGGTTGACCGGTTACAAGAATGCCTGCGGGGATCAGCCATCAGAAATGTATACTCACTGCCTGAGTAAATTTGGGCTCTAACAATACACCCGTATACTATTCAGCCTTTGCAATGCCCCAAGTACGTTCCAGAGGGCCATGGAGCTCGTCCTCTGTGGACTCTAATGGGAAACACCTACTGCTCTATCTGGATGACATCATCTTCCTGGGGAGAAGAGTTGACAAGGGCCTAGAACGGCTTGCAGATGTCTTCCAATCCCTTCACAGCTACGGACTGAAGCTGATGTCATCCAAGTGCCACCTGCTCAAGGAAGAAGTCCTGTTCTTAGGGCATGTTGTGAGTGGTGAAGGCAGAAGTCACAACCCTGCTCTGATCAAGGATGTCTAAGCCTGGCAACCTCCTAGTAATATGCAAGAACTGCAAGCCTTCATAGGGTTAGGCAATTACTACCGCAATTCCATTCAAGCCTTTGCAGAACTTTGCCATCCCACTCAACATTCTACTCAGGAAGGAAGCTAAGTTGCTGTGGAGAAAATAGCACCAGAATACCTTCACTCAGCTTAACCTGTCTGGGCTAGGGGGCAGTATTTTCACGGCCGGATAAAAAATGTACCCGATTTAAATGGGTTACTACTCTTTCCCAGAAACAAGAATATGCATATTATTAGTAGATTTGGATAGGAAACACTCAGAAGTTTTTAAAACTGTTTGAATGGTGTCTGTGAGTATAACAGAACTCATATGGCAGGAAAAAACCTGAGAAAATTCCAAGCAGGAAGTGGCCTGTCTGACAATTTGTAGTTCTTCTTTCTAGTCACTTTCGAAACTACAGTATCTCTGGGGTTACGTTGCACTTTCTAAGGCTTCCATTGGCTCTCTAAAGCCTTCAGAAAGCGGATTGAGGCATCTCCTGTCTCTGGGCAGAGTATGATAGCTCAGTTTGTCAGTGGTCTGCCTGGTGACAAAGAGATTGGAGATGCGCGGTCCCGTGACCATGCTGTTTTTTCTTTTCCTCTTTGAATGAAAACACTATTGTCCGGTTGGAATATTATCGCTATTTTACGAGAAAAATACCATAAAAATTGCTTTTAAACAGCATTTGACATGCTTCTAAGTACGGTAAAGGAACATTTAGAATTGTTTTGTCTCGAATTGGGCTCGCCCGTTACCCTTTGGATAGTGACCTGAACGCACAAACAAAACGGAGGTATTTGGACATAACTATGGATTATTTGGAACAAAAACAACATTTCCTGTGGAAGTAGCAGTCCTGGGAGTGCATTCTGACGAAGATCAGCAAAGGTAATACCATTTTTCTAATACTAATTCTGAGTTTAGTTAGCCCCGAAGTTGGCGGGTGTCAAAATAGCTAGCCGTGATGGCTGAGCTATGTACTCAGAATATTGCAAAATGTGCTTTCGCTGAAAAGCTATTTTAAAATCTGACATTGCATAAAGCGATTGCATAAAGGAGTTCTGTATCTATAATTCTTAAAATAATTGTTATGTATTTTGTCTACGTTTATGGTGAGTCATTTAGTAAATTCACCGGAAGTTTGGGGTGGGAATGCATGTTCTGAACATCACATGCCAATGTAAAAAGCTGTTTTTGGATATAAATATGAACTTGATTGAACAAAACATGCATGTATTGGACCCCTACAAAATCTGGACCCCTACAAATCAGCTGGGCTTGACAATCTGGACCCTTTCTTTCTAAAATTATCTGCCGAAATTATTGCAACCCCTATTACTAGCCTGTTCAACCTCTCTTTCGTGTCGTCTGAGATTCCCATAGATTGGAAAGCAGCTGCTGTCATCCCCCTCTTCAAAGGAGGTGACACTCTTGACCCAAATTGCTACAGACCTATATCCATCCTACCCTGCCTTTCTAAGGTCTTCGAAAGCCAAGTCAACAAACAGATTACCGACCATTTCGAATCCCACCGCGCCCTCTCCGCTATGCAATCTGGTTTCAGAGCTGGTCATGGGTGCCCCTCAGCCACGCTCAAGGTCCTAAACGACATCGTAACCGCCATCGATAAGAAACAATACTGTGCTGCCGTATTCATTGACCTGGCCAAAGCTTTTGACTCTGTTAATCACCACATCCTCATCGGCAGACTCAGTAGCCTTGGTTTCTCAAACGATTGCGTCGCCTGGTTCACCAACTACTTCTCTGACAGAGTTCAGTGTGTCAAATCGGAGGGCCTACTGTCTGGAGCTCTGGCAGTCTCTATGGGGGTACCACAGGGTTCAATTCTTGGGCCAACTCTTTTCTTGGTATACATAAATGATGTCGCTCTTGCTGCTGGTGAATCTCTGATCCACCTCTACGCAGACGACACCATTCTGTACACTTCTGGCCCTTCTTTGGACACTGTGTTAACAACCCTCCAGACGAGCTTCAATGCCATTCAACTCTCCTTCCGTGGTCTCCAACTGCTCCTAAACACAAGTAAAACTAAATGCATGCTCTTCAACCGATCGCTGCCTGCACCTGCCCGCCTGTCCAGCATCACTTCTCTGGACGGTTCTAACTTAGAATTTGTGGACAACTACAAATACCTAGGTGTCTGGTTAGACTGTAAACTCTCCTTCCAGACTCACATCAATCATCTCCAATGCAAAGTGAAATCTCGAATTGGCTTCCTATTTCGCAATAAAGCATCCTTCACTCATGCTGCCAAACATACCCTCGTAAAACTGACCATCCTACCAATCCTCGACTTCGGCGATGTCATTTACAAAATAGCTTCCAATACCCTACTCAACAAGCTGGATGCAGTCTATCACAGTGCCATCCGTTTTGTCACCAAAGCCCCATATACTACCCACCACTGCGACCTGTACGCTCTCGTTGGCTGGCCTTCGCTTCATAATCGTCGCCAAACACATTGGCTCCAGGTCATCTACAAGACCCTGCTAGGTAAAGTCCCCCCTTATCTCCGCTCACTGGTCACCATAGCAGCACCCACCTGTAGCACGCGCTCCAGCAGGTATATCTCTCTGGTCACCCCTAAAGCCAACTCCTCCTTTGGTCGTCTCTCCTTCCAGTTCTCTGCTGCCAATGACTGGAACGAACTACAAAAATCTCTGAAACTGGAAACACTTATCTCCCTCACTAGCTTTAAGCACCAGCTGTCAGAGCAGCTCACAGATCACTGCACCTGTACATAGCCTATCTATAATTTAGCCCAAACTACTACCTCTTCCCCTACTGTATTTATTTATTTTATTTATTTTGCTCCTTTGCACCATATTATTTATATTTTATCTCTGAACTTTCTTCAAACTACAAATCTACCATTCCAGTGTTTTTCTTGCTATACTTTATTTACTTTTCCACCATGGCATTTTTTTGCCTTTACCTCCCTTATCTCACATCATTTGCTCACATTGTATATAGTCTTATTTATTTTTTATTTTTCTACTGCATCATTGATTGTATGTTGTTTTACTCCATGTGTAACTCTGTTTTTGTTTGTTGTCGAACTGCTTTGCTTTATCTTGGCCAGGTCGCAATTGTAAATGAGAACTTGTTCTCAACTTGCCTACCTGGTTAAATAAAGGTGAAATCAAAATAAATAAATAAATAAATAAATAAAAAATGTATTGTATAACATAATGTCCTAGGAGTGTCATCTGATGAAGATCATCAAAGGTTAGTGCTTCACTTAGCTGTGTTTTGGGTTTTTGTGACATATGCTTGCTTGGAAAATGGCTGTGTGATTATTTGTGGCTATGTACTCTCCTAACATAATCTAATGTTTTGCTTTCGCTGTAAAGCCTTTTTGAAATCAGACAATGTGGTTAGATTAACGAGAGTCTTAAAATGGTGTAAAATAGTCGTATGTTTGAAAAATTGAAATGATTGCATTTTTTGAGGTTTTGTATTTCGCGCCAATTTTTATGGTATTTTTCTTGTAAAATAGAGATAATATTCCAACTGGACAATAGTGTATTCATTCAAAGAGGAAAAGAAAAAACAGCGTGGTCGCGTGAACACGCATATCCAATCTCTTTGTCACCAGGCAGACCACTGAGAAACTGAGCTACTATACTCTGCCCAGAGACAGGAGACGCCTCAATCCACTTTCTTAGGGCTTTAGAGAGCCAATGGAAGCCTTAGAAAGTGCTACTGTAGTTTCGATAGAGAATCAAAAGAAGAACTACAAATGATCAGACAGGCCACTTCCTGCTTGGAATTTTCTCAGGTATTTGCCTGCCATATGATTTCTGTTATACTCACAGACACTATTCAAACAGTTTTAGAAACTTCAGAGTGTTTTCTATCCACATCTACTAATAATATGCAAATATTTTACTCTGGGCCCGAGAAGTAGGCCGTTTAATGTGGGTACGTTTTTCATCCGGTCGTGAAAATACTGCCCCCTATAGCGAAGAGGTTAAACAGCTTGGAAAATTCCCGAAAATTATGTCATGGCTTTAGAAGCTTCTGATAGGCTAATTGACATCATTTGAGTCAATTGGAGGTGTACCTGTGGATGTATTTCAACGCCTACCTTCTTGACATCATGGGAAAGTCAAAAGAAATCAGCCAAGACCTTAAAAAAATTGTAGACCTCCACAAGTCTGGTTCATCCTTGGGAGCAATTTCCAAATGCCTGAAGGTACCACGTTCATCTGTACAAAAAAGGTATCAACACCATGGGACCATGCAGTCATACTGCTCAGGAAGGAGATGTGCTCTGTCTCCTAGAGATGAACGTACTTTGGTACGAAAAGTGCAAATCAATCCCAGAACAACAGCAAAGGACCCCGTGAAGATGCTGGAGGAAACAGGTACAAAAGTATCTATATCCACAGTAAAATGAATCCTATATCGACATAACCTGAAAGGCCGCTCAGCAAGGAAGAAGCCACTGCTCCAAAACTGCCATAAAATACCCTCACTACGGTTTGCAACTGCACATGGGGACAAAGAATGTACTTTTTGGAAAAATGTCCTTTGGTCTGACGAAACAAAAATATAACTGTTTGGCCATAATGACAATTGTTCTGTTTGGTGGAAAAAGGGGGAGGCTTGCAAGCCAAAGAGCACCATCTCAACCGTGAGGCACGGGGTGGCAGCATCATGTTGTGGGGGTGCTTTGCTGCAGGAGGGACTGGTGCACTTCACAAAATAGATGGCATCATGAGGCAGGAAAATTATGTGGATATATTGAAGCAGCATCTCAAGACATCAGTAAGTAAATTAAAGCTTGGTTGCAAATGGGTCTTCCAAATGGACAATGACCCCAAGCATACTTGCAAGAAAAGTTGTGGCAAAATGGCTTAAGGACTACAAAGTCAAGGTATTGGAGTGGCCATTACAAAGCCCTGACCTCAATCCCATAGAAAATGTGTGGGCAGAACTAAAAAAGCATGTGTGAGCAAGGAGGCCTACAAACCTGACTCAGTTACACCAGCTCTGTCAGGAGGCATGGGCCAAAATGCACCCAACTTATTGTGGGAAGCTTGTGGAAGGCTACCTGAAACAATAAACAATTTAAACAATTTAAAGGCAATGCTACCAAATACTAATTGAGTGTATGTAAACTTCTGACCCACTGTTAATGTGATGAAAGAAATAAAAGCTGAAATAAATAATTCTCTCTACTATTATTCTCACATTTCACATTCTTAAAATAAAGTGGTGATCCTAACTGATCTAAGACAGGGAATTTTTACTAGGATTAAATGTCAGGAATTGTGAAAAGCTGAGTTTAAATGTATTTGGCTAAGGTGTATGTAAAATTCCGACTTCAGCTGTACATCCAGGATAGCACCAAGAAGAAAGGGCTGAGCCCCAAACTCCAAGCACCCTTTCACATGGTCTCTGCATGCCGTGGCCCTGTGCTGTATGAGATACAACAACACAGAAGGATAATGCACCATGACTGCCTCAAGCCCTACGACAGTGAGGTTATCCCGGCGTGGATCAGGCAACAAAGAAATCAAGTCCTACAGCAGAGTAAAGTCTCCACTGAGACTCCCATACACCTGGAACCTCAGCAACTACTTGAGCCACAACCAGATGGCAGAGACACAGCTTCAGACGCTTCTGAACAGGAGCCAAAAGAGAGACAGGAAAGCAAAGAAAAGTAGCGTCAGCCTGCTGCACGCCGTTGACGGCTGTACAAAACACAAAGAGTGGAGAAGACCCGAAGAAAAACAAGACAACACTCCGTGGACGAAAGGTTCACAAACCTGCGAGATACAACAGTAGTTAAACAGGAAAAGCAAGAAAACATGGACTGTGTAGTTTCCAGTCAAGTTATAAGTCAGAGAGACTGTGGACATTGTTTATTTATCTTTATTGTTTAAGCCGGTCTACAGCAAGTTTAGACCGTAACGACGGTAGTTATGTCATTTGTAATTTAGGGTTACCTGTACCGAAGGGACTCGGTACTCATGGAGGGGGGTAGTGTAGTGCAAATGGCATAGCCCTTGTTCCCCACATGTGTTCTAAGATGTACGTTCTGTGCGCTTGATAGCGTTAATGGGTGTGCCATGTTTAGGTTAGCTAGTTGTCTAGTAATTCCCACAGCTCATGGCATGGAGGTGGACATCGATCTGTGCCCGAGCAAAGGCGCCTAGACATAGCTTGTGTAATCACCATTTGTATAAGATCATCTACGGAATGCCAGTATCTTCATGTGAATTCCCATACTCATCATACCGGTATCATCTGAGAAGATCCTTCAGTAAACATCCACCAAATGTGAATCATTCTTGTCGTGGCCATTCTTGACCCACACATCAGTTGCTAGGAAGAGCTACAGTGCATTTGGAAGGTATTCAGACCCCTTGACTTTTTCCACATTTACGTTACATTACAGTCTTATTCTATTATCGATTAAATCGTTATTTTCCCTCAACAATCTACACTCAATACCTCATAATGACAAAACCAAAACTGTAATTGTTTTGTTGTTGTCGGAAAAGTATATAAAAAACCCCTGAAATATCACATTTACATAAGTATTCAGACCCTTTACTTTGTACTTTGTTGAAGCACCTTTGGCAGCAATTACAGCCTCGAGTCCTCTCTGGTATGACGCTACAAGCTTGGCACACATGTATTTGGGTAGTCTCTCCCATTCTTCTCTGCAGATCCTCTCAAGCTCTGTCAGGTTGGATGGGGAGCGTTGCTGCAGAGCTATTTTCAGGTATCTCCAGAGATGTTCGATCGGGTTGGGCCACTCAAGGACATTCAGAGACTTGTCCCAAAGGCACTCCTGTGATGTCTTGGCTGTGTGCTTAGGGTCGTTGTCCTGTTGGAAGGTGAACCTTCGCACTAGTCTGAGCACTCTGGGACAGGTTTTCATGAAGGATCTCTCTCTGTGCTTTGCTCTGTTCATCTTTCCCTCGACCCTGACTAGTCTCCCAGTCCCTGCCGCTGTAAAACATCCCCACAACATGATGTTGCTACCACCATGCTTTACCGTAGGGATGGTGCCAGGTGTCCTCTAGATGTAACGCTTGGCATTCAGGCCAAAGAGTTCAATCTTGGTTTCATCAGACCAGAGAATTTTGTTTCTCATGGTCTGAGAGTCCTTTAGGTGCCTTTTGGCAAACTCCAAGCGGGCTGTCCCTTTTACTGAGGAGTGGCTTCCATCTGGCCACTCTACCATAAAGGCCTGATGGTGGAGTGCTGCAGAGATGGTTGTTCTTCTGGAAGCTTCTCCAATCTCCACAGAGGAACTCTGGAGCTCTGTCAGAGTGACCATCGGGTTCATGGTCACCTCCCTGACCAAGGCCCTTCTTCCCCAATTGCTCAGTTTGGCCGAGCGGCCAGCTCTAGAAAGAGTCTTGGTGATTCCAAACTTCTTCCATTTAAGAATTATGGAGGCCACTGTATTCTTGGGGACCTTCAATGCTGCAGAAATGTTCTGGTACCCTTCCCCAGATCTGTGCCTCGACACAATCCTGTCTCGGAGCTCTACGTTCAATTCCTTCAACCTCATGGCTTGGTTTTTGCTCTGACATGCACTGTCAACTGTGGGACCTTATATAGACTGGTGTGTGCCTTTCCAAATCATATCCAATCAATTGAATTTACCACAGGTGGACTGCAATGAAGTTGTAGAAACATCTCAAGGATGATCAATGGAAACAGGATGCACCTGAGCTCAATTTCAAGTCTCATGGCAAAGGGTCTGAATACTTATGTAAATAAGGTATTTCTGTTTTTTTTTTTTATACATTTGCAAAAATGTCTTCACTTTTTCATTATGGGGTATTGTGTGTATATTGATGAGGAAAGAAATTAATTTAATCAATTTTAGAATAGGGCTATAAAGTAACAAAATGTGGAAAAAGTCAAGGGGTCTGAATACTTTCCGAATGCACTGTATGTCCTGTAACACCACAATATGTTACGAATTCAATTTTTTTGTGGCTAGGTGGCTAACGCTAATGTTAGCTAGGTGGATAATGTTAGCTAGGCTATGGGTAGGGGTTTAGGTTAAGATTCGGAGTTAGGTTAAGGGGTTAAGGTTTTGGTATTTGTGCCCAACCTTCTTTGACGTGAGATCTATTTTTTCATTTGCCAGCCTGATGAGATCTACCAGTCTCTAAATCTAAACTAACCAACAAAATGTATGAAACGCAACACACCACTGAGCATGGACCTGCTGCTATGATACCTATTTGGTACCCAAATATAATGTGGACCAATAAAATAAAATCCACAAATAAGTGCAACTCGTTTAATTTCCTACCTTACTGTGACTTTTGGCATTGGGTGGAGGCAAGTAGGTTTCATAGTCAGTGCTGTAGCAGCTTATTGCAAGTCTCATGCAGGCCACAAGGTGGTCAATATTCATAGTAGATCTGCACTTGGACTTTATTATCTTCATGTGAGAAAATGCAGACTCACAGAGGTAGGTTGATCCAAAAAGGGCTGATAAGTTGAGAGCACATCTTCTTATGCTGGGATACTTCTCCTCTAGCAGTAGCTCCCTGAACTCTTCCTTCATCTCAGTGGTTGCCCTGGATTTCAGCTGAATGTCATTTTGAAGGGTGAGAAATGTAGTTTCTGCTATTGTTGTGTCCAACTGAAAAGGTGATTCCATTTTGGAGTCAATGACTTCCAGATTTATGTCTGTGCCAAACGGAAAGCACATATAAGTGGCAATAGGCTCAAGTGATGCAAAGTCAGTGAAACAACTGTCAAACTCAGATAAGATGCTCTGGACTTGCTCCACTTAGCGTGCACTGTCAAGCTGTGCTGTATCCTTGCCCTGACGTTCAGGTTCTGAATGCATGTGTTGAAAGAAGTGCAGGTCCTTACGTTGCAGCTTTCTTGTGAGCAGTTGTAGTTTGCATTTAAAAGTGTTCACAGAGCTGATCATGTCGATTACATGTTTGCCTTTTCCTTGCAGCTCTACATTTAGTTTATTAAGCATGTAAGTTAGGTCAGTGAGAAAAGCTAAATCCAGAAGCCACTGTGTGTCCTCTAGCTGTACATATTCTGCATGTTTGGAGACCTTGAGAAACTCCTTGATTTCAGGCAACAACTCACTGAATCTCCCTAAAGATGTACCTCGGTTCAGCCACCGCACATTCGTGTGCAGCAGCAGGTCTGTGTGCCCCGCTTCAGTCTCTTCTAAGTGAGCCCGAAATAGCCTCCGCTGTAGGCTTCTTGCTCGAATAGAACACACAATCTTCGTCGCGACATCCATCACCTCTTTCATGTTTAACATCTTCCTGCACAAAGCTTGCTGATAAATTACGCAGTGATAACTAAGGAAATCCGGGAAAGAATCAACCTGCTTGTACAATGCAACAAACCCACTAATGCGGCCTACCATAGCGGATGCCCCATCAGTAGTAATGGAGACAAGCTTACAAAAGGGCAGTTGGAATTTGTTAGCAAACTCCATAAAAGCTTGAAAAATATCTTTGCCCCTAGTGTGTCCTTTCAGTGGCAAAATGGCGAGTAGTTCCTTCTTTGTACTCATGTTGTGAAATACCATTCTGATGAAAATGCATAACTGTGCCACATCTACCATATCTGTGGACTCGTCAAACTGGAGGGAATAACACTTGCAGTTGAGAATATCCTTCTTCAGTTGATCCTCGAGGTTCTCTGCTATTCCCTCACATCTTCTTGTCACAGTATTTCTGGACAACTGAATGTCATTGATGGCAGCCTCAATAAATGCTTCCTTAATCGTCTCCCCATCTTTGAATTACTTTTTATGCTTAGCAAGAACGCGACTCACACGATAAGATGCTATGGTTGCCGCCTTCCCTTTGGTCACAGGCCTTGTGAAAATTGATTGCTGCGCTGGCAGTTGATTCTTTAGTTTTTGTACCCTTCTTCTTCGTAATTCAGTCTTTGCTGGAGAATCTCTTTCCTGGGTTTTGTGTGTGGTTTTAAAATGTTGTTTTATGTTACTTTTCTTTGGGATAACGATGCTATTATGGCAGATGAGACACACATTTTGAGTTTGACATGACGAAAAAATTATAATAAAATAATTATTTGTGGAAATGACACGTTTTCTTTTTTTTCTATTCTTCCCTTCACTCATTATTGGTGCTGTCGACCACACAACTTAAAAACAATTTAAGAATGAATCTAGCTACAAAGTTAGCTAGCTAGCTACCTGCCTGGCATCACCGTTACCTCGACTTGGAGTTGGTGGGCGGCATCTGACCGCGCTAACTAAGCATACGTCAGTCAATAAGTGGGCAGGGACTGGTCATATTTCATGTAAATAACATGACTTTTTAGACATTGCTGTGAATGGAGGACTGTCGAAACATTAAAACAGATAGAGATTATAGGCATTGATTTGTGTGGCTGAATTTTAGTAGATGTATAATCATCTCATGATCGACTGGCAAGCACTCCGCGATCGACCAGTAGATCGCGATCGACTGGTTGGGCACCCCTGGGTTAGGGTTTGCTAACATGCTAAGTAGTTGCAAAGTAGCTAAAAAGTTGAAAGTAGTTGTAAAGTTACTTAAATGCTAAAGTTGTCTGTGGTGAGATTCAAACACGCAACCTTTGGGTTGCTAGTCGTTCGTGTTAAATATTGTACTAATTTGAGTGTCCCTGATTTATGTTTACTATGTTGCATCTATTCTTAATTGCTAAGCAGGTAGCTTAGCGGTTTAGAGCACAATGCCAGTAATTGAAAGGTTGCTGGTTCAAATCCCCAGACCAACTAGGCACTTAACCCTAATTACTCTTATAGGTCACTCTAGATAATAGTGACTGCTAAATGATGTAAAAGTAAACAAAACCAGGCTGGGTAACTAGTCTGACCTAAGAACAGTGTCCAATTGCTGGCACAAAAAATAGCAAAGCATGGTAAAAGTGTATATGTGGTTTTTAGAAAATGGGTGTAGCAGGATAACTGATTATATATAAATGTTTTTAAATGACCAAATATTAGATCAACTTACCTCAGAATAATTTTATTAGAGTGACTTTAAAAAATGTTGATTAGCATTTTAACTCTTGTGCACCCAACATGTTCAGGAAGATATTAGGGTCACAACACCAAAACGCTTCATTGCATTTTCCCCTTTTATCGACCTCTCATTTCCAGGAACTGAGGATGTCCAGGAAGGACATTAATAATGGAGATGTGATAATCAAACATAGAACTGTCCTACTACTTTGACAAATCCTTTCACACGTGGGATATAATTGCACCAGGGGAGTGAATGGACAGACATGTTGAACATAAGTGTGTTGCAATACAAAACCCAGCTAGTCCTGCCATGTACTACACCAAGTCTTTCCAACATTCTCTCACCATGAGAAGCAGGATATAAAGCTGAATACCATGCAGGTTCCAAATAACACCTTCATCAGAAAGTTTGATGACTCATAAAAACAGAAAGACCAATTTAACACATCTAAATGAATAAGGCCAGATGCCTGAAATATGCAGGCCTATTCTGTGACTGTGTCTGCCCGAACTATGTCTGTTCTACCTCCACCCAGTCAGCTAAATGGAGGCACTTGTTTAATGCTGTGACTATGATCAGATTTACAACCTCTATAGTCTCTTTATTATTTACCTGTTTGTAATGGAATTCCATAAATACGAGTGTATGAGTGATCGATTATTTTTTTTAACATGTTGCCACAATTCCTGCAACTTCAATTCGTTCACCATGACGCTATCAGGTGCGGGTTTGGGAAATCCCGGATTGTAATAACGCATTTATCATTGACGGTCTACACCTTTAAGACGTCGAAACTGTGCGTACTGGGAGTGGGCATATGTTCAACTGTAAAATCACAACAACACATCGCAATGGGGAGTATGTGAAGAGGACTCTCTGCAATGACCACTAGTTATAGAAAAGGTTTGAAATAATGTACACCAATATTTTACCAGAGTAGCTGAAAAGTGAATCATTCTGAAACCATATTGATGGTGAAATGCATTTGGGATAAGTTTTGCGCAATGGTCGAGCAAGCGTCTTGGTCTGCAGACGTCAACAAATTTAGTGTGACAGTTTCAAAGGCTGATATTTTTCGTTTTGATTTGCCTCTAGAATGTTGTAATTTAATAGTCTGACATTTATGGAAAGAAATGTGTTGTGGATCAGCAGGGATACTGTGCCGGTAAAGTGTGAAATATGTATTCAGTTGATTTTCATGAGTTTTGTTATCTACCACATTCTCCATTTTAACTACGTCTTTAGCCAAGAACAACGACATTTATCTCATCAACACTAAAATATCTGCCGGTATCCTGCATGCTGTACTGTTGTGGAAGCAAGGACAAGGAGAAGCAGCGCTCAGACGCTGCTGATGTGTCGAGAATTCTAGAGACAGAGAAAAACCGAAAGAACCGTGAAAGCGCACCTCAACCAGTGGAAATGTACGGAATAGCGGGAATACCCGAGTTTCTACCCCCCTCTGGCGTACTCCAGCCCAGCTCAGTAATCCCACTCGAGTCTGGTGAGGTGCCTGGTTTGGGGAGTCGATTCAACAGGGGTGTGCTGAGCTCTGACTCCCCCCAGCGGAGACGAGGCCAACGGGCCCCGAAGCTAGGGCAAATAGGACGGTCGAAGAGAGGTGAGTGCGGCAGATGAAGCAAGCAAAAGATAAGGAACGAGAATTGAGACGAAAGAAACTGAAAATATAGTTTGTCTAAAATATAGTTTCATTCTAGGTTTACCGATAAAATAACTAAGTTAGTCAGACCAGATAATGTACTTATTTTAATTGTATGATTCTACAGAATCAGATGAACCTTGTATGTCTTTTTTCCTGCATTTTATATATATATATTTTTTTACAGTGGTGATAGAGGATGAGGACTTGGATGACGTCATGAACAACAATGGCCTCCCCATATCAATCAATATCTCTCCTGTTGCCTGAACACTGTCAGACTGTCCAGACCTCAAGAAGCTATCGTGCTCATTTGTGAAATTCTGAAGCGAATACCACTTGTTCCGGACCATACCCAGTTCAGGTGCCCATTGCAAAGTTTACAATAGCAGCATGCGCATCACCTGTAGTTTAGCTCTTCCTGGGGGGAAGGTGGGTGTCCCAAGGAAGTAGAGAGAACACGGTGCATCTCTGCTGCTGTTCTGGTTTTCAACAGGAGGGGAGCAAGTTGGATAGATTTGGAGCCAGACAGGCTGAAACATAAGCACATACGAGAAGGCCCTACCCATCAAGACCTGCCCCTTAAAAATGAGTTGACCTATGCCTTTTCATTGTTTCACATATTATGTTGACAAATACACTTTATTTTAGCCTTTGATGGTCGACAACACTGTCTCGTTTTGGTGCAAATGAAGTGTCTGTAAAATCTGTTCTAAAACATGATAGATAGATACACTGTAGACTTTCATTTGTCATGCATGTCCTAATTAGAAGCTTAGTAGGCCTATACCCTGCCTGTGTTGTAATGTAGTTTATTTTTTACCCTTGAGCTCCTAGACGAAGGAGTTCTCACTGTGAACTAGTGAACTTCAATGTATCCCTGAATAGAGGTGTAAAGACCCCTTTTTTTTTTTTTTGAATTAGCTTCTTGTCCAATGTCCTTCACCAATCACCATAATAATCTAATCTGGTCAACAACAAAAAAAATCATATGACATTCAGACAAGTTGCCTACCTCTGCTCTTGGTGTATCATTCATTTTGGTGGTTCATGTAAAACCCAGTTACGAATCAGAACGATGAAGTCGATCGCAACACGGAGGAGAAGTTCGGTATTTGGTGTATGACTGAAGGAGCTGTGAGGAATACATTGTTTTAATATGGAACCATTGGTCAGTTTGGCTCAGACTTTTTCCCGATAGCTGTAAAGTTATACAATTATTATCACTAAAAGGGTTAGGACTACTTCAACTCCAGTTACAGTAATTCAATTCTCATTAAAACAAAAATAAATTATATGCTTGAACTGATACTAAAGTGGGTGTTTTTTTTTTACACTTTGTATGAAAGAGTCTGATAAGTGGCATGTATTATTGTAAAACCTTGATTATACTTCTTGGAATGTGATATGCTGTTGTACAGTGAGAGTACCACCAGATGGTGATAAAGTCAAAGGAACACAGTGCTCTGCCCAGAACTTTTGTCTCACTCAACTAGTACAGACTTGTAATTCATTTGGAATAAAACCTGTTTGGGTAGTCTTTGGAAATGAACCTATTTTTGGGTAGTCTTTGGAAATTAACCTAAGTCACAAGATCACTGTTGAAGACAATGAGAACATTTTTGGTTTGAGGAGAAGTGTTATTTTGGTAGGCAACATGTAGATCTGAGAGAACTTTGTGGATGTACCCTTCCCTACATATTTATTTGGACAGTGAAGCTAAAACATTTAATTTGGCTCTATATTCCAGCATTTTGGTTTTGAGATCTAATGTTTCAGTACAGAATGTCACCTCTTATTTGAGGGTATTTCAAATCAAAGTTTATTGGTTGCATACACAGATTTGCAGCTGTTATGGCAGCAGGTAAACTAGTGGTTAGAGCGTTGTGGGCCAGTAACTGAAGGTTTAGTTTGAATACCCAAGCCGACAACGTGAAAAAAATATTTTGATGTGACCTTGAGCAAGGCACTTAATCCTAATTTGCTCCAGGGGCGCCGTACTACCAAGGCTGACCTGAGAATACAGTATATACTTACACAGTGAGTAAACAACAGAATATGAGGTGACCCGTGTTCAATGACTCTGTAAATGGGGAATTAGTCTCAAGGTGCAGGGCAAAGTACCGGGCAGGCAGCCGGCTAGTGATGGCTGTTCATCAGTGATGGCATGGAGATAAACTGCTTCTTTCAGTCTCTCGGTCTCTGCTAGAAGGTAACAGAGTGAACAGACCGTGGTTTGGGTGACTGAGGTCCTTGATGATGTTATTGGCCTTCCTTTGACACCGAGTGCAGCGTGCACCCGGTGATGCGTGCCCCCCATATGCATTTTTTCATACATACACTACGTGACCAAAAGTATATGGACACCTGCTCTGAGAATATCTCGTTCCAAAATCACGGGCATTAACATGGAGTTGGTCTCCCCTGTGCTGCTATAACAGCCTCCACTCTTCTGGGAAGGCTTTCCAATAGATGTTGGAACATTGCTGCGGGGACTTGCTTCCATTCAGCTACAAGAGCATTAGTGAGGTCAGGCATTAATGTTGTGCGATTAGGCCTGGCTTGCAGTTGGCGTTCCAATTCATCACAAAGGTGTTCGAAAGGGTTGAGGTCAGGCCAGTCAAGTTCTTCCACACCGATTTCAACAAACCATTTCTGTATGGACCTCGCTTTGTGCATGGGGGCATTGTCATGCTGGAGGGGCCTAGCCCAAACCATGAAAAAAACAGCCCCTGACCCTTAGTCCTCTTCCACCAAACTTTACAGTTGGCACTATGCACTGGGGCAGGTAGCGTTCTTCATCCGCCAAACCCAGATTCGGCCATCAGACTGCCAGACTGTTTGTTCACGTATCTGAAGCGTGATTCATCACTCCAAAGAAAGTGTTTCCACTGCTCCAGAGTCCAATGGAGGCGAGCTTTACACCACTCCAGCTGAAGCTTGGCATTGCCATTGGTGATCTTAAGCTTGCGTGTGGCTGCTCAGCCATAGAACCCCATTTCTTGATTTGTTGGAAAGGTGGCATCCTATGATGGTGGCATGTTGAAAGTCAGGACTCTTCTGTAAGGCCATTCTACTGCCAATGTTTGTCTATGTCGATTGCATGGCTGTGCGCTCAATTTTTTTTACACCTGTCAGCAACGGGTGTGGCTGAAATAGCCGAATCCACTAATTTGAAGGGGTGTCTAGATACTTTTGGATATAGTGTATCCGTTTACAAATCAAACACTTTTTTTTATCTAGTCCTCCCATCTGAAGGTGTCATAAGTATTTGGACAAATTCCAAATACTTTAAAGTAGTCAAACGTTTAGTATTGGATTCCATATCCTAGCACACAATGACTACATCAAGCTTTGTGTCACAACGGCTACAGAAGGTGGCGCCTCTCCCCGTTCGGGCGGCGCTCGGCGGTCGTCATCGCCGGCCTACTAGCTGCATGACCTGTACGTCAAGGCCGAGAAATGTGAGTTCTCCAAACAAGCCGTCTCTTTTCTGGGGTATCGCATTTCCACATCCGGGGTGGTGATGGAATGTGACCGCATTTCGGCCGTGCGTAATTGGCCGACTCCGACCACAGTTAATGAGATGCAGCGGTTCTTAGGGTTTGCCAATTACTACCGGAGGTTTATCCGGGGCTTTCGGCAGGTGGCGGCTCCCATTACCTCACTGATGAAGGGGGGCCCGGTGCGGCTGCGCTGGTCAGCGGAGGCGGACGGAGCCTTTTGTCGGCTGAAGACTCTGTTTACCAAAGCCCCAGTGCGGGCGCATCCGGACCCCTCTTTGCCATTCATAGTGGAGGTGGATGCGTCCGAGGCTGGGGTTGGAGCCGTGCTATCACAGCGTTCGGGCGCGCCCCTGTGCTTTCTTTTCTAAGAAGCTGAGTCCGGCGGAGCGTAACTATGATGTTGGGGACAGGGAGTTGCTAGCCGTGGTCAGGGCCCTGAAGGGGTGGAGACATTGGCTTATGGGGCCTTTTCTCATCTGGACTAATCACCGTAATTTTTTTACATTTTAGTCATTTAGCAGACGCTCTTACCCAGAGCGACTTACAGCAGTAGTGAATGCATACATTTCTTTTTTTTTTCGTAATCTGGAGTACATCTGGGCGGCGAGGAAACTGAACCCTTGCCAAGCCAGGTGGGCTATGTTTTTCACGAGATTCCAGTTCACTATCTCGTACATATCAGGTTCCCGGAACACCAAGGCCGACGCACTGTCTCATCTCCATGACTCCGAGGAGCGGTCCATCGACCCCACTCCCATACTTCCAGCCTCCTGTCTGGTGGCACCGGTGGTCTGGGAGGTGGAGGCGGACATCGAGCGGGCGTTGCAGTCAGAACCTACTCCACCTCAGTGTCCCGCGGGATGGAGGTACATCCCGCTCGGTGTCCGTGATCGTCTGATCCGGTGGTCACACACGCTACCCTCCTCGGGTCATCCAGGGATTGAGTGGACGATGCGGGGTCTTAGAGGGAAGTACTGGTGGCCCACTTTGGTGAAGGACGTGCGGCTCTATGTCTCCTCCTGTTCGGTGTGCGCCCAGTGTAAGACCCCTAGACACCTGCCTAGAGGGAAACTACAGCCCCTCCCCGTTCCACAGCGACCATGGTCCCACCTGTCGGTGGATTTCCTCACGGATCTCCCGCCGTCTCAGGGGAACACCACGATCCTGGTCGTTGTGGATCGGTTCTCTAAGTCCTGCCGTCTACTCCCTTTGCCCGGTCTTCCTACGGCCCTACAGACCGCAGAGGCCCTGTTTACCCATGTCTTCCGGCACTACAGGGTGCCTGAGGACATCGTCTCTGATCGAGGTCCCTAGATTACGTCCCGGGTGTGGAGTGCGTTTATGGAGCGACTGGGGGTTTCGGTCAGTTTGACCTCAGGTTTTCACCCCGAGAGTAATGGGCAGGTGGAGAGAATTAACCAGGATGTGGGCAGGTTTCTGCGGTCCTATTGCCAGGACCGGCTGGGAGAGTGGGCGAGGTGGCGCAGAACTTTCTCCGCCACTCCTCTACTAACCTGTCGCCATTTCAGGTGGTGTTGGGTTACCAGCCGGTCCTGGTGCCCTGGCATCAGAGCCAGACTGAGGCTCCTGCGGTGGAGGATTGGGTACAGCGCTCTAAGGAGACCTGGAGCGCTGTCCAGGAATCCCTTAAACGGGCTGTTGGACGGCACAAAGAGAGCGCTGACCGCCGCCGCAGTGAGGCCCCCGTGTTTACCCCGGGGGACATGGTCTGGCTCTCAACCTGGAACCTGCCCCTCCGTCTGCCCTGCCGGAAGTTGGGTCCGCGATTTGTGGGGCCGTTTAAAGTCCTGAGGAGAATAAACGAGGTGTGATATAGGTTACAGCTCCCTTCGTATTACCGTATTAACCCCTCGTTTCATGTGTCTCTCCTCAGGCCGGTGGTAGCTGGTCCACTGCAGGACGCTGAGGTGCAGGAGGTCCCTCCGCCCCCCCTGGACATTGGGGGGGCCCTGGTGTACACAGTCCGGTCCATCTTGGACTCCAGGCGTCAGGTAGGGGTCCTGCAGTACCTCGTGGACTGGGAGGGGTACGGTCCGGAGGAGAGGTACTGGGTACCGGTGGAGGACATCTTGGATCCATCACTGTTGCGGGAATTCCACAGCCTCCATCCGGATCGCCGTGCGCCTCGCCCTGCGGGTCGTCTTCGAGGCCGGCGTCGGGGGGAGGGGGGGTACTGTCACAACGGCTACAGAATGTGGCGCCTCTCCCCGTTCGGGCGGCGCTCGGCGGTCGTCGTCGCCGGCCTACTAGCTGCCACCGATCTCCTTTTCATTTTCACTTGGTGATGTCTGTTTTATGTTAGCACCTGTTTAGTGTTAGTTCATTAGTGGGGGTATTTAGTCTGTCTGTTTTGGTTTGGGATTGTGCAGGATTATTTGTGTCATTTTATTGTAGGTTGGGGATTCGAGTTTTCCTCTGCCGTTCAAGCTTACGGGTTTTGCTGGGCTGTGTCCCGACCCGGTTTTGGGTTATTGCCTGTTGCTGGCTTTTTGTTACCCTACCTTATATTTACGGCACTTTAAGACTGTGTTCATTAAACGTGTTTGTTCACGTACCTGAGTCTCCTGCGCCTGACTTCACCCCTTCTGCATGTTAGAGTTGCATGACACTTTGAAGTTTGTTTTGGTTGTGTTTCAGATTGTGCCCAATAGAAACTAATGGTAAAAAAATGTATTGTGTCATTTTGGACTCACTTTTATTTAAATAATAGGTTTCTGAACACTTCTCCATTAATGTGGATGCTACCATGGATACAGATAATGAATGAATCGTGAATAATGATAAAGTCTGAGGAACTAAAAAAAGGGACTCCAAAATGACAATACATTATTTACATACATAGGGGAGTGTACATTACGTTATGGAAACTTGCCTAGCAAAGGGTGAGTTACAGCCAAACTGCATACAATTCTGTTGGATCAAGAAGTGCCTAAGGAATAGGTTCGGGATTGATTTTGGACAGGACATGTATATTGTTGCCTCTCATATCCAATGGCTTGGTATTTTGTGAAAGTTTTAAAAGGACAGAATGACTTTGGGGTAAAGCTCAGTTTCTACAACGCCACCCTGAAGATCTCACAAGACAACACTGCAATTCACCCCCCCCCCCCCCCCCCCCACAACTTACTGTATCAAGTTCCTCAAATTAAATCTCCAATCCAAAATTAAATCTAGAATCGGCTTCTATTTCGCAACAAAGCCTCCTTCACTCATGCTGCCAAACATACCCTCGTAAAACGGACTATCCTACCGATCCTTGACTTCGGCGATGTCATTTACAAAATAGCCTCCAACAGTCTACTCAGCAAATTGGATGCAGTCTATCACAGTGCCATCCATTTTGTCACCAAAGCCCCATATACTACCCACCACTGCGACCTGTATGCTCTCGTTGGCTGGTCCTCGCTACATAAGTTTTTTTTGGGGGGGGGGGGTGGATCAGCTTAATATTGCGGAAAGAATATTGCTTCCATCAATGTAATTGTCTGCATCATTTCCAATCCCCCATATATTTTTGGGGTAAATATATATATCCATACATGCATGCATACATATACACATATATACATACACATACCTATATAAACATACATACTTTTTTAAAGAATATACATTTATTATTATTCCCCGCAAACCCTACCACCGATCCCCCAATTGGAGTAAACTGGAAATTTTTTGGGGAGTTACCTTCAATTTATTCATCTTATACACATTTTACAGACACAGTCTATTTTACAATAGTTTTTTTGTTTGTTTTTAGTCCTTCCTCTATTTCTGATGTCCATCCAGTTTGATTTCTATTTGTAACTGTGCTATTTCACAAAGGTTCTGAACCTATATACATTTTACAGACCCCGTATGTTTTACATTGTTTATCCTGTTATTAGTCCCACCCTTCAGCTCCATTCAACCCCTCCCATCTATCTCTCAACATCATCCATTTCGGATTTTTATTTGCCATATATTTTTCAACTGTGCTGTGATGCTTCACAAAACAATGGAACCTTTCTATTCTCATAGCTTCTACAGATTGTAAATTAAAAATTAACATTTTTGCTAAAATAATTGTTATATTATTGATTGATTGACTATGGCTTTTCAAATCACCCAGTATTGCTATCTGCAGCGTTAGTTCTAGGCAAATGTTGCAATTCTTCAGCCATTCCTGGACCTGTGACCTAAAACGAGCTACATATGGACAATACCAAAATAAATGATCTAATGACTCTGCCTCCTCACAGCAGAATCTGCAGAGCTGGGAAGATTGTATCCCCCATATATGTAGCATTCTATTAGTTGCAAGAATTTTGTATAGTAATTTAAGTTGAAAAATTAGAAGTTTTGAATCCGGCGTTGTTTTGTGTATCAATTGATAAACCATGTGCCATGGAATGGGTACATCGAAAATCTCTTCCCAACTATTTTGCAATTTATATGGCACAGCTGTCAGTTTTTTGGTCATTAAATGAAATTGGTATATGTTTTTATTTATCACACTTTTCTTTAACCATTTATGTTCTTTAATACAGGGCCGACATACAAGTTCCTTACTTTTTTCCCCTTCTACTTGCCTCTTCCATTTTTGTGGTAATGCTGCAATTAATTGGTTGTAATTTTGGGTAGAGCAGACATTTCCATATGTCTGTGTTAGCTGCATGTGTGACATCACACCACCAGTCCTATTTATAATACCATTCACTAAAAGTATACCTTTTTTCAACATTTCTTCGAAAAATACAGTTTTTTTATCAATTACTATATTTGAATTTAACCACAATATTTGTTGTATTATTTGTTCTGTCTTTTCAGGTGGATTAAACTGAAATTGCAACCAACTTTCTAAGGCTTGTTTAAAAAATAAAGATATTTTGGAGATTATTTCCTTTTCAAACAACCGAAAGTGGGCAGGTGTAATCTGAATAAAGAGAAAAAGGCCCTTCTTGAACATAGGATGAGACATTCGTACCAATTTACTAGAAAAACAGTTTAGATTTAAGTATAACTTTGGTATGACTGATGCCTTTAGTGAGAGGTCTAATGCTTTAATATTTAATCATTTCTGCCCTCCAAATTCACATTCGTTATATAAATAGGCCCTTTTAATTTTATCTGGCTTGCCATTCCAAATAAAATTGAATATTTTTTGTTCATATAATTTAAAAAGCAGGTCACTAGGTGTAGGCAAAACCATAAGCAAATAGGTAAACTGTGATATGACTAAAGCGTTAATCAGGGTGATTTTTCCACAAATAGACAGGTATTTTCCTTTCCATGGTAGCAAGATCTTATCTATTTTTGCTAACTTTCTATAAAAATGTATTGGAGTGAGATCATTTCTTTCTTTTGGGATTTGTATGCCGAGTATGTCCACATCTCCGTCAGACCATTTAATTGGTAAACTACATGGTAATGTAAAATGTGCATTTTTTTGTGATCCAATACGTAATATAGTACTTATCATAATTTGGTTTTAATCCAGAGAGGATAGCAAAAGTATCTAGATCCTCTATGAGGCCGTGGAGAGACTCTAATTGTGGTTTTAGAAGAAAACAAGAATCATCGGCGTACAATGACACCTTAGTTTTTAAGCCACGGATTTCTAATCCCTTAATATTATTGTTTGATCTAATCTTAACAGCTAACATTTCGATGGCAATAATAAATAGATATGCCGATAGTGGACAACCTTGTTTTACTCCTCTAGATAGTTTAAAACTTTCTGAATGTAGCCATTATTTACTATTTTACACCTAGGGTTACTATACATAACTTTAACCCATTTTATAAGAGATTCCCCAAAATTGAAATATTCTAGGCATTTATATATAAACTCCAGTCGTACTTTATCAAAAGCCTTTTCAAAATCAGCTACGAAAACCAGGCCTGGTGTCCGCGATATTTCATAGTATTCTATTGTTTCCAGTTGTTGTCTTATATTATCTCCAATGTATCGTCCATGTAAAAAAACCTGTCTGATTAGGATGAATAATATCTGACAATACTTTTTTCATTCTATGCGCCAAGCATTTTGCTAGGACTTTTGCATCACAACACTGAAGTGTAAGAGGTCTCCAATTTTTTAAATGGACTGGATCTTTATAAATACCACTTGGGTCCTGTTTCAGTAATAATGATATCAGACCTTCTTGTTGCGTGTCTGATAATCTACCATTTATATAGGAGTGGTTAAAACATGCTAATAATGGTCCTTTGAGTATATCAAAAAAAGTTTTGTATACATCCACTGGTATGCCATCCAGCCCTGGAGTTTTCCCATCCTTAAGGGCCCCAATTGCATCAAGCAGTTCCTCCTCTGTAATTTGGCCTTCACACGAGTCTTTCTGTACAATGTTAATTTTACATTATTATTAGGAAAAAAATCCATACAATTAGTTTCAGTTAGTGGAGATGGAGGAGCCTGAAATGAAAACATATTCTTAAAGTACTTTACTTCCTCTTTCAAAATATCATTTGGTGAATCATGCGTGACTCCATCATTTGTAACAAGTTTTAATACATGGTAGCATTTCTATATTGAAGATTGGAAAAAAAAATTGTGCATTTTTCCCCATATTCCATCCAGTTCACTTTATTTTTAGAATATATTACACTGGATCTTTCTTGAATAAGTTCCTCCATTTCTTTTTGTTTTTCCTCTAACTTATTCTGTGCCTCTATGGTACCGTTTTTATTGCTATCTAACTGTACTGTTAGTCCTTCAATTTCCTTTGTTAATATGGACTCTTTTGATCTAAATTGCTTTTGTTTTATAGATGAGTACTGAATTGCATGGCCTCTAAAGGCACATTTTAAGTGTCCCATACAATAAGGGGATCTGCTGTACCTATGTTATGTCTGAAAAAGTCAGTTATAAATTCTTCTGTCCTAGTTCTAAACAATTTATCATCTAGTAGGCTTTGATTCAATTTCCAATATCCTCGCCCACGTGGAAATTCTGTAAGAGTAATATATCCGACCGCATTCTGTCCCCTATCAACACTTTTTAAACTTTTGGTGCCAGAGAGAATGGCATAAGTAGTCAAGATGACTAGCTTGATTAAGCCTCCGCCATGTATATCTCACTAGGTCAGGGTATTTAAGTCTCCATATATCCACTAATTCCAATATATCCATGAAATTCATGATTTCCTTAAGTGCCTGAGGGTGATAGTTTGTAGTGTGATTTCCTTTCCATAGAGGTATTTAAGACCATATTAAAATCTCCCACCATAATAATAGAGTCTAGTGTTGCTTGTAGAGTTGATAAATTCTTATATATATTTTCAAAGAAGCTTGGATCATCATTATTCGGACCGTATAGGTTAATAAGCCATATCTGTTTATTGTCCAATAACATTTAAAATAATCCATCTACCTTGATAATCTGTTTGGACAATTTGCATGTTTGGATCAAAATTTCTGTTAATTAAAACCATCACCCCTTTTGAATTTCTTTGCCCATGGGAGAAATATATTTCGCCCCCACAGTTTTTTCCACAAAACTTAATCTAAAATTGACTATAAAATTATTTTTAAAATGATCTATAAGTCTTTGCTAGGTAACGCTCTGCCTTATCTCAGCTCACTGATCACCATAGCAACACCCACCCATTAATTAATGAACATGCACCTGTGGAACGGTCGTTAAGACACTAACAGTTTACAGACGGTAGGCAATTAAGGTCACAGTTATGAAAACTTAGGACACTAAAGAGGCCTTTCTACTGACTCTGAAAAACACCAAAAGAAAGATGTCCAGGGTCCCTGCTCATTAGCGTGAACGTGCCTTAGGCATGCAGTAAGGAGGCATGAGGACTGCAGATGTGGCCAGGGCAAGAAATTGAAATGTCCGTACTGTGAGACACCTAAGATAGCGCTACAGGGAGACAGGACGGACAGCTGATTGACCTCGCAGTGGCAGAACAAGTGTAACAACACCTGCACAGGATTGGTACATCTGAACATCACACCTGCGGGACAGGTACAGGATGGCAACAACTGCCCGAGTTACACCAGGAACGCACAATCCCTCCATTAGTGCTCAGACTGTCCGCAATAGGCTGAGAGAGGCTGGACTGAGGGCTTGTAGGCCTGTTGTAAGGCAGGTCCTCACCAGACATCACCGGCAACAATGTCACCTATGGGCACAAACCCACCGTCGTTGGACCAGAGAGGACTGGCAAAAAGTGCTCTTCACTGACGAGTCGCGGTTTTGTCTCACCAGGGGTGATGGTCGGATTCGCGTTCATTGTCAAAGGAATGACCGTTACACCAAGACCTGTACTCTGGAGCAGGATCGATTTGGAGGTGGAGGGTCCGTCATGGTCTGGGGCGGTATGTCACAGCATCATCGGACTGAGCTTGTCATTGCAGGCAATCTCAACGCTGTGCGTTACAGGGAAGACATCCTTCTCCCTCATGTGGTACCCTTCCTGCTGGCTCATCCTGACATGAGCATGATAATGCCACTAGCCATACTGCTCATTGTGTGTGTGATTTCCTACAAGACAGGAATGTCAGTGTTCTGCCATGACCAGCGAAGTGCCCAGATCTCAATCCCATTGAGCACGTCTGGGACCTGTTGGATCGGAGGGTGAGGGCTAGGACCATTCTCCCCAGAAATGTCCGGGAACTTGCAGGTGCCTTGGTGGAAGAGTGGGGTAACATCTCACAACAAGAACTGGCAAATCTGGTGCAGTCCATGAAGAGATGGACTGCAGTACTTAATGCAGCTGGTAGCCACACAAGATACTGACTGTTACTTTTGATTTAACCCCCCCTTGTTCAGGGACACATTCCATTTCTGTGGAACTTGTTGCGTTTATGTCCCAGTTGTTGAATCTTCTGTTCATACAAATATTTACACATTAAGTTCGCTGAAAATGAACGCAGTTGACAATGAGACGGTTCTTTTTTTGCTGAGTTGATGTTTCACTGGTCATCCAAAGCCAACACCTCCTTTCCTTACAGTTCTCTGCTGCCAATGACTGGAACGAATTGCAAAAATAACTGAAGTTGGAGACCATTTTTCTCCCTCATTAACTTTAAGCGTCAGCTGTCAGAGCAGCTTACCGGTCCCTGCACACAGGCTATCTGTAAACAGCCCATCCAACTACCTACCTCATCCCCAGATTTGTTTTTCCTGCCCTTTTGCACACTAGTATTTCTACTTGCACATCCTCATCTGCACATATCACTCGTGTAAATTGATAAATTGTAATTACATCACCACTATTGGCCTATTTATTGCCTTACCCTACTTCATTTGCACACACTGTATACAGATTTCTCTATTGTGTTGACGACTGTACTTTTGTTTATACCATGTGTAACTGTTGTTTTTGGTCGCACTTCTTTGCTTTATCTTGGCCAGGTCGCAGTTGTAAATGAACTTGTTCTCAACTGGCCTACCTGGTTAAATAAAGGTGAAATATATATTTTTAAAACATTTCAGCCGAGTTCACATCCGGTTGATTACAAAGCAACCTAGCTAGTCAGGATAGGACTAGACAAGACTATAGAAACGTCTCTGCATATCTTGTATTGAATCACAAAGTATGCCCAAAACCACAACTTTATTTACAGAAGCCAAATCTCATAAAAATAACTAAAATAAAACAACAAGTTGAATATTCTGAATGTGACAGCAAGGATTACAATTTTACCATCTCTTTGAAGCACACCTACTATAGGCTACTAGCTAATAAAAAAATAAAAAACCTGACCTAAGGGAGAGTATGGAGTCAAATGTTTCACCAAATGCGTCACACCGATTTCCTTTACCACTGATAATGGCAATAACTGAACTACAGCAAATTGTCAATCTTGTAAAGACATGGAGGACTCCGTCCCAGACCTTCAAATCATACAAGTCTCTGGTACCTCGTATTGTGTTGTCTTAAGAATTGAAATAAAAATATCTAGCATAAGTCAGACAATAGATGTCCATCTGGTTCCTAGAAGATGTTGTGGGAGGATTAGCTATTGTAATGCAATACCAAATCATGATGGCCCTTTCATCATTACAATCATCTGGCCTGTCCATGTAGCCTACAGTGATAGACATGGGGAAAAGTGGAGTGATGGTGTGAGAGGGGGATATAAAAACCATTCTCCCAGAGGCAGATGCTCACCATCTGCTCTCCCTTACAAGTAAAGATCACGAGTAGTCCTCAAAAACCGTAACATAAAAAACAGATCTTAAAATTACATCCTTACAATATCAGTAATGGAGGGTACACCGCAGATGAAATGTAAAACATACGTAATTCAAAAAAGACAATGCTATCTAGGTGGACTTGGCAGAGACCAAATGACAAGGTTGAGTTGGACCAATGTGTAACTGTTGTTACAGTGGTACATGTGTTCTTTCCCTTCAGCCTCCAGGCAGCAGGGTGGGGGGGGGTGGGGTGGGGGGGGGGGGGGAGGGGGGGGGGGGGCGAGCTCCTGCTCAGACAAATTCCTTGGTGCTGCTAGGGGGGCGGGTGGCGGCGATGGGGTATTTGGGTGTAGGTTTCCCCTTGGGGCATGATGCTGCGAGCATGGCACCGCCGATTATGTCCAGGAAGGCTCCAGCCCAGGCAATGAAGATGGCTAAACCAAACTCATACCTAGAGGAGAAGAGGGTTTGTGTTGGTATCAGTACAATTACATACGTAACAGAAAATGGACCGCAACTTATAGCATTCACCAACTCCAAGACGGTGAGTTAATGATTCCAGGTAATGAGAGGGGCAATAAAGAACGGAAGGAGGCCATAGAGGGATTCAGCAGTACTTACTTGGAGTTGACAGGGGCGAATGGATTGTAGAACTCTTTGATGATGTTATGAGCAAACCACGAGCAGGCAATAGTTGCAGCCAGAGCTATGGAGAGGGAGAAAAAAAAAAAATGGAGGTTAAAATATCCGATCATACAGAGAATTTAGAGCAAATGACATATCCGCCGATTTCAAGGTAACTCACATCCAATCAGCAGGATGATGCCTCCAGTCATGGTGATGCGAGACTTCTTTATTTTGTCATCTCCTCCACAGTTGCTGCACTTCATTCCCATGGTTGCCACCCCCAGTCCAGCCACGGTCACAATGATGCCCACAATCATCAGGGCACGTGTTGCCTGGAGGGCACCTGTAGAGGTGGGGAGGACAGGGTTAATACACCAGGTTATCCCTTTAGGGTGATATGCCCTACTAAACATTATTTTAGTTTTTTTCAACTGAGAGACAAGTTATAGTTTAATAGAGGAAGGAGAAGTACAAATGGTCTAGTGAATGAATGACCATGTTAGTTGACAAATGTTTGATTTATCCACAGACTTTAGAGAACTCTGCCACAAGTTGGTTTGGTCATAGGAATAAAAGGCTTAACTTAATTTTATAGGCATGTTTAGCTTTAATAGCCATGTTTAGCTTTAATAGCCAGGTTATTAAGACCTGAAAGCAGTAGCCACTGAAACCATTCCACACTGATCTCCTGTCTCTGCCTCAACCACTCTCTCCTGTAGGCAGGTGCATTACATGGAAAAAACACGGTTTTGCATGAACATTGCCATTGAGAGCTTTCACCATTTTAAAGTAGTCAAGTGGGTGGGGAGCGATCAGACAATGATCAGAGCATAGTCTTCTCCAAATTGGTTTGCCTAGTTTGTAAATGGCTTTAAGCTATTTGTCCGCCGTCTAGTGGCCACAATAAATGACAAGATTTAGTTCAAAACTCCAGCACTTCAAGTGGTGGTAAGTCACCAATATTAGCTTTACAAACATCAAAAGAAGATGTACTACTTTTAGAATTAGATTGGCTCCATGGTGCTGCCCATGCTGTCACAGACGCCACAATGGCACAGATACAACATTGCGATCTCTATGGGTGTAACCATATCCAACGGAAACCCTCGAGGGTGGAGTGTGTGTGGGTGGGTGATTCTCATGAAAGCAGTTTTAAAATGTCTGTAGCAAATTGTGAAACAAACCATGATGCATCTGAAAAAAATCAACTACCATTCTGGAGGACTAAGATCTCATTTTAGGGAAAGTGTTATTTTAAATACATAAATGTGCCTGAATTGTACAATTTCACCTCAAATTCTCATTACCGTAAGGCGTCCGGATTAAATATATATATTTTTTTAACACTTTAGAAAAACCTAATTTATTTTAATAAAACACCAAATGTTGCTGTAGTTTGTCCATAATCAAAAACAAATGTACTAGTTGAAGTTTACATTAATATTTATTGCGTACAAACAGTGTGTGAACGTCTGTCATTACCATAACACTTAAGTTCCTGTAAAAAACTCCAATCAGTTTCTAAATAAAGTTTTATTCACCCATGATGCATCTGGAAGTAGTCCTTAGATGAGCACAGCGAGTTAATTTATTTGCTTATATGCCTTTAGACTAAGGTTCTTATTCTCAACCACCACCTTTTACCCCACTAAAAAGCTCAAACTGGGAAAAATGTATACATCTTTTTCAAATGAAATTATAAAAATGCATGTTTTTTTTTTTTTTTTTTTTCCCCCAGTCTTATGTTTAATTCAGGCCTTTTCGTAATTGTAGGTATTTTCTTTACTGCATTGTTGGTTAAGGGCTTGTAAGTAAGCATTTCACTGTAAGGTCTACTACACCTGTTGTGTTCGGTGCATGTAACAACTAACATTTGATTTGATTCATTAGAGGAGCAATATAAGTATTAGAAATACTGATTTGCTTATCACTTTTTTGGACTTGTTATGTAATGACAATTGTGGAAAAACGCATATTACCTGATCATTTAAAATAATAACTATGAAATAGTTACATAAAGATCCTAATCTCAGTAATTCAAGAGGAAATTGTGAAAAATGACGGAATACATCTTTATTTTTACCGTTTCGTGAGAATGACCCGTGTGTTTGTGTGCCACCCCTCCCTGGCTCAGTCAGCCAGGAACCGGTCAGACCGGTCTTGAGACCGGGGGAGTTGTGTTTCACTGAGGGAGACACTCCCTCTCCATGCCGCTAAAAACATTTCCTTCCTCTATTGGCTAGCTAGACCCTCTTACAGCAGATAGATATGGATTTAGCTTACAACTGACATTGAGCACATTCATAAGAGCCCAAGTCAAAATGGCTGCCTTGAAGTCAGCAAAGTTCTCCAATATTGCATTATAACACCCCCAAAAAATTCAGGAACCATTTAGACAACATAGCAATATTTGAAACTACTATTAAAATGTGGCCGTGGTTCTGAAAAGCTCCAATCAGTATTGGCATGAGAAAAACTGTAGGCATACTCTGCAATCCTCACTTACCAGGACAGCATGAGGACATTAAAGTAATCAGTTGGCACAACCTAATGCCTTATTCATATCTGGCAATATTTAATCTCCCGGCTATCAGCACAATAAAGTTGATATCAAGCTATAATTTTCTGACTTGTTACATCTGACCACTGGTTTGATAAGTGCTTATCAGAACTGGCTTGTGTTCATGTTTGCAGATACGATAAAGCATATAAGCAAAAGAGAGTAAGCGATAAGGAGTCTATTAAAAAATACAGCCTTTTCTAAAGGTGTTGTTGATACACAAGTCAAACAAAGTACTTTACAGACACACAAAAAAAAAAAAAAAAAAAACATAAAACAGTCTAGGGAACTCAAGCAGTTGGACTCTGGGAGCATAGGGAACTTCATAGGTGTACCATAGGTGAAGTGTCAGAAGACATGAGTGGAATAGATGGCACGCCCACAGTAAGCCACACACTTAACTCTACATCTAGACAGCACAGGGTGTATACCGATGAAGAGTAATGGAGGATACATTTTTACATTGAGATAGTGGATAGAGAAATGACAATAGAATACATTTACATTTTACAAGACTAATTGATAAGATATAGGATCAAGCAATTTAAAATCAGGGGGAAGTGGTCAGTAAGTGTACTGTAGTCAGAGGCTAACATGTTGCTTTAGCTCCATGTCTAAAATACGGCAATGTCATGATTTACACTGATTTCGGTGTTTTGGTATAGGCTAATCGCATTCTAACACCCCCGGACATTTACCTGAAGAGACAGTGGAAAGGCTGTAAAAGTGAGCGGGCTATTGAAAAAAAGAGACTAGCAGGTATACAATTTCCCTTGGACACCGAGTTGAGAGTAATAATTCTCAGTAATTATGACGTTAGGGAAAGATTTAGGGAGAAAGCGGATCCAAAAGCAGCGCTCACTTTCTTTTGATCCTACCAGTATCGACATGCTCCAATGACGCACTTAGCGACCACTCTCTCTGCGTGGTGTTACGTTGGCCGTTTTAGGAAGCGCCATCGCTATAGGGAAACCGGGCCCTGATCATTATCAGATCATACGCCTACTAAACTGATCTTGGTCTTTAGTGGGGTAGGATGAAAAAGGAGAACATTGCTGCCAGTTTTATTCAATATAGGTTATAGAATGTATACTCCTTGCCAACAGTTCTCTGTGCATGCAGTTTCATACAGTGCCACCCCTGCATATGGAGTCTATTCACTGGCGTGTTGACTAAACAGAGTATGATAAACGTGATATTTACCCCCATGCCTGCAGCTCGCACACCCTCGATACCCAACTTGGTCTCAGAGTATTTCCTATTATTTTATATGTAAATCCAAGACACTCCATTTAGTATGATATATTACGTTTCGAATAGTATGTATTAATTTGTGGATGTCCATTACCCATTTCATATGACATGTTACAAATCGCAATCTGTACAATATTCCAATTTGTTGTGGCTAATGTTAACTAGCTCTAGGGGTTTGGGTTAAGATTAAAAGTTAGGGGAAAGGCTAGCCAACATGTTAAGTATACTGAACAAAACACAACATGTAAAGTGTTGGTCCATGCTGAAATAAAAGATCCTAGAAATTTTACCTACGCACAAAAAGATTCTCATTTTGTGCACATCCCTGTTCATGAGCATTTCTCTTTTGCCAAGATAAGCCATCCACAGGTGTGACATATCAAGATGCTGATTAAACAGCATGATCATTCAGAACTTGCAAACCCCCCTGCACATTTTCTGGGTGGCGCACCTATTGCCTTCATTGTTGTTTTCCTTCCTAATAATAGCTTTTGACATGTGCGTTGCCATCAAAGTAAGTGCCTTATTATGTTATCATTATAATTTCTGTATATTGGCGTTGTCATTTCTATTGCACACCATATGTTTGGAGAACAATGTGTTTACATGTTTTCAAGTACTGTTGACAAATCTTGCATAGATTGTAATGGACACGTGTAAAATACTTTGAAGGTTGTACGGATTATGATGAGCTAATTAACAGCCATGTTTGTTGACGTCATACAAAGCATTCTGATTGTCAAACTATCAGACCAAAGATGAATAAAGACCATGGTGATTGACCATAGTGATTGCCTACGGAGCTGTGAAGGGAACGGCACCTCCATACCTTCAGGCTCTGATCAGGCCCTACACCCAAACAAGGGCACTGCGTTCATCCACCTCTGGCCTGCTGGCCCCCCTACCTCTGAGGAAGCACAGTTCCCGCTCAGCCCAGTCAAAACTGTTCGCTGCTCTGGCACCCCAATGGTGGAACAAGCTCCCTCACGACGCCAGGACAGCGGAGTCAATCACCACCTTCCGGAGACACCTGAAACCCCACCTCTTTAAGGAATACCTAGGATAGGATAAAGTAATCCTTCTAACCCCCCCCCCCCCCCCTTAAAAGATTTAGATGCACTATTGTAAAGTGGTTGTTCCACTGGATATCATAAGGTGAATGCACCAATTTGAAAGTCGCTCTGGATAAGAGCGTCTGCTAAATGACTTAAATGTAATGTAATGAATAACAAAACGAGGTGAAGGAAAGTGAATGATGGTAGATGACATACCCCCTTCAACATAAAAAAAGAACACATGGTGGCGCGCACAAACTACCCATCGTCGGCTTACTTTACATTTTTAGTGCTTCTCAATTATTTTGATCACTGGTGAGCTCACCCGTGATGTGATGAATCGTACATAGTAATTGCTATTAGCTAATTCATAGAATGGTTTCTGTCAGCCAAGAGTTGGCTAAATATGACTGCTTGTGTTAGGCCACCTTCCACAGTTAACGCTACGACTAATGTAGCCTACATTTTCCGGTTTGGATGAGAAGTGTTATTCTGTCGCTTCTGTGAATGTCTGAACATTGCATCCAAAAATAAACTGGTGACATTGAAAAGACTTTGTGCAAAAGGTTTCTGTTAAAAATGAAAGCAGTGTCCAGCTCAACACATCATACTAATCTGAGTGTTCCAGATTTACGTTTACTATGTTACGTCTAATCTATGAAACTAGTCTGCAACACGTCCATGGAGCACTAGCCTATAAGGGTTTTTCCCCACAGGCAGAAGAGAACATGGCATAGCCCAGTACAGGACAATGAAAGACTGGATAATCATTACCGTGTTAACAGCACAAACCAGCCATAGCCACGAACCAATGTGAATACAAGTCATTCATTCAGTGGCCTGTGTTTGATTATATCTCCAGATTGCTGTATTCTGAGGTTAGATAGTGAACTGAAAGTGAGATTAAAAATGAAATATATCGCCCCATAGAGAAAGGGATAAAGAACTTAAAATGTTTAAAATGGATGGCACGCAGAGTGTCTGAGTTGAATAGTAAATGGACAAAGCAACCAAAAGTTTACATTGAGCATGGACACTAAATATGAGTCATAAATCCAGCAACAAGGTGTGTCAATTTCATAGTATTATCAGGTTGCCAATAATACATGGCGCATGCTAGCCCTTGTCATGAATCTGTACCATCAAATTACACAAATGTCATTGGATGAAGGAATCTTCTGTAGGGGGCAGTTTTGTTAAGAGCAGCGATGCTCGGTCTGAACATTAACACGCATCGCTTGCAGTAGGTTTTGGGAGCATAAGGACATTTCATAAATCGGAGCGAAATTATTTTCAAAAACAAAAAGTTTCAATTCATACACACCTTTATAAGTTTAGGGTTACATGTTACAACGCTTGTTTATTGAAACATTTGTTTGGACTACCTGTGCCAATTATCTGTCTCTGAACACCTGTGTGTAAACGAAAGAGGCCAGACATTTTTTGTCAATGAAAATTAGGGTCTGCTGCAAGTGTTAAGTATACAGTAAGTGTGTAGTTTGCATTTCTGAAGTTGATATATAGTAGAGGAATTTGTTTCTAGAACCATAGCGCAATTGAGAATCAATTCACGTTTAGATGGAGTATTTGGTAGTTTTGGCCTGGAGCCAATTCGCCCTAAACAGAACATGTAAGACTCCTAAGGTTTGACGTTAGGTTCCTTTAGTCCAATATTGGGCAAGGTGCATGCCTCATCCACATAGCAGTGTTAATTCCCTCGCCTTAAAAATTCATACAGCATGTTCAACATAATACGTTCTATTGCACTCAAATCACTAAGATCCATACAGGGGCAAGGCAAACGTTCAATACACACACACACACGTTTATATATTAAAACAAATTCATTAGCCTACTTACTGTCAAGTTGCAGAATTGAGTCGTAGACTTTGCATTGGATCTGGCCGGTGCTCTGAAATGCACAAGACATCCATAATCCCTGGTACATAGACACTGCTGTGATGATGTTGTCCCCGACATAGGCGGACATCTTCCACTGGGGCAGGATTGTGCCTAGAATTAACCCGATCAGACCCAGTAGCGACAAGGCAAACCCCAGAATCTGGAGTCCCGAGTTGGCCATTATGAACTCTTTGAATCAAACGGAGTTTTAGGAAAGTCACTGTCCTTGTAAAACCGGTAGAAAGTCAAATTGTTTGGCTGGAACAAAAGGAAATTACTGTCCACCTGGTTGAGAAAAGTAGTCCTCCACGCGTTCACACAATGGATGTTTAAAAAAAAAAGAAGCTATTTGTAAATCTGTTGTTGTAAAATTGTTTTAGAAAGTAGACAGCGAAATATAAACCTAATTTGCGAGTTTTGCCTGTAAAATGCAAAAGGGACTATTTCTCAGACACCTGTTGAATAGCCGCACTTTGAATATAATGGGGATTTGTCTGCGAATGGGCGTTTTTTAAAGTAGCTTCCTCCTCACAAGGGGCGGGGGACGCGCACAGTTTCCAGTCATCAACAGGTATCTTGAAGACCTGAGGTTTCATGATGTCATGGTATCAGTCACAGCAGAATAAACCCGAACCGCAATAATATTTTTACGAATGTGATCGTGTGACTATTCTTCCTCGAATCATTTGGTGAGTTTAGTGCATTTCTTGTATTGTTTTCCATAAATCAATGGCTGCAACTCCTGTGCTCAGACATAGGCTAGCTAGGGCCTATCCCAGGGCACAATGAATTATATTTTAGCTTAAAGTAATGTTATTTTTCTTTCCACTGCATTGGATGACGAAAGATACCTCCAGGGAACACTGTGCATGGAGATGGTGAGTTTATCACCCCAAACATCCCATACTGAAACGTAATATTTGAAATACATATATGTAATATATGTACTAGAATTGTAAATAAATATAAATACATTTATTACTTATGTCACATATTTCATAAATATATTTTCTTATATTAAAATTTGCCCATTTAAAAAATATATGTTGTAATATTTGACATATGTGCATATATTTACATGTATTACTTATCCATATGTGGTAATATGCATTTTACATACATGTAATATTCAGATATTTATTGACCATATATGCAAATGTGTGGGCTAGAAATACATGTTGACAACATGCTGTGGTAGCTAGCAAAATATATTCCAAAATATATTTCATAAGTATATGTTGACATTTATTTTTATGAAATACAAGATGTATACATTTACCTTAGATACGGTAGTTAGGCAACATTCAAATGCAATGCATAACACTAAAAAGTTCAACACTATTACACAATAGCATGCTGTAGTATACTTTGAAAAGTTTTAATAAATGACTCATGACTGACAACTGAAGGAGTGCTTTTAATAATTTTTATTTTCAGCTCAAATAATTTGGTCCATTGTTGAATTGTGGCATAGGAGTCACTGGAAGGTTGCATCTGGTGAAAACAAGTACAATTCACCTCTGTGCACTTCTCATCTGTATTTGAAAATAAGGAATTTAAAGATCCAATTGATACTTACAATGCAGATTCCTTCACCTGGTCCATTACCAGACTAGGGTGCGTTCGTAAATTCACTCTGGAGTGCCAGAGTGCACTCTGGGCATTTGTAAATTCAGAACGTTGTCAGATTGTAAATTAGTAAATTCAGAGCATTTCGCTCTCGAATTGTTCAGAGCGCACACTGGACACTCTGGCCGAGGAGAAGGGTTGATCCGATCGTTCTGACCCAAGCTAACTGGCTAACGTTGGCTAGCTTTCTAGCTACTTCCAGACACAAATGAGAGAACACCTCACTCTGACCATTTTACTCGCCCTAGCAGAGCTGGTTAGGTTGTATTCATGTTATCCAGAGGACTGCAACTGTGCTGATGGCAACAATTTAAATATACTTTTTTGCCGACGTTTACCGACACCAGCCATATTCAACATGTGTTGAGAGTTCGTAAACGTATCAGTTATCAGTTATTCTGCGCTCTGGCACACTGAGACGAGAGTGCTCTGAAATCGGAGTAGATAGCCAGAGCGAATTTACAAACGCTCCCTAAGTTAACAGTTACTCTGTGGATAATGCAGAGATGGAGAGTTAGTAAAACAATTTCACAAGATGAAGAATAAGGTGTTAATGTTCATGAACACATTTTAATTTAATTGGGAACTAGCTAGCTAAATGAAAAAAATATATAACTTATATTGGCTGAGGTCTATGCATAGGCCGTTGATCCTTCAAACCAGAAGGATATATATGATTATTTTTTGCTAGAAATAATCTTATCCAGTTCTAGCTAGCTATGTTGCTGTCAGAGAAACCACAGATAGAACAAGGAGCTAGGATTAGTTGTGAAAATCTTTGGAGAAACCCAGCCCTCACTATAAAGCTAAGTAGCTAGCTAGCTAGTAACAAGCAACACATTGCTTGGCAGGCATCATTTAATGAAAGGCCTAACCCAACTAAAATGTTTTGTAATGTTACCCTAATGTTTGAGTGTCCAGTTTTCCTTTAGTTAGGGAAGCATTCTATCTATGTTAGCAAAACCCTTCTGAGAACCTTTTTAGAATGTTTTGATGTTAAAGGTAGGAGAACATTCCCTTAATGTCAAGCATAACTTATCTAGAACGTGGTTACAATGTCCTCAGAATATACAACATTAATGTTTATGGGACATTGCAAGAACATTCATGTCTCCAGTTTTCTGAGGGTTAGAACAATAATCCATCAACATCACATCAAACATACACAAAAAATGGTTTCCATGTTCTCAGAATATAAGATATGAATGTTCTAGACACGTTAAATGAGAACATGTATGTTTGGTGGGAATTTGATGGAATATTCTCCTAACCCACAGAAGACATTAATGTTCTAGTGAGACTCTTAGGGGAACATTCTCTAAATTTGTGGGAACCTTTGATGTCATGATTATTTGAATCAATCCAGCTGCCATTTATTTTGCAAACTCCATCACGTGAGCTACAGAAAGGGTAACTACACAAATTTCTTAGATTTTTCCCAGACCTTAAAAGTTGTCTCCTAATGTGGTTCAAGCATTGTTGTGGACTTAGAACATCATTTTTTTTATTAAAAAGTGTAACTTTGAGAGCAAAAACTGAAAAAATGGGGGAATTGCTGACAAATTTGACACACTCATTTATCTACGCTACATGACCAAAAGTATGTGGACACCTGCTCGTCGAACATTTCATTCCAAAATCATAGGCATTAATATGGAATTGGTCCCCCTTTTGCTGCTATAACAGCTTCCACTCTTCTGGGAAGGCTTTTCACTAAATGTTGGAACATTGCTGCAGTGACTTGCTTCCATTCAGTTGCAAGAGGATTAGTGAGGTCGGGCACTGATGTTGGGAAATTAGACTTGGCCCTCAGTCAGCATTCCAATTCATCCCAAAGGTGTTCGATGGGGTTGAGGTCAGGGCTCAGTGCAGGCTAGTCAAGTTCTCCCACACCGATCTCGACAAACCATTTCTGTATGAACCTGGCTTTGTGCACAGGGGCATTGTCATGCTGAAACAGGAAAGGGCCTTCCTTAAACTGTTGCCACAAAGTTGGAAGCACAGAATGTCATTGAATGCTTTGGTGTTAAGATTTCCCTTCACTGGAACTAAGGGGCCTAGCCCCAACCATGAAAAACAACCCCAGACCATTATTCCTCCTCCACCAAACTTTACAGTTGGCACTATGCATCGGTGCAGGTAGAGTTTTCCTGGCATCTGCCAAACCCAGATTTGTTCGTCGGACTGCCAGATGGTGAAGCGTGATTCAGCACTCCAGAGAACGCGTAGAGTCCAATGACGGTGAGCTTTACACCACTCCAGCCGACGCTTGGCCATGTGCATGGTGATCTTAGGCTTGTGTGCGTCTGCTCGGCCATGGAAACCCATTTCATGAAGCTCCCGACCAACAGTTCTTGTGCTGACGTTGCTTCCAGAGGCACTTTGAAACTCGGAAACTCTTTCTGCTACCACACGGCAAGCAGTACCGGAGCACCAAGTCTAGGTCCAAGAGGCTTCTAAACACCTTCTACCCCCAAGCCATAAGACTCCTGAATATCTAATCAAAAGGCTACCCAGACTATTTGCATCCCCCCCCTTCTATGCTGCTGTTACTCTGTTATTATCTTTGCATAATCACTTTAATATCTCTACCTATACGTATTGACACTGTACCGGTACCCCCTGTATATAGCACCACTATTGTTATTTTACTGCTGCTCTTTAATTATTTGGTTCAGCCCCTGGTTCGACTGTGATATTGCAGAAATACTCCACCTCAAGAATTGCATTTGGCGAAAGGCTCGGCACACGCATACTCAGGCTGACTGGCTCTCGTTCAGGCAAATGAGAAATAAGTGCACTCAGGCTATCTGGAAGGCCAAAGTTAATTACTTTAAGGAGCAGTTCTCTCTCTGTGGGTCCAACCCCAAGAAGTTCTGGAAACCGGTTAACCTCTCTAGGGGGTGTGGGCCGCTACCGTCCCACCTGGCCAACATCCGGGACAGCAGGGTAACCTAGTGGTTAGAGCGTTGGGCTAGTAAGCGAAAGGTTGCAAGTTCAAATCCCCGAGCTGTCAAGGTACAAATCTGTCGTTCTGCCCCTGAACAAGGCAGTTATCCCACTGTTCCTAGGCCGTCATTGGAAATAAGAATTTAACTAGGCAAGAATAACTTGCTTAGTTAAATAAAGGTATAAAATAAAAATCCAGTGAAATTGCAGAGCGCCAAATTCAAAAACAGGAATACTCATTATAAAATTCATGAAACATATAAATGTTATACATCGGTTTAAAGATTAACTTCTTGTTAATCCAACCACAGTGTCAGATTTCAAAACAAAGTAAACAAATCATTACAAACAGTAACCAGCCAAGTAGACGAGTAACAAAAGTCAGAAATAGCGATAAAATTAATCACTTACCTTTGATGATCTTCATATGGTTACACTCACAAGACTCCCAGTTACCCAATAAATGTTTGTTTTGTTCGATAAAGTCCCTCTTTATATCCAAAAACCTCTGTTTTGTTAGCACGTTTTGTTCAGTAATCCACTGTCTCAAACAACATCCGGTGAAATTGCAGAGCGTGAAACTCAACAAAACAGAAATTCTCATAATAAACATACATAAAAGATACAAATGTTATACACCAGCTTAAAGATAAACTTCTTGTTAATCCAACCGCTGTGTCAGATTTCAAAAAGGCTTTACGGCGAAAGCAAACCATGTGATTATCTGAGAACAGCGCCCAGCAGACAAATCATTACAAACAGTTAGCAGCCAAGAAGAGGAGTAACAAAAGTCAGAAATAGCGATAAAATCACTTACCTTTGATCTTCATATGGTTGCACTCCCAAGACTCCATGTTACACAATAAATGTTTGTTTTGTTCGATAAAGTCCCTCTTTATTTTCAAAAACCTCCATTTTGTTGGTGCGTTTTGTTCAGTAATCCATTGAAACAAAGCGTGGTCACAACAGACAGACAAAAAATCAAAAAAGTACCATAAAAGTTCATAGAAACATGTCAAACAATGTTTATAATCAATCCTCAGGTTGTTTTTGACATAAATAATCGATAATATTTCAACCGGACAATAGCTTCGTCAATAGAAAAGGAAAAACAAGAAAGGCGTGCTCCCGGTCATGCGCAGGACTCATGTCTGGAAATTTCCACTGTCCTCTCATTGAAAGTGGTGTTTCTCCCTCATTTTTCAGAGCCTGAAACAATGCCTAAAGACTGGCCACATGTAATGGAAGCCGTAGGGATCGTGAACTGGGTCATAAGTCTTTGTATGGTGGATAGGCTTTCAATGGAAAAACAGGCATTTCAAAATAATAGCACTTCCTGGATGGATTTTCCTCAGGTTTTTGCCTGCCATATCAGTTCTGTTATGCGCACAGACCATTATTTTAACAGTTTTGGAAACTTTAGAGTGTCTATCCAAATCTATCAATTATATGCATATCCTAGCTTCTGGACCTGAGTAGCAGGCAGTTTACTTTGGGCACGCTTTTTATCCAAAATGTTGAATGCTGCCTACCCTAGTGAGGTTAAAGACCTGGAGAATAAACCCTCCTTCTCACAGCTGCCCTTGTCCCTTAATGTTGATGATGTGGTTGTTATTGACAAGAAGCATATGGCTGAGCTCTTTAATCACTACTTCATTAAGTCAGGATTCCTATTTGACTCAGCCATGCCTCCTTGCCCGTCCAACATTTTCTCATCTCCCACCCCATCTAATGCCACTATCCCCGATGCTTTACCCTCTTTTTCCCCTGACCCACTACAAAGTTTCTCCCTGCAGGCAGTCACTGAGTCCGAGGTGCTAAAGGAGCTCCTTAAACTTGATCTGGGTCAGATGGTTTAGACCCTTTCTTCTTTAAGGTTGCTGACCCTATCATCGCCAAGCCTATCTCCAACCTTTTTAACCTGGAAGGTTCCCATTGATTTCTGGGAAGGTTTCCATTGCTTGGAAGGCAGCCACGGTTCGTCCTCCATTTAAAGGGGGAGATCAAACTGATCCTAACTGTTATAGGCCTATTTCTATTTTTCCCTGTTTATCAAAAGTGTTGGAAAAACTTGTCAATAATCAACTGACTGGCTTTCTTGATGTCTATAGTATTCTCTCGGTTATGTAATCTGGTTTCCGCACAGGTTATGGATGTGCCACTGCAAAGGTCCTCAATGATGTCATCATTTCCCTTGATTCTAAGCAATGTTATGTTGCTATTTCTATTAACCTGGCCAAAGCTTTTGATACGGTAGACCATTCCATTCTTGTTGGCCGGCTAAGGAGTATTGGTGTCTCTGAGGGGTCTTTGGCCTGGTTTGCTAACTACCTCTCTCAAAGAGTGCAGTGTATACAGTCATAAAATCTGCTGTCTCAGCTACTGCCTGTCACAATGGAGTACCCCAAGGCTCGATCCTAGGCCCCACGTGCTTCTCAATTTACATCAACAACATAGCTCATGCAGTAGGAAGCTCTCTCATCCATTTATATGTAGATGATACAGTCTTATACTCAGCTGGCCCTTCACGGATTTTGTGTTAAATGCTCTACAACAAAGCTTTCTTAATGTCCAATAAGCTTTCTCTACCCTTAACCTTGTTCTGAACACCTCCACAACAAAGGTCATGTGGTTTGGTAAGAAAAATGTCCCTCTCCCCACAGGTGTTATTACAACCTCTGAGGGTTTAGAGCTTGGGGTAATCACCTCATACAAGTACTTGGGAGTATGGCTAGACGGTGCACTGTCCTTCTCTCGGCACATATCAAAGCTGCAGGCTAAAGTTAAATCTAGACGTGGTTTCCTCTATCGTAATCGCTCCTCTTTCACCTCAGCTGCCAAACTAACCCTGATTCAGTTGACCATCCTACCCATGCTAGATTACGGAGACATCATTTATAGATCGGCATGTAAGGGTGCTCTCGAGCGGCTAGATGTTCTTTACCATTCGACCATCAGATTTGCCACCAATGCTCCTTATAGGACACATCACTGCACTCTATACTCCTCTGTAAACTGGTCATCTCTATGTAACCGTCCTCACTCCCCCCTGAAATATCTACTGCAGCCCTCATCCTCCACATACAACACGCTTTCTGCCAGTCTCATTCTGTTAAAGGTCCCCAAAGCACACACATCCCTGGGTCGCTCCTCTTTTCAGTTCGCTGCAGCTAGCGACTGGAACGAGCTGCAACAAACACTCAAACTGGACAGTTTTATCTCAATCTCTTCATTCAAAGACTCAATCATGGACACTGTTACTGACAGTTGTGGCTTCTTTCTGTGATGTATTATTGTCTCTACCTTCTTCCCTTTGTGCTGTTGTCTGTGCCCAATAATGTTTGTACCATGTTTTGTGCTACTACCATGTTGGGTTGCTACCATGTTGTTGTTATGTTGTGTTGCTGCCTTGCTATGTTGTTGTCTTAGGTCTCTCTTTATGTAGTGTTGTGTTGTCTCTCTTGTCATGATGTGTGTCTTGTCCTATATTTATATTTTATTTATTTTACATTTTTAATCCCAGCCCCCGTCCCCGCAGGAGGCCTTTTGCCTTCTGGTCGGCCGTCATTGTAAATAACATTTGTTCTTAACTGACTTGCCTAGTTAAATAAAGTTTAAATAAAAATAAATAAATAAAAGCATTTCACTGTAAGGTGAAATACCTGTTGTATTCGGCGCATGTGACAAATACATTTTGATTTGATTTGATCCTCTTTGTTTTCAAATTGGTGATGAAGACCATAGAGATGCATAGAGATCTCGCTTGGGCAGCGCCTTCTTCGCTAAGGTTTTATGGCGTACCATAACTAATGTTGCCTCCAAGCGGAATTGATGCACGGACCGGTTTGGGTGTTAACTTTACTTTTTATAACTGTTTTTCAATGTTTTGGTTTGTTAAATGTGATACCCACCACGTCAGTGTGTGTAATGTCAGTTTTTATAGTTTACTTCATTTGCTAGTTAGTTGGCTAGCTCACTAAATGTACAAAGAGTCAGTGCAAACGTAGCTAGCTTACACAGCCTGATACCAGTGTAGGTGGAGGCCTAGATCAGCATGTTGTATGTATAACGGTATCTTCTAAATTAATGAGGAATAGATAAAGAATGAATATTTTAGCTAGCGCTAGCTAGCATCATGATGTAAGAGAAAGGATAGTGCTATCCGGTATCCTTCGGACTTCCCTACCCTAACCTTAACCCCCATCCAAACAATAACTCTTACCTAACCTTAACCCTTTACCTTAACCATTTTAAATGTCAACTTCAATGGGGTAGGAAGGGTCCCCTGGAAAACACTGACCAACACTTTGGTTCTTACCCTGTCACAATGGCCATGTTCGTGAGGATCAAAACCGTAATGTATCATGGGTAAATTGTGACTGACTGACTGATCTACAAGTAATAATGAGTAGATATTTAGGAAGCAAGGTTCTTTGTAGATCAGTCAGTCGGCATGCAGTCCCCTGATCTGTCAGTTGCAATGTCGAACAAGCCCTATAATTCCTCTGTGGCTTTTTCAGCCATTGTCATGTCAAACAACAATGTATTCAAAGTGCTGCCCACTATATTCGAACTATAGAATTAGAATAATCATTCTAATGCTATGATTCCAACAGTTCACCAATTAATTAGGCCTAGATTTGTTGCCCATATTCCGCAGCCCTACATGGCACAGTGTGGAAATGTCAACAAATTAGTGCTGGAAATTCAGAGATTGATGAAAATGCTGAAAGTTGAAGTTGGATTGAACATCAGAATGGAGTAATACACATTTAAATCACTTATTTATGTGTTGTCATGAACTACTCATGGCATATTTAGAACATTCATTATTAAAAAATATAAAATACTGTCAAATAGCATCATACTGTCAAAATGTGAAAAATATTGTGATAAGATATTTTGGCCATATCGCCCTAAATTGTTTTTATGACTCCAGACAGTAGGCTATTCCCCTTCCCTGCAATGTGTCTGCATGTCAACTTAATTTTCAAGTAGTATGTATAATTTACCCAATAGCAGTAGGCCTAGTGTGAATGAATGATCATGAACAATTGTTTTCTTACTTTAAATCTGCTATATGTAACTTATTGGGTGCAACCAAATTCACACAAATGTGTGGGATAGATCTGTCATTCTCATTGAAAGAAAGTCTAAGAAGCCTTAGATATGTTCTATGTGTGCTATTTCTATGCTTCCCATTCTTAAATTTCCTTTGCCTTTTACTTTCGATTTTGTACACTAGCTTCAAACATGGAACATATATTTCACAGTGGTTCAGATGGTACAATGTTTCTATTCACTATACTTGATATTTTGTCACATAAACTGAAATTAGGCGGACTATTAGAATTTTAGCAACCAGGAAATGGCAGAGCAATTTCGGGATAGTGCATCTTTAATCAAACTGCCTCCATCTCCCCCCAAAACACACTTTCCCGTTCAAAATGCGCTCCCTTTTGCTGCAACATTTATCTGTACAGTGTGGATCTTGTAAAGATAGAAAAAGATGCAAAAATCCTACCTGAATTGTCACTCTGTCTGCTGAAAGTAGCTACCAAAAGGCATTCTTATGGAGGACCAAACCTGCCATAATTAGAAATAAATGAATAAATACATAAATATATGAATACATAAATAAATGCACATATTAATAAATGCACACGTAAATAGATAAATACTTAAATGGATGAATGAATGCACACAGAAATATATAAATAATTATTTAAATAATTAATCCCACTTTCATTATTTTTATTAATTTATATAATTTCTTCATTTATTTATTTATGTATTTCTTCCTCCAAAATGATAATGAAGGGGTGTCAAGCAAACTTATGTGGGTGATATCTAACACAACATTGGTTGATCAACGTGACAGCGCATTACTTGATTGTGCTTGCCTGGGGTGCATTCAGTATGACAGAATGGTGTTCAACGTTTAATTCAATGGAAACGGTACTGTACTGAATTACCCAATGGTGTGCTGCACGATTTTTGTGACAATGGTCACACCTATATTAATCAGGCCACACCTCGCCAGCACTTTCAAGTCTCTGGCTACCACTCGCCTAATTGCAGCCATACTACTTACCAGGATAACTGGGCTGCTATAGTTATCTACCTGTTGTACATCTCTCAAGTGTGTGTAGTTTGATTATTTACTTTTCAGACCATCAGAGCCAGATAAACGCAATGGTGTGTTAGATACCATCCACATATATTTAATTGACACCACCTCATAATCATACTGGAGGAATAAATAAATATATGAATTAATAATATGAATGAAAGTGTGAATAATTAGATGCTAGATAGATAAAGAACTGGATCAGCTAGAAAACAAATCGAGACAAAACAATATGAGAATATTGTCCCTACCGGAAGTCAAGGAAAAAGGTGACCTTTCCACCTACATGATCAAGCGGATATCGGAGGAGCTTGGTGTGGATGTATCACCAAAGGATCTGGAGTGATGCCATCGGTTCAGTGTGAAGCAGAAGAATTGTAAATACCCTCGCATGTAAGCCTTTAAGCTGTGGAACAACCAAAGTCAACATTCTGAGGGCACAGGGGGGAAGGAGATCAAGGTCCAGGGCTAGTCCATTTGATTCATCCAGTCAGGACCTGTCTGCTAGGCTGAGTAAAAAATGCAAGCAATTCATTATGATCAGACAGTCACTGGAGGAAAAAAGAATCAAGTTTCAAGTCCGATTCCCGGCAGTAGTGTGGGTATGGAAAGGAACACAGAGAATGGAATTCACAAGTACCAATGAAGCCCTGAACAGGCTGCAGGAGACCTTTACAGTCGAAAGAGAGTGTAAATAACAGATAAGCACACTACTCTACATACAGTGATGCCCAAGACCAGTTTATCATAAGTTGAGACAATATTCCTTACCCTTCTCCCCAATACAATCTAGGCTCTATTGTCCCCAACTAACTGTTCTACTCTAGGAATTAATGATAGAATTAGCCGATGCCAATGAGATACACAGACACGGAAAATACAATATAAAAGAGGAAATATAGCATGTAAGGGTGATAAACTTGGCCTGGGTGGGTAAGGGAGGGCAAGGAAGGGTGATACGCTTGGATTGAGGGGGCAAGGGTGGGTTAGGATGGGAGGTGGGGATAAGCTTGGCTTGGGTGAGTTAAAGGGGGGAGACCAGGGAGGGGGTGGTGGAGACAGGGGCAGAGCCAGAGGGGTGTCTGGGGTGGCAATGGACACCCCTGACATCTGATTGGCCACCCCAGCTGCCACCCCAAAATATAATTCGCTACTGGCAGTTTGATGCTGATTGACATCTCATTTCACCTCTTGTTGAAAGACGCATTTATTTTGACGTTTCAAAATTGAGGACGTGGAAGAGAGAATATTAATGTTGGTTGGGAGATACATAAGAATAAGAAGAACATACAGAAGAAGAGAGAATATTTCCACAGCTCCATGAGCTCTTTTTGCGATTGGCGAAAGCATCATATTTGAAGTAAGTTTTAAGGTTTAGCATCGGGTTTAGGTTTCCTGAACAACTTTTACGAAAGTTGAGTCGCTGTATAAGTTAAAACGTTAGCGCTTTGGCTCCATTAACAGACAGTTAATCAGATAAGAGATTGGTTCCCAATTTGGCCCAACATTATGCTTACATCTGTGCTAGTAATACACGCATATAGAGTTCAGTGTCGTAAATTACAGTATACGAATGTTTAGCTAATGTGGTGTAACTAGTAAGCTACTGCTGTCAGTGTTCAGCAAGTTAACATTCAGCAATTTGAAATCCATTAACTCAGTTAGATTTTCGTACTTGAACTCAAAACAAACAATTGTTATTATCAATCTGTTAACGTTACTCAAAAGATTACCACCATTTTCAGATAGCCTGTTTGCTATCGTAAAGGTATAAGAAATTATAGTTAGCGAAGTTACTTACTGCAGAGTAGGGCTAGCCATGATCTAACTAGTAACGTAGGCTGGTAGTTGATTTTAAGGCACAGTTATGATAATGGGGATTTGTAATTAAGATTGAGATTGGAATAAAATGTGGGTAATTGGATGCTTAGATGTAACATTAAACTGTCTTATTTTGCATAGGGTCAATTAAACATGAAAAGAAAGAGAGAGATATCAGACTTCTTTTTAAAGAAGCACAAACACGCAGGTCAGGTGCAAACAGACACCAGCCCTTGCATCACCACCGGACCCCAGAGCAGCTCCCTACCTGAGGCTAGTCAGAGTCAGTGTGGTCAGCTATTTCGACTTTGCAAGATTTCTGTTGTTACACCAGTCAGCAGTGCTTCTTGCGAGAGAAGCTTTTCAGCTTTAAAATTGATTAAAACCCACCTTAGGACAACAATGGTTGATGCCAGGTTAAGTCACCTCGGAATTCTCAGTGTTGAGTCAAGGAGGGAACGCTCCCTCAACATGGATGAGGTTGTGAAACATTTTGCCAGTTTTCAACAGAACCGCAGAATATTGCTGTTTTAAATCTACCAAGGATAATTTGGCACTTAGGCGGTCCCTCTGGTCATGATTAACACCTGCACTGTGTACTAGCTAGTACACTGACATTCTAAAATGATAAATCCAAAGGGTATCATGTCACACAAAATGAATTTGGTCTTGATTAGGCCAATTCCAAAACTTTTCTTTGCTATTAGTTAACATAATATATATGATACTGTAAGTTTGTAGTATTGATGGGCACCAAAATGATTTATATTTTTGAAGTCCATTTCTGCTTGATACCTGGTATGTGAAATTGCAGTGTGTTTTTCTTGTAAATTACATTTTTTGTAAATAAAACTATGCAATTTATGTAACACACAAATGCTAGCTTATCTCCTTGGTGCTTGATCTTCATTTTCTGAAAATATTTTGGATGTTCAACACTTATAGACCCAGATTATATATTCATGAAAACAGTGACCCAAGTCTCTCCAGTGTGTGAGTACAGTGTGTGTGTGTGTGTGTGTGAGAGAGAGAGAGAAAGGAATTGAGCTACAGTTTCAAGGTAGACACCGACTATTCATACACTGCTCAAAAAAATAAAGGGAACACTTAAACAACACAATGTAACTGTCACGTCCTGGCCAGTATAAGGGTTAATTGTTATTGCAGTTTGGTCAGGACGTGGCAGAGGGTATTTGTTTTATGTGGTTCAGGGTGGTGTGTTGGTAAGAGGGCGTTTGATTTAGTATTTCCGGGTTTTGGTTTATGATCTATGTTTATGTAATTCTATGTTGAGTCTAGTGTGTCTGTTTCTATGTTTGGGTTCATTGGGGTTGGGACTCTCAATTGAAGGCAGGTGTTGTCTATTTGCCTTTGATTGAGAGTCCCATATATGAGGGTGTGTTTGTCTGTTGTGGGAGAATGTTCTTGGATTGCTGTGGTGCCTTCAAGGCTGTCATTTTGTCGTTCATCGTTTTGTTTATTTTTGTATACGTGTTTGTTTGGGTTTTCCTTCTTTTCCGGTAAATAAAGAAGATGAGTATACACATACCTGCTGCGTTTTGGTCCTCCATTTCTAGCGACGACCGTGACAGTAACTCCAAGTCAATCACACTTCTGTGAAATCAAACTGTCCGCCTTAGGAAGCAACACTGATTGACAATAAATTTCACATGCTGTTGTGCAAATGGAATAGACAACAGGTGGAAATTATAGGCAATTAGCAAGACACCCCCAATAAAGGAGTGGTTCTGCAGGTGGGGACCACAGACCACTACTCAGTTCCTATAATTCCTGGCTGATGTTTTGGTCACTTTTGAATGCTGGCGGTGCGTTCACTCTAGTGGTAGCATGAGACAGAGTCTACAACCCACACAAGTGGCTCAGGTAGTGCAGCTCATCCAGGATGGCACATCAATGCAAGCTGTGGCAAGAAGGTTTGCTGTGTCTGTCAGTGTAGTGTCCAGAGCATGGAGGCGCTACCAGGAGACAGGCCAGTACATCAGGAGACGTGGAGGAGGCCGTAGGAGGGCAACAACCCAGCGGCAGGACCGCTACCTCCGCCTTTGTGCAAGGAGGAGCAGGAGAAGCACTGCCAGAGCCCTGCAAAATGACCTCCAGCAGGCCACAAATGTGCATGTGTCTGCTCAAACGGTCAGAAACAGACTCCATGAGGGTGGTATGAGGGCCCGACGTCCACAGGTGGGGGTTGTGCTTACAGCCCAACACCATGCAGGACGTTTGGCATTTGCCAGAGAACACCAAGATTGGCAAATTCGCCACTGGCGCCCTGTGCTCTTCACAGATGAAGCAGGTTCACACTGAGCACATGTGACAGACGTGACAGAGTCTGGAGACGCCGTGGAGAACGTTCTGCTGCCTGCAACATCCTCCAGCATGACCGGTTTGGCAGTGGGTCAGTCATGGTGTGGGGTGGCATTTCTTTGGGGGGCCGCACAGCCGTCCATGTGCTCACCAGAGGTAGCCTGACTGCCATTAGGTACCAAGATGAGATCCTCAGACCCCTTGTGAGACCATATGCTGGTGCGGTTGGCCCTGGGTTCCTCCTAATGCAAGACAATGCTAGACCTCATGTGGCTGGAGTGTGTCAGCAGTTCTTGCAAGAGGAAGGCATTGATGCTATGGACTGGCCCGCCCGTTCCCCAGACTTGAATCCAATTGAGCACATCTGGGACATCATGTCTCGCTCCATCCACCAACGCCACGTTACACCACAGACTGTCCAGGAGTTGGCAGATGCTTTAGTCCAGGTCTGGGAGGAGATCCCTCAGGAGACCATCCGCCACCTCATCAGGAGCATGCCCAGGCGTTGTAGGGAGGTCATACAGGCACGTGGAGGCCACACACACTACTGAGCCTGATTTTGACTTGTTTTAAGGACATTACATCAAAGTTGGATCAGCCTGTAGTGTGGTTTTCCACTTTAAGTTTGAGTGTGACTCCAAATCCAGACCTCCATCGGTTGATAAATTGGATTTCCATTGATTATTTTTGTGTGATTTTGTTGTCAGCACATTCAACTATGTAAAGAAAACAGTATTTAATAAGATTATTTCTTTCATTCAGATCTAGGATGTGTTGTTTAAGTGTTTTTTTGAGCAGTATAGTATGCTAAAGAATTCTAGTGAAGTAATCCTTTTGGACCACACTATCTGCCACATTGAAGAACTCCGGGTTAAGTGAATTGTCACTTCTACCTCTAATCAGCAATCATAGGATTCATTCATGCTCCTTAGATACCAGGTTAGGGTTACACACTCATTTTCTGTCATGGTCTATGGACCCCCTGAAGTAGCCTTGCCCCCCCCCCCCCCCCCCCCCCCCCCCCCCGGCCACCCCATGTATAGAACTCTAGTTCCACCACTGGGTGGAGAGGGTGGATTTGGTTTGTAAAATGAATAAGAGTTCTGGACAGATTAGGAAAGGATGCCTAATCATTATCACTCCTTGTTTGTCATTACAACTAAGATTTCATAGTGGTTATTGGTGAGAATGGAGAGGGGCTATGTCCAGGGGATTGGGATGGGGTGACTGGGAGGGCATCAGACAATTCTCAGAGGTGTGCGTGGGGCCTCCACTCAGCACATTTCAGTCTCTCGGAGGACCAACTTACCCCAAGTAGACCCCCTCCAGCCACTATACTTTCATTTAATTTACAAGGTAAGACTAACCAACCACAGTACTTAAGTCGCGGTCTTTCTTCAAATGTATGTCAATGTATGTACAATGTATGTATCCACAGTTTTTTGGGGGGTTCATTAGGAGAGGAGTTGGAACTAAAAAGGCATAGCGCCTCAAGTGCAAAGACATACTTTGCATGATGTTTATTTTTTATGTAATGTCTGCTCAGCCCACATGCCCACACGCTCTATGTGTAATGAATACCATATCTATGTATTTATACTATGATCCTCCCATTCTATGGAATGCCTACCACCCTCATGTGTCATGCCTGCTAAAATGTTTTACTTGGTTCTTCAATGATAGACGAAACAGATAAGTTTAACTTAGAATCAAAGTAAAGACCAACAAAATCCAATTTATCACATGGAATATGCACAGGCTCCATAATGGGGAAAAAATAACATTGTTCTTAAACACTTAAAGAGATTGTCAGCAGATGTGGTTTTCTTGCAAGAGTTGCTTTTAAAAAAAAAAGTAATTTAACATTTAAAGTGGAGTAACAGCAGAGGAGTAGACATCCTGATAAATAAGAATGCACCATTTTCCCTTATTTCTAAGCACATGGACCAAGAAGGCTGAATTGTTCCTTACATGGTGGAAAATAAACATTGATTTCATTGTATATCCCACCAGGGGCAAATCTGGTGTTTTTTAATAAAATTCAAATCCAGACAGGAACTATTATTTTAGCAGATGACCTAAATTATACATTCGATAAGATTGACAGATGTAGTAATAAAAAGTCCAAAGAGGCTGAAAATGTTAATCTCTAAAATGATTTACAGGACACCTGGAGATTCTTATTCCCAGCTACAAAAGACTATTACTTTTTTCTCCAAGTAAGAATAGCTATTCAAGAATTGACTACATTTTTATTTCCAAAATTGCACTCAACAATTTACTGGATTCAAAAATGAATGATACAGTGCATTCGGAAAGTATTCAGACCCCTTGACTTTTTGCACATTTTGATAAATTACCGCCTTATTCTAAGATGGATTAAGGTGTTTTTTCCCTTCATCAATCTACACACAATACCCCACAATGACAAAGTGAAAACAGGTTTTTAGAAATGTTTGCATAGGGTGCAACAGGTCAGCACCTCAGGAGTAAATGTCTGTTGGCTTTTCATAGCCGATCATTCAGAGTATCTCTACCGCTCCTGCTGTCTCTAGAGAGTTGAAAACAGCAGGTCTGGGACAGGTAGCACGTCCGGTGAGCAGGTCAGGGTTCCATAGCCGCAGGCAGAACAGTTGAAACTGGAGCAGCAGCATGACCAGGTGGACTGGGAACAGCAAGAAGTCATCAGGCCAGGTAGTCCTGAGGCATGGTCCTAGGGCTCAGGTCCTCCGAGAGAAAGAAAGAGAATTAGAGAGAGCATACTTAAATTCACACAGGACACCGGATAAGACAGGAGTAATACTCCAGATATAACAGACTGATCCTAGCCCCCCGACACAAACTATTGCAGCATAAATACTGGAGGCTGAGACAGGAGGGGTCGAGAGACACTGTGGCCCCGTCCGACGATACCCCCGGACAGGGCCAAACAGGCAGGATATAACCCCACCCACTTTGCTAAAGCACAGCCCCCACACCACTAGAGGGATATCTCCAACTTACCATCCTGAGACAAGGCCGAGTATAGCCCACGAAGATCTCCCCCATGGCACAACCCAAGGGGGGGATGGAGTGGGGGACCAACCCGGACAGGAAGATCACGTCAGTGACTCAATCCACTCAAGTGACGCACCCCTCCTAGGGATGGCATGGAAGACCACCAGTAAGCCAGTGACTTAGCCCCTGTAATAGGGTTTGAGGCAGAGAATCCCAGTGGAGAGAAGGGATCCGGCCAGGCACAGACAGAAAGGGTGGTTCGTTGATCCAGTGCCTTTCCGTTCACCTTCACACTCCTGGGCCAGACTACACTCAATCATAGGACCTACTGAAGAGATGAGTCTTCAATAAAGACTTAAAGGTTGAGACCGAGTCTGTGTCTCTAACATGGATAGGCAGACCATTCCATAAAAATGGAGCTCTATAGGAGAAAGCCCTGCCTCCAGCTGTTTTCTTAGAGATTCTAGGGACAATATGGAGGCCTGCGTCTTGTGACCGTAGTGTACGTGTAGGTATGTACGGCAGGACCAAATCAGAAAGATAGGTAGGAGCAAGCCCATGTAATGCTTTGTAGGTTAACAGTAAAACCTTGAAATTAGGCCTTGCCTTAACAGAAACCCAGTGTAGAGAGGCTAGCACTGGAGTAATACGATCATATTTTTTGGTTCTATTCAAGATTCTAGCAGCCGTGTTTAGCACTAACTGAAGTTTATTTATTGCTTTATCTGGTAGCCGGAAAGTAGAGCATTGCAGTAGTCTAACCTAGAAGTGACAAAAGCATGGATTAATTCTGCATCATTTTTGGACAGAAAGTTTCTGATTTTTGCAATTTTACATAGATGGAAAAGAGCTGTCCTTGAAACAGTCTTGATATGTTCGTCAAAAGAGAGATCAGGGTCCAGAGTAACGCTGAGGTCCTTCACAGTTTTATTTGAGACGACTGTACAACCATCAAGATTAATTGTCAGATTCAACAGAATATCTCTTTGTTTCTTGGGACCTAGAACTAGCATCTCTGTTTTGTCTGAGTTTAAAAGTAGAACATTTGCCACCATCCACTTCCTTATGTCTGAAACACAGGCTTCCAGGGAGGGTAATTTTTGTGCTTCACCATGTTTCATCGAAATATACAGCTGTGTGTCGTCCACATAGCAGTGAAAGTTAACATTATGTTTCCGAATGACATCACCAAGAGGTAAAAATGAAAAGTGAAAACAATAGTGGTCCTAAAACGGAGCCTTGATAAACACCAAAATTTACAGTTGATTTGTCAGAGGACAAACCATCCACAGAGACAAACATATCTTTCCGACAGATAAGATCTAAACCAGGCCAGAACTTGTCCGTGTAAACCGATTTGGGTTTCCAATCTCTCCAAAAGAATGTGGTGATCGAAGGTATCAAAAGCAGCACTAAGGTCTAGGAGCATGAGGACAGCTGCAGAGCCTCAGTCTGATGCCATTAAAAGGTAATTTACCACCTTAACAACTGCAGTCTCAGTGCTATGATGGGGTCTAAAACCAGACTGAAGTGTTTCGTATACATTGTTTGTCCTCGGGAAGGCAGTGAGTTGCTGCACAACAGCTTTTCCAAACATTTTTGAGAGGAATGGGAGATTCGATATAGGCCGATAGTTTTTTAAATATTTTCTGGGTCAAGGTTTGGCTTTTTCAAGAAAGCCTTTATTACTGCCAATTTTAGTGAGTTCAACATAGGGGGCCAAGCACAGGAAGCAGCTCTTTCAGTAGTTAGGTTGGAATAAGGTCCAGTATGCAGCTTGAAGGTTTAGAGGCCATGATTATTTTCATCAATGTGTCAAAAGATATAGTATTAAAAAACTTGAGTGTCTCCCTAGATCCTGGCAGAGTTGTGAAGACTCAGGACAACTGAGCTTTGGAGGAATACGCTGATTTAAAGAGGAGTCCGTAATTTGCTTGCTAATAATCATGATCTTTTCCTCAAAGAAGTTCATGAATTTATCACTGCTGAGGAATTGGGGAATTCTGCTTTTTAGTTAGCTTTGAAACCGTATCAAAAATACATTTTGGATTGTTCTTATTTTCCTCAATTAAGTTGGAAAAATAGGATGATCAAGCATAAAAAATAGGATGATCGAGGGTTCTTCGATACTGCACGGTACTGTCTTTCCAAGCTAGTCAGAAGACTTTCAGTTTAGTGTAGCGCCAATTCCATTCCAATTTTCTGGAAGCTTGCTTCAGAGCTCGGGTATTTTCTGTATACCAGGGAGCTAGTTTCTCATGACAAATGTTTTTTTGTTTTTAGGGGTGCGACTGCATATAGGGTATTGTGCAAGGTTAAATTGAGTTCCTCAGGTAGTTAACTGATTTTTAACTCTGACGTCCTTGGGTAGGTGGAGGGAGTCTGGAAGGGCATCTAGGAATCTTTGGGTTGTCCGAGAATTTATAGCACGGCTTTTGATGATCCTTGGTTGGGATCTGAGCAGATTATTTTTTGCGATTGCAAACAAAATAAAATGGTGGTCCGATAGTCCAGGATTATGAGAAAAACATGAAGATCCACAACATTTATTCCTCGGGACAAAACTAAGTCCAGAGTATGACTGTGGCAGTGAGTAGGTCCGGAGACATGTTGGACATGTCTCAAGCTCTGTTAGGTTGGATGGGGAGCGTTGCTGCACAGCTATTTTCAGGTCTCTCCAGAGCTGTTTGATCGGGTTCAGGTCTGGGCTCTGGCTGGACCCCTCAAGGATATTCAGAGACTTGTCCCGAAGCCACTCCTGCGTTGTCTTGGCTGTATGCTTAGGGTTGTTGTCCTGTTGGAAGGTGAACCTTCAACCCAGTCTGAGCGCTCTGGAGCAGATTTTCATCAAGGATCTCTCTGTGCTTTGCTCTATTCAGATTTGATTCAGATTTGATGCAGGACTCTACTGCCAACCCATAGGAATCCTGGCTAGTCTGGGTACTAGTACCTTGCCAGTCCTGTCATTTGCCAAAGTGGAATGCAATAGCTGAACAGAGATGGCAACCAGGCTATAGGAATTCCCACCCAGTTAACTAAAATGGTGGAAGCCCTCAATGGTAATGACCATGCAAAAACTAGTTATTTCCAAGTAATAATCTCTACACATCTCTATGATGAAGACCCACATTTGGTATCTTAATATTGTGCTGTGATTGGAAAATATTTTGAAAAGAACATTCATAGATCTTAGGAAAAATGTCTGAAACCTCTGATTGGCTCATATAAACTCAGCAAAAAAACAAACGTCCCTTTTTCAGGACCCTATCTTTCAAAGATAATTCGTAAAAATCCAAATAACTTCACAGATCTTCATTGTAAAGGATTTAAACACTGTTTCCCATGGTTGTTCAGTGAACCATAAACAATTCATGAACATGCACCTGTTGAACGGTCTTTAAGACATTAACAGCTTACAGACGGTAGGCAATTAAGGTCACAGTTATGAAAACTTAGGACACTAAAGAGGCCTTTCTTCTGACTCTGAAAAACACCAAAAGAAAGATGCCCAGGGTCCCTGCTCATCTGCGTGAACGTGCCTTAGGCATGCTGCGAGGAGGCATGAGGACTGCAGATGTGGCCAGGGCAAGAAATTGCAATGTCCATACTGTGAGACACCTAAGACAGAGCTACAGGGAGACATGATGGACAGCTGATCGTCCTCGCAGTGGCAGACCCAGGGTAACAACACTTGCACAGGATCAGTACATCCGAACATCACACCTGTGGGACAAGTACAGGAGGGCAACAACAACTGCCCGAGTTACACCAGGAACGCACAATCCCTCCATCAGTACTCAGACTGTCCGCAATAGACTGAGAGAGGCTGGACTGAGGGCTTGTAGGCCTGTTGTAAGGTAGGTCCTCACTAGACATCACTGGCAACAATGTTGCCTATGGGCACAAACCCACCGTCGCTGGACCAGACAGGACTGGCAAAAAGTGCTCTTCACTGACGAGTCGCGGTTTTGTCTCACCAGGGGTGATGGTCGGATTCACGTTTATCAGGCAATCTCAACGTTGTACATTACAGGGAAGACATCCTCCTTCCTCATGTGGTACCCTTCCTGCAAGCACATCCTGACATGACCCTCCAGCATGGTAATGCCACCAGCCATACTGCTCGTTCTCTGAGTGATTTCCTGCAAGACAGGAATGTCAGTGTTCTGCCATGGCCAGCGAAGAGCCTGGATCTCAATCCCATTGAGCACATCTGGGACCTGTTGGATCAGAGGGTGAGGGCTAGGGTGATTCCTCCCAGAAAGGTCGTTCCAGCGACCTTTCGGTTACTGGCCCTACACTCTTAACTGCTAGGAAACCAAACCTGACTGGATGGTGGATGGGGTTAAGATCAGAAGTGATTAAGATCTAGGTGAGTCATACTGTTGTGAGTAAGGGTGTTATATTTAGGTGGGGTAAGCCTGTTGGCAGAGAGTTTTTCAGATGACAGTTAGCTGTGTACTGGGGAAGCGTAGGAGGCATGGGCTAAACTGTGATGATTGGGATGACATCAGGTTTCAGTCAGGTGGAGTCAGAGCTTTGACCAGATTTTAATGTACGCAAATACCCTGATCGAAAAGGAGGAAGTAATGTGTTGGTCATTTAGTAAAATGAATGGAAAAATGATTCATTCTGTGACATGTTTACATACTGTACTGTGGTTTTAAGTATCTGACATTTCTCCTTTTACAAGCCAAGTATATTACGGAGGGAGTGGTGTACCAGTCAAACAGGTTTACTGAACAACCTCTGTAATTTTACAACCACCTTTAAATCCAATAGGGCGGCGGCGCACAATTGGCCCAGCGTCGTCCGGGTTTGGCCGGTGTAGGCCGTCATTGTAAATAAGAATTTGTTTCTTAATTGACTTGCATAGTTAAATAAAGGTAAAAAAGAAAAGACATGTAAAGTAGTGACTGAAAACTATAATGAAGATCCTACCAGACACACATTTACATCTAGAATCCTGAATGCATGTACACAAACATAGTCAGAAACAATGACGCTCACATATAAACACGTTATGGCTAGTCACACATACACTCATGTGAGAGTAAGACATCACACACACACACACACACACACACACACACACACACACACACACACACACACACACACACACACACACACACACACACACACACACACACACACAATAATTTACTGAGTCACTTTAGAGGTAAATTATTTTGTAGACGGTTAGGTGAGTGATACTGAAAGAGAAAGCCAGAGAGAGAGAGAGAGCAGGAAACACACATCTATGTAATTACCCTTTGACTTTTGAAGGTGGAGTTTTTGTTGTCAAATACTCACTTCATGAGAGAAACATTACCTCACCTATGTGTAGGGAAGATGGAGCTGTGTTTTTTATTTATAGAGTAGCTTTTCGTTGACCACAGTCTATGTAAGGACTTCCCAAAATGAGAATTAAAAGTACTACCGTCGTGTTGTAGCAGGTCTTAGAATAAAAAGTCACCCCAGGTTTGATGAAACGATAAAGCTCACTACTGTCATCTAGTGGACAGTATGAAGTGTGTGTGTGTGTGTGTGTGTGTGTGTGTGTGTGTGTGTGTGTGTGTGTGTGTGTGTGTGTGTGTGTGTGTGTGTGTGTGCAGGCACGTGCACAGATAGCGTCTACCTGGCCCTGTCCCTTTGCACTCCCACTCCCCCAATGCCCTTTTGGGTGGTAGTATATAAATAAATGTCAAATTTTTTTCTACACAGTTTTTGTTGTTGTTGTTCTGAATCTACTGCCCACAAGTCACCGTGACATCGTGAAGATTGAAATAAATAAATAAATAGGCCTATTCTAAAAAATGCTAAATGGTTCACTACAAATGCAGTCAGTGAGATATGAATTATTGCTTACGTTGGTGGGTGCCCTTTTTTCATTTTGAGCACCTACCCCCTAATAAGTCTGTGCACGGACCTGTGTGTGTGGTGTGTGTTTGTGGGATATGTGGCAGAGAGAACACTGCCATGTTTTTACTGCTCTGTCATTTGTAAAACTGCTGCTGTTATCACCTCTCTGAATGCCAAACATCATTAAGGTGTCCATGAGCTTCAACCCTCTCTCTGTCTCTCTGTCTCTCTGTCTCTCTCTCTCCTCTCTCTCTCTCCCCTCTCCCTCTCCCTCTCTCTCTCTCTTCTCTCTCTCTCTCTCTCTCTCTCTCTCTCTCTCTCTCTCTCTCTCTCCCTCTCTCTCTCCCCCCTCTCTCTCTCTCTGTCTCTCTATCTCTCTCTCTCTCTCTCTCTCTCTCCTCATCTCTCTCTCTCTCTCCTCTCTCATCTCTCTCCTCTCTCTCTCTCTCTCTCGTCTCTCTCTCATCTCTCTCTCTCTCTCTCCCTCATCTCTCTCTCTCTCTCCTCTCTCATCTCTCTCTCTCTCTCTCTCTCTCTATCTCTCTCTCATCTCTCTCTCTCTCTCTCTCTCTCTCTCTCTCTCTCTCTCTCTCTCCCCCTCCGTCAGTCAGTCAATAAAGCAAATTTACATCCTAATGAGAACATAAGCTGAAATGGGGGGGGAACGAGACAGAAGAGGAGAACTAGTGTGTTAGAGAGATAAAGGTGAAATGAACAGTGACACATTTGTCAGGGACAGAGAGGAGAGGATGATGAAGGACAATGAGGATGAGTGCTGCATGCTAACTGTGTGTGTGTGTGTGTGTGTGTGTGTGTGTGTGTGTGTGTGTGTGTGTGTGTGTGTGTGTGTGTGTGTGTGTGTGTGTGTGTGTGTGTGTGTGTGTGTGTGTGTGTGTGTGTGCGTGCGTGTGTGTTCACAACATAGAAATACACATTTTTGAAACGTCCAGGTTGTTCTGTATTTTTGGTAAGCTACTCTTGATGTGGCAGTGGAACACTTAGAACTCATAACTGAATATCTTCGGGAAATTGGTTCTCAATACTGGAGACAGTCTATAACTGTTAATGCTTAAGTCTGTCCAATTAGGACATGCTCCGGATCTTTGGCGACTACTATGTCATTTTTAAACCTCCAGCTTTGGGCATTATGTGTCAATGTGTAGTTCATGCATGCATAATCTATGAGCAGAATTACTGTTTTACCTAAATTAGCCACAAAATCCCTAGTTTGAAAGCGACTGTTTTTCTGGAAGTAGTGCTTCCCTCCATTTCCCCCCACGGGGCTGGCCCACTAACAATTAGAGTTCTAGCCAATGAGCTTCAGCCCCTTGCTATTTGAGTGACAGCTAGCAAGATGCACGCGCAGCAAAGCGAGAGAAAGAGCATTGATGTGGTGTACATATGTGACGTAGTAAGCAATTTTCAGGGACCTCTTTTGGCTCGTGACACTACTTTCAGTACTACTGGCTAAAAAGTATACAAAAGTACTTTCAATGTCTTTCAGCCTTGACTGCAGTGATTGACCGAGAGTGCTGGTTTCCGGACAAACTGATGATGTGCTTATAAATCCAGCAGAGTGCAGCAGAAGACACAAATATAGGAGTTAATTGATCTCATTTTCAAAGGATGAGCAACTGCAGTATGGACCTCGTGGGTGTGTGTGCGTTTTGTGTGTGCGTGTGCGTTTGTGTGTGTTTCCATGTATGTGTGTGTACCCTTCTCTACCCTTCTGAGACAGATAGTCTGTGTCCTCAGCCTCAGTGTATGTCAAGGTCAAGAGATGAGGACATCTGTGAGGTAGAGATGAGGTGTGTAAACGGTTTGAAGTGGCCAGAGAGTGTGAGAATCAGGGTTGGAACTGTAATCAGTTACGTTACAATTTAAAAAACATAATCAGATTACAGATACTTTTGAAAAACTAGATGATGACTTCTTGGATTATTTGTAAATTCAGAAAGGATGTTTGCGAATTTGTAAAAAAACATTTGACACCTTTCTGTTTTCTCAATAATATTCAATTCAGCATTTAAAAAAGGCACAAGTTTAAGTTTGTTCTACCTGAGCGAGTCTGACTACAAGTCAAATATGTTTGATGGATCCTTTTTGTCTTCTTCTAATTATTCACGAAAAATGATAATATCGGTACCAGGACTTGAGTGGGATTTGTGCCACAAATGCTAAAACGTTAGCATATGGAACTAGTATCAGGGAACTAAACCAAAGCATGGATTGCTGTCATACCTTGTCCATAGACTGCTTACAGGGGCGGCAGGTAGCCTAGTGGTTAGAGCGTTGGACTTGTAACCGCAAGGTTGCAAGATCGAATCCCCCACTGTTCCTAGGCCGTCATTGAAAATAATAATTTGTTCTTAACTGACTTGCCTAGCTAAATAAAGGTAAAATAAATCAAATTAAACAGGCTAAAGAAACCAATGTGAAATTTTGTAATTTGGGTGAACTATCCCTTTAAGGGGAAAGTAATCCAAAGTAACAGAAAGTAACCAGATTACGTTACTGCGTTTGAATAATCCAAAAGTTGCGTTACTGATACATTTTTTGTAACTGATTACATTTAGAATGTAACCTACCCAACCCTGGTGAGAATGTGTGTAGCATGTGTGTGGAGGAATGTTTGTGTGGAAGAATGTTTGTGAGGGAAATCCCAGCTCTGGGTCCAGATGGTAAATGTAATGAGGAAATTCAGCAGCATGCAAGGTGCATCTCCTGGCACCAACGTCCCCCTCCCCCCTAACACTGGCTCTCCTGGGAGGAATTATGAATAATTTATGAATGAATCATTACTTTTAACAGATCGTTTTTCTCTACTGTGAAAACAGCCAGCGGTAGGAAAAACCACTATGTATTTATGTCTCAGTGTGTATTTATGTAGATAGATTTCTTAGATCGGCAAAAGTACGAATTAAAGCTTGCATAGCATATTTGTCATGGCTTTGCTCTGAAGCGCACATGTTGTCTGCAGACTATTTCTGGTAATGGGTTACCCCAAATACATTACGAACAATGACCATTGCCTCATATGTGTGATGAAATGCCTGAATCCATATTCACTGTATTAATCTACCGTAGCACAGCTTGATTAAATCTGTTGAAACATAGCTACTGCATTGAGTATATATTTTCCCCATTGTAGTTGAGGTCATGCCTGTGCTCTACCCAGCAGTCACCTGGTTAGCTGTAACCAGAGGAAAGCTGACCTTGACGGAGGTCAAAAGGTCAGTGGCCATTTTCAGTATTTCTGAAAATCATTGACAGCCGTGACTTGTAATAATCCATCTGAATATCCTGCCTAGATCGTCAACCTGGGCTGTCAGATGCCTAGAAACATCATTAATATTTCCCCCACTGCTTCTAATCCGTCATCAGGTTAGCATGATTATCCCTGAGAGACTGGCCCATCTCACCAACCCTGGAGTGGCCGAAGAGAAATAAACGCTGCTATTCGTCTCTCTGATGCGTTTCTTAATAATCTGCAGGTTTTTGAAATGCAGGCTGATTATAAAGTCGATCAGATGGAGATGAGCGAGTGTTTAATCTCAGCCATGGGGATCCTCTCGCACTTTCACCATTTCTTTTTATGACAGTGGATTAGTGCTAATTTACTCATCTCTCACGCTCTAAACACTACATGATTGTGTGTGTCACAAAACATTCTCCCTCTAAATCGTTCATTTAAATAGTCAGTCACATCCAAAACATACATGGTTTATCACACCATGACTCATTAAGCGTTTCTGTACTTAGTGGGTTATATGTGGGTAATTCGTTTAAATGGCAATTAAATGAATGTCTTGCCATCATGCTGCTGACTAGAGGCCTAGGGAGGGTTTTATACTTTGGGCTGCTGTGTGTGAGAGGGCTGTGGTGAACCTTGGCCCTGTATTAATGAGAGGCTGTGTGTGTGTGTGTGGGGTGGGGTGGTGTGTGTGTGTGTGTGTGTGTGTGTGTGTGTGTGTGTGTGTGTGTGTGTGTGTGTGTGTGTGTGTGTGTGTGTGTGTGTGTGTGTGTGTGTGTGTGTGTGTGTGTGTGTGTGTGTGTTAGTGGAATTTATATGTTTAAAGTAATGACTAAAGATTTCCACCCTGAAACCATATAATTGTATGAAATGTATTAGCATCATAAAACTATAATCTGATGATGTGTGTAGTTTTAGTCAGAATTAGAACAAGGACCTTTTACTCCTTTTTAATATGTAAGCAGGGTGCAAGTGTGAAACAAATGATAAGAGGAGCTATCGACAGACAAGTTGTACTACTGTGTTCCTTACAGGACATTCTGTCCCCACCCGTGGTGTGGAGAAACTGTTAGGCTTGCAAAAGATTATGAAACATGTTGCAGATTAAAGAAGGAATGTATCTGTGTAGTAGATAAACACCGACTGTCTGAGCAAGGCGTAGCTTAAGATTTGAACTTGTTTGTGTGTGTGTTATGAAGACTGTGTTTGCATTTTTGATTTCAGAATGTTCTCGTGAATAAACTTTACAGACCTTTTGCATAAGCTGAGTCTTTGCCTAATTATTATTAAACCCAGAGTCTTACAGACCTTGGGGATTGGTCAAAGCTTACTGATTGTTAGTTATTATCATTGGGATTGAAAATTCTCGTGACAGTTAGAGAGACACTGAGAGACTCAGTAGGGTGATGATGTGTCACGTGGTTTCCCTGGGCCACCGTGCTCAGCCAGGAGGAGCCAGGAACCTCTGTCACCTGTCTCTCTCCACTCACCTGTGAGCACCTGCAGCTGTCAATACCATCTGGAACACAAACACACACACACACACACACACACACACACACACACACACACACACACACACACACACACACACACACACACACACACACACACACACACACACAGACACACACACACACACACACACGTGATTTGATTAGGTATGAGAGTATGTGTTTTCTTCACCTTGAGGTTTTGAAGTTCCACTGGTCAGTAGTCCCACATAACTAGAACCTGTAATCACTTAGCTATAAGTCAATCTGCACAACACATCATCAAAAACACGTCATCAGATGACCTCTTTTGACCAGAGCATGAGTCATGAAAAGAATCACCAAGGGACAATACGTACAATCATACAAATATATCTGTTTGTTTTATTGAATAATATTCCATAATAAGATGAGGCAGGTGTGAGTTACTATAGAAATGTACACGGGTCTGTGTCAAACTCAGAGATAGGTTGAGGGGCAGGGCCTGTGTGTCTCTAGTTGCTGTGGAGGAGGAGTCATCCCTTATCATGAAAGTTGGTAAATGGTGGTGCATGCATGCGTTGCAAAAATTCTCAAGTCAACCTGGATTTGTTGTCCTTATTGCAGACTGCTGGACTGTTTTGTAGCCTGTTAGTCCTCCTTGCTAACTCTTAATCCCCGCTGAAGACTGTTTACCGTCCTTGCGAGCTGGTTGTCCCCATTGCAGGTTGTTAGTCCTAACTGCATTGTTCATACTCTCTAGTCTCAGTTTTTGTTGTGGCTGGAGAGTTAGTAGATCCAGCTCTGCTCACTTTGGCTCAGTTGCCATGTAGAGTCCCACCTGGTAAGTAATACCACAGCCCTTCTTTCATAGGGTCCATCAGTGCTAAGCCCTGTGTTATTACTTATGGCTCTTGTTGGAAGACGTCTGTTACTTTTGGAAGACGAGAGGAAAGGACTGAGATAAACCAAGAGCCGAGAGGAAAAAGGAGAGGGCGTAGTTTGTTTTTGGAAGACTTGTGTGACCATAACGCTGAGCCCAGTGGGTGCTGGGGAAGTCTGGTCATTGCTGGGAAAGGTCATAACTGACCGACAGACAGGTGTTGGCTTTAGGAGGACAGATCTGGCCTTTTGCATGTTTCCACATACTCTTTTGAACTTTGACAACATTTACAGTTTAGGGTTAAGTCTCTGGGATACGGTAAATCATTCACACTGTGAGCTTCCACCCAGAGGATTTAGTTTGGGTGGAAGCTCACACTGCGTCATTTAGCATTCTGTGGGAATGATGAAGCAGTGCCCTTACCACTTCACCCCAACACAACACTGTTGTTCGCCTACAAAACCACATTGAAGGGAGGATTGGTATGAGGAAAGAAAAACATCCTTCCCAAGAGTCTGCATCAGAAAGACATGACAAAGCAAAATAAAACACAACAAGAAAAATGTTCACCACCTATTCTTGGAGATATGTTCTGAAAAATATCAATACAACACCTCACACACATATATCCCATATATGATTTATATATGGACATAGCTATATAGTAATATTTCTATGAAACAATGAGCCAGGAAAGCACCAACAAATGCTAGGTTTGTTGTCCATCCAAACAATTTCCCTGGCCTTTAGTTGTGTACAGTAGACTGACAGCCCTATACCTTAAACATGGCTGTTAAATCATACTTAAACGGTCAAAAAGGCTAAGCCAGACTTTGGCAGTACTGTCAAATCCCTTCATAAGAACTCTATAAATATTTATTATTATTATTACAATGACATTTTAACCACTATTTTCTCTTGTTATTATGAGAGTGGTGTTCCCTGTTTTGACCCCAGTTGGATCAGAACCTAAGACCAAAGCCCTTCAAACAGAGTGCACTCTAATGGAGTTCCACAGCATTGTCCCCAGAGTCTCAGAAAAGGACGGTAAACGACAGAAACCCAAGCAGCTCAGTACACGGTCAGATCACACTGGCCAGTTGTATGGGGCTGTTGATCTCTAAAGTGTACCGTAAGATGGGAGAAAAATCTGCCCTCACATTTGTTGTGCAACAGGCCACTTTGTCCAGTTTTCACGTTGGGATGGAACAAAACTGCTCTGAGTTCATTGTTCACAAACAGTTTACATGTTGGAATGGAACAAAACTGCTCTGAGTTCATTGTCCATAAACATGTGTTGCTCCTCCCACTGCTCTCAACGCTATACTATTGCATTACTGCTCTCAACGCTATACTATTGCTTTCCACTTTGGCTTTTATTGAGTCTATCGATCGTCACTTCACCCTCATTCCTTGTCTTTCTTTCTTTCTTTCTTTCTTTCTTTCTTTCTTTCTTTCTTTCTTTCTTTCTTTCTTTCTTTCTTTCTTTCTTTCTTTCTTTCTTTCTTTCTTTCTTTCTTTCTTCTCCCCCTCTCTCTTTCTCTCCTTTTTCTCCCTCACACACTCATGCACACATACAGGTAGGTCATTACACTCGCTCAGTCACTCTTTCACTCACCCACACAGACACACACGTGCAAGCGAACGCACACGCACGTACAAGCACACAGTGTGTAGAGGGAAGGTTAATGGGCAGTAGACATATAGGACACCTTTTGGTGAGATTGCGCATTAAGTGGAGTGTGACTTCGAAGCGGACATGAGCGGGCGTGTGTGAACCACAACTGTCCTTGTATTCTCAACGTCACTACCCCTCCTCCTCCCCTTGTGGGACCTGCTCTGCCTTAAATTCTGCTCTAATCAAGAAAAGAGCTCTCTTTGCCTTACTTTATGATAGCTAATTCATTATTTCTGCCTCAACCAGCTAAATATCCCTCTGGCGTGCTCTCAATATCAGAACCAAAGAGCAGTGGTGTAAAGTACTTAAGTAAAAATACTCAAGTTGTTTTTTGGGGTAGCTATACTTTACTTTACTATTTATATTTTTGACAACTTTTACTTTTACTTCAAATCATTCCTTAAGAAGATATTGTATTTTTTAGCCCATTCATTTTCCTTGATACTCAAAAGTACTTGTAACATTTTGAATGCTTAGCAGGACAGGAAAATAGTCAAATTCACACACTTATCAACAGATCATCCCTGGTCATCCCTACTGTCTCTGATCTGGTGGACTCACTAAACAGAGAATATCCCTGGTCATCTCTACTGCCGCTGATCTAGTGGACTAACTAAACAGAGAACATCCCTGGTCATCCTACTGCCTACTGTCTCTGATCTGGCAGACTCACTAAACACACATGCTTCATTTGTAAATAATGTCTGAATGTTGGAGTGTGCCCCTGACTATTGTAAATAAAAAATAAATAAAAAATGGTGGTGTCTGGTTTGCTCAATATAAGGAATTTTATATGATTCATACTTTTACTTTTGATACTTAAGTACATTTTAGGAATTACATTTACTTTTGATACTTAAGTATATTTGAAACCAAATACTTTTAGACTTTTACTTAAGTAGAATTTTACTGGGTGACTTTGACTTTTACTTGAGTCATTTTCTATTAAGGTATCTTTACTTTTACTCAAGTATGACAGTTGGGTACTTTTTCCACCACTGCCAAACAGTCCTGCTTCGCATTTAATATCATTTCACTGCCTCAAATTCAATATCAGAACTAGTGAACTTTCACTGCCTCACATTCAGTATCAGAATGAGTGAACGTTGCCTCACATTCTATTTCAGAACTAGTGAACTGTCTATGCCTCACATTCAATATCAGAACTAGTGAGCCAGTTTGTCTCACATTCTACCTCAAAACTAGTGAACTTTCTCTGCCTCACATTCTATCTCTGAACTATTTATCTTCCTTTGACTCTAAGTGACTTCCTCTTTCTCTGCTTCACATTCTATCACAAAACGTGTGAACGTTTTCTGCCTCAAAACTATTGAATTTCCTTTGACTCTCATTGACTTCCTCTTTCTCATAGTAAACTTTTTCTGCCTCACATTTTATCTCAGAACAATTGAACTGTCTTTGTCTTACTTTCTTTCTCAGAACTAGTGCACTTTCTCTGTCCCACATTCTATCTCAGAACGTTCTCTGCCTCACATTATTTCTTAAAACTTTTGCTGTCTTACATTCTTTCTCAGAACTGACTTTCTCAGTGACTTCCTCTTTTTCTGCCTCACATTCTATCACAAAACGTGAACTTTTTCTGCCTCACATTCTATTTCAAAACCATTAAACTTTCTTTTGACTCTGACTTCCTCTTTCTCATAGTAAACTTTCTCTGCCTTACATTCTATCTCAGAACTAGTGAACTTTTACTGCCTCACATTCAATAACAGAACTGGTGAACTTTGCCTCACATTCTGTTTCAGACCTAGAGAACCAGTTTGTCTCACATTCTACATCAAAACTAGTGAACTTCCTCTGCCTATCATTGTTTCTCAGAACTAGTGAACTTTCTCTGCCTCACATTCTATCTCAGAACTATTGAACTTCCTTTGACTCTAAGTGACTTCCTCTTTCTCTGTCTCACATTCTATTTCAAAACTATTGAACTTTCTTTGACTCTCATTGACTTCCTCTTTCTCATAGTACACTTTCTTTGCCTCACATTCTCAGAACTTGCTGACTTTCTCTGCCTCACATTCTTTCTCAGAACTTGCTGACTTTCTCTGCCTCACATTCTTTCTCAGAACTTGCTGACTTTCTCTGCCTCACATTCTTCCTCAGAACTTGCTAACTTTCTCTGCCTCACATTCTTCCTCAGAACTTGCTAACTTTCTCTGCCTTACATTCTATCTCAGAACTAGTGAAGTTTCCTCCTCATACGTTAGAACTCAGCAAGGAACCCTCATTCCCTAATATTAAGTCTAACCCAAAAACGTTCTCAGATAAGTCTACATCCCCAAAAAGCAGGCTTGGTATTTCAGAACATGACTGTATCTCAACGACTGCCTACACACTCTGACCCTCTTAGAACATTCTAGACCATCTCAGACATACTCTGATCCTCAATAACATGCCCAAAACATCCTTCTCACATTCTGTACATTTTGGGAACGTGTGTAACATTCTTATAATGTCACTTTAATAATGTTTACATATCTTGCATTACTCATCTCATATGTATATACTGCATTCTATACTATTTTACTGTATCTTAGTCTATGCCGCTCTGACATTGCTCATCCATATATTTATATATTCTTAATTCCATTCCTTGACTTTAAATTTGTGTGTATTGGGTATATGTTGTGAAATTGTTAGATATTACTTGTTAGATATTGCTGCACTGCCGGAACTAGAAGCACAAGCACTTCGCTACACCTGCAATAACATCTGCTAAACACGTGTACTGTATGTGACCAATAAAATTTGATTTGATTTTCATTTGTTATGTATTTTCCCTCTCTGTGTTTTCCCTCATCTTCTGTAATGTTGTGTAACATATTTACAGGCAGTCCACTGCTATTGCCTGTTTCTTATAGAGGAGCTCTCTAAGGGACGGTGGTATAAGCTCACTTGTGCTGCCATCCCTTCTCAGTGACCCACTAGACAGGACAGGAGCTGGTCACACAGAACACCCCTGCTATCTCACTCTGACAGCACAGCCGCCATGGCAGGAACAAGCTACGCAGCAATGCCTTTGGGCATTTTACTGCATATATCCCCATGCTCAGAAAATCAGCCTTCTGTACACCAGGATGTCCCTGTGTATGTTGTACTGTTATGTCCATGATTTGTTTCAGATGTTACTGCCCATTGCTTTCTTCAGCACTCTCAGGCCAATAACAATGCAGTGGCAGTGCTGTGTTTGAAAGGTGGCCATTTGTCACCCAAACGTCATCTCCCCAGAGAAGGACATCACTAAGACACCCCTCACAGTGCCCCATGTCCAGTATGAAGGACATTGTAGAAGTCCCCTCCCACTCAACACACACATACACACACTGAAACAGACACTTGCACAAACATGGATACACACACTATGCACTCCCAAAATAAACTCACATATTCCCACAAACATCCATACACTGGGAGAAGAACACAATCACAAACAGCCACGCACACAAAGAAATCCATATTTGCGAGTAGATTCCTCTGTGGTGATTTGATAACTCTGGTGAGGGGATAAGCAGTGAGATGTCTTTAGAATAGCAAGTAGGTGCTCCAGCTGTGTCTTATAAAAACTCATCCAGAAAGTCTCATATATCTATTGTGCTCCAGTTAAGAGCCTCCTCAGACTTTGATGTCAGCTTTAAACTCTGCTTCATGTCGACAACAGTTGCCAAGCAAAGGATACACTCAGCGGTCACTAGCACTACCTTTCAGGTGACAGAGAATTTAATCAGATTTAACAGGTCCAATCCTTACCATTTATCTGAAATAGTTTAGTGAATTATGAGCACCACAAGGTGAGTTTTGGAGGCTAGCAATTGGGAGTTTTTTAAGCATACACATTCATAACCACTGTCACTATCTCCTTCACTTGTATAAAATGCCGTACTTTCTTTTTTAACACAGCCCAGCTCTGACAGAGACTCAAACCTGTACAAATATTGCAGAGACATGTTACATTATATTTTTTTTACATACATTTAAGCGAATAACTTAAGCAATTATGGCTGTATTCCATAAAATCCCCAGGAAATAACCTTCAAAGAGTTGCATCATAATAACATTGGGCCCAGAGGGCATTTAGCTCCATCACTCTCTCACATGCTCAGAATCAGCCTGCTGAGCCCAATCTGAAATCATCTCTGTCAGGCTACTGTTATGTGGGCCACACATGGCAGTCATGTACCAGTCAGGGTTCTAATAGTAATTTGGACATGTTGCTTTCATGGCTCCAGAAGGGCAAATGGCTATCAACTTCAGTTAATGGAACACCCTGACATTTCTGTCTCGTTATTTTGCCTGTGAGATTGTTGCAAGGTTATGCGGCAGTTGAATCATCAATATCACCATAATCACTGTAACCATTGTAATTATCGTTATCCTTATCATCATCATTATCATCCTTTACATCATCCTCATGATTTAATATTATAAACTTCTTCAGTTCCCTCCATTTATTTCCTCATTGTGATTGATCAAAGGAGAAATGGACTTTGAAAGAGTGAGCTAGAAAAGGCTGGTCACTGAAAAAGTTATCCTGTAGCCTGTAGATATCTCTGATCCCAAAAGAGCTGGCTTGACTTTTCTCTTTCAGCAGAACATTTGGCATTTTTTAAATTGATTGGCTGACTGCCGTTCAACAGACAGGCCTACTATCAAATATAAATAGATCCCCCTGATGTTGTCCAATAAAACATCACTTTGATGGCCCAAGTCCAGCTGTGGGGTGTGTGATTTGCAGGTGGGCAGATGGTGGAGGCCAGGCATGGCGACACTGTCACCATGGTGATTTCCATTACTTAGAAGAGTGGACCCACGCATAGCGATTATGATGACATAAAGTGATTAGTGTTACACACTTTTTCTCCAACATACACACACACAATCGCACGCACACACATCAAAATACACTGATTAGAAATGACTGTGTGTGGGCGAGGGTAGGTGATTTCTGAAAATTGAGACAGGTGATGGAGGGCAGTAGATCATTTAAAGAGGCATGACACAGGCTGTGCTTTTGGTAGTGAGTGTACTAGAGGAGGGGTAGAGGTGATTGACAGGGAGGAAGGGTGGTGATGCTGGCTCGGGCCCTGGTCCATCTCTCTCTCTCTCTGGTGACAGGTGAGAAGAAACCCTCCCAGAACCAGACCTGGTGAGCTGCTGATGAGCTGTTGACCCCTGGCACTTCAGCATGGTGCAGCCCAGTGCACTTCTGGTAAAGGGGGCCCATGAGGGCCATTCCTCCAGCCAGCCCAACGTATGATCGGTGATTGAGTCCCCATTGAGTTCTCAGTGTCACTGCTCCCCCTCCCCTCCCCTAGGTCCCCTGTGCTACGAGGCATCAGCCTTGGGAGCTTTTTTCTCTTTCCTGCAGTTCTTGATGGAGAATGTTATTTCATGACGTTCTTCTGACGTCTTCAGTGTCTTCCGAGCGGGGCTGTCTTTATCTTTTTCCTTCTCTTTTTCCTTCTCTTTTTCTTTCTGTTCATTGACTAGTTCGTGTAGCGATGGCTCCTTGTACATGGCAACTGTGGAGCAGAAGAGAGAAAACAGTTGAGTGTCCAGTGGACATCTATGATACGTTTCTGATATATCCGTGTCTTATTTGTTCCTCTCAAACATTCATCATAGCTTGGACAGGAGGGCACGTGACCAACCTTCTATAACTTTAGGCAGGAAGTGTGCGGCTCCTTTGGTCTTCTTCACCCGGTTGCCCTTCATAACCTGTCCGTCGCGGTTGATACCGATATACCAGGAGCGGCCCGACTGGTTCTGGCGGTAGAGCATGGAGGAGTAGGTCACGTAGTAGTTCTCAAACACACTCTCCTTGAACTTACACTCTGGAGTGAAGTGTTCCTAAAGGAGAACAAACACAACACACACCATGAGAGGATCGACTGTACCCATTAAGCCAACCCAGAAACACAAACAGACATTCCAATGCATGCATAGTATGTGCTCACAAATACCGTAGGCGCACACACACACTCAGTGAAAAACATATTCATTAAGAGAGTTGTGTCTAAGGGGAATGGAAGGGAATGCTAGGATTCTATGTGTATTCATGTTTCTATTCATGTTTCTTTGAAAAAGCGAGAATATCCTGGTCTTTGGGGAGAAGAGTGTGGAATTATTCCACTCATAGTGAGGGATTACGTTATAGCATCAGTGGTATAAACTTAACAAAGCCCTCTAAGGTACAGTGGAAGGGAGAAACCACTGGGAAACTCTCCCATAAACAAAAGATTGACACATACCTACAAATAAACGCACATAGTATGCAAATGAATAACACACACAACAATACATTCGCCTTTATTTTGGAAAGTACGGAGGCAGAACAAATGGTTGAGATGGAAGTCCCTTTCAACCTTCAATTTCAAAATTCAATACAGAGCACTAACACACTGTAATACTGTCTGAAAGTGAACACACATAGCAGCACCCATCCCCTTCGAAGTTGAAGCTTTTCCAACATTTATGGTGCACCTCCACCTAAGACTTACTCCACGCCTGTGTGTCACCGGTGTCTTATGTTAATATGGGCTCTAGTGTTATTGTGTTTCCTTGGGGTGACCAGAAACTTAGGGCGACCAGAAACTTGGGGCGACCAGAAACATGGGGTGACCAGAAACATGGGGCGAGCAGAAACTTGGGGCGACCAGAAACATGGGGCGACCAGAAACTTGGGGCGACCAGAAACATGGGGTGACCAGAAACATGGGGCGACCACAAACTTGGGGCGACCACAAACTTGGGGCGACCAGAAACATGGGGCGACCACAAACTTGGGGCGACCAGAAACATGGGGCGACCAGAAACATGGGGTGACCAGAAACATGGGGCGAGCAGAAACTTGGGGCGACCAGAAACATGGGGCGACCAGAAACATGGGGCGAGCAGAATCAACAACCTCTACGTCATTCAAGACTATTGCTTTGTGAGAAGGTGTCCCCAAGTTAGAGCAGTTCCACCGAAGCCATGGCCCAGTAAAACATGGCTGCCGGCCCGCGTAGATGGAAACAGAAAAGTCTGAGCCTTTTGGGTAAAACACTGGGGTAAATCTCAGATGGAAACTCGACAGTCATTGGCTGTTAGAACATCTCCCCAGTCCCTACACCAGTGTTTAACCCCTCCATGTCCAGAACTAACATAAGGACCACTAAACCCTGCATAATGTTGCCTGATGATTGTAACCACTAGCGACAGGTATACATCTCTCTTAGTCACCATCAGCCTCCTTCCCTTGCCAGAGAGCAAACCCAATCTGCACGATTTATATAGTGCGAGCAGAAGGGCAGAAACAGCTGACTGGAGACTTTCTCTTGGGCTCAGGGAGACTGAGGGAGACGGTGGAGGACTGGGGGAGGACGAGTCGGCAATAAGAAGGGGCATTAAGGAGTCAGTAGTGGACTCGTCAGGGATGAAGGAGCTCCATGGTCACACGCTCCCAGATCATCACCTCTCACCTTCAAGGTGCTGTGCGTGTCTGGGAAAGTCAATCACGCGGTACCATATCTCCACCTCGCCCCGCTCCGCCATGCCCTCATATCCTTCCTCAGTTCCCCTCGACCCTGTTTTCTCTATCGTACCTCCGGACCACCTGAGCCACCCTCATCTGTAGGTACTTTCCACCCCCAGCCCCCCCAGATCACAGAGTTATTTATACGTCTTCTGTCAGGTTTGGTATCTTAAGGAGCTTGATAGATGATCTGCTTCATTCATTATTAATCAGGGTGGAGAGGGAGAGAAAGGGTATTTGGTATTTTATTAGGATCCCCATTAGCTGTTGCAAAAGCAGCAGCTACTCTTCCTGGGGTCCACATAAAACATGAAACATTACATAATACAGAACATTAATAGACAAGAACAGCTCAAGGACATAACTATTTACGTTTAAAAACAGCTCACGTAGCCTACATATCAATACATGCACACAAAATATCTAGGTCAAATAGGGGAGAGGCGTTGTGCCGTGAGGTGTTGCTTTATCTGGTTTTTTAAACCAGGTCTGCTGTTCATTTCAGCAATATGAGATGAATGGGAGTTCCATGCAATAATGGCTTTATATAGTACTGTACGCTTTCTTAAATTTGTTCTAGATTTGGGGGACTATGAAAAGACCTCTGGTGGCATGTCTGGTGGGGCAAGTGTGTATGTCAGAGCTGTGCGTAAGTTGACTATGCAAACAATTTGGAATTTTCAAGATAAGCCAAAACTAGAGCCTGCATGACTTGCTTTACGGAGTGTGGTTTCAAAAAAGCAGAACATCTCTTTATTACGGACAAACCTCTCCCCATCTTTATAACTATTTAATCTACACTGCTCAAAAAAATAAAGGGAACACTTAAACAACACAATGTAACTCCAAGTCAATCACACTTCTGTGAAATCAAACTGTCCACTTATGAAGTAACACTGATTGACAATAAATTTCACATGCTGTTGTGCAAATGGAATAGACAACAGGTGGAAATTACAGGCAATTAGCAAGACACCCCCAATAAAGGAGTGGTTCTGCAGGTGGGGACCACAGACCACTTCTCAGTTCCTATGCTTCCTGGCTGATGTTTTGGTCACTTTTGAATGCTGGCGGTGCTTTCACTCTAGTTGTAGCATGAGACGGAGTCTACAACCCACACAAGTGGCTCAGGTAGTGCAGCTCATCCAGGATGGCACATCAATGCGAGCTGTGGCAAGAAGATTTGCTGTGTCTGTCAACGTAGTGTCCAGAGCATGGAGGCGCTACCAGGAGACAGGCCAGTACATCAGGAGATGTGGAGGAGGCCGTAGGAGGGCAACAACCCAGCAGCAGGACCGCTACCTCCGCCTTTGTGCAAGGAGGAGCAGGAGAAGCACTGCCAGAGCCCTGCAAAATGACCTCCAGCAGGCCACAAATGTGCATGTGTCTGCTCAAACGGTCAGAAACAGACTCCATGAGGGTGGTATGAGGGTCCGACGTCCACAGGTGGGGGTTGTGCTTACAGCCCAACACCGTGCAGGACGTTTGGCATTTGCCAGAGAACACCAAGATTGGCAAATTCGCCACTGGCGCCCTGTGCTCTTCACAGATGAAAGCAGGTTCACACTGAGCATGTGACAGACGTGACAGAGTCTGGAGACGCCGTGGAGAACGTTCTGCTGCCTGCAACATCCTCCAGCATGACCGGTTTGGCGGTGGGTCAGTCATGGTGTATGGTGGCATTTCTTTGGGGGGCCGCACAGCCCTCCATGTGCTCGCCAGAGGTAGCCTGACTGCCATTAGGTACCGAGATGAGATCCTCAGACCCCTTGTGAGACCATATGCTGGTGCGGTTGGCCCTGGGTTCCTCCTAATGCAAGACAATGCTAGACCTCATGTGGCTGGAGTGTGTCAGCAGTTCCTGCAAGAGGAAGGCATTGATGCTATGGACTGGCCTGCCCGTTCCCCAGACCTGAATCCAATTGAGCACATCTGGGACATCATGTCTCGCTCCATCCACCAACGCCACGTTGCACCACAGACTGTCCAGGAGTTGGCGGATGCTCCTCTGGGAGGAGATCCCTCAGGAGACCATCCGCCACCTCATCAGGAGCATGCTCAGGCATTGTAGGTAGGTCATACAGGCACGTGGAGGCCACACACACTACTGAGCCTCATTTTGACTTGTTTTAAGGACATTACATCAAAGTTGGATCAGCCTGTAGTGTGGTTTTCCACTTTCATTTTGAGTGTGACTCCAAATCCAGACCTCCATGGGTTGATAAATTGGATTTCCATTGATTATTTTTGTGTGATTTTGTTGTCAGCACATTCAACTATGTAAAGAAAAAAGTATTTAATAAGATTATTTCTTTCATTCAGATCTAGGATGTGTTGTTTAAGTGTTCCCTTTATTTTTTTGAGCAGTATATTATGTTTTCACCATGACAGTTTACAATCTAAGGTAACACCAAGTAATTTATTCTCCTCAACTTGTTCAACAGCCACACCATTCATGACCAGATTCAGCTGAGGTCTAGAGCTTAGTTTTAGTTTTAGAGATGTTTAGGTCCAATTTACTGGCCACCCATTCCAAAACAGACTACAACTCTTTGTTAACGGTTTCAGTGACTTCATTAGCTGTGGTTGCTGACAAGTATATAGTTGAATCATCAGCATACATGGACACACAGGCTTTGTTTAATGCCAGAGGCATGTCATTTGGAGAGAGAGGGTCTGAGTCTGATGCCTGCTCCCCTGGTTCTCCCCTGGTTCTCCCCCAGGACCTGCAGTTGGAAGCAGGGCACCAAGGACAATTAGTCTTCAATCACCATAACCTAGGACCCTACCACTGACCTCTGTGTCACCATAACCCACCAATCAGCCTCTGAATCATCACCAGGCAGGATAACCCATTACTAAGACCTAGATAACCTTCAATTCTGAAATGACCCTCATGATAACACAATTTCCTCTCTGAAATTATACCCTCATGAAAACCCACCAGTCGACTTCTGAAATGACCCTGACGATAATCCACATATTGTACTTGTAAACACTACCATGACGATAATTATGATAAATCCTGTAGAATGAGCCTAATTATAACCCACATCTTCATTATGACGTCTATCTAACAGCATATGTTAGCAGGACGTCTCGTGAGGTTTCCTGGAAAGACGTCAGCACAGAGGAAGGACCCTCATCATAACCGACCGCTAAACCCCTGAACTAATCATCCTCATAACCTCCAACTCAGCTACCATGACTGCTATGACAAATCTCCTACAACCTAGTTTCTGTAATTACCATGCCTTTAATCCATGAGTCAGCCTCAAGGACCCAGGTAATCTACTATCTATCTCTGTAGAATGGAAGACACTCCCCCCTCCCACACAATGTGACCTTTGAACTTCCACTGGGTACCTATAGAACCACCAGTGGAGTAAATAATTGCTGAGTGTGTGTTGAACATGACAGGGAGGGTCACCATTTTTAACTGTAGAAGGGGGGGACAAAATATTAAATAAAATAAAAATCTCATTCTTCACTTGTGATTTGCTGACTGACTCGGGCAGCCTCCTTTCCCTGCATCTCCAGCCAGAATGAATTCTAATGAAAGCTGGCGAAATAGGTAATATCCAGCGTCCATGCAGAGAATCCTGAGGATGGGAAGAACCTCTTTATCATGCAGAGCAGTGTCCCGACCTTCTCCTCACCCCTCTCCTTTCTCCTCCTCCTCTTCCTCCTCCTCCTCCCTCATTGCCTGATTACACGTATTCTACCTGCTCCAGGAAACTGAACTCCTAACGCCACCATACATCACGCTACGTTGCTCTCCTGAAACACTAGTTAGGCCAAGGACTCAGGCCAGGGTGATAGCACACAAGGTGTTTACATTGTAGCTGGTACCTCTTCCTCACCCATCAGTCATTCATACATTTAGGGCTATTCATGCAGATTCATAGAGAGAATCTCAATGGCATACTCCTCTCCTAGCCTCCTTCTCAAAACCATTGGTTGAGAAAGCCAGAGGTCCCACCTCTCCTCCCATGGGTTTTGAGAAGGAGGTGGGAAGAGAGGGGAGAAAATGTGAGGAGTGTGTAATTGAGAGCCTCCCATAGTGGGGGAGTTCTATGCCACTTTCTCCCTTTCAAACAACCTCCTTTCGCATAACAAAATGTCATCTTTAGCACTTACTGCCACTTCTACTTTGTCTGTTCTTCTCTGATAAGTAAATCACCTCTTGCACCAGTGCAAATGCTTAGTAAATATGACGGGAGAGTAAATTACAATATGTGTTGGGCTCATAGTAAGACTGAGGTCCTGTTTCCTTGGTGTAGTGCTCTGTATTGCCAGCAGGGGTGGTAGTGACACATTAGGCAGCCCTGCCTGGGTCTGTTGACCATCCCCAGCAGTCCTGAGTATTCTAAGAGATGCTGTGAAATCTGCCTAGCTACAGTAATCCCGCCATATTTTCATGGTGCTGCATTAACGCTGTAGCAACAACCCCCCTCAAAACTTCTACTGAATCTCCTATTGGGTCTTTCCTCTGTGTGTGTGTGTGTGTGTGTGTGTGTGTGTGTGTGTGTGTGTGTGTGTGTGTGTGTGTGTGTGTGTGTGTGTGTGTGTGGTGTGTGTGTGTGTGTGTGTGTGTGTGTGTGTGTGTGTGTGTGTGTGTGTGTGTGTGTCGGCGTGTGCAGAGGTGGGGGACACTAGCACATGTTGTTGATGTTTTTAGAACCAGGTGCAGATGTTCTGTGACATGGCCTATTACATAAGTTAACCCTTGTGTAGTCTTAACATTCTGTATACTCCCCTTGTCCTATGGGTAAAAAATGACCTGCCTTCACTAAACCCTTAAAATAAAGCAGCACAAAGTGTATAAACAACAACAATAAATACAAATAAAATAAGATAATAGATACAAAACAAAAATGTGAAGAACATAAATCAATCATCTCTAATTAGCACATGTAGGACAGTATGCAGTCAGACAGTGTGTGCATAGACTTTGCAGATGTATTTTTCACATGTGCAGCACATAGTATTTGTTTTACAGTCCTTCTTTGGGGGGCAGAATTGGCATCTCCTCCTCTTGCCTGCCCCAGCTGCAGCCTCAGGTGGATCAGGACAAGATTCAGTCCCCTGAACAGCTTTCACAAGAACTGCAGAGGCTGCTGTGTGGGGCAGGCGCTCCCTTCTTTGAATGTGTGGTGTTACTAGTGCCTTTCCCAGCTGCTCCAGAAACACCCTCCTCTTGTTTCCATTATCAGGCATCCAGGTAGGGTTGATCTTGTTCCATATCTCAAAGGCATCAATGATGTTATGGAAGATGACCAGGGGCCAGCGGGCAGTCATCCTCCTGCAGCTGTAAGTTCCAATCACCTTGTCCAGGTTGTCCACGCCTCCTTTGTTGTGGTTGTAGTCCCGGATGATGGCTGGCTTCCTGTCCTCATGATCACTGAAATAAGCCACTTTGTGCAGTGTGCTCAGGAGGACCACATTCTTGTTCCTCTTTGGGAGGTAAGAAAATAGAGTGGTGGTGGGGGTGAAGGCAAACTTTGATGAGAAGGCCTCTCTCTCCCTTGTTGTGAGGAGTGCAGGGAGGAGCTCAGGCTTGTTCTTTCTGACTGTGCCAACCATGGGGATCTTCCTCTTCAGGAGCTGCTGGCTGAGTTCAATCAGTAGCACACATAATCTCAATTTCTCATTGTGTGTGTGTGTGTGTGTGCGTGTCTTTGTTGTTTTTGTGGTGTGTAAATTATTTTATAACTGCCGGGGCAAAAATGACCCTAAGACAATCTTTGTACTCTGGTGGTGTACAGCTTTCATGGAAATATCAACAAAGACGATGTTTCACTTTTTCTAACGTTGGGGTCACTCTAGGAAAAGTCAGAAAATTCAAGTTGAAAAACTATCATTTAGGGTTTTTTCTTTGCTGTTAAACATAGTGGCATAGTTATGCAATACCCAATGTCATGCAAAAAGTTATACTTTTGACTCATCTGTCCATAGAACATCCAAGAGTCTTGATGATCATCCAGGTGCTTTCAGTTGCCTTTTGGCACACTTGAGTCAACTTTTCGGGCAAGATGGGTCCCATTATGCCTGGCGAAAACCAAACACTGCATTCCACATTAGGAACCTCATACCAATGGTCAAGTATGGTGGTGGTAATGTGATGGTTTGGGGATGCTTTGCTGCCTCAGGACCTGGACGACTTGCCTTAATAGAAGGAAACATGAATTCTGCTCTGTATCAGAGAATTCTACAGGAGAATGTCAGGCCATTCATCTGTGAGCTGAAGCTGAAGTACAGCTGGGTCATGCAGCAAGACAATGATCCAAAAGACACAATCAAGTATACATGAAAAAAGTTAAAAAGCAACACATTTAACATTTTAGAATGGCCTAATCCCAATTGAGATGTTGTGGCAGGACTTGAAACCAGCAGTTCATGTTTGAAAACCCACAAATGTTGCTGAGTTAAAGCAGTTCTGCATGCAAGAGTCGCCCAAATTTCCTCCACAGCAACGTGAGAGACTGATCAACTACAGGAAACATTTGGTTGCAGTCATTGCAGCTAAAGGTGGCACAACCAGTTATTGAGTGTAAGAGGGCAATTACATTTTCACACAGGGGAATTGGGCGTTGCATAACTTTGTTAATTAAATTAAAAAAATTAAGTATCCATTTTTTTGGTTATTTATAAACTCAGGTTCCCTTTATCTAATATTAGGTTTTGGTTGAAGATCTGATAACATTCAGTATAAAAAATTGGCAAAAATAGAAAAAATCAGAAAGGGGGAAAATACTTTTTCACGGCACTGTATATGCACTTAAAGAGAGGGGTTAACAGAGGGTGAGGCTGACCTCACTGGTCATGTTGTGTGCACGAGCATTGAAAAATACATGTTATTTAATAATTTCACCCACACCGCTCGAGCGCTGGTCTTTGATTGGGCTGGAGGTTGTGAACGAGCGCCTGCGTACCCAAGCGCTAAAATAGAGCTTGTTTCTATTTGAGACGCACCACACGCTGAAAATCCCGTCCTAACTGGATATCAGGAAGTTACAGACCTACGTGGAAGCTTGAAAGACAAAAGAGGAGAGATTCATTATCGATGAACTAAAAACAAACTAGGCTTCCCTTTTTATCTGTGGATTAATCGTCAGAGTAGAGAAACACACGATTTTGTATGACCACGGGGCAAAATTCTACAAAGAACCAGCTAAAAAGAGGACCATATGCATGCCATCTAAAATAACAACCAAATGTTCATCTCCCAGGACAAGCTAGCTAAAGATCCATAAATGTTTCATGTGTGTTTCGACCTGCCCCGAAATGAATGTAGTTGATTCACAGTTGGTTTTGGTATTTTAACCTGCCTGCCCAGATTGTGTCTGGTGTGGATGGACAAAACCAACATGAGCGCGACGGCGGACGCGAGCGCCTGGCCGGTGTAGTCAGCATGTGAGGCATGCAGATGGCCCTCTGTCACCATAACTACATGGCCCTTCTCTAATGGTTTATGATGCCACGGCTTGGTATGATGTTATATTGTGTGAGTGATAGCTAGGAGCAGAGTGAGTTGGGGCTAGGGGGTGTGTAAGTGGAGTCTACTGCCTACTGTACACTCATCTCTGGGTTGATTGACAGTCTCTGTTGATGTGATTCACATGCAGGGGAGTGACAGAGGTGACCACGCATCCACCTCTCATCCCTTTATACCTCCATTTGTCATCCCCCTTTCAATATCCCCTTCATAGGAGAGAGAGAACGGAGGGAGATAGTGTACTTATGATGTCTCTGTGTGTCATTAGACCAGCAGTGGTCTTTTTCATAGGCTCAGGGCAAATTACACAGCAGTGATACATCTGTCAAAACAAAGCTCTTTGTTCACAACACACTCACACCCAATACACATACAGATATGTACACACTATCTAATGCTGTGTGGCTGGAAAGACTCCAACAACAGATGCCACTGGTGCGGCAACCAAGTCTACATCTCTTACTTATTAGTACCATCTTAGCAGAGGGCCTTGGGGCTGGCTAATGATAAATGAATAGAAAGAAGGAACCCTGCCTACACACAGCATTACTTCTCCTAAGTGCAGTTCATTGCCTGGCTGGCAGCATGTCTGCCTCTGTATCATTCCATTCCGTTTCTCTCTACCTCATCCCTTGTTTCTCTATCCCTGCCGTTTTGCCCGATTACTCTTCTCTTCTTCCCCTTTCCTGTTTTTTCCAGCTCTCTCCTGTTCTCTCTCTCCCCCATTGTGATGGAGGTGATGCTATCTGGACGGCTGTGTTGTCCTGCATCTCAATGCAGCCCTCACAGGTGAAGAATGGAATACACAGCCATTCATCAGGAAAGGTGTGTGTCTCTCTCTCTCTCTCTCCCTCCCTCACACAGACACACTCACACACACACACACACACACACACACACACACACACACACACACACACACACACACACACACACACACACACACACACACACACACACGCACACACACACACACCCACACACACACACACACCCACGGATGCATGCACACAGACAAAAAAACACACACACACACACGGATACAGCACCACATAGATATTACAGTGATTTACATGTGTAACCTCACAAGCAATTAAACGCAGACAATAGAAATTACTCATACAAGCACAGACACAAACCCAATTATCCACTCAAATATACACAACCGCACGTGTAAAACCTGCCCACACACACACATCAACCACTACACAAATGCGCTGAACATATATCACATCATAGACATTCTAATTTAAGGTATGCATGCATACATCAACACACGCATTAAATTCGCAGTCACCGCGGCTCATGTCAGAGGCCTGATTGGCATGCACTGGCACTGCATCTGTGAAATCTAGTCTCTCAATTGTGCCACTTCCCACCCACCATCGCTCTATCTGTCTTTCTCTCACGCACGCACGCACACACGCACACACGCACACACACACACACACACACACACACACACACACACACACACACACACACACACCCACAAACACACACAATCGGCCCCCTTCTCTCGCACATCTCCCCCCTCTCATGGCCCAGGAGGGTTTTCCAGAGAACACAGATGATAAAATGGGTCAGGACAGAGCTGAGCACTATTTTTACCAGGAAAGAAGCCATTTTCCTGGAGTCTCCTACAGGTATAGGGAAGCTAAGGCTCATGGCTGAGACAACAGAGCTGTGACATGGAGTTCCCCCTTGTCATTAGCTCCATACTGCGCTCCTGGGCTATGTGCTTCACTAGCCTGAGAAAAGCTGGCTGATCACGCTTTTACTGCAATGCACAGCCTAATTGAAAAGAGGAGGACAAAGAATCAAAGTGAGTGAGTGAGAGAGAGAGAGTGAGAGTGAGTGAGAGAGCGAGTGAGAGAGAGTGAGAGCGCTGCAGAGGTTTTCCCCAATGGCAGTGTCCTCTGTGTCTCTTGTTGTCACTCACCTCAGCCTCTCACCCACACAGTCACAAAACAGAATACATCAATGTTTCAAACATGCATCCACACTCACAAACAACAGCTTACCGGTGTGTGACTGTAACACACACCAAACACACAAGGTTACACATCCTCAGCATGATTCTATTCTAAGGGAAGACACTCTGTCTGTCTGCTTGAAGCCACATACCAAGGGGTTTTGACTGTGTTTCCTTTGAACCCGATACTCCTATTGCCTCTGTACACACAGAGACAAACGCCTTCTCATTGCAGAATGTTAATCTTCAGCTCAGGGATATTCTCTCTCTCACACTGACAGAGGTGTAGCTGTTACAACCTTACACCAACGCTCCAACGACTGACAAATGATTGTTCTCCGTGACTCCCCCAACTTGAATGCATCTGCCCTACATGCACTGTCCACTGGCAGACTTTATATATTCCCCCCCTCCTTTATTTAACTAGGCAAGTCAGTTAAGAACAAATTCTTATTTTCAATGACAGCCTAGGAACAGTGGGTTAACTGCCTTGTTCAGGGGCAGAACGACAGATTTGTACCTTGTCAGCTCGGGGATTTGAACTTGCAACCTTTCGGTTACTAATCCAACGCTCTAATCACTAGGCTACGCTGCCGCCCCTTTACGAATGAAGTATCGCACAGTTACACCCTGTGTTTTAAAAAATGGATGCTGTGACACACACACACAGTGAGAGTGAGGGAATGTTCCACCACTCTGTAATGCTATTGCTCTATGTCCTTTACAGTAGCACCAGCCACAGTGTAGGTAATTGGTCACACTTCAGTGGCTAATCCCTTGTTATTATTCTGCTGTTTTTATGTTGTGTGGCAATCTAGACGCTCGGGGCACAGTAACCTTTCATCCTTAATCACACACAGAGCTTACACCCTATTACCTAAGCTCGGTAAAGAGACTTAACGCTGAACAGTACATCCTCAGTACAGACGCTGTACTATAGCTGCATACGGTACCCAACCCCCATAAAATTGTACATTGCAGATTCAACGCAAATGTATACCTGCAGGCTACATGGACAAAATAAATATATAGACTACCATTCAAAAGTTTGGGGTCACTTCAGATACTCAACTAATCTAAAGAAGGACAGTTCTATTGCTTCTTTAATCAGCACAACAGTTTTCAGCTGTGCTAACATAATTGCGAAAGGGTTTTCTAATGATCAATTAGCCTTTTAAAATGATCAACTTGGATTAGCTAACACAACGTGCCATTGGAACACAGGCGTGATGGTTGCTGATAATGGGCCTCTGTACGCCTATGTAGATATTCAATAAAATATCAGCCGTTTCCAGCTACAATAGTCATTTACAACATTAACAATGTCTACACTGTATTTCTTATCAATTTGATGTTATTTTAATGCACAACAAATGTGCTTTTCTTTCAAAAACAAGGACATTTCTAAGTGACCCCATATTTTTGAATGAGGGGTGTATATTTCTAAGTGGCTCAACTGCACCGCTGAATCCAAGCCCATGGAACAGGATGTGCAACTCCAGATTGAAGTCCATTTCAGCACCATGGACAGCAAACAGATTCTCCTGGCACAGAGTTCAGCATCATGGACAGCAAACAGATTCTCCTGGCACAGAGTTCAGCACCATGGACAGCAACAACACAGACCGTAATTGAGGAGATTTCGCAACAGCAGTCCACTCCTGATATGGCTGTTCCAGCCATTGCATGGTCATTAAACTGTCATTTAGAGAGCCAAAGCTTCACTGAGTATCTCTATTGCTGGCCCTGGCCTATTGCCACACAGCCATTTCCCCCAGATTTACTCAGAAACATTACTGTTAAAGACATATTGTCCAATGTTGCTACTGGTTTATGTATTGTTGAGCATGTGGACTCACAGAGGTGTAGAGGTACCCCTCGCTGTTCATGCCCAGGTAGAGCCCTGTCTTCGCCCCCTGGATCGCCACGATCCTCAGACCCACAGGAATCAAGTTGAATTGTGCTGCAGAGAGGCGGAAAGAGGGAGGGAGGAGAGAGAAACATTAGAACATGAGACTGACATTAGACCGACCCAGAGAGCAGCAATCAAGAGCTTCCTAGGATGTCTTCTATAGGAATTAATATGGCTGTTGTTTCACCTCTGAATAACCCTACCAGGCACAAAGGTCACGACCTCGCTGAGCCTAAGCCAGAGTTACATGAGCGAGATATGGAGTGTTGTTGGAGTGAGGCGCTATCATCACGTCACCTCAGGTTTGCCATACTCTTGCTCTACCCTGGGTGCAGCACCTCCCTGAAGACAGTTAAGAGGACTGGTGAAACAAAGGAATAGAACGAGAGCATATGAGAGAGATAGTGGGAGAAAACAAGGGAGAAAGAGAGCGTGAACAACAGAGAGGATGGAGTGACAGAAAGATGACAGAAATAGACGTCAGGAAGGGGCAGAGGCGGGAGGAAGGAAGGAAGGAAGAGAAAGGACAAGTCTATCCTCTATCTCTCTTGTCTCTTCTCACTCTCTCTGGGGCGTGTCGGGTTTCAGGGGTGTTACTGAGCTTTTCTACATAGAGACCAATGGAACCATCAGAAAAGGAAAACAGAGTGGAGAGAGTAGAAGCCAGATCGGGTGGAAAAGAGAAAGTAGAGATGAGAGAGATAAAGGAACAATTATTGCTTCCATGGATTTTAAATGTGCCAACTAAATATCAAATCCACACCCATTCTGAAACCTAAACCCGACGCAACAAGAAGCACAGCGTCTTTGTCAACATGTGATTGTGTTGTCGGTTTATTTACAGACCTTGCTGTATGTGAGGGGGAATCTGGCTTTCCCAATCTCTAAGTATATTTCAATAAGATCTTTGTCAAATCCTCTTGTTGATTTTGTGTATTTTCACTGTTGACAGTTTCTAAAGGCGCTTTTGGGAATCAAATAAGATTAATATTGAAAGTCAATACATAAATCCAATCCATATTAAAAGTAAATAAACAATTCACTGAAACAAAGAACCTGCAAAGCGAGCGGTCCTTGAGGACATCTCAAGTGGTTATTTATTTACCTGCTGAATAACAACAATATTATTGTACACTGATGTCATGGTCCATCAAGAAAGCAGCCATGTCTATAAGTCTCCGATGTGACCTCCCCATTCTCTGCCTCACTATGCTGCTGTCTTCTCTCTTCCCTTTTCATCACTCTGTAGTGTCATAGTCACCCTGCACCAAACCCTCTGACAACCTCCAGCCCAATCAAAGACCAGTCAATCTGTTCCACACGCTCGTCTCTGCTCTCCTCCTCACACACACAGACAGCTGGGCCAGAGGAGGAGAGCTGTGGACAGACCCAGTCAGCACACACCGCACACATCCCTCTCACTCCCCCTTCTCTCTTTCGGATCCATTCTCTCTCTTCCGTCTCTCTTTCTCTCTTTCTTTATTGCTCTATTGCTACATCTCTCTCTTTATTTCTCCACTTCTCATTCTATCTTCTCTTCACATGACCTCACTATATGAAGGATTTTATGGATGAGGGATTTTTTTTTGCACCTTGTCATTTTAGACTTGTCATGCATTGTGTGTAACACTGAATATTCCAGTGTTTCAAATTGTGTGCTTAGTGTGGTTTTGTGTACTGTTGCCATGACCTGATCTGAGTTGGTGTTAATGGTGATTGGGTTGTGTGCTGCGTATAGGTGTAGTTATTCCAGTATACCAGGATACCAGTATCTAGTATCCACCTATTCTGGAAAAGCGTAGGCTTCAGTACCTCAGCCACAGACCAATAGCCCTGATCAGCGGTTGTTGAATGAGCAATCAACTGGTGCCAGTGACCAGACACTGAGAGAAGTATACAATACCTGGCTACTAGCCAGACTGGCAGGCCATGTGCCAAAACACACACACACACACACAGATACCACACACACACACACACACACACACACACACACACACACACACACACACACACACACACACACACAGAGACACACACACACACACACACACACACACACACACACACACACACACACACACACACACACACACACACACACACACACACACACACACACACACACACACACACACACACACTTACAGAAGGAGCTGCCTTCGTCCCTTGTGCCATCCATGGTGCCATCCGGCTGCATCTGCAGGTAGTATCCATGCTGACTGTACAGCCTGGTAACGATGCCTTTCAACTGGGGCTCTGCAGAGGAAACAGTCAGCACACAACTTTATTAGACAGGGCCCGTGGACAGGGACAGATAGAAGAGTCATGTAATAGATATTTAGGGTTGAGAGGAACATGGAGTTGAACAAAATGGGTTAATAGGAGATTGTCAGTTAGGAAGGTAGGAAAATACTTGTAGTAGTCTGAGTAAACAACACACACAATCAAATTTGTCTTTTAGACAGGTATACAAATTGTTTAGTTGTCAATGCAATGAATATTTGCAACGTCATCTAATAATGATGAATAATATTTGAATAAAAGTTAACGACAAAAATAAACAAACTGATGTCATGAACAGTGGCTGCTGGCTCTCTCTTGGAACTCGCCAGCACCTTATCTCTCTCTGCCCATTATCATGCATGTTGGTATTTTAAGCAGAAAGTTTGGGGTCATTGGAGGATTTAGTCAAGTGAAAGAGCCTGTCTTCTGCTCCATACATCAGCATCACACATGTATTTGTGATGGGGAAGAGATGAGGAGGAGGAGTCAGAGGAATAAAATAACTCAACGTTTCATGAGCAGGGTCCCTGCCGTCTACTTTTGTTAATTTAAGAAACTGACAGATAACGAATCCTTGCAGCTAGGAGACATGCAGCCACTGAGTCTGGTCCGGTTCACTCCTACAACCTTCCTCACTTTCCCTTTCCCTGCTCTGTGGTGCTCCTAGTTGACAGTCTGCCAGCAGGAGGCTGCAGGTGCTGTGGTGCCATGGCTTAATGCTCAGTCACTCTCAGTTAGAGAGAACATCCTGGCCGGGCTAAGCTAGCAGGCCGCCTCTCCTCCACAATGCAGCTTTAATGAGGGAGATGAAACATGGATGAGAGAGCAGTTTGTGAGAAACCCTCTGGAGGTCAGATGTTAGTTCCCATGCCTCTAACCTTCTCCTAACCTCCTCTAACCTCCTCCTAACCTCCTCTAACCTCCTCCTACCTCCTAACCTCCTCCTAACCTCCTCTAACCTCCTCTAACCTCCTCCTAACCTCCTCCTAACCTCCTCTAACCTCCTCTAACCTCCTCTAACCTCCTCTAACCTCCTCTAACCTCCTCCTACCTCCTCTAACCTCCTCTAACCTCCTAACCTCATCTAACCTCCTAACCTCCTCTAACCTCCCCTAACCTCCTCCTAACCTCCTCCTAACCTCCTCTAACCTCCTCTAACCTCCCCCTAACCTCCTCCTAACCTCCTCCTAACCTCCTCTAACCTCTAACCTCCTCCTACTCTGCCCTCTCCTCTCTCAGCCTCCCTGAGAGCCATTTGCTTGCCTTTTTTCTTCACATTCAGGACCGGCGCAGGATCCCGATCGATACACAGATCCTGATGAAGAACCCAAGATTGGTCTCTCTCTCTCTGTGTGTGTGTGTGTGTGTGTGTGTGTGTGTGTGTGTGTGTGTGTGTGTGTGTGTGTGTGTGTGTGTGTGTGTGTGTGTGTGTGTGTGTGTGTGTGTGTGTGTGTGTGTGTGTGTGTACTCACTATGTGGGTATGTGACTGGGTATATGATTTGAAGGGTTATTTCCCATAGGAACAGAGTCAGGGTCTGTAAAAATGTGACAGAGACTCTCATATTTACAGCCATGTAGCTACAACACTCACACTTCCCCCTCTCTCCCTCTTTCTCTACTTCCCTTCCTTGCTTTCTCTCTCTCTCTCTCTTTACCGCTCCCCATTGTCTCTCTCTCTCTCTCTCTCTTTATCGCCCCCATTCTCTCTCTCCCTCTTTATCGTTCCCCATTGTCTCTCTCTCTCTCTTTATCGTTCCCCATTGTCTCCCTCTCTTTATCGCCCCCATTCTCTCTCTATCTCTCTTTCTCATATCCTTTGAGTTATGTGGGATTCATCCTACCCAATAACACCATACATCACCCAATCAGAGCAGGGAAGCCGTTCATTACATGTCCCTGCGTATGTCTGTGGGAGAGCAGGGAGACAACAAGGGATCTTAGAGAGAGAGAGAGATGACAGTGTCATTTCATTGGGAAAGATGACTGTATGTGCTGTTCAACAGACAGCTCATGCAAGACAGGGCTAATAAACACCACTGCTTGCTGTCTGTCTGGGCCAATACATCTGATGCTTCACTCCCACACTGAACAGGTCCCACTGTCTCAACATACTGTACAATACAAACTCAGGCTGCTTAGAACAAATGGAAGACAAGAGCTATTAACCAGTCCTCAACACACCAGATATGCACCAGAGGTAAATAATGGCCCACTGTGGCTTTTACCAACTCTAGCCATTAGGAAGTGCCACTGGGAATCTCCCAGGTGCCATTAGGGCTCTTGTGTTGCTCTGCTAACGCTCTACATCGATCAATGGAAAAAGCATTGCAGCTCTAGTAGCCTCTTTATACCATGAAACAAGTGAGACTGTGGCTTTGGGATGAGGAACAGCATAATACATTGTCACAAGGATGTCAAGCCAGTTGGTGCAGAAGGCCAAAGGAGGGTTTCATTTGTCACTGACTAGAGTTCTGTTAAATTCTTGGTCAGAAAGAAAGAAAGAAAGAAAGAAAGAAAGAAAGAAAGAAAGAAAGAAAGAAAGAAAGAAAGAAAGAAAGAAAGAAAGAAAGAGAGAAAGAGAGAGAGAGAGAGAGAGAGAGAGAGCAGCAATGAACAGGGTTCACAGGATGACAGAAAGAACACAAGATAAGTTCATTAACACTCCACATTCGCATTCCAAAATACTTCAATACACGCTCACAGCTGTAATACACTGACTGCTCAAGCGGCAGGACTTCAGGTTTCTCATTTTCCAGAATAAAATATAAATGTTTCACTATGTTCAGACCACATGATATGGCAACAACATGTGATATGGCAGCAACATGTGATATGGCAACAACATGTGATATGGCAACAATATGTGATTATGCAGATATACTAATCACGATATTTCTCGTTGTTCATCTGTAAAATGTAAATCTAACCTTCAATTGCATGAGACAAAGATCACTGAATCAATAGTTACTGCTCTAGCATTCTATGGTGCCACTGGTGCCAATGACATCTATAGTGTCACCAACTGGCCTGGTGCAGCCATCTATGGTTGCAGTGAGTTTATATTCACACAGCTTCTAAGGACAAATACATAAGGTTTACATACCAAATTTCATGGCCTCATGTCCATGGGTTCAGTTCTTATAGCCCTGGTGTGATATGGTACCATCTAGTGGTGTAGTGGCCGACTTTGAATGCAGAAACGAATCATTCTCAAATTCATTAGAGGATAATTAATTGAGTTTATATACCAAATCTGGAGCCAATCTGACTCATGGTTCATGAGAAGAAGATGTTTTAAGCATTTTTATCATTAACATATGTGCTAACATGCATCTATAGGTACATTGCGGCCATATTTGTCTCAAAACCAGTAAAGACTGATGTAATAAGTCTAAATACCAAATCTGGAGTGAATCTGCCATATGGATCATGAGGAGATGATGATTTTGAGCAATAGTGTTATATATTGCAAAGAATTACTGTTAATATAGTTTCCTTGTTTTTCTAGATATCAATACCACATTCAGTGAGGTTCATCTTAGGGACGTCCAGGATGGTGATGACACGTTTTGAGTTGATAGGCTACTGTGGAGTGGATTTAAAGTGTAAAATGTGATTTTTGATTTGTTAATAACAAAAAGTTTTCCAAAATGTCAAAGATGGAGGAAAATCTATCCTGACGGATGTTATGGACAAATTTGTTCAACATTAGGAAAGACACCGACATACAAAGTTCAAAGTCTCTTAGTCAAACAGATTACAAAAAAAAGTTACCAATCTTTGTTATTTGAGCATGTCAAGGAAAAACCATATCTAAGAACAACACAGCTTTGCTGTGAACCCCCCCCCCCAAAAAAAAATGTAAATAGAATAAAGACAGACAGACAGAAAAAATGATCACTGAAGAGAGAGACAGATAGTTAGTGCTAGAAAAAGAGAGAGAGAGCGCTCCCAGCGGAGCTCTTTACTGGGCAGCAGAGAGAGAGAGAGACATGATTGTTGGGGAGGCTGTGTCACGCTGATCTTTCAATCCCAGGCAAGCCTGTTACAGATGGCCATTATGTCACAACTCACTCTTCCCCAGAGCAGAGCAACCCTGGAGAGTTACTAGAGCCGAGAGGGTGTGACTGGGAGGCAGCAGGACAAGAGGAGAGCGGGGATGGCTGGGAGGCAGCAGGACAAGAGGAGAGGGGTGTCTAGGAGGCAGCAGGACCAGAGGGGAGAGGGGATGGCTGGGAGGCAGTAGGACCAGAGGGGAGAGGGGGTGACTGGGAGGCAGCAGGACCAGAGGGGAGAGGGGGTGACTGGGAGGCAGCAGGACCAGAGGGGAGAGGGGGTGACTGGGAGGCAGCAGGACCAGAGGGGAGAGGGGGTGACTGGGAGGCAGTAGGACCAGAGGGGAGAGGGGGTGACTGGGAGGCAGTAGGACCAGAGGGGAGAGGGGATGGCTGGGAGGCAGTAGGACCAGAGGGGAGAGGGGGTGACTGGGAGGCAGCAGGACCAGAGGGGAGAGGGGGTGACTGGGAGGCAGCAGGACCAGAGGGGAGAGGGGGTGACTGGGAGGCAGCAGGACCAGAGGGGAGAGGGGGTGACTGGGAGGCAGTAGGACCAGAGGGGAGAGGGGGTGACTGGGAGGCAGTAGGACCAGAGGGGAGAGGCGGTGACTGGGAGGCAGTAGGACCAGAGGGGAGAGGGGATGGCTGGGAGGCAGTAGGACCAGAGGGGAAAGGGGGTGACTGGGAGGCAGTAGGACCAGAGGGGAGAGGGGATGGCTGGGAGGCAGTAGGACCAGAGGGGAGAGGGGGTGACTGGGAGGCAGTAGGACCAGAGGGGATGGCTGGGAAGCAGTAGGACCAGAGGGGAGAGGGGGTGACTGGGAGGCAGTAGGACCAGAGGGGAGAGGGGGTGACTGGGAGGCAGTAGGACCAGAGGGGAGAGGGGATGGCTGGGAGGCAGTAGGACCAGAGGGGAGAGGGGATGGCTGGGAGGCAGCAGGACCAGAGGGGAGAGGGGATGGCTGGGAGGCAGTAGGACCAGAGGGGAGAAGGGGAAGGGGGTGACTGGGAGGCAGTAGGACCAGAGGTGAGAAGTGGTGACTGGGAGGCAGCAGGACCAGAGGGGAGAGGGGATGGCTGGGAGGCAGTAGGACCAGAGGGGAGAGGCGGTGACTGGGAGGCAGTAGGACCAGAGGGGAGAGGGGATGGCTGGGAGGCAGTAGGACCAGAGGGGAAAGGGGGTGACTGGGAGGCAGTAGGACCAGAGGGGAGAGGGGATGGCTGGGAGGCAGTAGGACCAGCGGGGAGAGGGGGTGACTGGGAGGCAGTAGGACCAGAGGGGATGGATGGGAGGCAGTAGGACCAGAGGGGAGAGGGGGTGACTGGGAGGCAGTAGGACCAGAGGGGAGAGGGGATGGCTGGGAGGCAGTAGGACCAGAGGGGAGAGGGGGTGACTGGGAGGCAGTAGGACCAGAGGGGATGGCTGGGAGGCAGTAGGACCAGAGGGGAGAGGGGGTGACTGGGAGGCAGTAGGACCAGAGGGGAGAGGGGGTGACTGGGAGAAAGCAAGACCAGAGGGGAGAGGGGAAGGCAGAAGGACATTTCCCAGTCAGACTGAGGCTGGCATGTCAACGTATATGCCCACAGTTTAACTGTTCAGTTTATTCAGTTCATAGTTCTTAGTTGATCTCAGTGCAGGCACACATGCTATTTTCCAAATGACCGTCTACCTATATGTTTACCAAAATGGTTCCCTCAAGCTAGTTAGCCGTTTTACAATCTCCCCTCAATACTCCATCCATGGCTGTCTCACGAAGACATATGCACACACACATTTGAATGGGCACAATGACATTGATGTGAATGTCAACCAGACAGCGGACTATATAGTGCAGAATCATAACACTGACTCCTTGTACTCCATGTCACAGGATACTGCAGCCATGCATTACATTACATTACCATGAACACATGGACGTCTCTCTCTCTCTCTGTGTGTCGCTCTCTCTCTCTGTGTCTCTCTGTCTCTCTCTCTGTCTCTCTCTCTCTCTCTCTCTCTCTCTCTCTCTCTTCTCTCTCTCTCTCTCTCTCTCTCTCTTTCTCTCTCTCTCTCTTTCATACACAGACGCCAGAGGAGGCTGCTGAGGGGAGAACGGCTCATGGAAACTATGTGTTTGATACCATTATCATTTGTTCCATTACTATGAGCCCATCCTCCCCAATTAAGGTGCCACCGGCCACCTGTGACACACATGCTTTTTCCTCCTAGTTAATGGTCAGGTAGCATACGGGTAGGGGTGACAACCTCAGTGCCACAGCAAAAATGTTACACTGTCACCACAGTAACAGATCCATGCTCAATTCATTCATCAGACAGGGTAACACACACACACACACAGACACACCGTACCCTCTACCCACAATAATCTACTTTTACCCCTGGCTCTGTCTAATTTAATCTCACACATCAATACCCTTTAATTAATATGATTGGCTGAGGGATTTTCTTGCTGTTTCCTTTTGTTTCCTTCTCGCTGCTGTTACCCACAGTGTGAGCCAATTAACCCACTCCCCTTGTTGGCACCTATATGCTGAGCCATCACTATTGCATCACTATTCCAGTCCAGGGTGAGGGCAGTCATACAGCGCATGTGCCATCATCAACCATGGATGCCAGTCAGTGGAGCCAACAAAGGGTTCCCTTTTGGAACCCTTTTGTGTGTGTGTGCGCGTGTGTGCATGTGTGTGTTGTGTCTTTGTGTTCGTGTCTTTGTTTCTGTGTATGTGTGTGTGTTGGTGTGTGTGTGTGCGCTTGTATGAGTGCATGTGTGTATGTGGTGTGTGTGTGTGTCTTTGTGTGTGTGCCTGTGTATATGTTAGTGAGTGTGTCTGCAACGCTCTGTTAGTCTATTGCTCCCTGGGAACTGTAGCTTGCTGGGGTTATCTGTGACTTACCTCATCTTGATAAGTGTGGAGAGTAATCACAAGCACTGCTTGACTTAGCAGCCAAGGGCATTTCTCATTCTGCTCTGTGACCGGGCTAAACTACAGGGGCTTCCCTCTCCTTTCATTAGAAGAACTCTCTGCCTCTCCCCTCCCCTCTTGTCATTTGTCCTCGCTCTCTGCCTTCCTCTTTCAACCAGATTGTGAGGGAATTGTATGTGTGCGTGAGAGAGAGAGAGTGTGAGAGAGAGAGAGAGAGAGAGAGAGAGAGAGAGAGAGAGAGGGGGGGGGGGGGGGGGGGCAGTTTGTCTCTGGTGGAGTGTTCAATCCCTCCAAACAGAGCCATGAATTCTGGAGTATCGCTGGTAATTATCGATGCTACATGGGACGTGGAGAGCGAGATAGAAAGAGAGAGGGATAACAATAGGGAGGCAGGGATGAGGATAGACAAGAAGCTGAAAGATAGAGGACAGAGAGGAGAAGAGGAGGAGGAGAGAGAGAAGGATGTGATATGAGGAAGGTTGAAACATTAGAAGGAAGAGAACGGGAAAGAGAGAGGAGAAGAGGTACATTGGGTAAATCATGCAGTAGTAGCATGAGAATGGTGTTTAATGACCTCTTCATCAAACACTCCCCTCTTTATTTCAATTAGACCACAGTGAAACGGTTACCCATGTCAAACACCCAGCAGCCAGCCAGTCTGGCGAGAGTTACTGCTACTTATTAATGACATTGACAAGGACATGTCAAACACCCAGCAGCCAGCCAGCCAGGCGAGAGTTACTGCTACTTATTAATGACATTGACAAGGACATGTCAAACACCCAGTAGCCAGCCAGCCAGGCGAGAGTTACTGCTACTTATTAATGACATTGACAAGGACATGTCAAACACCCAGTAGCCAGCCAGCCAGGCGAGAGTTACTGCTACTTATTAATGACATTGACAAGGACATGTCAAACACCCAGCAGCCAGCCAGCCAGGCGAGAGTTACTGCTACTTATTAATGACATTGACAAGGACATGTCAAACACCCAGCAGCCAGCCAGCCAGGCGAGAGTTACTGCTACTTATTAATGATATTGACAAGGACATGTCAAACACCCAGCAGCCAGCCAGTCAGGCGAGAGTTACTGCTACTTATTAATGACATTGACAAGGACATGTCAAACACCCAGCAGCCAGCCAGCCAGGCGAGAGTTACTGCTACTTATTAATGACATTGACAAGGACATGTCAAACACACAGCGACGCAAATAGAGCTCCCACTGACTGATTCCCTAGTTGACACACATTAAATATTCACATATTTCATATCTGTCTCATTGGCATCATGACAGATCCGTGTCCTTAGTAATTAGCAATAAAGACTGTCTGAGGAGCTGTCAGCTCAGAAAGAAAGGGAGCACCATAGTGCGCCCCAAGGACTGCTCTTACTACAGTACCTCCATACACCGCAAGGACTGCTCTTAAGACCTCCATACACCATGGTTTCTTCCCTCCTTTCTCCATAACAACTAGCTGCAGACTCCAATGCCTCCACCCTGCTTACTTGGAGAAATAAGGTCCAGAGGCAGGCAGGGGCGGAAATCCTGGGGGGGGACGGGGGGGACACGACCCCCCCATCCTGGGAAAAATATGATTTGTCCCCCCCAATATATCACTGAAACATAACTATGTAATTTAAATAATATTAATAATACGCAATGAAAGCAATTGTGCTGATTATAGACACTTAATAGCGCGTTTTTAACTTTCAAAAGATTGCGACCCCCCCGCCCTTTGCCTCACAATGGTTTGATCCACTGCCAGTTCCTTCGCTTGCTACGTAACTGCCGTGAGGTTCATCCAGTCAATCGCGCACACACACACTAGCTGAATATGCAGAGCTAGCGCACAAATATTAACTATTAAGCTAGCTAGTACCTATTCCATTTATGTGGCGTCGTCAAAGATGGAATCAGCATGCAGATGATGTAAGTTAGTGCTTCAAAGTCCCTGTGATAAGGTTAGCGATAAACTGAAGTCCAAACTGAACAGAACTACACTCTCTTCTACCATTGTCTTAAATATATTTAATGGTCTCGTTGCAAAAGCTAAATTGTCGCAAGTGAACTTTTATTTATTTATTTTATTTCACCTTTATTTAACCCGGGTAGCAAAGATTATAGCAAACACCACTGAAACTGAATTGGTGCTCGCTAGCTTTGCAAATTCAGCTATTGTTGGAAGCCAGCCAATATGAAACAAACTATTAAAATTACAAAAGGTTGCAGCATATGTTGTGTAAATGGTGAACTCATACAGCTGTCAACTCTTGTCATTTTAATCCGTTTCACATTTGCTAGCTACCTTTTAGATCGAAGCCCATATAGAATGATTGAAGATGATAGAAGCCCATCTCCTACTGTAAATAACCTACACACTGTGTGTGTAGCCAGCCAGTTAGAAAAATGGCATAAAAATAAAAGACAGACATCAGAGTATTTTTCAATACACCAAAACGCATAGTAAGAACCCTAGTAGCCTAATATCTCAAAGACTAGTTGATAAAATGTTCATAAGAAAGAAATGAAATTCTAATGGAAATGTTTCACAATGATGTCATTAGGCAGAGCAGGCAACAGATGGCACACAGACAGCAGAGTTAGGGAGTCTCACGTAAGTTTGTTGAGTCTTTCTTTGGCAACATTATGAAAGGTTCTCAATTTTTTTGACTTGTAAAATAGGAACATAATTGGAAAATGCCATGGATACCCCCACTCTCAACTTAAACTGGTGACTGAACTAAGATTTGTTAAAGGCAATGGTATTGCTGTTGTGATTAGTTGTGTAGTTTTGGGTACCGGTAGTTAGGAGTACGGCAAACACCTTATTTCTTTGGTTCCTCAATATACATTTACCATATTACAATGTAGGCTATGTGTTACAGCACTACTTTTGGTGTCCCCCTCAGGAATTGCTCTTGAGAAAATTTCATGTAATTGTCCCCTCCAAAGTGGATATCAGATTTTCGCCCCTGGAGGCAGGTGAAGAAAACCAATGCAAAGCAGCAGGAGTGCTGTTCATCATCACACACACTATTCACTCTCCCTTCAGTCCTATCCAACAGCTTCCCATGGCCCTCAAACCCTCATGTACCATGTCTTTCCCATGAACCCTTCAACACACGCACACGCACACACACACACACACACACACACACACACACACACACACACACACACCACACACACACACCCCCCCCCCCCCTCACACACACACCCCCCCCTACACACACATACACACACATACATACACACACACACACACACACACACACACACCACACACCACACACACACACGTCTGCACTCGCACACAAGTTCAGCCAGGCACCTCTGGATTTACCAGAGAAGACAAACACTGTCCCATGAGGGTTCATCCTCACAACAGAAAGAGGGGTATCCTCCCCCTACAGCAGTGCACAGCGTGGTGTGTTAGGGGAACAATCTGTCAACTGGAGAACTGGGTCATGATATTTAAACCAGAAGATCATTCTGATTGGCCAGTGTATATAGTAGATAATAAACTGGGTAGTTTTGGTTCTGGATGCTGATAGGCTAAAAAAGCATTCCACCCGTTTGCATATCAGACAATATACCACAGGTATGACACAAACATGCTTGTTTACCATTCTATTTATGTTGGTAAACAGTTTAATAGCAATTAGGCACATCAGGGTTGTGCCTCACGTTGTGTCAAAGAATATCACTTAGCCGTGGTATATGTAAGCAATAAGGCCAGAGGAGGTGTGGTATATGGCCAATATACCACGGCTAAGGGCTGTTCTTAAGCACGATGCAACACGGAGTGCCTGGACACAGCCCTTAGCCGTGGTATATTTAAGCAATAAGGCCCAAGGAGGTGTGGTATATGGCCAATATACCACGGCTAAGGGCTGTTCTTAAGCACTACGCAACATGGAGTGTCTGGACACAGACCTTAGCCATGGTATATTGGCCGTACATCACAAACCCCCGAGGTGCCTTATTGCTATTATAAACTGGTTACCAAGGTAATTAGAGTAAAAATAAATGTTTTGTCATCCCTGTGGTATACTGTCTGATATACCACGCTGTCAGCCAATCAGCACTCAGGTATCGAACCACCCAGTTTATAATTAAGCAATAAGGGATGAGAACCAATAAGGCATGAGAACCTGGTAATTATCTTGTGAATAATTCCTGACTAATGGCTGGTCATAGAAACAGCACATAGGCGTCAAACCCTGATCTGTTTCACCTGTCTTCACCCCCCTGATCTGTTTCACCTGTCTTGTCTCCACACCCCTCCAGGTATCGCCCATCTTCCCCGTTATCCCCTGTGCATTTATACCTGTGTTCTCTGTTTGTCTGCTGCCAGTTTGTTTTGTTCATTCATACCTACCAGCATTTTCCCCTTGCTCCTGTCCTGTTTATAGTGCCTGTTTTCTAGTTTTCCCGGTTTTGAGCTTTCTGCCTGCCCTGACCCTGAGCCTGCCTACCGTCCTCTACCTTTAATAAACTTTTGTTACTTCGACATTGTCTGCACCTGGGTCTTACCTTCAAATTTGTTATTAGGAAGATGTTATTCTTGATCATTCCAGAGTACGAGGGCGTTGTTGCTTTTATAAAACGTTTGTCAACATATAAAGATTAGCAACATGTTTTCATAGTTTTTAAAAATATTTTGAGTAAATTCATTTTATTTCATCCTTCCACAACACACAATTATCTGAGATTCTGAAGTTGCTAGCTAAAAGGAAAGGGGGTCAGTTATCCCAACTGAATGTGTCTCCCACATTTAACCCAACCCCTCTGAATCAAAGAGGTGCGGGGGCTGCCATAATCAACATCCACAGGGAACAGTGGGTTAACTGGCTTGCTCAGGAGCAGAACAACAGATTTGTACCTTGTCAGTTCAGGGATTTGAGCCAGCAAACTTTCGGTTACTGGCCCACCACTCTTACCACTAGGCTACCTGCCCACCTAACTACTGGGCTGGTCGTTCTATCCATTCTATTTGCAATGGTTGCTATGCTAAACAAATCCCTGGCATGTAGTTATGCAGGCTAGTTACTTCTCCTTTACTAGCTATCCAACTAAAGCCAACACACAATCACGTCAAGCAGATGAAATGACAGCAAACTATGTGCAAACTTTTGTTTGTTCTACCTTTGTTTCTGTTGCAGTTTCTTTGGATATATCCATTGTAATTTGTAAGTCGCTCTGGATAAGAGCGTCTGCTAAATGACTTAAATGTAAATGCAAATGTAATGATCCTGATAAATTAATTTGTCAGTCTCGTCACGTTCATATGCATGGCACGGTGGAGATCGCAAAAAGAACTGCAGCATTATTACACAGCTTGGAGAGGCAGACTGCAACGTTTAGACCAGGGATGGACTGATGTGGCTGGGGGCTACCAAAAAATCTGAACTCATACAGTGGTTCGCGGGTCTGCGTACTGACATCCATACCTAGCCATGGGGCGTAGAGAAAATGTGGCAGTTTTAAAGAAAGCTTGCTGCAATTTTACACATTTTGCTATGGGGTGGAGAGAAGATTTTTCAATGTTATCACTAATTTCATGCAATTCTACAAATTTTGCCTTGGGGTAGAGAGAAATGTTTTTATATGATATCTGAAATAGAGTGACTAACAGAATCAATGTGGGCCACCCGGTCGGTAATTTGACCATGATTACTCCAAGCTTAGATAGCTGGCTGCTAGACTAACTTACCAATATAAAGAATGTTCGCTAATTGAGTAACTGTCAGTTTCTGACAGAACAAGAGAAAAACTGCTGATGCACAACTACATTTCGAAATTGTACCTTATGTTTCTAGTATTCTAACTGGCAACAGTAAATTATGACCCCAAATGACTACCTCAAAAAATGTCATATCTATTTATTTTTTGTTGTTGTGGAAATTGATTCGCTGGCCTACAAAAGGGGGGCAGGCAGCCAGATGCCCATTCCTGGTTTAGACAAACCCCAACTGTTGCAAATGCTAGCCTAGAAGCATGGGGAAATATTGTCTAAATGCTTTTTTTCAGGGGAGATTAAGTTTATAAATTGACTGGCTGGGCTGTGGGACAGTTGATGCACATTGAAAAATGTTATGGAGCTACTAACAGGCATTACACGGAGAATGCCGAGATTGTGGTGCTATAACTCCCTGCTATCAACCAATCAGCATCCAGGATCCAAACAACTAGTGTTATAGTGGACATAAAAAAATGGGTTGTTTGAGCCCTGAATGCTGATTGGCTGAAGGCTGTGGTATATCAGACCATATACCACGGGTATGACACAAAGTTATTTGTTTACTCTTCCAATTACGTTGGTAACCAGTTTATAATACCAATACGGCACGGCAGGGGTTTGTGGTATATGGCCAATATATGGCTGTATCCAGGTACTCCGCATTGCATTGTGCATAAGAAAAGTCCTTAGCCGTGGCATATTGGCCATATACACCCCCTCTGGCCGTATTGCTTAAAGAGCAGCTGAATCAAAAAGCTGGTTGAAAATGAAAATGGTATGACACGGAATTAAAGGAATATGTCCACTGTCAATACAGTCCCAAAAGGTTTTACATGTCAACAGTCAAGTTTGCATCATCATGTGGATGTGGCAAGTGATACTTTGTTCCTTGAAAGTCCAATATCTTCAAAAAGTGACTGCTGACAGATTTTCTTTTTATTGTAGCCCTTTACACTCATACCTGTATATGGGTTGAAAATGGCAGATTTGGACACTGATAAGCATCTAAATTGGAACGTAGTGGCTGTACATGTTATAAATTACAGTCAGAGCTCAGGTTCTGTGCTTCACAGCGCTGTATGGGTTTTGACTGACAGCCTTTCTGAACTTGTATGTGACAAGAAGTTCCCCCATCCCTTCTACTAATTGGCCAACTTTTGCCATTTTTAGGTTGTCAGACTGAAGGAAACACTGTAAATTAAGAGGATTCAATGTATTTTGAAACACAACACTTTGAGGATTATGATACATACTGCTTTAAAGTCCTACATGCAAGCCAAACACCCATGAGTCCAAATGTGCAGTTCACATTTTCATATCATAAAACTCATGTCATATACAGTGTCAACGTTTATGATCACTATGTTTGATGTACAGTTACAAGATGACATGATGTCATACTATGGGTTGTTCTGAACAAACAGAATGAGCCTATGTTTGTCTACTGTAAAGAAATGTTGGTACATTAAAAACATTAAAAACTGTAATATCCTATGTTTCACTGAGTCCTGGCTGAATGACGACATGGATAATATAGAGCTGGTGGGATTTTCCATGCACAGAGAAGCTACGTCTGGTAAGACGAGGGGCGGGTTTGTGTCTATTTGTCAATAACAGCTGGTGTGCGATGTCTAATATTAAAGAAGTCTCGAGGTATTGCTTGCCTGAGATAGAGTACCTTATGATAAGTTGTAGACCCCACTATCTACCAAGAGAGTTCTCGTCTATATTATTTGTAGCTGTCTATTTACCACCACAAACCGATGCTGGCACTAAGACCATACTCAACCAGCTGCATAAGGTCAGAAGGAAACAAGAAAATGCTCATCCAGAAGCGGCGCTCCTAGTGGCCGGGGACTTTAATGCAGGCAAACTAAAATCCGTTTTACCTCATTTCTACCAGCATGTCACATGTGCAACCAAAGGAAAGAAAACTCTAGACCACATTTACTCCACACACAGAGATGCATACAAAGCTCTCCCCACCTTCCATTTGGCAAATCTGACCATAATTATATCCTCCTATTTCGTACTTACAAGCAAAAACTAAAGCAGGAAGTACCCGTGACTTGCTAGTACAGACTGGAATATGTTCCGGGGTTCATCAAATGGCATTGAGGAGTATACCACCCCAGCCATCGGCTTCATCAATAAGTGCATCGACAACGTCATCCCCACAGTGACCGTATGTATATATCCCAACCAGAAGCCATGGATTACATCCTCATCGAGCTAAATGCTAGAGCTGCCGCTTTCAAGGAGCGGGACACTAATCCGGACACTTATAAGAAATCCTGCTATGCCCTCAGACAAACCACCAAACAAGCAAAGCGTTAATACAGGATTAAGATTGAATCCTACTACACCGGCTCCGACGTTCGTAGGATGTGGCAGGGTTGAAAACTATTACGGACTACAAAGGGAAACCCAGCCGTGAGCTGCCCAGTGACAGGATCCTACCAGATGAGTTAAATGCCTTTTATGTTCGCTTCAAGGCAAGCAACACTGAAGCATGCATGAGAGCAACAGCTGCTCTGGACGACTGTGTGATAACGCTCTCGGTAGCCGGTACTCCCTGTTCACCCACAACTGTGTGGCCAAACACCGACAACGATGAGACAGCCTATAGGGAGGAGGTCAGAGACCTGGTAGTGTGGTGCCAGGACAACAACCTCTCCCTCAATGTGACCAAGACAAAGGAGCTGATCGTGGACCAGTGGAGGCTCCTCAGAGGAGGAAGGGGAGGACTATCCTCCTCAGTGAAATGTCATTAAAAAAAATAGTGAAACATTAAAAAAGTTATCCTTTTTAGATAAAATTATATTAAATATAATTGTGTATATGTCACCAAATAATTGATTAAATAACACTTTTTTGAAATGAAGGTCTACAATAACTTCAACAGCACTGTCTGGGGTAGTACCATGGTGCAGCCGGAGGACAGCTAAGCTTCTATCCTCCTCTGGCTACATTGACTTCAATACAAAACCTAGGAGGCTCATAGGCCTCACCCCCTTCCATAGACATACATGGTAATTATGACCACTTCCGGAGGACATCCTCCAACCAATCAAAGCTTTTGCAGTATGAATTGACATGTTGTCCATCCAATCCTAGAATTAGGATCAGAGATTGAACATGTTGAGCTGTATTGGGATTGTGCCACAGAGCATCTATGTGTTGAGGTTCTTGGTGACATTGTTGGATAGAGATTAAGTGTGAAGTGATAGTTGAGCATTTATTTGATTTTATTCAATTCAAATTTGCTTTTTCAAATTACAGGAGACTGAGGAGGTATATTACAAATTGTTTTCTTGGTTTTAGAACTTTATTTTTGTGTCCAGTTAGTGCAATTTATTTAAATGTGCCTTGCTAACTTCAGTAGCCAGCTAGCTACCAGCGCGAGTGTGCAGTTTTCTGCGCCAGAACGGTAGAATGGCCAACGCTGCCGAAAATGTTGTGGACTTTTTGTTGAAGAACCCCTTTCATTCTCTGGGGTACACGGAAAAGGTGCGAATTAAATGCGAGGGTCGACCTCAGCCTGAGATTAGTTTCATGAAGAAGTATGAAAAGGTGAGGGCATTCAATACCAACTGGTATCAAAAGTATAGCTGGTTAACAGGGTGACTTTCATCATGTATTATTGGCCTTGCCTGCGTTTTTGGGCATGCAATAATTTGCTTTTAGAGGACACGACGAGATGGAAAGTTCCGCTGACAAGGGCAACTACAAGGAGCTTGCAGAGGAAATTGCACGTTACGATGCTTTACTTGCTGAACATATCACACTTTCGACTGTCTTTTCTGGGATGTAGAAAATAATTCAGAATGATTTGATCGCTTCCATCGCATCATCCATTACAAGTTTAAAGAGAGAGTCTGACGCAGCGCATTTTTTTCGCGTGCGCTCAAGTAGCCTTTCCACTTTCCTCAGGTATTTATTTAGCGAAGATGATAACACATGATCACTCCGGACAGACACAAGCAAAAACTCATGATATAAATGTTGCAACAGCCTAGGCTACACCTAAACATTAGAAATCTGACATGCTGTATTGGATGAAAATGAGACTATTTTTCAGTTTGATCAACTGTAGGTTATGCGCCCTGTCCATCTGGTCAGGGTAAAATAATTGGTAACGTTATGTATTTATAGTCCATTTGTGTGTCAGGAGAGAATGTGATCAAATTTAGTTTATATTCAACATTTAACTGGCTTAGGCTGCCTATATGCTTTTAATCCATAATGATTAACTGGAATTAATGATTCAACATAATAGTGTTGACGCGTGTGAGTAAATGTTTTATAAAGCCTACAGTTGCCTGCATGATGCAAACATGCATAAAGCTCAGTCCTGTGAGTTCTATCGTCTATATGTTGTTGTCTCTGTGTCTGGGTAGAGGAAATCCCCCTCCTAATCTTGTCGAATAAAATTCATACGAACAAATATAAATTAGCTGCAGTTTGACAGGGTTTTCATCTCCCCAGGGCCAGGAGTTTGTTTCAGGAGTTTAAAAAAATCATGTGACCTGATTAGGGAAAACTGGTCCCATCATAGCCCATATAAAACCTTTTTACAAATGAATCACTGTCATACCTTATAGGGTCCAGAGTTTTCCTAGTTAGGTTAACGTATAAGGAAAAACTCCAGGCCCCAGGGGGTAAAAATTGCTACACCGCTCTGGGACCTATGGTGCCACCAGTCTGCTTGCAGTTGTCAGTTATCGTCAGGTACTGTATGTGGATGATCAGGGCTTCATTCAGGAACGTTTCTTGGGCTACTTTGATGTTTCAAGTAAGCGAGATGTGCAGTCTGTGTTTGACTAAATTCATTTTAAGTTCATAGAGAAACTCGTTGTCCAAACCTACGATGGCGCAGCTGTAATGGAATGTATCTTCTATTTGTATTCACAGCCAAGTCCCCTCCTGTTCCCTGATTAAGAAGTGATGACCACTCCACTCCACTACTTTTGTCAACTCTTTCCTGACATGAACTGAAGCCACGTCTCATGTGCCTACTCGTCCACTGGCACATTGAATGTTTCCCCTCCAAGCACTGTGAGTACCCTTATACATTTTCTCTCATTCCTGTATGTAGAGTCAATCACATTATTACACATCAACGATTTTACTCCTTGCTTGGACTAACTCATTCTAAGCTCTTTTGTCTAACTGTGTTGTGTTATAGTTTTTTGTCTTCCCAGTCAAATCCTGTCCTGCACTTGTCAAGCCTCTGAACACCTCAACTCATGCCTCATACCCTCATTCAATCACTGCTGTGATCCCTTTCCAACACGTTGTAAGTAGCCCTCTCATTCCCATACCCCATAATATTGTACTATACATTTCTTTATTAAATGCTTTAGGATAAAATAATTAGTCTTTGACGATTTCTGAAACACAATTTGTCGTCTTTGTGCGTTATTTGCCTATACCGTGGGTCTCCCATCCTCCTCAATTTTTCAAGTCACCAGCCTCCACGAGAGTTTCAAGTTCCTTGGTGTAAACATCACCAACGAACTATCATGGTCCAAACACACCAAGACAGTCGTGAAGAGGGCACGACAAAACCTATTCTCCCTCAGGAGACTGAAAAGATTTGGCATGGGTCCCTAGATCCTCAAAAAATTCTGCAGCTGCACCATCGAGAGCATCCTGACCGGTTGCATCACTGCCTGGTATGGTAACTGCTCGGCATCTGACAGCAAGGCGCTACAGAGGGTAGTGCGTATGGCCCAGTACATCACTGGGGCCAAGCTTCCTGCCATGCAGGACCTATATACTAGGCAGTGTCAGAGGAAAGCCTAAAAGATTGTCAAAGCCTCCAGTCACCCAGGTTCTCTTCTACTGCACGGCAAGCGCCAAGTCTAGAACCAAAAGGCTCCTTAACAGCTTCTACCCCCAAGCCATAACACTGAACAATTAATCAAATGGCCACCAGACTATTTACATTGACCCCATTTGATTTTTACACTGCAGCTACTCGCTGTTTATTATCTATGCAGTCACTTCACCCCAACCTACATGTACAAATTACCTTGACTAACCTGTAGCCCCGCACATTGACTCTGTACCGGTACCCCCTGTATACACTGTAGCCTCATTATTGTTATTTTGTGTTACTTTTTATTATTTTTGATATAGGTTATTTGGTAAATATTTTCTTAACTCTTTCTTGAACTGCACTGTTGGTTAAGGGCTTGTAAGTAAGCATTTCACGGTAATGTCTACACATGTTGTATTCGGCGCAGGTGACAAATACAGTTTGATTTGAAACCTGAATGCACTCCTGAGTCCTTTCTATGCACTCCAAAACTACAATGTGTTTCTCCGAATTGCCTTGTCAAAGCCTAACACCGTATGATCATATTCTATAACTTAGCTAGTCATGTTGGCAGTAGAACAAGCTTTCATATGATGCCCACCTGACCCACATTGTGATTTATAATGGGACGTTTTTGGATTGCGTAAAACAAAAACAGTAATTATGTGATGCCGGAGATTCAGGGTTGTGTTCCAAACAAAACAACTACAAGTGTGCTTGCTCTAGTTCCTCAACGGCACAGCTAGGAGAGCTCAAAACAGCACCTTATAGTTGAAGACTCTTCTTTGAATCATAAAAAAATATGAAATGACTTAGGAACTGTGCCCACGTTGGAGGGATGTGTGTCCACTTGGAGGCACCAGTTAGTCCGCTCACTCAAATTCTTGTAATTGTTTTGTCTTATGTTGCACCTACCCCTTTCAATTGCTACCATGCATATGCATTTCATATTTATTTTGTAAGAAACATTTCAATTTAGCCCTATCCATATAGGCCAATTCCCATGAGTGTAAAGGGTTAAAGGTACGCCACAGTATTCCTTGGGTGGGTTTATTTCAATAATGCCCACAGCTGGCAGCACCTTAGTAGTCATCAATTCAGAGCGCAGCTGCATGCAACCTGATTGTGATGCCCATGGTAAATTTGGTTTAACTTTGGATATCACTATAGGGCTAGTTAGGGACGATAGGTAAATTACACAATGGAAATGGAACAATATTTTTAAATGTCAGCAATTCATATACAAATATTGAAAGCATTAAATGAGATGTAAAAGGTGTGCAATATGAAAATGTTTTCCCATTTAAATTATTGACAGTCCCTAACTAGCCCCACAGAGGCAATACAAGGTCAAACCAATTTTCCCACGGTCTTACTTCAGCCAGCCCACTGGCTAATTGGCGAAAGAGGTTGGCTAGCTTGCTAGTTAGGTTAGCCTAGGCTACTTCCAGCCTGGTTAGACTGTTTCAAGTTATCTAGAACAGTGAGTGACTGTAACTGTGTACACATGTACAGTTTAGGCAGAGTGAATGTACAAACACATCCCACGTGCAAACACACACACACAGGAGACAACCACATCAAAGAACGCCTCCAAGACCCTAATCTCCTTCTCAGTTGCATTTCTTAATAAAGTGGATTGAAACTGCAGATAAATCAGTCAGTAAATGAACAATATGAAGAATGGTACTGTTGGTATAGATATTACTATGTGTGGATTGTTGTAGCATATAGAGAAACTAAATTGGTGTGAGAACATTGTGGGTCATGAATGGAGTGGTGCTATGTAGTACTGGTGTTGTGTGAGAGGCGTTTTGTGTTGGTGCTGCCTGGGATCAGCCACTTTTCAGCCCAACATTGCCTGAGATAGATTACAGCTGACACAAAGTCAATACTAACCACACACATGTACATTTACTCGTGCATGCACACGCACACACACGAACGAACACACACACACGAACACACACAGAGGCACGTTGCTTATGCACTATTTTTCTTCTATAGATTACTTTAATCCAGATGGACAGGAATGGTACACGCCTTCTACACCCACTTTCTATCCCACTCTCTCTCTCTATACCCCTGTCTCTCTTTCACACTCCCTCCATCTTTATCTCTCTGCCTGTCCTCCACCACCCCCTCTCTCTCTGTCTTTCTCTTGTTAGCGGTTAAACTCAATCTGTCCTTGTCCGGTCTAATCAAAGTCTCCATAATTTCAATTTCAGCTGTTATATTTGGGGTGCACTGACTGCGTTCTTTGTCTTTTTGCGATATCTTTAGGGCCGAGAGAAGGCAAAAAGGTGTTTCCTGTGCAAACATATTCCCTTAGCTGAGCTGGGTGACAGTAAATAAGCCTCAGGGCCTGTGGCAACACCCTCAGCTCAGCTCAGTTCAGTGCACACTCAGGGTTACACAGCATAGACAGAGTGAACTCTTACCACTGCACAGTACTGCTGCACAATACTAATACATGACCAGACTGGATTTTGCATTCCTGTTTGGGATTTAGTATTTATTTGGAAGTTATGTAGTAACAGTAGTTTTTGGTACTTACTTTAATGAGTTCAACACAACCTGATGCAAAATGGTAATGGTGTTTGTTTTAATTAATGCCAGAAAAGAAGAGTTATTCATACAGTATGATGTAATTGCCATTTCACTACGTAACTTCTGATTAAAGGAGTAAGTATTTCACTATTTTACAACTTGATGTTAGATGGTTCCTCACCCTGAACGTAGTCTATGGGCAAGGAGAAACTGTAATCCATGGTTACATTTTCTTTATTCAGCCATTACTAACTTCAGCTAACTTTAGCAACCGCTAGCTAAAAACCAATGAAAGTGATGGGGGCATGTGAGCATGTTTAAAAAAGAATGTCCAAATTACCTGAAATCAAATCCATATTTGGTTTCATGTTAATTAAAGGTGATTTTGCCTTTAACAAATACAACATAATCAAATGCCTCCATCACTTCCACAGATTTTCTGCTAGCGGTGGCTAAAGTTAGCTGAAGTTTGCAATGGCTGTTTAAAGAACTGAACCATGGATTACAGTTTCTCATGGTCCATAGACTACTTTCAGGGTGTGGAACCATCTTACATCAAATTGTAAAATAGTGAACTAATCTTTTAAATACCAGGGACTAGCATACGTATAGCCATAACAACATTAATATAACAGACATCTTTCATCAAATTTATATCAGCATGTCAAATGTGCAACCAGAGGGAAAAGAACTCTGGACCACCTATACTCCACACACAGAGACGCATACCAAGCTCTCCCTCGCCCTCCATTTGGCAAATCTGACCATAATTCCATCCTCCTGATTCCTGCTTACAAGCAAAAATTAAAGCAGGAAGCACCAGTGACTAGATCAATAAAAAAGTGAGAGACAGAATAACAAAAAAAAATCCAAAAAAAGGCATGTCAAAAATGTTATAAAATGATTTGCATTTTAATGGGGGAAATAAGTATTTCACCCCTCTGCAAAACATGACTTAGTACTTGGTGCCAAAACCCTTGTTGGCAATCACAGAGGTCAGATGTTTCTTGTAGTTGGCCACCAGGTTTGCACACATCTCAGGAGGGATTTTGTCCCACTCCTCTTTGCAGATCTTCTCCAAGTCATTAAAGTTTCGAGGCTGACGTTTGGCAACTCAAACCTTCAGCTCCCTCCACAGATTTTCTATGGGATTAAGGTCTGGAGACTGGCTAGGCCACTCCAGGACCTTAATGTGCTTCTTCTTGAGCCACTTCTTTGTTGCCTTGACTGTGTGTTTTGGGTTATTGTCATGCTGGAATACCCATCCACGACCCATTTTCAATGCCCTGGCTGAGGGAAGGAGGTTCTCACCCAAGATTTGACAGTACATGGCCCCGTCAAATGATGCGGTGAAGTTGTCCTGTCCCCTTAGCAGAAAAACACCCCCAAAGCATAATGTTTCCACCTCCATGTTTGACGGTGGAGATGGTGTTCTTGGGGTCATAGACAGCATTCCTCCTCCTCCAAACACGGCGAGTTGAGTTGATGCCAAAGAGCTCCATTTTAGTCTCATCTGACCACAACACTTTCACCAGTTGTCCTCTGAATCATTCAGATGTTCATTGGCAAACTTCAGACGGGCATGTATATGTATTCTTGAGCAGGGGGACCTTGCGGGTGCTGCAGGATTTCAGTCCTTCACGGCGTAGTGTGTTTCCAATTGTTTTCTTGGTGACTATGGTCCCAGCTGCCTTGAGATCATTGACAAGATCCTCCCGTGTAGTTCTGGGCTGATTCCTCACCGTTCTCATGATCATTGCAACCCCTACGAGGTGAGATCTTGCATGGAGCCCCAGGCCGAGGGATATTGACAGTTCTTTTGTGTTTCTTCCATTTGCGAATAATCGCACCAAATGTTGTCACCTTCTCACCAAGCTGCTTAGCGATGGTCTTGTAGCCCATTCCAGCCGTGTGTAGGTCTACAATCTTGTCCCTGACATCCTTGGAGAGCTCTTTGGTCTTGGCCATGGTGGAGAGTTTGGAATCTGATTGCTTCTGTGGACAGGTGTCTTTTTTACAGGTAACAAGCTGCGGTTAGGAGCACTCCCTTTAAGAGTGTGCTCCTAATCTCAGCTCGTTACCTGTATAAAAGACACCTGGGAACCAGAAATCTTTCTGATTGAGAGGGGGTCAAATACTTATTTCCCTCATTAAAATGCAAATCAATTTATAACATTTTTGACATACGTTTTTCTGGATATTTTTGTTGTTATTCTGTCTCTCACTGTTCAAATAAACCTACCATTAAAATTATAGGCTGATCCTTTCTTCATCAGTGGGCAAACGTACAAAATCGTCAGGGGATCAAATACTTTTTTCCCCCACTGTACCAGAAGCCATGGATTACAGGCAACATCCGCACTGACCTAAAGGCTAGAGCGGCCGCTTTCAAGGAGAGGGACTCAAACCCGGAAGCTTATAAGTAATCCCTCTATGCCCTCTGGCAAACCATCAAACAGGCAAAGCGTCAATATAGGACTAAGATCGAGTCGTACTACACCAGCTCTGACGCTCGTCAGACGTGGCAGGGCTTGCAAACCATTACAGACTACAAAGGGAAGCACAGCTGAGAGCGGCCCAGTGACACAAGCCTACCAGACGAGCTAAACTACTTCTATGCTCGCTTCGAGGAAAATAACACTGAAACATGCATGAGAGCATGAGCTGTACCGGAAGACTGTGTGATCATGCTCTCCGCAGCCGATTTGAGTAAGACCTTTAGACAGGTCAACATTCACAAGGCCGCAGGGCCAGATGGTTTACCAGGACGTGTACTGCGGGCATACGCTGACCAACTAGCAAGTGTCTTCACTGGTATTTTCAACCTCTCCCTGTCCGAGTCTGTAATACCAACATGTTTTAAGCAGACCACCATAGTGCCTATGCCCAAGAATACTAAGGTAACCTGCCTAAATGACTACCGACCCGAAGCACTCACGTCTGTAGCCATGAAGTGCTTTGAAAGGCTGGTCATGGCTCACATCAGCACCATCATCCCAGAAACCCTAGACCCACTCCAATTTGCATACCGCCCCAACAGATCCACAGATGATGCAATCTCTATTGCACTCCACACTGCCCTTTCACACCTGGACAAAAGGAACACCTATGTGAGAATGCTATTCATTGACTACAGCTCATGTCCTAAAGAGGACATGACAAAACCTATTCCCCCTAAGGAGACTGAAAAGATTTGGCATGGGTCCTCAGATCCTCAAAAAGTTCTACAGCTGCACCATCGAGAGCATACTGACTAGTTGCATCACTGCCTGGTGTGGCAACTGCTCGGCCTCCGACCGCAAGGCACTACAGAGTGCAGTGTGAACGGCCCAGTACATTACTGGGGCCAAGCTTCCTGCCATCCAGGACCTCTATACCAGGCGGTGTCAGAGAAAGGCCCTAGAAATTGTCAGACTCCAGCCACCCTAGTCATAGACTGTTCTCTCTGCTACTGCACGGCAAGCGGTACCGGAGCACCAAGTCTAGGTCCAAGAGGTTTCTAAACAGCTTCTACACCCAAGCCATAAGACTCCTGAACATCTAGTAAAATGGCTACCCAGACTATTTGCATTGCACCGCATCCCCTCTCCACACCACTTCCATTCTCTGTTGTAGTCAATTTAATAACTCTACCTACATGTACAGTGGGGGAAAAAAGTATTTGATCCCCTGCTGATTTTGTACGTTTGCCCACTGATAAAGAAAGGATCAGTCTATAATTTTAATGATAGGTTTATTTGAACAGTGAGAGACTGAATAACAACAAAAATATCCAGAAAAACGCATGTCAAAAATGTTATAAATTGATTTGCATTTTAATGAGGGAAATAAGTATTTGACCCCCTCTCAATCAAAAAGATTTCTGGCTCCCAGGTGTCTTTTATACAGATAACGAGCTGAGATTAGGAGCACACTCTTAAAGGGAGTGCTCCTAACCGCAGCTTGTTACCTGTAAAAAAGACATCTGTCCACAGAAGCAATCAGATTCCAAACTCTCCACCATGGCCAAGACCAAAGAGCTCTCCAAGGATGTCAGGGACAAGATTGTAGACCTACACAAGGCTGGAATGGGCTACAAGACCATTCCCAAGCAGCTTGGTGAGAAGGTGACAACATTTGGTGCGATTATTCGCAAATGGAAGAAACACAAAAGAACTGTCAATATCCCTCGGCCTGGGGCTCCATGCAAGATCTCACCTCGTGGGGTTGCAATGATCATGAGAACGGTGAGGAATCAACCCAGAACTCCACAGGGGGATCTTGTCAATGATTTCAAGGCAGCTGGGACCATAGTCACCAAGAAAACAATTGGTAACACACTACGCCGTGAAGGACTGAAATCCTGCAGTGCCCGCAAGGTCCCCCTGCTCAAGAATACATATACATGCCTGTCTGAAGTTTGCCGATGAACATCTGAATGATTCAGAGGACAACTGGTGAAAGTGTTGTGGTCAGATGAGACCAAAATGGAGCTCTTTGGCATCAACTCAACTCGCCGTGTTTGGAGGAGGAGGAATGCTGCCTATGACCCCAAGAACACCATCTCCACCGTCAAACATGGAGGTGGAAACATTATGCTTTGGGGGTGTTTTTCTGCTAAGGGGACAGGACAACTTCACCGCATCAAAGGGACGATGGACGGGGCCATGTACCGTCTAATCTTGGATGAGAACATCCTTCCCTCAGCCTTGGCATTGACAATGGGTCGTGGATGGGTATTCCAGCATGACAATGACCCAAAACACACGGCCAAGGCAACAAAGGAGTGGCTCAAGAAGAAGCACATTAAGGTCCTGGAGTGGCCTAGCCAGTCTCCAGACCTTAATCCCATAGAAAATCTGTGGAGGGAGCTGAAGGTTCGAGTTGCCAAACGTCAGCCTCGAAACCTTAATAACTTGCAGAAGATCTGCAAAGAGGAGTGGGACAAAATCCATCCTGAGATGTGTGCAAACCTGGTGGCCAACTACAAGAAACGTCTGACCTCTGTGATTGCCAACAAGGGTTTTGGCACCAAGTACTAAGTCATGTTTTGCAGAGGGGTCAAATACTTATTTCCCTCATTAAAATACAAATCATTTTATAACATTTTTGACATGCGTTTTTCTGGATTTTTTTGGTGTTATTCTGTCTCTCACTGTTCAAATAAACCTACCATTAAAATTATAGACTGATCATTTCTTTGTAAGTGGGCAAACGTGCAAGATCAGCATGGGATCAAATACTTTTTTCCCCCACTGTACATACTTCCTCAACTAACCGGTGCCCCCGCACATTAACTCTGTACCGGCACCCCCTGTATGTATTGTTATTTTTTACTGCTGCTCTTTAATTACTTGTTACTTTTATCTCTTAACTGTTGGTTAGGTGCTCGTAAGTAAACATTTCATTGTAAGGTCTACACCTGTTGTATTCGGCGCATGTGACTAATACAATTTGATTTGATTACCGCCACTAAAGCTATCAGGGCTACTGTACTCTAATATCACTGTGTATTTGGCCAAAGGCCACGTTTCCTCTGATCCATTCAAAGAGAATGATAATCTGATTTATGCATTCTGCATTTATTTTAGATATCAGCGTGATTCTGGAAGCTTTCCATCTACTGTATCCTGCAGCTCAGTTAGGAGCTCCAGCTTGGAGACTTATTTTATGGACAGAAAATTAAGCCACCAAACCAAAAACATCAATCCCTTCACTTCTAACTGTGTTTTTTCCTTTTGAGCAAAAAAATCCTCAAAGATTATGGAACGGACCCAAATCTTTGCTGTTGCATAAGGCTGTAATGTGATGCATCTTGGGCATTCTCATTATCAAACTGTGGAATATAGGACATTATTCTCCCTCTGTTCCTAAACTAATCGGATAGGCTTACGCATGGATACTAGCATCCTGGTCCTTGGATGCTATTTGCTAAGAGGTATTTTAGGCATTGTGACGCAACAAGGGTTGTTCATGGACAAATTTGAAAATCCACGGAAATTGGTTGGACAATGATCTTTGCTCATTGTTTTGCCCAGCGACTGACAGACACAAGCTGGGTCTTGACTCTTTCCCTAGGTTTTATTCCATAATACAGTACACTCTGAAAATAGACACAAAGGTTATTTTTAAATCTTGTTTGTCATGGCTAAAGACATTTTTAAATCTCAAATAAAACACCAAGCTTAAAAACAGAATTGCATATGGTTTACTCGTGATAAAAGCACTTAATAATTGTAATTATAGCCTCCCGAGTGGTGCAGCGGTCTAAGACACTGCATCACAGTGCTAGAGGCATCACTACAGACCCGGGTACGATCCCAGGCTGTGTCGCAGCTAGCTGCGACCAGGAGACCCATGAGGCGGCACACAATTGTCCCAGCTTCGTCCGGGTTAGGGGAGGGTTTGGCCGGCCGGGATATCCTTGTCCCATTGCGCTCTAGCAACTCCTTGTGGCGGGCCGGGCGCATGCATGCTCACTTCGGACGCCAGTTGTATAGCGTTTCCTCCGACATATTGGTGTGGCTGGCTTCCAGGTTAAGTGAGCAGTGTGTCAAGAAGCTTAGCATCGTCGTGTTTTGGAGGACACATGGCTCTCGGCCTTCGCCTCTCCCGAGTCCATACCGGGAGCTGCAGCGATGGGACAAGACTGTAACTACCAATTGGGGAGATAAAGGGGTAAAAAAAAGAAAAACATTGTAATTATTGTACAGATGTGATGGCTATCAACACGGCTTATTCAATGTACAGTAGTTTGCCATTTAAATGTATTACTGTCAGATCTGACAGTGCTTATAGTGATGCTTTATTTTGTCAAAAGGGAAAAGAAGGGCTTAACGTGTAGAAATAAATACTTTTTCTATTGACCGTGGTCTCTTACCTCTCAACCTCATGGTATCCCTTCTCGCTCCCTTCTCTCTCTCTCTCTCTCTCGCTCCCTTCTCTTTCTCTCTCGCTCCCTTCTCTCTCTCGCTCCCTTCTCTCTCTTGCTCCCTTCTCTCTCTCTCTGACCCCTGTCGCTGTCAGTAAAGATCTGATGGGAGGCTACCTAACACCGCTCAGTCTGATCAGGTGTTGTCCAGTAAGCGACTTTAGGGCCCTCATCTCTTGCGGTCAGCTAAATGCTATCCTACGCTGGATCTCACCACATTCCCTGTTCTCCTGCTCGCCGATAGGGTCCCAGATTTGTGACCCGCAGCACTTTTCCAGAGTACAGTCGATTGGCCCTACTGATGCCTACTCATGCTTTACTACGGCCCACCTCTGCGCCAGAAGACATCTGGGACTATACTACACTTCCTGTCTGTCTGGCTGTCAACATGCACTAACTGCAGATCAAACATTCCTCTTTAGCTTTGGTTCATATTACTGTCTCATTCTCATCTTGCCAAGGTGTCATTGGCCAGGTTGTAGGTGTGTGTGAGCGTGAATATTCGTGTGTGTGTGTGTGTGTGTGTGTGTGTGTGTGTGTGTGTGTGTGTGTGTGTGTGTGTGTGTGTGTGTGTGTGTGTGTGTGTGTGTGTGTGTGTGTGTGTGTGTGTGTGTGTGAGAGAGCGAGTTAGACAGTGTGTGTGAGGGGAGAAGAGGGTCACTGCTCTATATCCCACCCTTTCCAGGTCAGATTCCTCCTTGAACAAACTAAGGGGGTAATTATTGATTAATCAGTATACTCTACATTAATGCGCTGGATGGATCGGAGAGGGGAGAATCACTGCAGATCACTAGCGGAGAGCTTTCATATAGCGGGCCAGCCAGGCGGCCATCTTAAGAAAGGCCAGGACAGGAAGAGGTGGAGGGAAGGTGGGAGCAGAGGCTGATGCTGCATTTTGCAACTATCACACTGTTGATAGTAATATGACATCTTTAACACTGTACACCTACCACCATTATAGGAAATGTGTATACTGCAAATATTACAGTTTAATGAGAGTAGTAAATACTTCAGAGTGGCTGCGGATCTGACTGAAACAAAACACAGGTATGCTACAGTTTAACACCATCTGCTCACTGTACATAATTCAAAGTAACATTGTACATAACTAAGAAGACCTAAATGCATATTCCTATGAAACTGAGATCAAATGCTTAGCATGAAGACGCTGCATGGATGTTTCACCGGTTAAACTTGGAAGAATTATCATTTCCGATTGGCAGGGAGAAATGTGAATGGAGGGTGACCACAAAAATATGTGTGTAAAGTAAAGGTAAATAAATACATGCGCAGAACATGATATGGGTCTTCCAGGGGGGCGGGGCGGGACAAGGCAGTTACCTACGGATCTGCAGCCTCGGCCTAAATATTTTTCCTGGTGGTATTGTAAAAAAGACAACTACTACCATGCCAATGCTGATGGCTTGATTGTAGAATGCACTTAAAATGGAGGAATGACGATGGATCACTTATATAACACTCTCTGCACACACCCTAAATGGAAGTCACAAACACTGGAACGAAGTGAGTACCCTAAAGTGCAGTGAACTCAACTATGAGACATTTAGTGGCCTGAAGCTGTGTTGTGCAAATATACAGTCATATGTGAGAGCATCGAAGCTTTCCTGTTGTTTTTCACTGTTGTTTATGATATCGCTCACAGTTGCAACACCAATGGGTATTACCATAACAAAGCTATGAGGCATGGCAGCAGTGCACTCTGTAGCCACTAGAAGAATGGGAATACAGCACGGTGCTATTTCAGGCCCGTGGAGAGGTTGTTATCATACATTATTCTGGGTCTTTCACACACAGAGACATAAACATGCACATAAACTCAAACACACATATACGGGAGGCAAGCACTCACACACACTCACAGACACACAGGCACACATACAGGTAACTGACAAAATAAAGGAAACACCAACATAAAGTGTCTTAACAGGGCGTTGGACCACCACGAGCCAGAACAGCTTCAATGCACCTTGGAACAGATTATACAAGTGTCTGGAACTCTATTGGAAGAACGCGATTCCATCATTTGGTGTTTTGTTGATGGTGGTGGAAAACACCGTCTCAGGCGCTGCTGCAGAATCTCCCATAAGTGTTCAATTGGGTTGAGATCTGGTGACCTGAGACGGCCAAGGCATATGGTTTACACAACAAGCTCACACAGTCTCACATCAGAATTAGATGTTCATCCATGTATCTCAAACATCAAATTTCTAAGTTGCTCCAAACGTCACATTTTGAAGTGCGTGGTTGCTGTATGGTTCCAAGGTTAAGTTTATGCATTAAAGCTGAATTCTTAAGGTTAGGGATTAACTATGAATGTGTCAAGTAAGGGTTAAGGTTTGGGCTAGGCTTAAAACAAAAAATATAAACAAAACAAACTTTATCGCTGGATTTTAACATACAACCTTTGGAACCAGAGGGAGATGCTTATGCCCAAGCAAAACTAAAGCCTACTTGAAGGTAAAAGTGATCACTGTTGCCCATAGGGATCTGTTTCCACGTCATCTCCTGACATCCCTCAGACATGGATGGACATCGAATACCGACTTGTATCACGGGTGACCTGCCTGGGTTTACATTGTTTTCATGCTCATCAAACCATTCAGTGACCACTCGTGCCCCGTGGATTGGGGAATTGTCTTCCTATGGGGGCATAGCCATGGTAGCCCAAAAATGTGCCAAAATAATGACCTGCCCAGCATATTGATACGTAAGCCTAAGCATAATGCGATGTTGGGTGCTTAATTAACCTCAGCTGTGTGGAAGTAGCTGCCTTCATTATACTTTGTATCCTTATTTACTCGTTTCCATTATTTTACTTGTACATACATTAACACGCACGCACGCACACACACACACACACACGCACACACACACACACACACACACACACACACACACACACGCACACACACGCACACACACACACACACACACACACACACACACACACACACACACACACACACACACACAAACACACACACACACACACACACTCACATGTAAATAGAGATCTATAAACACTAACAAAGACACACAAAAAATGTATGTCACACAAAGAGCTTATAGCTGAAACAGCAGATCGTTTTCTTTAGCACTTTGGTGCAATTTACGCAGATGCAGCATGTGCTACATTTTCACAACTCTAAGCACAAGTATCAAAACAGATCCCCAGAATCTGTTTGTTGTTTTTATTTCACCATTTATTTAACCAGGTAGGCCAGTTGAGAACAAGTTCTCATTTACAACTGCAACCTGGCCAAGATGAAGCAAAGCAGTGCGACACAAACAACAACACAGTTGAGTTACACATGGAATAAACAAACGTACAGTCAATAACACAATAGAAAGAAATCTATATACAGTGTGTGCAAATGAGGTAAGATTAGGGAGGTAAGGCAATAAATAGGCTGTAGTGGTAATTACAATTTAGCAATTAAACACTAGAGTGATAGGTGTGGCAGAAGATGAATGTGCAAGTAGAGATACTGGGGTGCAAAGGAGCAAAAAAAATAACAATATGGGGATGAGGTAGTTGTATGGGCTATTTACAGATGGGCTATGTACAGGCGCAGTGATCTGTGAGCTGCTCTGACAGCTGATGCTTAAAGTTAGTGAGGGAGATATGAGTCTTCAGCTTCAGTGATTTTTGCAATTCGTTCCAGTCACTGGCAGCAGAGAACTGGAAGGAAAGGCGGCCGAAGGAGGAAGTGGCTTTGGGGGTGACCAGTGAAATATACCTGCTGGAGCGCGTGCTACGGGTGGGTGCTGCTATGGTGACCAGTGAGCTGAGATAAGGCGGGGCTTTACCTAGCAAAGATTTATAGATGACCTGGAGCCAGTGGGTTTGGCGACGAATTTGAAGCGAGGGCCAGCCAACGAGAGCATACAGGTCGCAGTGGTGGGTAGTATATGGGGCATTGGTGACAAAACTGATGGCACTGTGATAGACTGCATTCAATTTGCTGAGTAGAGTGTTGGAGGCTATTTTGTAAATGACATCGCCGAAGTCAAGGATCGGTGGGATAGTCAGTTTTACGAGGTTATGTTTGGCAGCATGAGTGAAGGATGCTTTGTTGCGAAATAGGAAGGATTTAATTTGGGATTGGAGATGCTTCATGTGAGTCTGGAATGAGAGTTTACAGTCTAACCAGACACCTAGGTATTTGTAGTTGTCCACATATTCTAAGTCAGAACCGTGTGGCACCCCGATAGAGACTGCCAGAGGTCCGGACAACAGGCCCTCCGATTTGACACACTGAACTCTGTCTGAGAATTAGTTGGTGAACCAGGCGAGGCAGTCATTTGAGAAACCAAGGCTGTTGAGTCTGCTGATAAGAATGTGGTGATTGACAGAGTCGAAAGCCTTGGCCAGGTCGATGAATACAGTTGCACAGTATTGTCTCTTATCGATGGCGGTTATGATATCGTTTAGGACCTTGAGCGTGGCTGAGGTGCACCCATGACCAGCTCGGAAACCAGATTGCATAGCGGAGAAGGTACGGTGGGATTCGAAATGGTCGGTGATCTGTTTGTTAACTTGGCTTTCGAAGACATTAGAAAGGCAGGGTAGGATAGATATAGGTCTGTAGCAGTTTGGGTCTAGAGTGTCTCCCCCTTGAAGAGGGGGATGACGGCTGCAGCTTTCCAATCTTTGGGGATCTCAGACGATACGAAAGAGAGGTTGAACAGGCTAGTAATAGGGGTTGCAACAATTGCGGCGGATAATTTTAGAAAGAGAGGGTCCAGATTGTCTAGCCCAGCTGATTTGTAGGGGTCCAGATTTTGCAGCTCTTTCAGAACAACAGCTATCTGGATTTGGGTGAAGGAGAAATGGGGGAGGCTTGGGCAAGTTGCTGTGGGAGGTGCAGGGCTGTTGACCGAGGAAGGGGTAGCCAGGTGGAAAGCATGGCCAGCCGTAGAAAAATGCTTATTGAAATTCTCAATTATCGTGGATTTATTGGTGGTGGCAGTGTTTCCTTGCCTCAGTTCAGTGGGCAGCTGGGAGGAGGTGCGCTTATTCTTGTATTTGTGCTTAGAGTTTCACAACTCTAAGCACAAATATCAAAACAGATCATCAGAATGTTTCACAACTCTAAGCACAAATATCAAAACAGATCATCAGAATGTTTCACAACTCTAAGCACAAATATCAAAACAGATCATCAGAATGTTTCACAACTCTAAGCACAAATATCAAAACAGATCATCAGAATGTTTCACAACTCTAAGCACAAATATCAAAACAGATCATCAGAATGTTTCACAACTCTAAGCACAAATATCAAAACAGATCATCAGAATGTTTCAAACTCTAAGCACAAATATCAAAACAGATCATCGAAGCACATTTTCAGTTGACTGATTACAACAAACTAATTCACAAAGTCACTTGTTCACTGCACCAAATTACTCCTCACTGGGCACATACGTCAGTTCAACGTCTTGTTTTGATTTACATTTGGTTGAGTTGTCTAACTAATGTGAATTCAATGTGAAACCAATAAAAAAAATCACAATGTCATTGGATTTACGCAAAAAAAAAAGAAATACCCTTACGTATCCATTTTTTACATTGATTCAACGTCGTCACATACAACTTTTTTTTGGGGGGGGGGTGAAATTACGTGGAAACAACGTTGATTTAACCAGTTTTTGCCCAGTGGTTCTTTCCATTTGGATACATATTTAATCTGAGCATCTGCTTTTCAAAAAGCAATATTCACTTTACTTTTGATATGATTTTGTGGTCATTTGTTAACAATAAAATGAACTATCACTTAATCTAACTGCTCAAAACTACTAAACTAAAATGATATAGTCCCTAGTTAACGGATATAGTTTGATAAGTGCTGAACACTGTACATTTATATCTTTTTACCTCATAAATGTTTCAATTTGAGTCAATTTATCTTGGAAGGTAAAACCAAATCATACAGTTGAAGTCGGAAGTTGACATGCAATTAGGTTGGAGTCATTAAAACTTGTTTTTCAACCACTCCACAAATTTCTTGTTAACAAACTATAGTTTTGGCAAGTCGGTTAGGACATCTACTTTGTGCATGACACAAGTAATTTTTCCAACAATTGTTTACAGACAGATTATTTCACTTATAATTCACTGTATCACAATTCCAGTGGGTCAGAAGTTTACATACACTAAGTTGACTGTGCCTTTAAACAGCTTGGGAAATTCCAGAAAATGATGTCATGGCTTTAGAAGCTTCTGATAGGCTAATTGACATCATTTGAGTCAATTGGAGGTGTACCTGTGGATGTATTTCAAGACCTACCTTCAAACTCAGTGCCTCTTTGCTTGACATCATGGGAAAATCAAAAGATATCAGCTAAGACCTCAGAAAAAAAATTGTGGCCCTCCACAAGTCTGGATCATCCATGGGAGCAATTCCCAAACGCTTGAAGGTACCACGTTCATCTGTACAAACAATAGTACGCAAGTATAAACACCATGGGACCACACAGCCGTCATACCGCTCAGGAAGGAGACGTGTTCTGTCTCCTAGAGATGAACGTACTTTGGTGCGAAAAGTGCAAATCAGTCCCAGAACAACAGCAAAGGATCTTGTGAAGATGCTGGAGGAAACAGGTACAAAATATCTATATGCACAGTAAAACGAGTCCTATATCGACATAGCCTGAAAGGCCGCTCAGCAAGGAAGAAGCCACTGCTCCAAAACCGCCATAAAAAAGCCAGACTACGGTTTGCAACTGCACATGGGGACAAAGATTGTACTTTTTGGAGAAATGTCCTCTGGTCTGATGAAACAAAAATAGAATTGTTTGGTCATAATGACCATCGTTATGTTTGGAGGAAAAATGGCAAGGCTTGAAAGCCGAAGAACACCATCCCAACCGTGAAGCACGGGGGTGGCAGCATCATGTTGTGGGGCAGCATCATGTTCCACTTACTATCTGAATTTTGTGGATATATTGAAAAAACATCTCAAGACATCAGTCAGGAAGTTAAAGCTTGGTCGCAAATGGGTCTTCCAAATGGACAATGACCCCAAGCATGCTTCCAAAGTTGTAGCAAAATGGCTTAAGGACAACAAAGTCAAGGTATTGGAGTGGCCATCACAAAGCCCTGACCTCAATCCATTTGTGGGCAGAACTGAAAAAGCTTGAGTGAGCAAGGAGGCCTACAAACCTGACTCAGTTGCACCAGCTTTGGGGAATGGCCTCTACAAGGTGTTGAAAGCTTTCCACAGGGATGCTGGCCCATGTTGACTCCAATGAGTTCCACAGTTGTGTCAAGTTGGCTGGATGTCCTTTGGGTGGTGGACCATTCTTGATACACACGGGAAACTGTTGAGCTTGAAAAACCCAGCAGCGCTGCAGTTGTTGACACACTCAAACCGGAGATCCTTGCACCTACTACCATACCCGTTCAAAGGCCCTTAAATCTTTTGTCTTTCCCATGTCGTCTGAGATCCACAAAGACTGGAAAGCTTCCGCGGTCATCCATCCTCTTCAAAGGGGCAGACACTCTAGACCCAAACTGCTACAGACCTATATCTATACTACCCTGCCTTTCTAAGGTCTTCGAAAGCCAAGTTAACAAACAGATCACCGACCATTTCAAATCCCACCGTACCTTCTCTGCTATGCAATCTGGTTTCCGAGCTGGTCATGGGTGCACCTCAGCCATGCTCAAGGTCCTAAATGATATCATAACCACTATCGATAAGAGACAATACTGTGCAGCTGTATTCATCGACCTGGCCAAGGCTTTCGACTCTGTCAATCACCACATTCTTATCGGCAGACTCAACAGCCTTGGTTTCTCAAATGACTGCCTCGACTGGTTCACCAACTACTTCTCAGACAGAGTTCAGTGGGTCAAATCAGAGGGCCTGTTGTCCGGACCTCTGTCAGTCTCTATGGGGGTGCTACAGGGTTTAATTCTCGGGCCGACTCTTTTCTCTGTATTTTTCAATAATGTCGCTCTTGCTGCTGGTGATTCTCTGATCCACCTCTATGCAGACGACACCATTCTGTATACTTCTGGCCCTTCTTTGGACACTGTCTTAACTAACCTCCAGGTGAGCTTCAATGCCATACAACTCTCCTTCCGTGGCCTCCAACTGCTCTTAAATGCAAGTAAAACTAAATGCATGCTCTTCAACCGATCGCTGCCCACACCTGCCCGCTTGTCCAGCATCACTACTCTGGACAGGTTCTGACTTAGAATATGTGGACAACTACAAATACCTAGGTGTCTGGTTAGACTGTAACTCTCCTTCCAGACTCACATTAAGCATCTCCAATCCAAAATTAAATCTGGAATCGGCTTCTTATTTCGCAACAAAGCATCCTTCACTCATGCTGCCAAACATACCCTCGTTAAACTGACTATCCTACCGATCCTTGAGTTCGGCGATGTCATTTACAAAATAGCCTCCAACACTCTTTAAGCAAATTGGATGCAGTCTATCACAGTGCCATCCGTTTTGTCATCAAAGCCCCATATATACTACCCACCACTGCGACCTGTATGCTCTCGTTGGCTGGCCCTCGCTTCATATTTGTCACCAAACCCACTGGCTCCAGGTCATCTATAAGTCTTTGCTAGGTAAAGCCCCGCCTTATCTCAGCTCACTACTCACCATAGCAGCACCCACATGTAGCATGCGCTCCAGCAGGTATATTACACTGGTCACCCCCAAAGCCAATTCCTCCTTCGGCCGCCTTTCCTTCCAGTTCTCTGCAGCCAATGACTGGAACGAACTGCAAAAATCCCTGAAGCTGGAGACTCATATCTCCCTCACTAGCTTTAAGCACCAGCTGTCAGAGCAGCTCACAGATCACTGCGCCTGTACATAGCCCATCTGTAAATAGCCCATCCAACTACCTCATCCTCATACTGTTATTTATTTTATTTATTTTGCTCCTTTGCACCCCAGTATCTCTACTTGCACACTCATCTTCTGCACATCTATCACGTCAGTGTTTAATTGCTATATTGTAATTATTTCGCCACTACAGCCTATTTATTCCTTATCTTACCTCATTTGCACACACTGTATGTAGACTTTTTCTATTGTATTATTGACTGTATGTTTGTTTATTCCATATGTAACTCTATGTTTTTGTTTGTGTCGCACTGCTTTCCTTTATCTTGGCCAGGCCACGTTGTAAATGAGAACTTGTTCTCATCTGGCCTACCTGGTTAAATAAAGGTGAAATAAAATGTTTCAATAGAAAAATTCACCCTCTGAATGGGACACATACACAATCCATGTCTCAATTGTCTCAAGGCTTTAAAATACTTTTTAACCTGTCTCCTCCCCTTCATCTACACTGATTGAAGTGGATTTAAAAGGTGACATCAATAAGGGATCATAGCTTTCACCTGGATTCACATGGTCAGTCTATGTCATGGAAAGAGCAGGTGTTCCTAATGATTTGTACACGCTGTGTATTCCACTTACTATCTGAATGTCATTTATGCATTGTAAGCTGATGAATTTCAAGCAGAGAGAGACAGGCGATACTGTATCAGTTGACAAGTCATGTAAGAAAAGGTACAGTGTTGCATTGGGTAGATAAATTGCATATTAAGTTATAGTCAAAAACTGCATGGAAAATTACATTTACCATTTACTATTCTTTCCATTCAGTACCTAAACCGTCTTGTATTTTTTGCTATTGGATAAATGGTAGTTAAAATGACCCTCTCTGACTTGTCCTTACTGTGTCCATGAAGCAGCATCTCTTGACTCTGCAACACTATTCAGCAACATTTTGAAAACACCATTATAACGTAGCAGACATTTTAGCCTTTGTAGAAAAGTGGTGATTCTCCAAACAGGGATGATCTGGGGTTATAATAAAATATTAGTGTAGTATGAAATGCATTATGGGTTATATACTCAATATGGCGGCTGCTATGATCCTTTATGTTCAACTCTTCACTATCCAGAAGCACAGAAGAATTCACAGAAAGCAGCCATTTTCATTAATCAGGCGGCTCATGTGGTCTACATTTTCATGGCCACCCAATGGACATTGAAGAGAACAATGTTGTGATCATTGTATTTTTTTGCATGTGGCAAGGTTACATAGATCAGAACACAGGTTAGATTGCTCTCAATCTGAAATGTATTAATCAGCTCTGGAGTGGGGGTGGAAAGGTCGAAGGGTCTTTCACATAACTGAATTTTAACCGGAGGTGTCATTACAGTGCACATTATCAACACACACACACTTAGACAGAAATAAGTGGCTCTAATTACCTCCCCAAAGGCAGTTCTAAAAGGTGCACCGAACTAAGACTAGTGTATGCATGTGAGATGTGGGTTTTCTCTTTGTAGTCTACTGCATCACGTGGTCCCTCCAGTATGGACAGAGTAATAACCCACTCCACATGACATACCCACTATGCAACTAGCCACTACCCAGGATGGGAACAGCTGTGTGGATTTGGGGAAGGCTGACTGTACACTATATAATCCAGCAGTGTGACGGAGACTCCTGCTCACCACTGCTGATTTGGCTCTGTTGTCTCTCTGTGACTAGGGCATACCCACTACAACCAGCGGCATCTAATATGGCGTTCCTTTTCATTGTGACATGGTTTGACCCAAACGAACACATGGGATAGAATCTAATTCTCTAATCATTCATTCATTCAAAAAAAGACAAATAATTCCAACATGAACATCCCCACATTCTGTTTGTTATGAATTAGGCAAAAAAAATCGAACCCCCAAAATGTTCACCCCAAAAAACTACAGACAGGCTCAAAAGCATATCTTGTGTTTACCTGTGACCACCATTCCACCAACCAATCAGTGACTTGGCAGAGAGGAAGGGGAGGAGATGGAGGAGGAGGAAGAAGAGAGCGATGACTCACCCGGTCTCTTTTCGTTTCGACCTTTTCGACCCCCACATAGCCTTACTTTAGAGATAAGGACTAAGATCTGTTTCTGGCACAGAGACTTGTTGCTCTTGGGACAGGGCTTCCTTTTGTTGGCTACAGGTCGGTTTTGTCCGTCGTCCTTGACCGCCCGTTTCTGTCTGATGAGAGAGCTGGCGAGAGCTGCCATCTTCCCCCCCTCTCACCTTTGGGAGGGGGGTGTCTTCCTACCCAACAACCCCTCTCCTGGTGGGGCTGTCTCTGTCCTCAAGCAGCAGAGAGAGATGGGAAGGTCCAGGGAGAGCCCCAGAGGGGGAGAGGGGTTCTACGCGGTGTTACAGATATGGGGGTTAGGTTCAGAGCCCCCTGGAAAAGGAAATAGCTGGAGAAGGTGAAAGTTCAAGTGCAGTCAAACATCCAACGTTGACCCTCCAGTGTGATGATAAATAAACACACCAACACTAAAACAAACAGCCAAAACAAAGACCAGTAAGGTCACATCATCAGTCAAAATAAAGAAGGGTGATTGAGGTTAGAATGTCTGTTCGATAAAAAAACCATGTCAAGACATCTCCATTTCTTACATTTTTAACCCCACCCATCTTGTCCCTCACGACCAAATCACCAGACAACGAAGTTCAAAATATTGCAAAATCACTAGCCTATCCTGTAAGTATACAATCCCCCAAAAAGAGACAGAGCTCTTTTCTCTGTCATATAAAAATTACACTTCTTCCAATGAAGAGTGAAATCATTTTGAAGCTTAAACAGCATAAAAAATATACAGGCAGTCACCATGTAGTTTCTGGATGCCCAACTTTGCCTGCCGAGGAAAAGCAGGCGTCAGGAATAATGAGCGGAGAAACGGCGCGGTAATCCAGCAGACTTAGATCCAGTGGCAGCATACAGGCGGGACGGTGACGGACTCACAAGAATGAAGCCGGGAACGGAACAGAGGGATGGACAGAGAGAGATTTCTCTTCCGCCTCTTCTGGCATACTCTCTCTCCACACAGCCCTCACCTAACCCCCCCCCCCCCCCTCCCTCCCTCCACCCACCCAAAGCCAGCAAGTTAGTGTGAGAGTGTGTGTGTGTGTGTGTGTGTGTGTGTGTGTGTGTGTGTGTGTGTGTGTGTGTGTGTGTGTGTGTGTGTGTGTGTGTGTGTGTGTGTGTGTGTGTGTGCGCGTGTGTGTGTGTTTGTGTGTGAATTTCAGCAGCCACCATCAGTAGAGGTGACATTCATGAGAGAGAGAGAGAACGAGAGAGAGAGAGGGGGAGAGAGAGATAGTGGAAAAGAGAGAGAGAGGGGGAGGGAGAGAGCGGCTGTGATGGGAGAGAATGAGATCGACTGGGAATGAGAGGAAGAGGAGAGAAAGAGAGAAGCAGAGAGAGGCTGAGGAGAGAGAAACCATGCAGCCACCTCTCTCCTCAGAGTTAACGCTCTTAGAAGAGATACAATTTCTCTGTCGCGCTGCCTCCCCATCCATCTGACTGTCCGTCAGAGGTGGAGAGCGAGAAAGAGAGAGAATGTGTGTGTGTGCGTGTGGAAGAGAACGAGTGCTTAAGGTGCATGCATAAACACACATAACACTTTTGGGTACATCTCTGCATACGGTATGTGTTTCTGTTTGGCGTGTATGCTCTCTGTCATTCACCATCTTCGTTACACTAGTATGTCATGCTGACTCTCTCTGGAGACTCTGCTGCATGTCTCCCTCCCTTTTCCCCTCCTCTCTTTCCTCAAACTCCTCATATGAAATGGAGGGTAGAAAAAGCAGGTTTGCTTACAGAGACGGTCATTGAGTGTCTGTCAAGGAAGGCTGCTGGCTTACGCTAACCGTGACAGATACACGACCAGGGACAGATTGAGTTAGACAGCCTCCCCCCTTCCCTCCCGCCACAACACCCACCACAGAACACCACCGGCCCTGGCTCTCCAAGCTCAGTCTATCGCATACACTCATCCAGTCGCATACGCACACACACACACACACACACACCACACACATCAGCACACACATTGACACTCACACTTACACACAGAAAAACATAGAGTGCATTCGGAAAGTATTCAGACATTCTTGACATTTTCCACATTTTGTTACGTTACAGCCTTACTCTAAAATTGATTGAATTGTTTTTTCCCCTTCATCAATCTACAGACAATACCCCATAATAATAAAGCAAAAACAGGTTTTTAGAAATGTTTACAAAAAATGTATTAACTGAAATATCACATTTACGTAAGTATTCAGACCCTTTACTCAGTACTTTGTTGAAGCACCTTTGGCAGCGATTACAGCCTTGAGTCTTATTGGGTATGATGACACTACAAGCTTGGCACACCTGTTTTTGGGCAGTTTCTCCCATTCGTCTCTGCAGATCCTGTCAAGCTCTTTCAGGTTGGATGGAGAGCATCGCTGCACACCTATTTTCAGGTCTCTCCAGAGATGTTCGATCAGGTTCAAGTTCGGGCTCTGGCTGGGCCACACAAGGACATTCAGAAACTTATCCCGAAGCCACTCTTGTGTTGTCTTGGCTTAGGGTCATTGTCCAGTTGGAAGGTGAACCTTCGCACCAGTCTGAGGTACTCAGCGCACTGGAGCAGGTTTTCATCAAGGATCTCTCTGTACTTTGCTCCGTTCATCTTTGCCTCGATCCTGACTAGTCTCCCAGTCCCTGCCGCTGAAAAACCTCCCCACTGCATGATGCTGTCACCACCATGCTTCACCTTAGGGATGGTTACAGCTTTCCTCCATATGTGACGCGTGGCATTCAGGCCAAAGAGTTCAATCTTGGTTTCATCAGACCAGAGAATCTTGTTTCTCATGGTCTGAGAGTCCTTTAGGTGCTTTTAAGCAAACTCCAAGCGGGCTATCATGTGTCTTTTACTGAGGAGTGGCTTCCGTCTGGCCATTGTACCATAAAGGCCTGATTGGTGGAGTGCTGCAGAGATGGTTGTCCTTCAGGAAGGTTCACCGATCTCCACAGACAAACTCTGGAGCTCTGTCAGAGTGACCATCGGGTTCTTGGTCAAGGTCCATCTCCCCCAATTGCTCAGTCCACTGTGTTCTTGTGGACCTTCAATGCTGCAGACATTTTTTGGGACCCTTCCCCAGATCTGTGCCTCACCACAACCCAGTCTCGGAGCTTTACAGATAATTTCTTCGACCTCATGGCTTGGTTTTTGTTCTGACATTCACTGTCAACTGTGTGACCTTATATAGACAGGTGTGTGCCTTTCCAAATCATGTCCATCAAATGAATTTAGCACAGGTGCACTCCAATCAATTTCTATAAACATCTCAAGGATGAGCAATGGAAACAGGATGCACCGAGCTCAATATGCACCGAGTCTCATAGCAAAGGGTTTGAATACTTTATTATTATTATTATTTTTTATACATTTGCAACAATTTCCAAAAAACTGTTTTTACTTTGTCATTATGGGGTATTGTGTATAGATTGATAAATAAAACAAATAATTGTATCAATTTTAGAATATGGCTGTAACGTAAGAAAATGTGGGAAAAGGGAAGGAGTCTGAATACTTTACAAATGCACAGTATGAACAGTTCCTGGGTAAACCCTTCCTGGAGAAATTGCCTAGTTGGACATTAACATTGAACATATAAATGCTGTATTTACAGTTAAGAGGCTCATGACGGGCCAGCTCCCACCTGTCATGTTATCCTATTTGTCATTGTTGTTTACCCTGCATCGTTAGCAAAACTGTTATTGAGCATAAAATCACCCACAGTAATTAACTCGTCCCGTCCCTCACACCCCAATAAAGCCTATCAATCACTTCCATTTTATTTGGCATGGCACCTCTTTACAAGGCAATCACCATGGAAACCAGCAGTGGAAGCAAGTTGAAAATGCAAGGTCGATTTACATTACGCCTCCTCGATTGGGAGCAAGGTCAACACTGATTGACAGGTGACAGTAGACGTCTGGTCTCCACGGGGAGGAGGAGGAGGAGGGCGGAGGGAGCGGGGGTGGCGTGGGGTAATACACTTACCATTGACAAGGAAACAGGAAATATGTTTTCCTTCCATCTGATCCTTCCTCTGTCTGTCTGTTTGCATGCACCACTATACAGAGCACACACAGACAGACACACGGACAGATGGACACACAGGCCATAAGACGAGCAGAGTGGAGAGAAGAGACCAGAGTCAATCTCCTAATGGAGAAGACATTACACACATTGCCAATACTTTTACAACTCCTTCATCTCTCCACATCAGAAGTCTAATAATAGTACTCTAACACCTAATTAACACTAAGTGAGTGTTTAGTAGATGTAAGGTTGGGGTCAAGGTTAGCAAATGTTGGGAGCTTTCATTCATTTCTGATTAACATTATCAATGTGATTGAAAAGAAAACGTCATATTTGTTTGTTGAATTCAAAAACACTTGTCACTTGTGATGTATTGAAATAGATGGAATAGATGAAATTGAAGAGATGGAGAGGAAGGTGGATGAATATTTGTCTTTTTAGATTACTTTGTGTTTTTAATGTAGTTGCAGGGACTTTGTGTTTCTCAGTCTGTCTCTGTGGCTCTCATCATAGAGGACGGCTTAAGTGCGACCTTGATCTGCTTTTCCAAAGCTACTGCACTCCACAGAGGACCCCCAGACTTGCCTGACAAATGTGGGAATCCCTTCCCTGAGTTCCCCTTCATTGTGGGGGTGGAGGGGACACAGGCGCACGCACACACACAGGCACGTCCAAACAGTTGGCCCAGTTCTGTCTCTCTGTCACCCCCTCTCTTTATCTCTCTCCCTCTACCACTGCTCCACACAGATGACAGGAGGTATCCTTCAGTAATCCCCCCCACCATTATGTAACCATGTGGAATACCAGCCTCTCTTTTTGGTTGCAGAGAGGATATTTCTAATGTCCATGACCTCCCGGTCAGCTCCTCATTAGCAGTGAGCTGCAGATATCATTTCCATTCTCTGGTATTTATTCAGACCGCCTGGTAATTATGTTTGAGGCCTGAGTGCCGCTCTGCATTATGTGTGTTTGTGTGTGTGTGTGTGTGTGTGTGTGTGTGTGTGTGTGTGTGTGTGTGTGTGTGTGTGTGTGTGTGTGTGTGGTGTGTGTGTGTGTGTGTGTGTGTGCAGGCATGCGTGCATGCGTTAAAGTAGAGGGGTCTGAGTTAGTGAGGCTTGCAGGCGGGCAAACAGCTGAGGGGCTGTGGGGCCATAGTTTGCGTGTGTGTGCATTCATCCGTATGTAACATTAGTGCCCAGTAACCAAATGTTTAGAATATTAAGTCATGTCCATCAGAGTAATCATCAGGTTGTGGTTATTGAGTTTATAACATCAATGTCACATTTTCAAACAGACCAAATGGCAGTCACTCAGATCCATAAACATTTCCATTACTGTTGTATCAAACATTAGGTAAAGATCCATGTCATATAGCAGGGAATGTTGCATTGGAATTGTCATCTGGTTCAGCTACCCCATTCTGTGAACGTCAGGGGATTTGTATCAAAAGCCATTTAGACTTCAAGGAAATTTGAGACAGCGATGTTTTGACTTCACTCCTGCCATCCAGCACTCTCTCTTTAGATGGTCTCCTCAAGTTCCTTCCCTCATTTCCCCAGGAAAGAATGTTAAAACAAATATGAAAGCTAGATTAATATGACCCTTAATCTGATGGATTAGGAGAGGAGTTAGGATAGTATTGGGCACACAATGACTCGTGTGATTTCAGAATTAATCTACCGAGAACAGCTTCTCATCCTCCCAAAACCTCTGAGTACATTTTTTACATTTAACTAGGCAAGTCAGTTAAGAACAAATTCTTATTTACAATGACGGCCTAGGAACAGTGGGTTAACTGCCTTGTTCAGGGGCAGAACAATTTTGACCTTATCAGCTCGGGGATTCGATCTAGCAACCTTTCAGTTACTGGCCCAATGCTCTAACGACTAGGCAACCTGCCGCCCCACAAATACAGACAGAGACAGGAACGAAAAGGGGCGCTGAGGACAGAGGTGTGTGTGTGTGTGTGTGTGTGTGTGTGTGTGTGTGTGTGTGTGTGTGTGTGTGTGTGTGTGTGTGTGTGTGTGTGTGTGTGTGTGTGTGTGTGTGTGTGTGTGTGTGTGTGTGTGTGTGTGTGTGTGTGTGTGTGTGTGTGTGGGTGGGTGGGTGGGTGTGTTTATGCATGTGTCGGTTTGTGAGAGTGCGCCTGTGCGTTTGTTTGTCTCTTTTAAAGAGAGGAGGAGGGGATAGAAAAGAAGAGGTGGCGAGAAGTAGATGTAACTCAGATATCCCAGGAGTCTCGGGGCCATAAAGATCACAGTAATATATCTGAAAGACATGCAGAGATAGGGACATACCACTGTACAGCAGAGCGCCTGACTACATTTACTGGCCTGAGAGGAATGGAGTGGAAAGAAAAAGAGGCTATAAAACAGATAGGTGGAGAAAGGTTTGTGGGCTCTATATTGAATGATGTTATTTCATGTGAATTGAATAACTTTTTTGTGAATGTGGTTTCCTCTCTGTCAAAGACAATTGAGAAAACTGATGGAAATCCTTTGGATTACGTTAAGGAACATTTCCCGTCTCCACTTCAGTTTGATCCTCCTGGTGTAATGGAGGTGATGGAAGTAATTGGTAACTTAAAGATATTAGCAGCAGGCCATGATGAGATTGGTGCCTATTTGGTGATTTCAATGTCTCCTCGATTACTGAGCCTCTTGGACACACCTACTCATCCAAGGGTTTTTCTTTATTTTGACTATTTTCTACATTGTAGAATAATAATGAAGACATCAAAACTATGAAATAACACATATGGAATCATGGAGTAACCAAAACAAGTGTTAAACAAATCAAAATGTATTTTATATTTAGATTCTTCAAAGTAGCCACCCTTTGCCTTGATGACAGCTTTGCACACTCTTGGCATTCTCTCAACCAGCTTTACCTGGAATGCTTTTCCAACAGTTGTGAAGGAGTTCTCACATAGGCTGAGCACTTGTTGGCTGCTTTTCCTTGGGTTGAGGTCGGGTGATTGTGGAGGCCAGGTCATCTGATGCAGCACTCCATCACTCTCCTTCTTAGTCATATTGCCCTTAAACAGCCTGGAGGTGTTGAAAAACAAATGATAGTCCCACTAAGCGCAAACCAGATGGGATGGCATATCGCTGCAGAGTGCTGTGGTAGCCTTGCTGGTTAAGTGAGCCTTGAATTATAAATAAATCACAGACTGTCACCAGCAAAGGACCCCCACACCATCACACCTCCTCCTCTATGCGTCACGGTGGGAACCACACATGCGGAAATCATCCATTCACCTACTCTGATTCTCACAAAGACATGGTGGTTGGAACCAAAAATCACAAATTTGGACTCATCAGACCAAAGGACAGATTTCCAAAGATGTGGAAATCAGCATTTGTCCTACCACTTTTAAAAGGGGGAGATCCAACTCTTGTAAATAACTATAGGCCAATTTCAAAGCTGTCACCCCTGTCAAAAAATACTTGAAACCCTATATATATATACACTGCTCAAAAAAATAAAGGGAACACTTAAACAACACAATGTAACTCCAAGTCAATCACACTTCTGTGAAATCAAACTGTCCACTTAGGAAGCAACACTGATTGACAATACATTTCACATGCTGTTGTGCAAATGGAATAGACAACAGGTGGAAATTATAGGCAATTAGCAAGACACCCCTAATAAAGTAGTGGTTCTGCAGGTGGTGACCACAGACCACTTCTCAGTTCCTATAAAAATGAAACTAAACTAAGCGTTGAATGATTTGAATAAAGAAGGCCATAAAGTATCTGCAGGGCCAGTAAACAGATTTCAATGACGTCAATTACTGGAGGCGGCACAACCATCCAGTATTAATCAGTGGTTGACCAAACTGTGTGAACTCATCACCGCTGCAGCCACAGCTAACGCTCCAAGGCATTCTGATGACGGCTCTGAACTAGTCATGCTCGTCAAAACGTTACCATGGCAGTGATACCATGGACAGATCCTGAGCTCTGACATTCAGCACTGCTGAGTTGTGGACAGCGGCCATCTCAGGGACAATTGGTATGTCTTTGAAAAGTTATACCTACTAGTCTATTGATCATCACCAAAAAGTTCTCAGCTCTGTCCAGGAGAGGGTTTGCAGAGTGGCCATCCTGTTTGTCCCTCTTGAGCCACCGTAGCAACAACATAGCCAGAAACACTTCCTCAGAATAGTCTGAATGAATCTAAGATAAATCCAAAAATCATTTTTGCAGAAGATGTCTTAGTAATGCAATTTTACATCCAGCTAAGATGTTTTGTGCAGTATTTCTCAAGTGGAAAAATGTCTCTAGTCTCTCGTTTAATGACAACAGACACTTCATGTTCCCATTCCATGTTCCCATTCCTAATACTGTTGACCAATCACCGTCAAATGGGCTTAGACTTCGGGTAACAAACTTCTACTTGCCTCAAGAATCTGCCGAAGACCAAATCAAACAAAAACATCACAAAACGGTGTCATAATTTACATATGCAAGAATTGTTTTGACTGGGAAGCATACGGTAAGCTTTAGAGCATATGCAAAATGGCTAAAATGTGAGGTGGGACAGTCTGTGAGGGACAGAGGATTACACTCAAGAAGAGGGTTCTGTTCCAAACACACCAGGTAGTCAAGAGCACAGGAAACCGCACATAGTGCCAGACAGGAAACAGCACACAGTGCCAGACAGGAAACAGCACACAGTGCCAGACAGGGAACAACACACAGTGCCAGACAGGAAACAGCACACAGTGCTAGACAGGGAACAGCACACAGTGCCAGACAGGGAACAACACACAGTGCCAGACAGGAAATAGCACACAGTGCCAGACAGGGAACAACACACAGTGCCAGACAGGGAACAACACACAGTGCCAGAAAGGAAACAGCACACAGTGCCAGAAAGGAAACAGCACACAGTGCCAGACAGGGAACAACACACAGTGCCAGAAAGGAAACAGCACACAGTGCCAGACAGGGAACAACACACAGTGCCAGAAAGGAAACAGCACACAGTGCCAGACAGGGAACAACACACAGTGCCAGACAGGGAACAGCACACAGTGCCAGAAAGGAAACAGCACACAGTGCCAGACAGGGAACAACACACAGTGCCAGAAAGGAAACAGCACACAGTGCCAGACAGGGAACAACACACAGTGCCAGAAAGGAAACAGCACACAGTGCCAGACAGGGAACAACACACAGTGCCAGACAGGGAACAACAGCAGGGCAAGAACACAACAACTACAGATAAAGGGAACTCAGAGATCTGGTCTCATGGACCACTGATGTATCTACATTGTAGCTGTACTTACAGTACACTCAACATTACTTGTGCAACGTAATCATTAGGAGCAGTGTGTTGTCAGAAGACTTGTTTGGTGACGTGTGTTAAAGGGAGGAATGATTGCTCTTGGACGTGACGGAGTTAAACAGCTTACGTTAGTCTCCTTTACTATGTTGTTTGACTGTGATTAAATAAAACTGATAAACAACAGCGCTGTGAATACTCTATAAATAGCATCTTGGCGCTCCCGTTCTATCCAAAGCTATCTGCTTTTTTGGGAGGCACTAACCACCACTCCAAATGATGCTTTCATTTTTGTTTTTAATTAAAATATTTTAAGAGCCTTACATAAAAGCATTAGTGGTCGCGAGGCTTAGCGCAATACCCATTTATGTGAGATTATGGTAAGGGACATGATGTGGCCATGCAGAGTGAGACAGATAGACAGCACTGGTGAAAACAGAGAGTGATACTGACAAACTGAGAGCTAAATAACCTCACAGTGAGGACACTGTGTGGGGAGAAGTAGAGAGAAGAGGACAGTGTGTGGGGAGAAGTAGAGAGAAGAGGACAGTGCTTGGAAAGAAGTGGAGAGAAGAGGACAGTGTGTGGGGAGAAGTGGAGAAAAGAGGACGGTGTGTGGGGAGAAGTAAAGAGAAGAGGACGGTGTGTGGGGAGAAGTAAAGAGAAGAGGACAGTGTGTGGAGAGAAGAGGACACTGTGTGAGGAGAAGTGGAGAGAAAAGGACAGTGAGAGGACAGTGTGTGTGGAGAAGAGTAGAGAAGAGGACAGTGTGTGTGGAGAAGTAGAGAGAAGAGGACAGTGTGTGGGGAGAAGAGTAGAGAAGAGGACAGTGTGTGGGGAGAGGTGGAGAGAAGAGGACGGTGTGTGGGGAGAAGTGTAGAGAAGAGGACAGTGTGTGGGGAGAAGTAGAGAGAAGAGGACAGTGTGTAGGGAGAAGGGTAGAGAAGAGGACAGTGTGTAAAACTAGAAGGTAAACACAAATAGAAAAGAGCTGGAAAACAAACATGACAAACAGAAAAATAAAGGTGTGGGAAAAAAATGACAAAAACATGATAAAGAGATGAAATGTGAGAAGGGGATAAAAGAGAAGAAGATAAAGAAAGTAGAGAGAGAGAGTTTACAGCGAGGTCCCAGTCCTGTGCTGAGTGAGAGAGGGAGAGCTGAGGAGTGGGCTCATTTTCACAGAAGGGCTTTGCAGCTAGCCCAGGTGTGAATCCCTGAGGAGCAGTTCGTGAGCCCAATGCTCATCTTTTCCCATTCCCTCTGCTTCTTTCATTCGGTCTCTCTTTGCTCTCTCACTCACCAAGCTGGCTTCAGCTCTGCATGGAAAGAGAAAACAGCCCTTTAAACTCTGACTCACATATGCATAATGCATGGTGAATGTGCATAATCACCAGGTGTCTCAATTATCACCCCCATGCATTTAACTGTTTTCATTATTCTTCCTCCTCCCTTCCCCCAGCAGCTCCACACTCAACTCTCCTCCTGTATCCTCCCCCCTCTCTCTCTCCATTCCTCTCTCCCTCTGTCTCTCTCTCTTCTCTCTTCTGTCTTCATGCTAATGGACAAGCCCCCAGTGATACCACCCACGTTGTCTGCCACTGCCCAACAAGGGCCAGTCAGCTCGCACACACAGCCAGTCTCCCAGCCATACTGGAGAGGTAGATTTAGATGTATTGGCCCCCAGGGGCCGGAGGTTACCCTTATCAGCTGCTCCTCGCAGGCCTCTGCTCAGGCACGCTCTGTCCCTACCAGCTGTAGAGCCTCATTAAATCATCCGCATGATTAAACCAAACTAATAAACGAGAGGACACCAGTTCACTGAGCAATGGGACGATCTTAACTGGGTAAATTAGAAAGAGAGTGTCTTCAGACGTGAGTTCTACTGGATGAACTCCTGGCCCTGTGGATTAGAGGGCTGAGGTTCAGACTAATATCTCCGTCAGGGCGACTCTCAGCATAGACACGCATTACTGTAAAGCATATGGACCAAATCTGTGATGTAACCTTAAAAAAGGGAAGCATATAAAAAGTGTTGAAAACAGAACTGAAAATAACCTTGGTTAAACCTTGGTTAAAAGTTTAAATATTGCCAGATCCTCTCTCTGTCACGCCCTGATCTGTATCACCTGTCTTTGTGCTTGTCTCCACCCCCCTCCAGTGTTTGCCCATCTTCCCCATTATCCCCTGTGTACTTATACCTGTGGTTTCTGTTTGTCTGTTGCCAGTTCTTCTTGTTTGTCAAGCTTACCAGCGTTTGTCCTGTCAGCTCCTGTTTTTTCCCAGCCTCTCTTTTTCTCGCCCTCCTGGTCTCGCCCTCCCGGGGCCAGCTACGCGACGCCATCTCCCCAAGGACCCACCATCGGGAGGCATGAGGAACTGCTTCGTGGCCTTATGGAGGGGGTCCAAACGTTGGCTGAACGCCATGACCAGGTATTGGACGGTTTGCTGGAGCAATTCCGCGGGTTGTCTGGGAGGCAGCCTACCACGGTGGTAACCCCAGAGCCCCTCAGTAACCCAGCTGCTAGCAGCGCCATCTCATCGGTCACTCCACCTTCTCGGGAGCCCCGTTTAACCCACACCCCGGAATGCTTCAATGGAGAGTCGAGCACCTGTCGGACGTTTCTAGCTCAGTGTGCCCTCCTCCTTCCCCTCGGATCTCATCACGCTGATGTCCGGGAGGGCTCTCAACTGGTCTACTGCTGTATTGGAACAGCAGCCGGCCATATGCGTTAGTCTGGACAGATTCGTGGCAGAGGTGAAGAAGGTTTTTCACGCCCCGTTCTCCAGGAGAGAAGCTGCCCGGAGGCTAATCCAGCTTTGGCAGGGCTCCTGCAGTGTGGCTGACTATGCGGTGGATTTCCGCACGTTGGCAGCGGAGAGTGCTTGGAACCAGGTAGCACTGTTCGATATGTTCCTGCATGGCGTCTCGGAGGAGGTCAAGGACGAGCTTGCTGCTCGGGAGTTACCTATGGATCTCGTTTACCTCATCGCTTTGATCATCCGAATCGATGTGCGACTATGGGAATGACAGAGGGAGAGGAAATTCAATTTCGCTCGCACTCCCAGGGATCCCACCTTGCCTCCGAGTCAACCCGGAAGCTCCCAGTGGTCTCATTGCTGAAAGGACCCAAGGATTACCGACCTGCCCCAAAGGCTGCCGAAAACGGCTGAGTCACCGCTTCCTGAGCCTATGCCACTAGGCAGAGCTGGGCTGTCGCCAGCGGAATGGAAATACAGGCTCCACTCGAAGAGTTGTCTGTATTGCGGGACTCTTGGTCATTTCGTGTCCCCTTGTCCTCTAAAGAAGCCAGGCTCACCGGTAAGAGCAAGGACTCTGGTGGGCCATATGGAGAAAGTTTCTGCTTCCCCTGCTCGCACCCCTTTTCATGCCATTCTGCTGTGGGGAGACCAGTCCAAATCTCTCTGGGTTCTCATTGACTCTGGGGCCGACGAGAGTTTTTTGGACACTACCCTGGCATCTGAGCTGAACATCACTCAACCCCTCTCCATTCCCATGGACGTTATAGCGCTGGACAGGCGCTCTATAGGCCGAGTCACCCACAACACCACTCCCATCCACCTACAGGTGTCAGGGAACCACCGTGATGCTATCCAGTTCCTACTCATCAAGTCCCCTCTGATTCCCATGGTATTGGGATTCTATTGGCTCCAACGACACAATCCCCTCATTAACTGGTCTACTGGTGCCATCATGGGCTGGAGCCCGTTCTGCCATGCCAATTGCCTGAAGTCAGCACAATCTGACGTCTTCCTGGAGGCTCGGAAGGTGCCCCGGACCTCTCCGCCATTCTGCGGAGTACCAGGACCACCAGGAGGAGTTCAGCAAGGCCCGGGTCAAGTCGCACCGACCCTATGACAACCGGATTGACATTCTCCCTAGCACCACGCTGCCCCAGGGACGTCTGTACTCTCTGTCGGGACCGGAGACCAAGGCTATGGAGACCTACATTGGGGACTCCCTAGCTGCTGGATTTATCCGTCCCTCTTCCTCTCCTGCCGGCGCAGGCTTCTTCTTCGTGGAGAAAAAGGACATGACCAGGGCGCCTGTGCATTGACTACCGGGGACTCAACGACATTATGGTTAAGAACTGTTACCCGCTCCAGGGGGCCACTGTGTTTTCCAAGCTGGATCTACGGAACGCCTACCACCTGGTGCGGATGCGAGAGGGGGACGAGTGGAAGACCGCCTTCAACACGACCAGTGGCCATGTACAAGCGTTTGTCCTTGGATTTTGACCTCTGTCTGACCTGACCCTGCCTGCCATCCTGTACCTTGCCTCTGTTGCTGTAATAAACATTGTTACTTCAACACAGTCTACATCTGGGTCTTACCATATCCTGATACTCTCAGTGGTTACAGTCAGAGTAAGGTGGGTGGCCAAATTCATTATAACTGGTATGATTCATGTTTTGACCTTTTCAAGGGTAAAGTCTGCCAATTCCACATCCTGTTGAACATATTGTTTGTAACACATTATGCAGATAATAGAGAGAATAAGAGAATGACACATTGTATCTGAGAGCCTTAATCACTTAGTCACTAATATCTGGTGGCTAATGTGATCACTGAAGCCTCACTGTGGAATTTTTTGTCTCCTAACATTTGCATACACTCTTATACAGAGCATCTAAGGTTAAGTGCTTTGCTCAAGGGCACATTGGTAGATTTTTCACCTAGTCATCATGGGGATTTGAACCAACAACCTTTTGGTTATTGGTCCAATGCTCTTAACCACTAGGCTACCTGCCACCCATTCAGGACAGCACCTAGCAGCCAGCCAGTAATCCCCCTTCCCAACCCCAATTCTGTCCTCTCACCTGTGTTAGAGGACAACCCTCGGTTCACACCATTCAGCCTTCATCTATCAACTCGCTAAGCCCGTCTGTCAACAGACGCCCTGGCAGCGCCTGCAATGCAGATATTAATATGATACATTCTAATCTACCTAGTGGACACATAAATAAGCCTACAGATGCCCCTCACATGCCATGTGGATGTGGGTGTTGGGCTGCCGGGGGAGACCACTGCGGTGTGAAGAGGGAGGGGGGAGGGAGGCAGGAGGGAGAGTGAGTATCTCCTCTCCTCTGTCTCTGTCTCTCACTGTCACCTGTCTGTTAGATCTGTGAATATGATGTGACGCGATGTCCCATCCAGCTTCTCTCACACACATGTTTCATGGAGAGACACAGCCAATGAGAGAAGAGACACACACACTTCAGGATAATCCGCCTGTGTGTCCTCAACTGCTCTTTACAGTACTTGAGTGTTCTTATGTATCTGAGAAATCTTGATCAGATACTCAGGCTCTGGAGTGTGTGGGTAGACAGAGAGCAATGAAATGAATCACTTCCCACTGGGCACAGACGTCAATTCAACGTCTATTCCACGTCGGTTCCACGTCATTTCATTGAAACTGGTTGATTCAACCAGTGTGTGAGCAGTGGGTCATCAAATGTCCTGATGAATTCATTCTGGACCTCTGACTCCAGACCATTTACTCCAACACACATTGATTTCAGATGGAGCTACTCAATCATGATGGTGCACAATGGCCGTGCTTTTAGGGAAAAGTTGCGTTGCCATAACCTAAGGATAATAAATGCACATTTCTATGAAAGTAAATGAAGTGGTTCTAAGACCATTCCACTTGCAGTCCCTTCTCTGTGTATTGGAATGGGTCAGTGCTCATCCCAATTCAGTTATTTGGCAGTCAATATTCATGGTCCTGTCACATGCTGCTAGCTTGAGGGATGAGTTGTGAGTGACTGTAACCTTTACATTCCCAGACTAGGCCAGCTACTGTCATATGATTCTCCTCCTACTTCACTCCTACATCTTCTGTCTAGACTCGCTCGCCTATCTAGACTGGTAGACAGTGGCTCTTCTCATTTCGGTCCTCTGTTGGACTGGAGCCCATCTACAGAGGCATGGCTCACAGAGCACTTAGTCACACCGCCACACACTGGGCTGTGGGTGTGCAGGATGCATGACACTGATACTGCAAAGGACGGATTCAAAGTTTAACCAGCGAACTTGGTTTACAGATGGAGGTTTGCTTTTCGAGCTTATGTCGGTTACTGTTCAACCAAAGGTTTGAGCTAGTGTTAATGTTTGGTTAAAAAGCTGGTGCTGGCTTCGGGTTTATGATTAAAGTAGGTTGCAAATGAATTTGAGCTACAGGCAGAGTTAGAGATGGTGCTATGATCAAGTAGTATACCATACCTTCCAAAGATGTAACTTGAAGCTTGTTGCCGATCTATTGAGGAATGGTGTTAAAATAATAACAGTAAAATAGCAGTGTATTGATCTGCATTTTTCAAGAAGGGGGTAAAAAAAAAACGCTGTCTTGAACTGTACTTTTGTCTGAGCATAACAGGCTAGCTGCAGAATGGGCTTCCCAACCTGACATTGAGCTGGAAGTGCAGCAACGGAGTGAGATCTGAATGCTCTTTAAATGGCAACGTGGCAGGGGACAATGTAAGAGATTGGGATGCTTGCCTGACAGAGCAGCTTAGACTGGAAGAATAGAGGAATGAGTGCATTTGAGTGAGGGAGAGAGAGAAAGTGAGGGAGCGAGAGAGTAAGAGGAGAGAGGAATGACTGATTTCCCCCATCGACTCTTAATCCAGTTTTCAATAGTCAACTTCAACGAAGCAATTTCACTTCAAAGGTTTTGAGGCATGGCCAATTACGTCGCATCCAAGATTTCCTTTTGGAATTCAAAAATATATCATTAAAGAGAATTTTAATTAATATAGAGTCACGGGCAGAAAATACATCTTTTAGCTGTCTCGGTGTTCATATGAGGACCCAGAATGGATCCCATTCACCAAGGCTCTTTCACAACCATTAAGTCGCTCCTCCAGAAACCATGAACAAATGAAAGCGACAGATCCATTGTAGCATAGAGTGACTTGCATGGACCCACTCTAGTGAATGTGTGAATCTTATTTAGACTACTAATTCTAGTGAGCCAGTGAATCTGACGCACCTACTCCAATGCACAAGAGAATTAACATACCCAATCTGGTGAGGCCGAAAATCTTGCTAGCATGTTTTTTTGGGGGGGTTCCTTTGAACAGAGATGGAGAGAGAGGGTTTATGGGGATGAGGGACTATTGGGGTTGGGAGGGGGAAAGACACATGTGCAGACTGATAAATGTGGAGAGACGACAGGGGAGAGGGATGATAGAGACACAGAAAATACCCAGTTAATGGAGAGGGAGGATAGAGACACAGAAAATACCCAGTTCATGGACACAATTTATTCCTCAGCAAAAACTACCCTCACACCCCACCCCTCCAAACTCCAGCAGCCATATCCCTTCTGTTTCGCCCCAGAAACTATGAATTCTTTCACTCTGTTAATGGAAATAAATGGACACAGGCAACAACATTCCACAGAAAGGGAACGAGAGAGAGAGAGAGAGAGAGAGAGAGAGAGAGAGAGAGAGAGAGAGAGAGAGAGAGAGAGAGAGAGAGAGAGAGAGAGAGAGAGAGAGAGAGAGAAAACAAGGGCAGAGTGAAAGATAGATGTCATTAGGGAGAGAAGAAGGGAACACTGACTTCCGCTTTGAAAAACACCTTATCACAGCAGCTCTAAAAAGGCCCTCCATCGGAGCAAGGTGTTCCCCAAAGGATTGCAGCTTATTGTCCCTGCCATGCTCAATGAGAGCTAAAGGGGGTTAGTCACACACAGAAATACACATAGTCCAGCATGGCGCAGAATGGCCCAGTTTGGCCCAGCATGGCTCAGCACAGCCCAACATGGCGTAGCATGATGCAGCATGGCCCAGCATGGCTCAGCTTGGCCCAGCATGACCCAGCAATACACTAACACTATCACCAAGCCCATTGTCTCTGCTCAACATGGGAACATGTTACAGCACAGCAGAACACAGTAGAGCATAGAGGAGTCAGGCAGAGCGCAGCAAGGCAGGGCATGGCACAGGATAGCACAGTTCACAGTAGCACAGGTAAGGCCAGCTAATTGTATATGAATATGTAACTAGCCAGGAGTCACGCTGCTTCAGACAGCTGCCAAGAGTTCCCATTATCTGAGACCGTGTCAAACGGCCAGACTGTTTCAGACGGTGTCCGACTGCTGCAGACTATTGACAGTAAACAGTCAGAGTGCTGCAGGCTGTTTGGGACCGTGTGTGTGTGTGCTAAAGTAGAGAGTCTGAGTTAGTGAGGCTTGCAGGCGAGCAGGCAGCTGAGGGGCTGTGGGGCCGTAGTTTAGTTGGTTACATAACCAGAGCTGTGACAGACTGGGGCGTCCAACACTGAGAGAGAGGGGGCTACAGCAGAGTACATTCCAGGAAACTCAAAGGGCCTTAATCTTCTTATCCATGGCAGATTGGTGCATGTGTCTGTGTGTTGTGTGTGTGTTGTGTGTGTTGTGTGTGTGTTGTGCAGTTTGTTTGTCCTAGCATCCCTCCCACTCATAGTCTATTCTTCATCCCTCAATATCCTACGTGCTTTTCATCTGTTTAACCCCAATCTTCTCCACCTCTGTCTGTAATCCGTATCTATCCCTTTATCTCCCACATTCCCACAATCCCTTCATCTCTTTGTTTCATCCTCTCTATCCCTCCTTCTCTGTCTGTCCTATCCTCTGTGATCAGAAGATGAAAGATCTCCTCGGAGGAGAGAAATAGAGGGTGTTCTCTCTCTGCCCACTGAGACGGCTGGGGATTCTCTCTGCCTCTGGCCATGGGGCAATGGAGGGGGTGGAGGGGCGAGGTGGAGAGGCAGGGAGGATGAGGGAGGCAGGGAGGATGAGGGAGGCAGGGAGGATGAGGGAGGCAGGGTGAGGGAGGGGGGCTATGGACTGGATTCTGCTGATTGCGGGAAATAATACCCACCAACTCCTCCTGCAACTCCAACTGAGACAAGCCTTGGGGAGAGAATAGGAGGAGGAAGTGGAAAGGGGGGTGGGGGTGGCAGAGAATGGAAAGTTAGAACAAGCGGTTGGACCAAACCCAACAAGGAGAAGACAGAGGAAAAGAAGACATGAACAGAGACAGACTCTTAGAGGGGGGAAAGAGGTACTTCTAAATCGAGCCATGTCCTTAAGGAGAGCTCTTCCATTCCCCCAATTACACACATACACCCGCATACCAGAGGAGGCTGGTGGGAGGAGCTATAGCACACACACACACACACACACACACACACACACACACACACACACACACACACACACACACACACACACACACACACACACACACACACACACACACACACACACACACACACACACACACACTTGTCCAGTGCTCTCATCTTTTTGCCTCCCCAGCACCACCTTCATCAATCCTCCTCTCCCTCTGTCCTCTACTTCCCTCATTTCCTCTCGTCCTGGTCTCCCTCTCCTCCTTGATGGTCTTTCTCACACACCGTGACTATCTATCACAAACAGAGCTGCCACCGGATTAAGAAAGAAGAAAGTTAGTGTAGGCAGCCAGCCCCTCCTGCTGGCCACAGCCAGAACAGACCCAGCCATGGTGTCCTTCTTGAGAAACAGAGCAAGGGTAGTGTGTTATTGATTCAGTGATTCATTGTGGTGGAGGAATTAATCTATGATTACAGGACTAATCAAAGTCATCGGATTAATTTGTCTTGCTAAAGGTCGCTCCATCTTTGTGAATAAAATACGGGTGACTCTGCTGATTCATTTGTGTTAATAGGCGTGTTTACATGTAATACATTCTGAGCTCTATTGGACTCAAACATAGGCAACTTCAGCTGAGCAACATAGAATGAGGTATGTCATGTTCTAATTGATCGAGAGTGCTTAACTGAATGAGGCGTCATACCTCAACATGGTGAATATTGATGCTGACGGTAATGCTCTGATTTCCAACATCATTTATAAATGACTAAATATCTTCTAACGCTTTAACTGTGTTTAATCTCAGAGGAGATTCGTATTGATGTGAAGGCAATGATGCCTGACTGAAGGGTGCCATGCCTCACTGTCTGCCTCTTCAACTGAGAAGGGGGTCTGATCAGAACAAGGGGGGAGAGGAGAGATGACACAGTGATGATGAATATCTGTTTGTTCCTGTTTCATCAGTACCAAACACCAACCAAGAATTTACGGTGCGTTCAATTCAAGCACAATTGGAGCCATTTGACATTGTGCTATTTAAATTAGAATTACCTTTTATCTTTAGAATACGACACTTCAAGTTGGATATTGTTAGGGTTGAACTGGCTATTTGTTTGCATAACTTATATAATATACTGGGGAAGCTATGCTACAATATTAAATATATAAACTACGGATAAGTCAACTGCTGAAGACAAGAACTACAATCGGCGACAGGAAGTGCGTCACGAGGCTGGGACCAGCCTGCACGCCGACGATAGGAGGAGCAAGTTTAAACCACGCTCCTCCTCCCTCTGACAGGCCAGCATTGAGCGGGAACTTTCACTGTCAGAGTATAAAAGAGAGAACAATAGGATGGGATGCTCTCTTCTCTGTCTGCCCTGCGAGGTGTCACAGAGAGACCGTATACGAACAACATATTTACCATACACGTGTTTGCATTAATTAAAGTACAAATAAATCAGAAGTTACTATGTGCTGACTATTTTGTTCTGATACCAGAAACGAATTGACGCAACTTTAACAATATGGAAATCAATCAGTGGGAACAACGTTGTTTCTATGTTTTTAAATGAAATTACGTTGAACCAATGTGGAATAGAAGTTGAAGTCTGTGCCCAGTGAGAAAAGGCTGTGAAGCTACAACCTTCTCATTGTGGATCTGGTTGGACAAAAAAGCATGGCCAATTTTGTTACCCCTCCATGTTGTCCATCAGGTTCTACTGGTGACAGGGCGACGTGTTGTGTGGACTAAAACACATCAAACCGGGTGTATCACAAAGCATGATGAAATTAATTAGCAAGCTACAGTACATTTGAGAAACATTGAGAAGTCGTTTTTTGTCAAATTAACCAATTATCTACCTTTGATAAGCAGCCAGCTAGCTAGCTAGCTATAGCTAGCTGTTAGCTTGCTAGCTAGCTGGCTCCAATGCCAATTTCAAGTCTTTCTAAACTAAGTTATTTCAGAATGAAAGTTAGTTGGTTAGCTTATCATGCTGTGGCATTGTGTTAGCTAGCTATCCCCAGCTAGATCATGTGCTTTCACTTTGTCACGTCCTGACCAGCAGATGGAGCTATTGTATTAGTTTTGGGGTCAGGACGTGGCAGTTTTGTGTGTGTGAATGTTTGTGTTGGTGATTGGGACTTCCAATTGAAGGCAGGTGTGTTGAGTTGCCTTTGATTGGAAGTCCTATATAGGTGTGTGTGTTTTTCTTTGGGGTTGTGGGTAGTTGTTCTTGCACTGCGTTTTTGTATGCCTGTAAGACTGTGCCTGTCGTGTGTATTGTTTTTCCAGTGGATGCTTTACTCCTTTTTTTGAATTAAAACATGAGCATCCATATTCCCGCTGCAGTTTGGTCTATTCAACACGGCTCTTTTTGTGACACACTTATTGAACATGCTTGTTGTGTTGGTTTCCACTAGTTACCACAGCCGCAAAGTCATAATTGACTGTTTCGTAAAAATTCATGAAAACCTTAATTTAAGGTTAGGCTTAAGCATAAGATTAGCAGTGTGGTAAATGTTAGGTTAAAGGGTTAGGTTTAGGTTTAAAATCACAATTTAAATAAATTGTAGAAATAGGCCAGCTTTATGACTTTATAGCTGTGGTAACTAGTCACGACTGTTCTCCCTAGTGCACTTGGCTGCTCATTCTAGTATATAGTATAGTATATAGTATCATCTAATCAGTTCAAAACAGTTGCAGCAAGTGCAGCAGTGGTCATCGGTTTTTGTCATGCAAAAGTGAAATAGGTGTATTTATGCTGTTGTTCAAATGCACAGATTGCTTTATATATCTTTTCCAATAAACTAGCGGTAGTTTGAAAACGTGGCAGTATTCTGTCATGCTGCTTTAGTTTATAACTGGGTATTCAGCCAATCAGCGTCCTCAGCTGACAGAGACACACACATGCACGCCTCTATCTTATGCTAGCTTCTTTCTCTCTCTCTCTCTCTCTCTCTCTCTCTCTGTATCCGTCCCTCTCTTTCTCTCTTTCTCTCTTCATCTCTCCATCTCTTCTTCAGCCTGAGGCCTCTCATTAAACCTGGCTCATCAAAATTGGTGAGTAAGTGTGTTCACTCCTTGTCATCATGGGGTGAGGTATTGTATCTCTAAAAGGTTAATTCTTTTTTACTTTTATTTAACTAGGCAAGCCAGTTAAGAACAAATTCATATTCACAATGACGGCCTACCCCTGCCAAACCCTAACCCAGACGACACTGGTCCAATTGTGCACCGCCCTATGGAACTCCCAATCATGGCCAGTTGTGATACAGCCTGGAATTGAACCAGGGTCTGTAGTGACACCTCTAACTCTGAGATGCAGTGCCTTAGATCGCTGCGCCACTCAGGAACCCCGAGTGTACACAACCTGACCTTACGTAACTATCAATTACTACAGTCCTTATCTGTATCAGAGACAACCCTTCTCACAGCACAGCAGTGCCTCTGACTGGGGTTTGGAGAAACTTTTATTCCTTTCCTCTGTATTTCTGCCTTTGTCTCTGTCCTCATGGGACCCCTGCGGTTAGTCAGAAGTCTGGGGGAGTGACAGTGTGTGACAGAATTAGGTGACTGGAAGAGAAAGGAGAGGGGGAGGAGAGAGAGGGGGAAACAGAATGAGAGAGAGCTTTGGACCCCTACACAGCAGAGGTTTAAATCCTTTAACACGATTTCCCTAATCCTATTACAGACATGGTTATGGGAAGTGAGACTGTTAAATACAGCGTGTGTGTGTTTGTGCGCATGTGTGATGCTAATGGTGGCATAAAACACTTCATCAACATTCACATCAAAACCACATTCACCAACTCTTTATCTGTCTTTGAATTTCCTTCATCTTCCCTTTTCATCCTCTCCTCTCAGCATCAGTAAAAGGTCAGATGAAGGTGAAGCTTCAATCTTTCTTTCTAGCAGAGAGACAGGGGACTTAGATGTATCGATGAGGTATATGATGGAGACATGTCAGTGAGATCAAAGACACTCATTACAACTCAGATCCCCCCTGCATGGTTCACCCACACCTATCTTTCTTACACTCTTTCCCTCCTTCCTTCCTTGTCTGCCTCTCTCTCTCTCTCATTCTCTCTATCTTTCTTTCTCTCACACACACTATGTCTCTCTCACACTCTGTCTCTTTATCAATCTCTTTCTTCCAGCCTACAGCTGACAATCATGTGACAGCCAATAGAAAGAGCAGTTGTATTAAAAGGGAAGGGAGGTAGAGTGTGTTAAAAGCCTTGGGAGCATTGCGGTCATTGAGGGGGACACTGTCAGTAGGATAGAGACACATTGCACTTTAATTATACATGCAACAACTTGTGTAGTCTACTGTAACTAAACAGAGATTTGTCTGGTTTAATCCTAAAAGGATTGTCCCACTCTTGGTTTCTGTCACTGTTAACTGTGAGCCATGCTCCATCCCACTGACTTTCACTGCAGGACCTGCTGCTGAGGAGATGATGGGTGCAGTAGGTGAGGAAACAGCGACACCCTCTGGGTAACTGGTGTAAATACACTGTACCAGGCATTACTACAATGTCTTCAAAAGACAAACCCATTGCATACGTAGTTACATACACTCCTAATTTTGCTATTTTTGTACTGCCCGGTGAACAGAACTAAATAGAATTGCAGTGAACCATACCTATTTTGGAACCAATTATAAGTTGAAATGCATACACAGTTATTCCAAATGCCTCATATCAGAGTAACTACAATTATAATTTAGTTCACTCAATGTGTCCATTTCTCTATCCAACCTTTCCAAGACAGGAAATAAAGTTGAGATTCTAACAATCTTGGGAGGAAACATCATTTATTGAGCTCCTGTGTCCGTCCCTTTAAAGAATCCCCTTCCCCACTGCAGTGTCACCTTGAAATGTGTCCTCTTTGAAGCCTCTGCAGGGACTATGACAAGACGGATAATTGGAATGGTGGAGATTGTGACAAGGGGCAGGTCCAGAACCCACAACACCTGGACAGATTACAGGAAACCCTATCAGTATTCCCAAAGGGCTTCAGAGGTGCAGGTGTGTATAGGACAAGGCTTTGGAGAGAGAGATATGCTGTGATAGAGTGAGAGCTAAGGTGTGTGTGTGTGTGTGTGTGTGTGTGTGTGTGTGTGTGTGTGTGTGTGTGTGTGTGTGTGTGTGTGTGTGTGTGTGTGTGTGTGTGTGTGTGTGTGTGTGTGTGTGTGTGTGTGTGTGTGGTCCACAATTAGCTCTCACAGCCTCACTGCAGAATTAGACGTTTATCCACGTTTCTCCAAATCAAATACATTTTAGAGGGCTAAGGGTTAAGGTTTTTGATAGGGTTAAAACAGGAAGTGTAGGCACTCATTCTGAATAGTTAAGGTAAGGGTTAAGGTTTTTGATAGTGTTGAAACAGGAAGTGTAGGCACTCAATCCGAAAAGTTAAGGTAAGGGTTAAGGTTTTTGATAGTGTTGAAACAGGAAGTGTAGGCACTCAATCCGAAAAGTTAAGGTAAGGGTTAAGGTTTTTGATCGTGTTAAAACAGGAAGTGTAGGCACTCATTCTAAATAGTTACGGTAAGGGTTAAGGTTTTGGATAGTGTTGAAACAGGAAGTGTAGGCACTCAATCCGAAAAGTTAAGGTAAGGGTTAAAGTTTTGGATAGGGTAAAAAAAAAAGGTATCCACTACTGGGATCGAACACGCAGCCTTCTGATCCAGAATCATTGGATTACGCCCGTCCACAACACCCAAAACCCCCAAAACCCAAGGCTACTTGATGGTAATAACAGTTACTGTTGCCCCTAGTGGCCGGTTTTAACGGCATTTCACGACGACGTCAGGACATGGCTAGACGTCCAATTTCAAAGTCAGTCTTGAGCGATCTGCCTGGGTTTATGATACTCTCAATAGGCTATGTTGGCAGTCCATTGCTTTACAATGGGAGGACAGTGTAAGAGTTTAGACTTTAGGAGGTCCATCATTTTAGAAGCACTCGTGTGTGTAATGTGTTCAAACCCAAATTGATTGAACACACACCTCTCATCAGAGAAAACCGACGGTGAAAAACTATAACACTCCAGGAGATGAGGTGCAGTGAAATAATCAAGCATTCAGTGGGAGTGTGAAATGACAGGGATAGAGGAACATAAATCACACAGCCTTACGAGATGACACAGACATCGCACCTGCTCCTGACACACAGACATAGCAGCCGTGTCTGGATCATTACCAGTGGTGTAAAGCAATTAAGTAAAAATACTTTGAGTATCTGTATTGTACTATTGATGTTTTTGACTACTTTTACTTCACTACATTCCTAAAGAAAATAATGTCCATGCATTTTCCCTGACACCCAAAAGTACTTGCTACATTTTGAATGCTTAGCAGGACAGGAAAATGGTCCAATTCACACACTTATCAAGAGAAAATCCCTGGTCATCCCTACTGTCTGATCTGACGGACTCACTAAACACAAATGCTTCATTTGTAAATGATATCTGAGTGTTGGAGTGTGGCCCTGGCTATCCGGAAATCAATTTTGAAAAATAAAACTGTGCTGTCTGGTACTTTTGATACTTAAGTATATTTTATCAATTACATTTACTTTTGATACTTAAGTATATTTAAGGGTCCTCCCAAGTGGCGCAGTGGTCTAAGGGACTGCATCATGGTGCTAGCTGTGCTGCTAGAGATTCTGGGTTCGAGTCCAGTCTCTGTTGTGACCAGGAGACCCATAGGGTGGCTCACAATTGGCCCAGCGTCATTAAGGGAGGGTTTGGCTGGCAGGGATGTCCTTGTTCCATCAAGCACTTGCGACTCCTGTGGCGGGCCGGGCACAGTGCACGTTGACACGGTCGCTAGGTGTACAGTGTTTCCACCAAGACATTGGTGCAGCTGGCTTCCGGGTTAAGTGGACATTGTGTGAAGGCGCCTTGTGTTGGGTTGTGTTTCGGAGGATGCACTGCTCTCGACCTTTGCCTCTCCCAAGTGCGTACGGGAGTTGCAGTGATGAGACAAGACTGTAACTTCTAATTGGATACCATGAAATTGAGGACAAAAAGGGGTAAAAAAAAAAAGTATATTTCAAACCTAATACTTTTAGACTTTTACTCAAGTAGTATTTTACTGGGTGACTTTCACTTTTACATGAGTCATTTTTTATTATATCTTTACTTTTACTCAAGTATGACGATTGAGTACTTTTTCCGCCACTGATCATTACTTGACATCAGGTAGTAGTATTTCATCTAGTCTTACCCTCTAGTCATTCGACTGAAACATATGGTTTGATGACAGCTGGTGTACTCAGGGGGCTTGTACCCTGCTTATGAATCAACTTTCATACCTGAGGATTGGTTATCGGGATGTGTTCCCCAATAGATAACATTATCCTTAGGTCCTTTGAAAGAGGCCTACATCATCCCATTTAACAGACTAAACCTACTGACTATGTTTACTCTTTTCCATTGTCACACACTTTGTATCAAAGGTATGAATGGCCTTGTGACTTGTCACATAACCGAAAGATGTGAAGTATGTAGAATGTAACAAGTCAAGCTAATAGCGGTGATTTCAGCACCATGGACAGCGGCGATAAATGCATTCCGGAAGTTCAGAATTTCAGCACCACATAGCAGTGGATACCGACCATCACTCAGGTACTCTACTATTGCTTCTCAGCTATCCACTGGGAGAACCCCAATTTACTCGAACAAAAGGCCTACACACGCCATAGACTGGTGAGCCAAATTTGATTCTAAACATTTAGGACTACCTTAAAGTTAGAATCAGTGATATGACGTAGATGCAGAACGTAAACAGCATAGTGGGTCAATTTCCGCAAATCAATTAAGAGTATTGAAGCGCGAATCTCAACTTCTCTGCTGTTTTGGTCCCGTGGCTGCCACGATGTTCGCAGCGTGAAAAGAACACGTGCACATGCGCAGATACTGTGTGCGACAGTGTGAGACAAAAGTGTTGCATCTCGCTCATCTCAATATCTCCGGTGCTGCTCGTGGCAACGTCACTTCGCTGAGCCTACTTTTAGAAATGGTGACTAATAATTGAAATAGTCAATGACTTATTAATTGACACGACATCTACAGAGTATAGACTAAATTGGATTAAAGCTCAAATCCATTTCTGTGTGTGGGTACACTAACAAGTTATGTCCAACAGAGAGCACTGTTCTACTGCGCCATGTGGAATGTCCCAAACTTCTCTCCCCTCCCACATTACCATGGAGGGATGCACTCACACTGGAGTCATTTACTGAGAGAGAAAAACACCACCCCGCAAATACACTGCACATAAAGCATTAGCTCTGTATAGAGCCCAATAATATACACTGAGTGGACAAAACATGAAGAACACCTGCTCTTTCCATGACATAGAATGACCAGGTGTATCCTGGTGAAATCTATGATCCCTTATTGATGTCACTTGTTAAATCCAGTTCAAGCAGTGTTAATGAAGGGGAGGGGACAGGTTAAAGAAGAATTTGAGACAATTGAGACATGGATTGTGTATGTGTGCCATTTAGAGAGTGAACGGCAAGACAAAAGATTGAAGTGCCTTTGATCGGATTATGGTAGTAGGTGCCAGGCTGGGTTTTTCACTCTCAACAGTTTCCCGTGTGCATCAAGAATGGTCCACCACCCAAAGGACATCCAGCCAACTGGACACAACTGTGGGAAGCATTGGAGTCAACATGGGCCAGCATCCTTGTGGAACGCTTTCGACATCTTGTAGAGTCCATGCCCTGATGAATTGATGCTGTTCTAAAGGAAAAGGGGGTGCAGCTCAATATTAGGAAGGTGTTCCTAATGTTTGGTATACTCAGTGTATATTGTGTCTGTCTGTGTGTGAGCTTGTGTGTTTGTGTGTGTGTGTAACAGCATTGTCCTGTCTTGTGGTCTTGGCTATGGAGAAAGTGGTCAGAATAATTAGGTGCTCATTAGAGTGCTTTGTGCTCCTGCCTTAAAGTCGATGGAAACAAACTGATGGGTTTTGCCACTGGCTCCAATTAGCACCTGGTCAGAGAAGACTGTAAGCAGAGCCCTGGCTACAAAACACACCCAAAACAACACTTTGTATGCATCACACGAATGCTCCGACATTACCGTGTAGCACAGCGGCACATGAAACGCCATCCTGCTACCAACACATGTACATTCACAATCACCTGTACTTCCGCCTATTTAACCCAGTCCTCACACAAATGTATACCGTAAGCATGCAGTTGATTATGACACAGTGTATTACACAGACAGCGTTCTAAAACGCAGTGCCTCACCAAATCCTGCTCTTATTTTGTCAGTTTTGTCTTTCTCCCACTCACTCCCCTCATCCTTTCCCATCTCTCTTCTCCCTCCCCCACCTTATTTGATGATGTGTACGGTGATGACTACTGTCTGTGAGACCATGGCCCAGACTGAGATGAATATAGACGAACAACATTATATGTCTGAAATAAAAGGTTTGATTCACTCCTTATGGCAGAAGTTCCGCACTATAGCACGATTGAAATGTAAAGCCAATGTTCCTGCTTTCGCAGAGACTCTGCATCCACGGTAAACACAGCGTAGGACAGGTCAATCTGAAATTACTTTTACGTTTCAGTCACGCTATAGCGCTGAACTTTCGCGATACGGATTTAATCAAGCCCAAAGTTGTTGACATACACAGGCGGGGTGGGCTAGGGGTAGAAACCTGCAAGCTATCATCTACATAACAAACCCAACAAACCCATACATTTACAACTTCATATGGACAACTGTGTATGAACAGTCGATTCACGATTGAAACTCATAGAACTCTAGCGCATTATTGACCCATGTCCTAACCTAAACAATATGATCTCCTGGTACACACACATTATTGACCCATGTCCTAACCTAAACAATATGATCTCCTGGTACACACACATTATTGACCGATGTCCTAACCTAAACAATATGATCTCACAAACACACACATTATTGACCCATGTCCTAACCTAAACAATATGATCTCCTGGTACACACACATTATTGACCCATGTCCTAACCTAAACAATATGATCTCCTGGTACACACACATTATTGACCCATGTCCTAACCTAAACAATATGATCTCCTGGGACACACACATTATTGACCGATGTCCTAACCTAAACAATATGATCTCACAAACACACACATTATTGACCCATGTCCTAACCTAAACAATATGATCTCCTGGTACACACACATTATTGACCCATGTCCTAACCTAAACAATATGATCTCCTGGTACACACACATTATTGACCCATGTCCTAACCTAAACAATATGATCTCCTGGGACACACGGCATGCACACAAACACACACACACGCAGAGTTGCTGAGTAAAACCCCTGGGGCTGGTTTGGGCAGCTCTTCTGCTTTGTTGTTGTGGTTAATCACACGGACTCACAGAGCGGATGATGCGCCTGCAGCAGCCAGCTCTCTTCTCTGTCAGTCCTCTGCTCTCCCCTTACCTGTGATGAGTGGTCACAGACCCCCCGGGGGCACCAGCACCCAACAACCCACCCCCTCTCTCATTTTAACATGACATCTGAGTTTTGCTTGCTACAGAATAACAGCACACTGAAACACCAGCCAATAATCATATCCCTTTCCTCAGCCCATTGAATACCAAGGCTATACAGTATAGATTTTATTCAGACTGAGCAAGACAGGGTCCACAGAAGGAATAGGGAAAGGGGGATACCTAGTCAGTTGTACAACTGAATGCCTTCAACTGAAATGTGTCTTCCGCATTTAACCCAACCCCTCTGAATCAGAGAGGTGCGGGGGGGGCTGCCTTAATCGACATCCACGCCTTCGGCGCCATAAACCTCAATTGCATACTCCTCGCGTCCTCTCTTCTCACCTCCTTCTCAAAACTTATTGGATGAGAAAGTCAGAGAAACTCCTCCTCCAGTAGGTTTTGAGAAGGAGGCGAGGACAGAGGATGTGAGGAGTATGCAATTGAGATTCTCCCAAGGTGCCACAGAAGTGAATCTCTGGCATCATAGGCTACTCTGGCATCGCCTATACATATAACACATTTTTTAGGACTGAATGCAACATCACAGTAGCATGGTTCATTGAAGTCATCGGATACTGAATACAGATGCTTTATTTCAAGATACCGAGACCCGGTGCTGCTGTATCTCAGATGGGTTATCTGTCGACGAGGGAGAAGGAAAATATTCCTATCGCTTTAACATGTTATGACGTCACCCAGATGCAGATCTCCATTTGAAATATCTACTTTATTCGATAGAGTTAAAACTGCTCCGAGTGTGGACAAAACAACATTTATGTAAATATTATTTCACAGATACAGAGTGGCTTCGACAGATAATAAGACATCCTTATTGTGGCAAAAATGGGAACCGCACTCAATCTGCAGTAGTTTTGAGTGAATTCGAGTGAGCGTGTGTCAGTTTTAAAAAGAGAGAAAGAGAGAAAAATGTAAAAAAAGAGAGAGAGAAAAAGAGAGAGAGAAAAAGAGAGAGAAAGAAAAAGAAATAGAGAGGGAAATTAAGAGAGAGAACAGGAAAGAGAGAGAAAGAGAGAGAGAGAGAGAGAGAGAGAGAGAGAGAGAGAGAGTGAAACACACAAGCAGCTCATCTAAGGCAGCAGCCGAAGAATATTCGCGAGCGAGAGGCTGCAAAATAATGAACATCGTTATTCAACAATCCTGTAAAAGTAATTATGATATGCCAAACGAAGCCACAACGAAACGGAAGATCCAGTCATAGCTCCCCTTTGTAGCCAATATTAAACATCAACGACGAAACGCAAATAGGCTAAGCAAAGGAGAGGTCTGAAACCCTGTTTGGAGAGTCTTTATTTTATTCATTTAAATAATTCGTTAATGTTGGCCTTCTCGCAACAGAGGGAGGCGCCGTGGAAATGTATCACCATGGAGAGACGGAGAGAAGACGAGCATCCTTTGCGTTGAGTTAGCGGCTAATGCGTTATACGCATTTGTTTTTATTATTGTTTTATTTTCTCTGCTTTCTCTTACGGTATCAAACATGTGGTGAGCTATCTGTCGACTAGAGAGAGAGAGAGAAGGGTGTTGTCAGAAAGAGGAAAGACAGAAGGAGGGGGCATTAGGTGTTTTGGGGGGGGGGAAAGGGGGAGACAGACCGACACCGAGAAGGTGAATTGATGTGCGAAAGCCTGCGACACGTCACTTTCCTGAGAAATAATCATGCAAAAGAAAGAAATGGCGTAAACCATAACCCCATAAAACAAGAGAGCGAACAAGACACATCTTCAAGGGAGACCCTCGCGTTCTCGCGCTTATTGGGAATATTTGGGGTAAGCCTATTCCTACCTTTTTGAAACATAATTGTCATGATTTCCTATAGCTTTTATGTGTGCGCAAGCATCTGGGTGATGCGGTTGCTCCATAGGTTCTTCCCATGTATCGATCCTGGCGCACTGTCACTGTTGGGAAATGAAATGTCAATTGGCAAATCTTCCTGTGAATTTGTAACGTTTTCCTTCAACAGTGGGCTATATCAGTGGCCTTTGCCTGTTGATAAACTGTCGCCTCCTGACGTTTTGACGGTAACATTATGGCTGGCTATTATCCGCAGAACAACCCACGATGCCGAGTTGTCTTTCCGTCTTACCCAATAATAAAATGGAACCAAGACGGTCGGTATCAGATTTGATTTGAATCAGGATATGCCTATGAGTCGGACCGGCAGTGCTGCTCACCAACCGAGGAGCCATTTAGGGGCTTAATTGCGCCCATCGCTAGCCCCGTTGGCTACGTAGGGATTTATTTCTTATTTCACTTGATAAGATAATGGTTGTAGGCTTTGTGCTCTTAGAGTGCGCGTGCCAGATCCCTCCACCATCGATTAAATAGATTGCCGTGTGTTTGATGGCATTTGTGATTTCTTTAAACGTCCTGCAGCGACTTTTTGGTTTTACCTTTCCTGTTGAAAAGCGATATCCCAAGTATAAATACAGTAAAGTACACACACCAAAAAATAGTGTGTATTTTTTTTTTAATACACAACTGGTAACTTCAAGGAGTAGGGCATTCAAAGAGTTGGTCTGATGGGAAGTCGTGATGTCATCGGCCTCCCTCTTACTTGAGGAGCACCCCCCACACACACTTGTGCCATGTCATGACTTACCTGGACCTCCTATTGAGATGTGCCTTTTGATAAGTAAATAATGTGTTAAATGAGGTGAAAAGGAGACTGGAGTGCCACTTTAAAGGCAATTTTTAATATGGATCACTGTCATCAACATACGCCCTAACAGTCACACATGTAAAACACACACCCGCACAAACACTCCCACACAGGTATGATCAGATGCACATCACAGGAGAGTGCATTGTGACTATGCAAGTGAATGCACACACTCTGGTCTAAGGAGAGAGGCACATTTATATTCATTGCTGGTTGGGCAGTACTCAGTAAATGGCAGAATTCAGCTCAGACAAGAGGACCTCTGTTCAGATGGAGGTCCTGGGTACGTTTATACTCTGGCCTTCTTAATGATAGCAGATCAGTCTCTGCGCTGCCCACTGATCTGAATGATGGGCTCCTAATCAGCTAGTGCTCCTAACTACACTAATGACTCCGGGTACATCTGCGATGTGTACATGATGTATGGAGAAGGATCCTATCAGTCCAATGATTTGGACGGTTATGAGGAAAAAGTGTGAGCTACGAGTTAGAGCCCTGAACTACGGAACTTGCGGAGCCCTCTTGAGTTGTGCTGGTTTTTAATGTACAGCATTCTGGATTTGTCGTCTGGGGGGAAAAAGGGCATCAACATTGATTTACTTAAAGTTAGAACTCACAAGGGGGGTTTCCACTGACTAAAACCAACAGGCTGAGTCTAAGTCTATGGCCTGTACCCTGGCCACATGCCTGGAGCAGCACTCGCTGTGTCATAACGCTGCCATCAAATCAAAGACTACATGCAAAGGAGGGTGTAGGGCTTAAGGGTCTGCACTCACCTATGAGGCACACTCATTATTCACACTTTGACATGCTCACAGCACAAACGTAGCATTTTCATATATAACAGATGCGTTGAATCTACCATATACTTTTTTGAGAGTAGAGAGAGTTTATCTTTACTGTAGCCTGTTGGAGTAGAGAGATTCACCTAGTAGACCTATACTGCATCTTCTCTGTGTGAAGACTGCTGGAGTCTCGTGTGGCTGTGTGGAGCAGGCCAGGTCCAGGGAAGAGAAGGGGCTATAGGGATGTAGCCTAGCAGTGAGTTCATCATGGATGCATGCATGGGGCCTTTCCTCAGAGCGGATGAATAATGAAGGGTACGGCGATGTTCAGTTTGCACCAACCCCTGAGTATGCACTTCTTCTCTGGTGCCTGGCACAACTAATGTGTGTTCTGTTTTACACGGGGCCAGCTTGTAGGCATCTACTGCAGCTGGATTAACATTTAAACCATCATCAGGGGCCAGGGTGGGTGGAGCCTGCTTCCTTCACACTCAGATATTAACGTGAAGACAGTTGGCTCGGTTTTGTGCTTTTATTTTCATGTTCTGTTCTTTTTTAAGTTGTCGGCTTCTTGTCCTAAGTGAAACTTTATAACCATTATCATATCATATGCAACTTCTATGGCAATATGTGGTGAAATGTCAGGCAAGTAGAAACGTCTGGATGTAGACGTTTTTTCTTGGTAGAATGAATAGGGTTGTTTACAGAAAACGCTGCATTTTGCAGGTGTGTGTGGCCAGTGCAGCCATCTTTTTCATGTCTTCACCGTGTATAACAAGGTCATTTTTAGTGCTGGTTAATTTCCCATCCAGGTGATCCCTAGTCCTCCCTAGTCCTCTCTCACACATTTATCAGGCTGATATCAGTACAACCCTGTCTTACGCTGACTTCCGTACAGTTCCCTCAGAGGACAGGAAATCTCAGAGTACACTTGCCTCTTGTGCATACAAATGATGTCGGTACGGTCCTTTCTCACATACAGCTGATCTCAGTGCACCACTTTGGTTGACCTATTCACCACCTCAATGTACTGTAGCCAGCTGTCATTTTTTTGTTCTTCATAATTTGCTACATTCACAGGCTTCACACCAAACAGACCAGTGTAGCGTGTGAATCATCGGCTGGACTCAACACTTTTCTCAAGGCAAGATCTATATTTCAGCAGCTGCCTGTGATGGTGCCAGACTCCAAAAAGCTCTCAACATGGCCCAATGAACCGTGGTTATTTGCCCAGATGGGTGATGTGATGTGCCTAACCCTAAATCCCCCAATGTGGCCCAGTGAACCAGACTAATGATACCTTCCGGGTCGCAGAGCAACACTGACTGGACTGAGAGGAGTGGCTGGTCCCCCCCTGCCCTGCCTCCGCTGCAGCTGCTGACTAAGGAGATTCCTTTGTTGTGTTCCATCGTGAGCTATGACTGACAGGCTATGGAGGCCTGATGGATAGTGCTAGTGTTATTTAGAATGTGAAGACTAAAGTTTGAGCTTTTACTGTATTAGAAGGAAAAGAAAATGGGGAACTGTGGTCAAACATGCCGCATTTGTTGCAAGCTTGTGACCTTCCGACCAGTAATGTAGAGATGATTCAAAACAACATTGTAAATGATGGAGCGGAACTCTTCCTAGTTAAACCAAGTGTTGTCCAATTAGCTTCTAGATCAGTGGCCACCAACCTTTTCTGAGTCAAGATCACTTTCTAAGTCAAAATCCAAGCTGAGATCTACCGCTCAGACTTTAAAAAAAAAAATTATACTTAAAAAACGTAAACCTATGCAACATTAACCTATTAAAAACTGTTCTGTAGGAATAAGGTTTGTGCAGTAGGCCTAATACATTATCACAGCATATTGGCTATGCTTGGCCTGGCAATATTGTTCTTCTCAGACCATATTATATTTCAAAACTTGAGTTAAATAGATCTGTTGTATTACTTGGGGCACAGCTGAGCACAAATTGAACTAATTTGTTTTTTTGTTTTACTGGATTTTTCTGATGGTCAGTCTCAGTGGAGGGAGGGAGAGCGCAGCAGAGGGTCCGCCTCATACGTTCCCTGCTCTCTCCCTTCCTCCGGTGAGACTGACCAGAGAGAGGGGACACCGTCTTCCACCTGATGGTGGAACTCGAGTCGCACTGCATTATTTCTGCCTCATGCACAAATTCATATTGTTCCTATGACCATAGAAAGTCAAATATTCCTTGATATTGAAATGGAAACAACAAGCCGGTAATAATAACAATGCAGGCCTATCAACAGGCTACATTTGGCTATTCATTCATTGCAGTTGCAGTGCTGGTTGGTTGGTTGTAGCGAGAGTAGAAGTAGGGAGAGGCACGTTTTATTTGTAAAAGTGTTTCATAAAAACCAATGTTAACAGTGCTGAATAAAAACTTAAACATGAACTCACTCATAGAAACAGGAGTTCTTTGCTGCATTCTTTGACAGTCTCTTTCTGGTGTTGGTTTTAACAGTTCGAAAATCTCACTTAGTATCAAACTTTGCTGTGGCGTCTTGGAAGTTCCAGGCACCGTGATTTGAGCTATCTGACTGGCCAGCAATGGGCACACTCGAGTTAGCACTCGGTGCCAACAGCGCGAGACGAATTTAAAACAAATAGGAGCACAAGGGTTTATCTTTGGCTTTTCTACAGAAATGTTTGGCGATCGACTAGGAATGCCTTGAAGATAGACCGGTTTGGTGACCACTGCTCTAGATACTGTCCCCAGCCTGTCCCTTTGTCAAGGCCCAGGAGCAATTATTTCCTGAGCATTCCTCTGCTACGTGTCACTATCGAGTCACATCCCAACAACATGACACAGGGCTGCTTATGTCCCATTTCTTAATTTCACATTCCAGACCTCTTATTGCATTCACCCTGTCACATTATAGGGATAATAAAGGATTATGAGAAGAGAGAATCTCTTTTTAACAGAGCTGGAATATAGCTTCTATGTGTGTTAAAGTGTGTCAAATCCTGGTTCCCTCTGTGTTTCAGGGGCCAGGGATTAGTATGTAAGCGGCTCCTGTGGGTGTTAGGCCCTGATGTCACAGGACATAGAGCTCCTTCGCTTGAGGGGTGAACCTGAAGGGAAAACACAAGTAAACACAGAGGCATAATGGGAGGAGTTTCCGTTTGTGGAGTCAGTGGACTGCCAGTGGGTTTTCGCGGAATAAATGCACTTTCAGGTGAAAGCCCCACTATCACTTTGCTGGGGAATAGGGATTTATACCGCTGGGGGAAAAAACAGCAATGCAGTTTATTTCTGCTTTTCTGAAAACTGCCTTAAATTATTCATTTGTTTGGAAACTCAGATCCCAACTGGACTACATTGCTGCGTCAGTTCAGGGACTAGGTTTCAGCAGCGGTGGAGGAGACAAGCCAAGCAAACAAACACGCGCAAACCAGATGGTAAGCAGATAGCCAAATAGACAGAGGCAGGCCCCGAGTCAGAGCAGAGCAGACAGAAGTGTTGTAGTATTGGCCCTAAAGTTCATTTGTAGCGTACCTGTCCTGACAAAATGTGGTTTTCGGACACGTGTGTGCAAATCCCATTTGAAATGTTCTCATGAGTAAGATGTGGTTTTCGGACATGTGTGAAGTTTCACATTTACATTTTTCACCTTTTTCCCTCATGAAAAAATAAATTCCCCCGGTGAACTTTTTTCATCACTTCCAGCTACATCTGGTCTCCCATCCAGGGATCGACCAATACCAACCCTGCTTAGCTTTGTTGCTGGAATGAATGGGCCAGAACTTGCAAATGGAAAAAAGAAAGCAAAAGCAAAGGCCAGGGTAATAACCAAAGACAGGGAAAATTGTAGGAAGAGGAAGGCATTTTATTTAATTACATTTTTTGGGAAAACTATTGTTTTGCATCCATATACAATTAATTTGCTCTCGCAATATAACATTATTTCCTTGCAATATTTTGTTTTGATATCAACACTTTCCTATTTATGTTTTGCTTTCAATATCATTATATATATTAATGGCACAAAAGTAACTATATAATAACACTACGACTCTATTAAAGTAACTCACTCCCTAGAGGATTCCACTATATATTAACACTACGACTCTATTAAAGTAACTCACTACCTAGAGGATTCCACTATATAATAACACTACGACTCTATTAAAGTAACTCACTCCCTAGAGGATTCCACTATATAATAACACTACAACTCTATTAAAGTAACTCACTACGTAGAGGATTCCACTATATAATAACACTACGACTCTATTAAAGTAACTCACTACCTAGAGGATTCCACTATATAATAACACTACGACTCTATTAAAGTAACTCACTACCTAGAGGATTCCACTATATATTAACACTACGACTCTATTAAAGTAACTCACTCCCTAGAGGATTCCACTATATATTAACACTACGACTCTATTAAAGTAACTCACTACCTAGAGGATTCCACTATATATTAACACTACGACTCTATTAAAGTAACTCACTCCCTAGAGGATTCCACTATATATTAACACTACGACTCTATTAAAGTAACTCACTACCTAGAGGATTCCACTATATAATAACACTATGACTCTATTAAAGTAACTCACTCCCTAGAGGATTCCACTAAAAATAACACTACGACTCTATTAAAGTAACTCACTCCCTAGAGGATTCCACTATATAATAACACTACGACTCTATTAAAGTAACTCACTACCTAGAGGATTCCACTATATAATAACACTACGACTCTATTAAAGTAACTCACTCCCTAGAGGATTCCACTATATATTAACACTACGACTCTATTAAAGTAACTCACTACCTAGAGGATTCCACTATATATTAACACTACGACTCTATTAAAGTAACTCACTCCCTAGAGGATTCCACTATATATTAACACTACGACTCTATTAAAGTAACTCACTACCTAGAGGATTCCACTATATATTAACACTACGACTCTATTAAAGTAACTCACTACCTAGAGGATTCCACTATATAATAACACTACGACTCTATTAAAGTAACTCACTCCCTAGAGGATTCCACTATATATTAACACTACGACTCTATTAAAGTAACTCACTCCCTAGAGGATTCCACTATATATTAACACTACGACTCTATTAAAGTAACTCACTCCCTAGAGGATTCCACTATATATTAACACTACGACTCTATTAAAGTAACTCACTACCTAGAGGATTCCACTATATAATAACCACTACATTAACAAAACATTAACAAAGGCGTGTTGCTGCCACAGTTTTGGTAAAAAGCTGAGGTATGAGGCTGGACCATCCATGATATCAAAATTATATTCTGTAAATTATGTTTTTTAGGATGTACAGTGTTTGTTTACATTTACTTTGTTCACAAACATTGTAGTTAATGTGGAGTTTAATGTGGCTATCCAGTGAAACTGCATATTCGATTTTCACTTTCACGTGAAATTGAAAGTTCATGTGAAAAACAGTCACATAGAAGTTTTTCACATATGAAAATGCTCATTTTATTTTTAACATGTGATTGTTTTTAACATGTGAACTTGCAATTCCACATGTGAAAGTGAGATTTTCACATGTGGAGTTTTCTTACATATGAACCTGCAAATGAGATTGTTTCACATGTGATTCTTTTTCACATGTGCCAATTTTTTACATGTGGAACGGCAAATGTGTTTTTCACCTGTGAACGTTTTTAACTTGTGAAACCACAAATTTCACACGTAAAACTGCAATTCACATGTGAGATTAAAAAACATGTTATTCTCCTCACATGTGAAAAGGTGGTGTGAACATGAACTCTACATTAATACATGTAAAAATCTGGTTTCACATGTGACATTTTTAAGCTCAACATTTGAAAACAGCTATTTCGCATGTCAAATTTACATTTTCATATGAGAAAATCGCAAATTCACTTGTGAAACTGCAAATCCCTTGTGAACTGCTAATTTCACATGTGTTTTTTTGCAAGGGTGTAGCAGTCCTCCAGACATTAGTCATCACAAGAGTTGGGTTTGCCACCTGGCCACACATTTGTTCCATCCCAAGTTGAGTAACGTCCGTGTCCCCATTTATAAGTGATGTGCTTCGTTTTTAACGCCAAGCGCTAGTGTACAGTGCTGTGTAATGAAACATTGTGGAATGTGCTCTGTTTTAAAGCATGGAAGGCTCCCTGAAGGTGAGCATCTGGCCTCCCAAATTATGATACATCACATAACAAGCATCTAACTAATGCAGGATATTAACCATTTATCAAAAGGAAGCTTTGTATGTCTGCTGAGGCTGATCAAGACTTGGTTCATTCTACAGCTCACTCACAAGGCCCCGTCATCAAACGCTCTATTGATATTTTACATGTTAATTTCTAACCAATTATGTATTGCGTGTCACGTGATGATTGTAAAATTGTATATTGATTGTTTATTTTAGAGCAACACGGGGTGCCCTTGAGACAAATAATTAGGATTGGGTGACCCCCGACCCTCCTCATAACTCATCTCTAATCACTCCCTGTCACATTCTACTCTAAACAGTATCACATCACTATCTCCACATCATCCTATGACACTGTCCATATTATCCTTCCTGAATACCCTGTATCACTCTACCTCCCCCATGTCATCCTACACCACCCGTTGTCTGTCACCATCCATTTTACCTGGTTATTCCCTACATGCTCTGCATTAGTCTTCAAACCTCATTACTCCCATATCACTCTCAATATTCCTGTATCACTCCACATCCCTATGGCTCTCCATCATCCTCCAAACCACTCCATCTGGGTCCAACATCATGGGTTCCCATTATGGTATAGTACCTACCTTCTACCTAGACCGTCTCTGCTGCTGTTCTCTCCTGCATTTATCCCCTGACTGCACAGCTGTGTGTGTGCGTGCGTGCTGCGCCGCCTGCCGCCCAGGGTTTCTTTGCACTCTCAGGCTCTTATGTAAGACGGAGGCAGGTGGTGCAGACACGGTTCACTCTGGACATGGGGAGAGAGAGAGCTGTGAATCACAGTTGGCTCTACGGAAGCTAGCTATAGCAGCAACTGAGCCACTGAAAGGTAAAAATGGCGACATCAAAACCAAACATTTGCTGAAACAGTGACCAGACACAATAGACTGGTGGTTTTATATCATAATCAACATAAAACCAATCTATTAAACAGTTGAAAAAAAATCTGATTTATCTTGAGGAAATTATTACCTTGTCACATATTATATATATATATATATATATATATATATATATATATGATTAGATCAATGTTCATACATTATGTCGCATATTGTAGCGCATATGACATATGGCTTGCACTTCTGCTCTTCTCAGCATCGTGTGTCTCAGAGGACATAGATCACTGCTCTGCTCTCATATATAAGCTATGGTGATATTTATGATTTGAGACCTCGTAGGTTGGCATTTATGAATCTTGCCTTGGAGGCAGCTCTGCAGAGTGGTCACTAGCTGGTACAGCCACAGTCATAAAATCTGATTTTAAAACTAACCTTAGCCTTAACCACACTGCTAAACCTTATGTCTAACTCTAACCTTAAAGACCAAAAAGCACATTTTTGTTTTCATAAATCTTTACGATATATAAAACAAATAACTTTGCAGCTGGCCCATCTAGCAGAAATTGCTCATTTCTGCCTCCAGGGCAAGATTCGTGACAATAACAACCTGTTGAGCCCTCTGGAAGTTCCTCGTACTGTTAGCCAAACATGTATGGTGGACAGATATATTGATGGACAGGTGAAATTAGGTGTATGGAGATTACAAGGCTAACTAGAAATGTCCTAGAACTCTTCTTCATTTTGTCCACCAGTAACTTCATTAAAAAAATCAATTTCATGCAGCAATATGACTCCGCGTAGCCGTTTGCATATTTCATTTCATTGCGTCCCCCCCCCCCTCCCCAGAAGCAGCTGATATAAATATTGAGAAAAAAACACTGCATAAATAAATCATTTGAAGGAGCTGCTGCTAAAACAAAGCAAACCAAAAAGAGATCCCTTTTTGACATTATTGAACAACCAAATTGAAAGCGGGAGGAATGAGAATGGGGTGGCAGGTAGCCTAGCGGTTAAGCGTGCTGGGCCAGTAACTGAAAGATTGCTGGTTCGAGTCCCTGAGCCAACTTGGTGAAAAGTATGTTGATGTGCCCTTGATTGAAAAATATGTTGATGTGCTCTTGAGCCAGGCGCTTAACCTCAATTGCTCCTGGATAAGAGCGTCTGCTAAGTGAGAAGTATCCTGCGGCCTGAGAGACTTCCTGTGCCTTGAGAGCGCTGCTGTAGGGACACATGAGGGATGCCTTCCCACTGATGAGTTTGGCAGCATGCACCTGTAGTCTTTTAGTGACAGATTGAAGAGTTTCAGACGCGCCAAATCCGGATATCAATTTAAACTTTAATTTCGCATTGTTCTGGTTCTCGGCCAAAACCGGCATAGAAAATTATTCCAGCCTGTAAAAACAAACGTTCCCAACTATCAGCAATAAAATGAATACAAATATTGCATGTCTTATCTATCGGTGTAGAAGTGATACGATGCCAGCCTACCGCCAAATAGGTCAATGATTTCATTATTTTTCATTGCGCATAGTTGCACATTTTGTTGATCCTATGGTTCACCTCAGGGTGTTCTGTATCTGACATTGCTAAAAAGACAGCCAGACATCACCAACTCTGACCAACTAAAAAATAAGATCAATTGAACACTGTGTGAACTCTAAGCTACAGACAACATAGACGGTATGGAGTAATTAAGATATCTCAAACGCCAAAAGGCATGGAACTATGATATTGTGTTTGAGTCAAGGGATAGTCAATCTTTGTATCTGCTGCAATTTATCCCCTAGGCCAGCAGCAGGCCTGAGTGACATGTGGCTGGGTCCTCGGGGGAAACATATCAAGCCAGACCAACCTTCCGACCCCGATCTCTATATATATATATATGCCAAGACAACTAGCCCTAAGACCGCTTATCATTCTGTCCATGTTAGGGTCTGGGGAAAGGGAGAGGATGACTTGGCTGTGGACGTGCTAATGCTAGCTAAGTCCACTTTAAGACAGGCCGTGACTGTGGGGGATGTGATTGCTGTCCCTAAAGACAGAGTGAAGAGGATGGCAACCCCATTGAAGACACATTTAGTCATTCTTGTCCCGAGAGAGTGGGAGGCAGGGTGAAAGAGAGAGTGCCTGCGTGATTACATGTGTTTTGTGTGTGATCTCTCTGTCAAATACATACATTGCTTCTATCTTTGCAAACTATTGTATATTAATGTTGCTAAAGCAGGTTATAACAATCCATAGCTAGTTAACTAAATTAAATACAATAAAACATTTAAAAACTTGACCAAGAAACAGACCTGCAAAGCTGTGAAGATAATGAAGTTAGTAAAGCTATACCTGAACCATTGCAATGTCTCTCTCATGCTATAGCTCCCACTCTCTTTGCACTTTCCCCAAATTCTAAATTGGCTTTTTAAGGTGTGACAGCAGTGTTTTACAGTCTTTTTTACAAAGTCTGAAATATAATAGGACCCTCTAAGCCTCCATCTCCCTCTAGTTTCTAGTGAGAGAATGTGATTTACAAAGCTATTGAGATCCCCCAGCTGCCCCCCCCTCCTCCCTGCAATGGAAACGCTCGTAGCGTAATTACTTTACAAGATGGATGGAGCCCATCCAGGGCGCCCTGGACCCCCAGCTAAATCAAAGCCCTCTTTCCGTCGGGTCGAGAACCGCTCGCAAGAACGGCTCACACGTCAGAAATGAGTGCACCTCCCATTCCCCCAGCATCTCTCACACATCCTCCTCTCGCCTCTTCTCATCTGTACATTGCCACTCCGTGCCATAGATCAGGCCCCTGCAGCACCTATGAGCGAGAGAGGGATGGTGGTAGAGAGAGAGAAGGGGGAGACTGAGATGCAGGTGTGTGCCACAGTAGAGGACACTGCACGACTCTGCCCTCTCATTCAGAGACATATGAAAAGGTTTCCAGCTTTTAGAAATGAAATGCCACACTCTGAGCCTGTGTGTGTCATACACTCACATCAATGGGCCCGGCCGGCACCCGGTCCAGTCACACACATTGTTTGTCTCTGGCATGCACAGCGGCATACTCCCAAACTCACACATTCACATGCACACCCACACACACCCTGACAGACACATGAGAGTACACAAACAGGATTTAGTCCTTGCTCTGCTCTCCCTCCCTCCATTCCTCTCTCTGTCTCTTTCTTCCTCTCTCTGTCTCTCTCTGTTCCTCTATCTATCTCTCTCTCTCTCTTCCTCCCCCTCTCTTCCTCCCCCTCTCTCTCTCCCACCCTTTCTCTCTTCCACCCTTTCTCTCTATCTCTCTGTCTTTATTCCTCTCTCTCTCTTTCTCTCTCTCTTCCACTCTATCTCTCTCCATCTCTATCTCCTGAGCCTGGCTGTAACTCCCAGCTCCCCTGCCTTGCTCCCAGGTCTTGCCCCTAGGCATGGACCAATTTACTGGAACTTGTGTGTGTGTGTGCGTGCGTGGGTGGGGGGGGATTTGGTAAGGGAAGGTATGCGAGGGCTGAAATTGTTTTAATCCGTGATGAAGTGTAGCTGTTGCATTTGATATGGCTCAGAGTGATTATCCCTCCTTAGACCACCCCTCATCCCTTTGTTCTACAGGTACATCACTTTCCCCCATACACAGGCCACCTCCCATGTTACACCAGCCTGCACACAACCTGCAATATTCAGTCATATTCATCATCTCTCAGCTGGAATCATTTTATAACATGTCCACGTCATGTTTTAAGTGATACCATATACATTTTGAAAGATACAAGTACAGCTCAAATCTATTACAAATGTTGATTATCCTTCTATCAATTGGAACATTAAACATCACCAGTCATTAAGCAGTGATAGAAAAGCCGGCATGACATTTGAACCCAGTTGACATGACTTGGCGGAGACACAATGGGTCAGTTAAATTGTGCTTGCTGCGCTCTATGTTATCGGGGCCACTTGGGTTCATTATTCAACCTTTCAGACCATTCTTCTCAGCCAGGATTGCTCTTCTTAAATTAGCCGTGGCTAGAGGGGAAGCAGCTGTCAAACTGCTCACACTCCCCCAATATACACACACACACACACACACCTAGTTTGCTGCCTCGATAAATAGTAATTAGTGTGTGGCCAGATTGTTCACACCAGAGTACCTCACGAATGCCAGCATAGACGTAAGCTGTGTTCGAATACCCATACTAACATACTAGGATTGGGTGTGTTCATTTTTGTATACTGTAAACAAATGGTATCCTTTCAGTTGAGCGTACTACCGGAAGTTGATGATGTTTCTATGCAACCTCTTGCTAGCTTGTTAGCATAACAGAATGCATACTGGACTCTCTGGCTGAGGAGTAGGGATTGTTCCGAGCATTCTGACCACAACTGCCCTAGCAGAGCTGGTTATCCAGAGCATTGGTGACTGTATCTGTGCTGCTGGCAGCAATTTAATTACGCTTTTTTTGCCGACGTTTAGTGACACAGGCCATATTCAACAGGTGTTGAGCGTTCGTAAATTCATCAGTTAGTCTGCGCTCTGGCACACTAAGACGAGAGTGCTCTGAAATCGGAGTAGATGCGCAGAGCGAATTTATGTCCATTGAGTCTGAGAACGCACAACTATACCACTTAGTTAAGATTGACGTGAATAATCAAGTCAATAAACGTTGGGTAGTTAAGTTAGCATATAAGTTAATAGACTGGCAAGTTCGATGAATTGCGTTATGGGCCTTAAAAGTACGGAAATAGTGTAAACTGCGTTTAGTCTTCGTATTTTGGCGAATGTAGTACGACATCTGGGAATTTTGGCATACTAACTTTATCCATACTATGACCAATACTACATACTCAATTTACGTTACAAATAGTATGGTTAGTGCGGTTAGTATGAGTATTTGAACACAGCTATACTGTACATACATAAAAAACATAATGTAGAAATCTATAGAATTTTATCTGGGCAATAATTCTTGTGTGCGGACATGCTTCCGTGTTTTTGTGTATGTGTGTGGAGGGTAGTCAGATGAAGGGTCACTGGCTTGTATGTGGGCTGCTAGCGTTAAGATTAAAGATCAGTGGTCACCGTGGGCGACACATTAATTGTCCGGCCTAACAGAGGCGGAGAGACTTTTTTTGTCTCACCTTCCCTTCTGCCCGCTGTTTTATGTCCCTAGTCTCTTTCCCTGACTCATTATTAACAACCTTCACTCCTGCTTCGTTAGAGGCCTCTTAATTTACTTTTATTTGATTATTCATGAGCTTGTTTATCTGATTGGTTCTCTCATGCTGTGACTTGTAGGAATGCATCCTGGGAGAAATAAAGACCAATAAAATCTCAAATGAACTCAACGGTCTTCTGTCTCGTTCTCACTGGCTCCTCTAGGATTCCCCTAGCCAGAAACTTTAAAAAAAATTATACTATTTTGAAGTCATGGTTGAACTTTGGGTTAATTAATATCATAACTTTAAGTTGGGAACTTTATTTAGTTGTAATCTAAATTCCCCTGGCTGGAGTGAGATGTGGTTTGAGGGTGGTGGTCGTGTACTCTGTAGTGTTTGACTGAGCACTTCTCAGAGTGGAGCTGCTTGGAGAGAAAGAGAGTTCACGCTGAACAGAGGGAATTCTGGGATGAAGCTCCCAGCCTTCATGAAGGATGACAGCCCAGGGGTTCAGTGTGATTATGAGGTCACCCTGAAATTAACACTGGAACAAGAAATAACATGCTAAAATGATTATTTTCTCAGACAGATTAACCTTCAGTGGGATATTGCTGTCCAGAACAGATTTGCTAATAATAGATTGAACTAAGAATCAGAAGAGATTCAGTCAGAGTGGGAGAGGAGAGGGGATATTACCGTCCACTGTATATTAACCAGGGATAGATTAACTAAGAATAACATTAGAGTTGAATTATCCAGCTTTCAGTTTTACTGTACTTGCTGTAAATCTTGCTTGACATCCACAGAAGTACACTAGCACAGGAGTACAGAACAGCTTGATGGTTGAAACAGTGCATGTGTTTTTTAGCACCGGCGGCAGAGACAAAGAAGCTTATGACACGCTGTTTGTTCAAACACCACCATTCTGCAGGGTTTTCACGGTTCACTTTGACCATTCGTCCACTTAAACACACCTCTAAAACTGTCCCGGAGGCAGAAGGTATTACTACATCAAACGGCTTCACCTGACAAAGCCACAATGACTGTTACAGATGTAGGATCTTAATTTGAGCCAGTTTGCTACAGCAGGAAAATAATCCTGCAGCAACAGGGGGAAAAAAAAATCATTTTTTAAATTTCATCTTTATTTAACCAGGTAGGCTAGTTGAGAACAAGTTCTCATGTACAACTGCGACCTGGCCAAGATATAGCAAAGCAGTTCGACACATACAACAACACAGAGTTACACATGGAATAAACAAACATACAGTCAATTATTACATACATGTCAATTATTATGTGGATTATAATTCATGGATATTTTTCATAGGGGTTGATACGTTTCACATTAGGGCAAATCAAGTCTGAAATTTTAAAGGTGAAGTTACAACCTTTAGAAGACTTTTTAAACCTTGAATACAGCACCAAGTTTGCATTTCCTGCTGTGCATGAAAATTCTCATCAACAAAAGAGTGATCAAATTAAGATCCTACATTTGTAGGCCTTTTACACAACCCTACACACTTCTATTGATGGGGCTGCTGGTGCTGGTACTATCTGACCCTATTTCAACACATATTGTAGGCCTATGTGGTGGACCTGAACAATATGGCAATGGTTATATAATTTTTTGGCTGGTTTCATTGCTTCCCCTTGCAATTCCTTAGAGATATAGCTAGTGTTGTCTTTCTCATTGTGTGAGCTGATAATGGAATAATTTGAGATTTGTGCACTAGCCCCTCCCCCTGGAGTCAATACTCCGCATCTTGTGTGAGAGTGTGTATGTGTCTGTAGCTCGTACACACTCGGGGAGCAGGGCGGGCAGTGGGGAGGAAGTCTGTCAGACTGCAGGCCCTGTAGAATGTGACCCTAACCCACGCTAAGCTAATCAATAAGGGCCCACATGTGGGATTCCTCCCCGTGAGCTAAACGCTAATGCTAGCACTCTGTTGGGCCAGAACACACAACACCTCCCTGACTGAGAGACATCTGCATACGCACACACATTTACTGTACACACACGTATACTGCGTCGTGAAGAGAGAAATATTATCTGTGAGTGATTTATGAGCTGACCTTATCATGCTGATATATAAATAAACCTGTCTCTTAGAGACTCGGCTGTATTTTCTGCTGAAGTTAAGGCGGCGCTAGTTTCAACCACATGCTCTTTTGCAATTTCGACTTGCACTTCTCTGGCACTCCGCTATTTTCCAACGCTGTCGCCTGATTATGAGAGCTTGGTTGCGCTGAGGTGGGAGTGGTGGAAATAACCGAGGTGTGTCCTTACAAACGTGTCCCAATGTTCAAGCAGCGCTAATAGCTAAATGTCTCCAAATTAATTCAGAGTTCGTTTTGATATTTCTGGTGGGGGTTAGGGTGCACACAATGCCTTTTGCTTTTATGATATCATGCTTCTGACCATATCCTATTTTAACAAACAGATGGGTTGTTTTTCATTTCATTTGATGAAAAAACGAACTTATTAGAATAATTCACCGTCCATGAGTTTGTTGAGAACGTACATGGCTCGAATGCGATGCAATTTTGTAGAAGTCCAAATATGATCTGTAAGATGGTTCCGTGATGTTTCGAAAACATTACATTTGGGAGCAGTATCACGGTGAGTGGACATCCCCCATTCTCCTCATACTGGATCTTTGTCCAGCTCCTGTGAAAAGTTTGGGTGCGTGTAAAACCCTCCATAGTCTTCAGTTTCCTTGTCTATGGACCTATAATACGCCCACGGGGAGCAATTATGCTGACTGTAACTGTTTAGACAGCCTATTTAAAATATATTGTTGTTTTGTTTTTCATTATATACTGTCTTTTTAGGCCTTATCAATAGCCTAGTGAATTTAACTATGCTTGGCATGCCTATGTCCAGACTGCAATTTACTGTGTGTGTGTGTGTGTGTGTGTGTGTGTTTGCAGAGAAGGGAAGGGAGTCTAAGATCATCTGTTCCTGCTGTATAAAGAGCTGCTGGGGTCTTATTGAAGCACTTCTTATTGACAACTCATGGGTGTGTAATGCATCACGCTGTCTCCAGCAGACCCATGCTATGGATTGCTATGGAGTCCATGCTCTGACTGCCAGCAGCTCATACAACATCATCACTGCTCTCCATGCTGCTGCGTACCTGCACTTTATCAAATGGATCCTTTTGTCCTGCTTACTGATTGATCAAGAGGGATGACCACACTTATTTTGATCAGTACTTCTACTCTTAACAGTGGATGAGAATGACAGACAAAGTGGCAAAACCACAAAGCGTCCCTTCCTGTAATTATTTTTCAGAACATTTGATCATTAAGGTCATAAACCCTTGAGAGATTGGAGAACATGATTCCCCTGGTGGGGTTTTAAGAGACTTGACAGGGTTGTTAGTAACATTGCTTACAAACCAAGTGGTGTTTTTGCCAGGGTACATTTTGTCTTACATTTTTTTGGAGAAAATGGTGGTGGATCCATTTTCATAAAATCAATAATATTATGCGTATGGCTGGGGGGGTTGCTGCTAGTAATGCCCTCCAGGTGTGTTGCCCGTATTAATGATAGCGCACAATATGCAGTGGTAGGCCATCACTGTACTGTCATCTGCTAGCATAACTACCTTCGCTCCTCTTCTCCTGCTCTCTAATCTGTGGGAGTGAAAACCAGGTGGAAATGTGGTGTTTATGAAGGTTTGGTCGATGCAGCCATAGCTATGTCTCCCTATTGTTGTTTAGTGTGTCATATTCCTTTCATTTCCTTCTCTTTGTTTTGTCTTATTTTTCGGGGGTGGGGGTGTGGGGTCAAAAAAACAAATGCATATTTATGAAATCTAATTTCAGCCCACTTGCCAAGTGCGATATGCAGCAGGCCCTAATTATATCTGATAAATATGCATGACTAACGACATTTGAGGATCTCCAATAATCAGAGCAAAGAGATCTCATTAAAACACGAGGGTGACTCATATCTGGATGCAGTCATAAGGTATATACACCCTGAGAAACCATTACAGTCTAGCATTACATCAACACAAATACCACAACATCATAATGTTGAGAAACAGATCAACACAAATCCTTAGTCATCAAGTATAGGAATTCCAATCGTCCACAATCACATCTCAAAAACCAATGGGCTGAAACTTAAAGGTAGAAATCATGCTTTATCTTAATCTCTGTCCTATTACCCTCATATACAATGTGACACAGGAAGTTGTGCTCTGGCTTTTACACCTGCCAAACTGGGATCATAATCATCATTGTCGTACTTCATTGTTTTAATGGTCCATATTTAAAACAGGACGGGTAGTTGTTGGCTGGCAAACCGATGGCATATCGGTCAGAAGAGGAATCTCATCTGGGTGTAAATCTCTGGGTGTAAATCTCTGTGAGATAGGTTGGCACCTGACTCCTTCCTCTGCCTCTCCACTTGGCGGTCTGAGATACCAACCTAGGAACGTCTTTTCAAATCACATATTCTCACTCCATTACGACCCACACAATGTTTTACCTTTTAAAGAACAGATACAGAGTGTCATATATCTCACTTTTTCCATTTATCTCCCGTTATGAAATGTACAATTTCACACCATTGCTCTATCTATTTTCTTCTTTTTTTTATTACATAGATTCAAATAATGTGTGAATCTTAAAATTACAGACATTTAGAGTAAGAGTGACACTTTTATTCCAGCTTTAATATTGCATAAAGATTGTGGCTTCTATCAATGTAATTGTCTGCATCATTTCCAATCCCCCATATATGTTTTTGGGAAATATACAGTACCAGTCAAAAGTCTGGACCCGCCTGCTCATTCGAGGGTTTTTCTTTATTGTTACTATTTTCTACATTGTAGAATAATAGTGAAGGCATCAAAACTTTGAAATAACACATATGGAATCATGTAGTAACCAAAAAAGTGTTAAACAAATCAAAAATATATTTTAGAATTGAGATTCTTCAAAGTAGCCACCCTTTGCTTTGATGACAGCTTTGCACAATCTTGGCATTCTCTCAACCAGCTTCATGAGGTAGTCAGCTGGAATGTATTTCAATTAACAGGTGTGCCTTGTTAAAAGTTAATTTGTGGAATTTCTTTCCTTATTAATGTGTTTGAGCCAATCAGTGGTGTTGTGACAAGGGAGGGGTGGTATACAGAAGATAGCCCTATTTGGTAAAAGACCAAGTCCATATGGCAAGAACAGCTGAAATAAGCAAAGAGAAATGACAGTCCATCATTACTTTAAGACATGAAGGTCAGTCAATCAGCAACATTTCAAGAACTTTTAAAGTTTCTTCAAGTGCAGTCGCAAAAACCATCAAGCGCTATGATGAAACTGGCCCTCATGAAGACCACCAGCAGGAAAGGAAGACCCAGAGTTACCTTTGCAGCAGAGGATAAGTTCATTAGAGTTAACTGCACCTCAGAAATTGCAGCCCAAATTCAGGTAACAGACACAGTTCAGTCCAGGTGACAGACACATCTCAACATCAACTGTTCAGAGGAGACTTCGTGAATCAGGCCTTCATAGTCAAATTGCTGCAAAGAAACCACTACTAAGAACACCAATAAGAAGAAGAGACTTTCTTGGGCCAAGAAGCACGAGCAATGGACATTAGACCGGTGGAAATCTGTCCTTTGGGCTGATGAGTCCAAATTTGAGATTTTTGGTTGCAAACGCTGTGTCTTTGTGAGACGCAGAGTAGGTGAACGGATAGTCTCCGCATGTGTGGTTCCCACCATGAAGCATGGAGGAGGAGGTGTGATGGTGTGGGGGTGCTTTGCTTGTGACACTGTCTGTGATTTATTTAGAATTCAAGGCACACTTAACCAGCAAGGCTACCACAGCATTCTACAGCGATATGCCAACCCATCTGGTTTGCGCTTAGTGGAACTATCATTTGTTTTTCAACAGGACAATGACCCAAAACACACCTCCAGGCTGTGTTAGGGCTATTTGACCAAGAAGGATAGTGATGGAGTGCTGAGTGCTGCCTCCACAATCCCCCTACTTCAACCCAACTGAGATGGTTTGGGATGAGTTGGACCGCGGAGTGAAGGAAAAGCAGCCAACAAGTGCTCAGCATATGTGGGAACTCCTTAAAGACTGTTGAAAAAGCATTTCTCATGAAGCTGGTTGAGAGAATGCCAAGAGTGTGCAAAGCCGTCATCGAGGAAAAGGGTGGCTACTTTGAAGAATTTCAAATATAAAATATATTTTGTTTAACACTTTTTGGTGGTTATGATTCCATATGTGTTATGTAGTAGTTTTGATGTCTTCATTATTATTCTACAATGTAGAAAATTGTAAAAAAAAAATAAAAAAAAACAACAACCTTGGAATGAGTAGGTGTGTCCAAACTTTTGACTGGTACTGTATATATTTTAAATATATATAAATTCACTAGGCTATTGATATATAGTACCAAAACAAATGATCTAATGATTCTGTCTCTTCACAGCAAAATCTGCAGAGCTAGGATGGTTGTAGCCGCCATATACAGTGCATTCGGAAACTATTCAGACCCCTTGACTTTTTTCACATTTTGTTACGTTACAGCCTTATTCTAAAATGGATTAAATAAATACATTCCTCATGAATCTACACACAATACCCCCTAATGACAAAATGAAAATCTGTTCTTTAGAAATGTTGCAAATGTATAATAAAAAATAAAAAAATTAAAACACATACTTTATTTACATAAGTATTCAGACCCTTTGCTCTGAGACTTGAAATTGAGCTCAGGTGTATCCTGTTTCCATTGATCATCCTTGATGTTTCTACAACTTCATTAGAGTCCACCTGTGGTAAATTCAATTGATTGGACATGCTTTGGAAAGGCACACACCTGTATATATGTCTAAGGTCCCACAATTGACAGTGCTTGTCAGAGCAAAAACCAAGCAATGAGGTCGAAGAAATTGTCCGTAGAGCTCTGAGACAGGATTGTGTCAAGACACAGATCTAGGGAACGGTAACAAAACATTTCTGCAGCATTGAAGGTCCCCAAGAACAAAGTGGCCTCCATCATTCTTAAATGGAAGAAGTTTGGAACCACCAAGACTCTTCCTAGAGCTGGCCGCCCATCCAAACTGAGCAATCGGGGGAGAAGGGCCTTGGTCAGGGAGGTGACCAAGAACCTGATGGTCGCTCTAACAAGGCTCTTGAGTTCCTCTGTGGAGATGGGAGAACCTTTCAGAGGGACAACCATCGCTGCAGCACTCCACCAATCAGGCCTTTATGGTAGAGTGGCCAGACGGAAGCCACTTTTAGTAAAAGGCACATGACAGCCCACCTAATGGACTCTGACCATGAGAAACAAGATTCCCTGGTCTGATAAAAACCAAGATTGAACTCTTTGGCCTGAATGCCAAGCATCACATCTGGAGGAAACTTGGCACCATCCTTATGGTGAAGCATGGCGGTGGCAGCATCATGCAGTGGGAATGTTTTTCAACGGCAGGAACTGGCAGACAAGTCAGGATCGAGGGAAAGATGAAGGGAGCAAAGTACAGAGATATCCATGATGAAAACCTGCTCCAGAGCGCTCAGGATCTCAGACTGGAGAGAAGGTTCACCTTCCAACAGGACAACGACCCTAAGCCCACAGCCAAGACAACGCGGGACAAGCCTCTGAATGTCATTGTGTGGCCCAGCCAGAGCCCAGAACCCGATCTAAGAGAGACCTGAAAATACCTGTGCAGCAATGCTCCACATCCAACCTAACAGAGCTTGATGATCTGCTGAGAAGAATGGGAGAAACTCCCCAAATACAGGTGTGCCAAGCTTCATACCCAAGAAGTGCCACACCCAAGAAGACTCAAGTCTGTAATCGCTGCCAAAGATGCTTCAACAAATTTCTAAGTAAACGGTCTGAATACTTATGTAAATGTGATATTTCAGTTTTGTTTTTTAATACATTTGCGAAAATGTCAAAAAAACTGTTTTTACTTTGTCATTATGGGTAATTGAGTGTAGATTGATGAGGGGGGAAACTATTTAATACATTTTAGAATAAGGCTATAATGTAACAAAATATGGAAAAAGTCAAGGGGTCTGAATACTTTCCGAATATACCGTATATAACAGTCTATTGGGTGCAAGGATATTGTATAATTTAAATTGAAAAAGGTTGTTTTATGTAACAGTTCATAAACCATGTGCCATGGAATCGGTACATCGAAAATCTCTTACCAACTATTTTGCAACCTGTATTTCTCAGGTGTTAATGTTTTGGTCCTTAAATGAAACTGGTTTACTTTTTTATTAATCACAACTTTCTTTAACCAATTTTGGTCTTTAACTTCTCTAGGGCCAGTGGGACGATTTCGTCCCACCTACGTAACAGCCAGTGAAATCCCGTGGCGCGTTATTCAAATACCTTAGAAATGCTATTACTTCAATTTCTCAAACATATGACTATTTTACACCATTTTAAAGACAAGTCTCTCGTTAATCTAACCACACTGTCCGATTTCAAAAAGGCTTTACAACGAAAGCAAAACATTAGATTATGTCAGCAGAGTACCCAGCCAGAAATAATCAGACACCCATTTTTCAAGCAAGCATATAATGTCACAAAAACCCAGAAGACAGCTAAATGCTGCACTAACCTTTGATGATCTTCATCAGATGACAACCCTAGGACATTATGTTATACAATACATGCATGTTTTGTTCAATCAAGTTCATATTTATATCAAAAACCAGCTTTTTACATTAGCATGTGACGTTCAGAACTAGCATACCCCCCGCAAACTTCCGGTGAATTTACAAAAAATTTAAACCTTCACAAAAAGCATAACAATTATTTTAAGAATTATAGATACAGAACTCCTCTATGCACTCGATATGTCCGATTTTAAAATAGCTTTTCGGTGAAAGCACATTTTGCAATATTCTAAGTAGATAGCCCGGCATCACAGGGCTAGCTATTTAGACACCCAGCAAGTTTAGCCTTCACCAAACTCCGATTTACTATTAGAAAAGTTTGATTACCTTTGGTGTTCTTCGTCAGAATGCACTCCCAGGACTTCTACTTCAATAACAAATGTTGGTTTGGTCCCAAATAATCCATAGTTATATCCAAACAGCGGCATTTTGTTTGTGCGTTCAAGACACTATCCAAAAGCGTAAAGAAGGGTGACGAGCACGGCGCATTTCGTGACAAAACATTTCTAAATATTCCATTACCGTACTTCGAAGCATGTCAACCGCTGTTTAAAATCAATTTTTATGCCATTTTTCTCGTAAAAAAGCGATAATATTCCGACCGGGAATCTGCGTTTAGGTAAAAAGACGAAAGAAAATAAAGCACGGGGTCAACTCGTGCACGCGCCTAAGCCGATTGTCCTCTGATCGGCCACTTGCCAAAAGCGATAATGTGTTTCAGCCTGGGGCTGCCTCGATATCATTCAGCTTTTTCCCAGGCTCTGAGAGCCTATGGGAGCCGTAGGAAGTGTCACGTTACAGCAAAGATCCTCAGTCTTCAATAAACAGAGACAAGAAGAACAAGATCTTGTCAGAGAGGGCACTTCCTGTAAGGAATCTTCTCAGGTTTTTGCCTGCCATATGAGTTCTGTTATACTCACAGACACCATTCAAACAGTTTTAGAAACTTTAGGGTGTTTTCTATCCAAAGCCAATAATTATATGCATATTCTAGTTACTGGGCAGGAGTAGTAACCAGATTAAATCGGGTACGTTTTTTTATCCGGCCGTGTCAATACTGCCCCCTACCCCCAACAGGTTAATGCAGGGCCGACAGACAAGTTCCTTCTCTGGCTTCCATTTGCCTCTTCCATTTTTGCGGTAATGCTGCAATCAGTTGGTTGTAATTTTGGATAGAGAAGACGTTTCCATATTGTTGTTAACTGCATGTGTGACAACTCCACCAGTCCTATTTATGATATTTCTTACAAAGATTATACCGTTTTTAAAAACATTTCTCAACAAATATATATTTTTAAGCAATTAGTATATTTGAGTTTAGACATAATTTTTGTTGTAATATTTGTTCTGTCTTTTCTGGTAGATTAAACTGAAATTGCAACCAGCTTTCTATGGCTTGTTTTAAAAATCGTGATATTTTGGAAACACTATATCCCTGGCTCAGTTGAATGTGTAGGCTACAGCATAGCCAATAACATCCATTCAGTATAGCTGTGTCATTTCCATGACATTTACAGACAGCCTAGCCTGCCGGTCTTAAAATGGAGTCAGATGCTTGTTAATGAATTGTTGTCTTTACAGGCAGCTAGCTGGCTCCTTTCTCCTTTCCCTCAACCTGATAGGGCTCACATCCTCGTCTTGTCATAGCGTGTTGTAGCATCATATGCCATCACTGTAGCGTGTTAGTCTGTCATCAGGTGGAGTGGCTGCAGCAGGGGAGGTGAGGGGCGGTGTGGAGGTGGGGTGGGAGGTATTCAGCAGACAGCGCTAGCCACATAAAGCCTTTATCACGCCTAAACGGCTCCATCTCCCAAAGCCAGGGCCAGATTAGCGCCGCCCATTCGAGTGGAACCATGAGAAGGCAGGAACCAACTAAACAAAGCTGTGAGGGGGAAGCCAACATAGATGCACCGGAGGGGGGGAGAGAGGGTGTCACGCTTTTTTTAGTCTTCCTGATTGATGTGTCAATGGGCTTTTATTGCTGTTGTGTTCTCTGAGGAGTCAAGTCGATTACATGGAGAGCGTTTTACACTTCAAAGTACCGTAGCATGGATGGATATACAGTATCCAAGAATTGAACATGGGAACATGTCTTAGTTATGGTAGCTCAAGTGCACAATGTACATGATGTAATGCAAATCTTACGTGCATATGTAACTGATGTAGGACTACCAAAAACGGCTATAGTTAATGACTCTCGATGTGTGTGCGTGTGTCTCTCCAAACACAGACCCACTAATGAAACATGACCTCTGACCCTTGTGTGTACCCAGGTGTGGCGTGTTGGCCGTGGGAGCTGTCAGTCTGCAGCTGGCCTATCAGGAGCTCCCAAGAGAATGGACCAGAGCAGACAGTCTAGCTGAGGATGCCCCCCGTCCCTCCCCCTCTCTACACCTGCTCTCTCACTTCTCACACCATGCTAGGAAGACACACTCTGCACCTCTGCTTTTGACCAACCCCCCCCCCCCCCCCCCCACTCCCCTACCCCTCCCAATACCTTATTTCTCCCAGTATCTCCAATAACCTACTAATTTTAGGTTATTTGGAGGTCCTTTCTATACCCATATCTGCCCACGAGTGATCTCCTGGTCATAATTTGTTTTTCTGGCTAGAAGACTGGAGGACATGTCCTTCTTCTCGGAGAGTGGTCCCAGACGGCAGGGTTCCGGTGGGACGCGGCGCTCCAGCCCCTGCAGGATGTCTGACCCGTGTCTGGTGTGTCTCCTGAGCCTGGCCCTCTGCCTGACCCTGTCTTCCTGCCAGCGGGCCGACCTCAGCGGGAAACACCCCATGGTCACCACGGGCTATGGCAAGCTGCGCGGCGTCAGGAAGGAGCTCAACAACGAGATCCTGGGGCCCGTGGAGCAGTACCTGGGTGTGCCCTATGCCACCCCGCCCATCGGCGAGCGTCGCTTCCAGCCCCCTGAGGCACCAGGTTCCTGGCAGGAGATCCGCAACGCCACCCAGTTTGCCCCTGTGTGCCCGCAGAACGTACACGGGGTGCTGCCTGAGATCATGCTGCCGGTGTGGTTCACCGACAACCTGGATGCTGCAGCAGGCTACGTTCAGAACCAGAGTGAGGACTGTCTGTACCTCAATGTCTACGTGCCCACTGAGGATGGTGAGTACACCTCCTGTTCCATCTATCAGGCCAGAGGACACTTCCAGGCAGGCAGGCTCAGGCTAGGACAGACTGTCTAGGGCTTCTACTGTTGGGGATGAAGAGATCTCCTCAGTTTTGGTCAGATAGAACAGGATGTGAATTAACTAACTGGTGTGGAGTAGGTTAGGTTCATTTAAGGTTAGGAGTAAGCTACCACATTTACACCTCTGAGGTATCACTACTAACCTTGTGTTTGTTTCGTCTCCGGTTGAGAAGCAGGTCCTTCTTGGCTATCTCACTCCAGAGTAAGACGGTAGTGTGAAAATGACCAGGATGCATTACATGTGTCATCCTCCTCAGCCTTTTTTATGTCACAGTGCAACTGTTATTTGGTCCCAGCAAGAGGGAACGCTATAGAAGCATCTTTATGGAGTGGTATCATTTGGATCATTCTTTCAGGAGATTGTAATCAGAGACACAAGGGCTCTTAAACTGAGCCAATAGACACCCATGAGATTACCAAAGAATAGCAGCACTTACACTCATGTCAGCCTCGATTACTGTTTAGTCTGTTCTTTAGGCAGGGTTTCCTTGATATGCATACTGTTCCCTAGTCCTGTCAGAGCAAGGGATTTTTAGCTTCAGTGTATAGTAGAGCTGGAAATTGCCTAGGACCTCACAATAGGATATTTTATTTATTTTAACGGGGTGTCATGCTGAGACCAAGGTCTCTTTCCCAAATGAGCCCTTTTATATTCATCAATACACATCAAACAATGTCTCAGTCAATATACACTATATTTTCACGATACTTAGGTGCCAATACGATCTTTATTGGGATTTTCTCGATTCTATATGTATTGTGATGTTCCAAACATATTTCTCACTATATGTCTGCTGCAGAGAGACGAGAGAGAGCGTGAGAAAAGGAGTGTTGATCAACCACAAAAGTGCTCAAATCATGTTGGCTCACTATTTAAAAAGAAGATGGATAACAAGCTATAGGATGAAAAATACTGGAGTCTTGGCACAGGTACAGCCGACTAGAGCTAGCTAACGCTACCTAGCAACAACAAAAACAACAACCTTGGAGTCAAAGTATCGATATAATATCCTCCAAAATGATACATAACTGTGAAACCCCCATCACTAGTGTATAGTGATGCTTCATGCTTTATTGAAGTATAGGCTCGGTCAAAAGGCCAGTGTTTGTTAGCTATTCTACTCCCTCAAAAGGCCAGTGTTTGTTAGCTATGCTACTCCCTCAAAAGGCCCGTGTTTGTTAGCTATGCAACTCCCTCAAAAGGCCAGTGTTTGTTAGCTATGCTACTCCTTCAAAAGGCCAGTGTTTGTTAGCTATGCAACTCCCTCAAAAGGCCAGTGTTTGTAAGCTATGCTACTCCCTCAAAAGGCCAGTGTTTGTTAGCTATGCTACTCCCTCAAAAGGCCAGTGTTTGTTAGCTATGCTACTCCCTCAAAAGGCCAGTGTTTGTTAGCTATGCTACTCCCTCAAAAGGCCAGTGTTTGTTAGCTATGCTACTCCCTCAAAAGGCCAGTGTTTGTTAACTATGCTTCTCCCTCAAAAGGCCAGTGTTTGTTAGCTATGCTACTCCCTCAAATTTGTTGAGTAAGTATATTTACCCATGGCTTGAGGATTGAGACATTTCAATGACAAAATTGACTAAATAACATAAACTTAAAATAAACATTCATTCTTGGCGAGGGACAACAGTAAATCTAGACCACAGTATAGAGAGGGAAAAACATGTCCCTCTAATGAAGCAAATAGATGAATTGTATGTTTACACCAGATCATCTTTATTGTCTGACCCAACTGGGCTGTGTTTGTCTCCCCGCTGTGTGCTGGGAAAACAATATTTTGCACATACTTGTGAGACTTCTAGGTTTAGCATTTACATATACGGGATTTGTATCTCCATTTTAGGCTGCCCAGTGGGCTTGCTTGTATCAAGGGCATTCGGTTCTGAGAATTTCAGCTGTGCTCCTGAAATCCTTTGTGTACTGAATCTCATTGGAGTTGAGCATTAGCTATAATCAGATTTTAGGCAGTGTTACCAGTCCGCTTGGGGTTAAGCCATTTATAGCACTCATATTGAATTATTTTCAAGACCAGCACACCAATACACATACACACACACACACACACACTCCGAAGGTAAATTCCTTTCCTGAAGAAAATAATGTAGGTATGACATGTTAATAGGCTAGGCGGGACGAATTCGTCCCACCTACGTAACAGCCACTGCTATCCTGTGGCGCGATTTTCAAAACCTTAAAAATCCTATTACTTCAATTTCTCAAACATATGACTATTTTACAGCCATTTAAAGACAAGACTCTCGTTAATCTAACCACACTGTCCGATTTCAAAAAGGCTTTACAACGAAAGCAAAACATTAGATTATGTCAGCAGAGTACCAAGCCAGAAATAATCAGACACCCATTTTTCAAGCCAGCATATAATGTCACCAAAACCCAGAAAACAGCTAAATGCAGCACTCACCTTTGATGATCTTCATCAGATGACAACCCTAGGACATTATGTTATACAATACATGCATGTTTTGTTCAATCAAGTTCATATTTATATCAAAAACCAGCTTTTTACATTAGCATGTGACGTTCAGAACTAGCATACTTCCGGGGAATTCGCTAACATTTTACTAAATTACTCACGATAAACGTTCACAAAAAGCATAACAATTATTTTAAGAATTATAGATACAGACCTCCTCTATGCACTTGATATGTCCGATTTTAAAATAGCTTTTTGGTGAAAGCACATTTTGCAATATTCTAAGTACATAGCCCAGGCATCACGGGCTCGCTATTTAGACACCCGGCAAGTTTAGCACTCACCATAATCATATTTACTATTATAAAAGTTTCATTACCTTTTGTTGTCTTCGTCAGAATACACACCCAGGACTGCTACTTCAATAACAAATGTTGGTTTGGTCCAAAATAATCCATCGTTATATCCGAATAGCGGCGTTTTGTTCGTGCGTTCCAGACACTATCCGAAATAGTAAAGAAGTGTCGCGCGCATGGCGCAATTCGTGACAATAAAATTCTAAGTATTCCATTACCGTACTTCGAAGCATGTCAACCGCTGTTTAAAATCAATTTTTACGACATTTTTCTCGTAGAAAAGCGATAATATTCCGACAGGGAATCTCCTTTTCGGCAAACAGAGGAAAAAATCCCAAAGGCGGGGGCGGTCGGGGTCACGCGCATAAGCCAGTGTCCCTTGATCGGCCACTTGAGAAAGGCGATAATGTGTTTCAGCCTGGGGCTGGAATGACGACATTCTGTTTTTTCCCGGGCTCTGAGCGCCTATGGACGACGTGGGAAGTGTCACGTTAGAGCAGAGATCCTTAGTAAATGATAGAGATGGAAAAGAAGTTCAACAAATGGTCAGACAGGCCACTTCCTGTAAAGGAATCTCTCAGGTTTTGACCTGCCATTTGAGTTCTGTTATACTCACAGACACCATTCAAACAGTTTTAGAAAATTTAGGGTGTTTTCTATCCATATGTAATAAGTATATGCATATTCTAGTTACTGGGTAGGAGTGGTAACCAGATTAAATCGGGTATGTTTTTTATCCAGCCGTGTCAATACTGCCCCCTAGCCCTAACAGGTTAACCTGTTAGGTTAACATGCTCAGCTCAGTAACCAGTAAGCACAGTGAACCTATGATCAGGTTGAGAGACTTCATATGCTACAGATGATAGCTCATCTCCTTGGTTGTCATGGAGGTCAACCTCTATACATTAGCTTGTCATAATTGGTTGACCCAAAGCATCACTGCAATAGAGGGCCTGAGAATCCTAGCCTCATTGGTTCCCACTATCTGCCACGAACCAATAATTTCAATAAGAAGTGCTTGCCTCAGCAGATCAGCCTGCTTCCATCTGCATCAAGCAGTGTTCTGACAGGGGTCTGCTGATCTCTGATTATATTCAATGTGACAGAAATCTACTGCTGAAGATTGACGTAATAACTTAAAGGCACAATCTGTAAGATTTCCTGCTGTTTCATGTTTTTTAAATTTGTATTATTTATATACCGTAGCATAGCCCAAGTCAGAGTTGAGGCTGCTGTTGGGTTGAAGTACAGACTCTGGATTGTGGCTTTAAGGAGAGGGATAAAAAGTATTTTGCTATTTTTCTTTTGACAGGTTCTGCCCCCTTGTAGTTGATTAGTTATCCAAGCATTGATTTATTTTCACTTAATAAAAGCATAATGGAACATAACAGTGTAACTTCAATATTCTCTTCAATCGGGACCAATTAAACACATTTGGAAAGGGAAGGATTTTTTTTCAAAGATTGTTCTGTGTTCAGTAAAGCTAATTAGCAGGTAGTTTTTAACATAAGCCACACACACACACACACACACACACACACATATATACACACACATAGTACTGACTCACAAAACTCACTCCACACAGAATTGCAGTATGTCGATCCCCCTGGACTATGGATATGAAGTACTGTTACACTGACCTTACAATAGAGACCCTTTTTAAGGACCTAAGTAAATGTCCAGGCTCTATAGTGTTACTGTAGTAACATACTGGGCTTTGCTTCACCCCATGATATGTCAAAACCCAGCTCACACAGTATACTAGAAGTAATGGCCTTAGGCTGCAGTCTACATTTAGCCGACATGCATATTTCACTGTGTATGAGGCGTTGTAACAGAGAGTTAGAGCGTTGCAATCCCATTGTGATGTCTACTCAGCAGCAATACACTGAGAAGGATGTGACATCACAATCCACCAGGCCACGTCTTGGCAGCGTTCCAAATTAATTTCCGTTTTAATCCGATCAATATGTTCCACAGCCAAACAAAAAGATGGTATGTGCTCAAGAGTCATTTCAAGCTTCAGAGTATAATACACATGTAGACTGGTAGGATGATGATGATTGGTGGGGGAGGGGAAACTGATATGAATGTATAAATAAATGAATAAATAACAATTGACACTGCAGAAGAACTACCGTGTGAATTGCCTCTGATGCAAGAACAAACCTCAAACAAATTATTCTATTTTTGCTATCGCAGCAGCCCTTGATCTGGTGAAAATTGGATCAGGATTGTTCTTCGGGGGAAATGAGACATCGTTGTGTACTGTATTGTAGCAGTCGCACCTCTGCTAGCTCCTGCCTAGTGCACAACTCCACAGCTAATTAGCCCAGAAACTGAAGGTTTATCTAATTCCATGTACACAAAAGAGGGATGCCTTTGAAAGTGAGCTTTGGGCTGGGATGGGAAACGAGGGGCACCAGAAACACTGCCGGATTCTAGCTCGGCCTGGCCAACAGACATTTTTCATCCTGTTGATTAATTGCGTTTAATCATTTTGTTAAGTGAGGCAGCACCTTGAACACTAAATAGTGTATGAATAGAGTAGTTAGTTATGTTGTAAATCTTTTCTAAATACTGTCTAAGTACTGGAGAGAAGGGGAGATTACTGTAATTGGGAAGCTTGCGATTGGCTTGTGATTGGCTGAAATCATATTCTATGTCAAGTTGCTATGGGTTATGCTGCTTGGGAGGAAAACAGAGTGTGTGTGATTTGGTTCTTCCCAAGGGTACAGGACTGCCTGTCTGTGAGTGAAAGTGTGTTTTTTACATGTGGCTTGTGTTCTTGTCATATTCTGTCACATATTGTTAGGGGTCACTGCTCACACAGGCCTGTCGCTGTCCTCATCTATTACTTCCTGTGTGTGAAACAATTGAGTGTTCTTGAAAGTCAAAATATCAATGTTCCATGTTCATACAGCAGATATAGTTCATACAGTATTGACATATTTTGATTTGCTTCGGGTATATGGATTATTACAGTTTCCACACATCACATTTCAATATCCCACACGCCCAAGGCCTGTTTAGTGCACCACTCTATGCATCCCCTTTATTGACTGTCCCTCTAATGAACCCTCATCTGCTACCTGAATCTGAGGCCTCAGAATGACCCAACACTCACAGACCACAGAGGAAACCACACATCACAGCCTTTTGCCCAGTTTTAAGAGTAGTACCGTGGAAGGAGGAGATGCTCAGACAGAACCCCCTCTGCTCTCAGCCTCTGAACTCCTCCCCCCCTCTCTCTTTGTATCCCCCCTCCCTCGTCCTCTCTATGCGGGCTGTGGTAGAGGAGGTCACAGGCTCTGAATGCAAATCAGTTCCATGTCCTTCCCCAGCAGGCCGCTATGTAGCCCGCTGCGCCCTCAGCTCCAATGAAATTTGAATAGCTTTTTAGAATAATGAAAACAAAGCTGAGCTAATGTCAGAGACAAACACACACAGGGGCTCTGTTTAGTCCAGCTGAGCCTGGGTTCCTCACGTGGAGAATCCCCTGTACTGTACGAGCCGTCAGCCTGCTCGGCGAGAGCACTGTGTCATTGCATTCCTATTTCCTCCCGACGGTCGGATCGGCCGTTTTACCGTCCATATCTCAGCAGGCGGGTACACAGAGCTAGGGATGGATGGAGGGAGGGGTATGGGAAAGGCACTGTGAACACTGTGAGCCGCTGGAGAAGCACGGTGGGGGCATGACGCTGTGTCTCACACCTCGTCAAGCACACAGCACAGTACGGTCATGACACACTGGGGAAATGGAGAAGGACAGCAGACGGCAGCTTGTGTTCAGGCCGCTCCACGCTCACTCAACCGTGGAGAAACAGTGTTGACTGGGAGGAGGGGGACAGGAGCTGAACTAAATGATCATCTGTGAACCACTGGATTTCACTGAACGCCAGTCCATTACATCATGTGTTAGTCAGTCTGCTGCCCAGCTCCTAATTGGAGCATATGTAAGGGCTGAAATAGATACTCTGTTCTTCTGTTGACCCAGCTACATTTCAACTGCACATATATTCAAATCAAGCTTGTTAAAATTCTTTAGACGTGTTTTTTTTTCCTTCGGTGTGGTTGATTATTATGCGTAAGATGAGTTTGTTTATTTTCTCACTCTTTTGGTTGCATGACTGATCCTGGCTGCATCTTCCTGCCAATTTCACTTTATAAATGGTGTTAGAATCAGGGGCCAAACTGCAGAAGAATTCTCCAAGGTAAAATAATCGTAATGAAAATGTATTTGTGCCCTTATTGACCTGTCTAGAAACCGAAGGGAAGGCTTTCACATCTAGTAACACTGTTCTTGCTCAGTAGTATGCAGACAAACGAGGTGTCTACCGTTCTTTACCAAACTTGTTGTGCCGCCATCCTTTTCCTGGAAATGTAACAATGAGTTCATTGGAGTGAGAGTGATGGCGGAGAGATGAGGAAAGTGGCAATGAGGTTATCCCTTAAAATGAGGCATGTACCGTATGTAAATACTGCAGTATGGTATACGTGTTTATGACGTATGTCCGTTGGAGTATTTGTGACTGTTTCAAGGGTGGATGTGTGTATTAAAGTGTTCTTGGCTATTCTCAGACATCTTGTTCAGTGTCAAGCCATTGAAGCAGGCGTATAGGTGCTGTAACTATTTCCTACTCTAAGTGGCTGGCTGTCCACATGGACCTGACAACTCCATAGAACTGGCTCTGTCAATTAGCTGTGAGAGGAGGCCCCAGCTACAGCCCCATGCAGCACCACTGCACATGCTGACATCGTCGCTGAACACAAAGACAAACCTGTTTGTTTCTCTCCCCACAGAGCCATGTCTCTGTTAGGGAACAACGCTATCATACCTGCTTGTCGCATCCCAAAATGCACTGCAGAAGATGTCCCAAAGTGCGCTCCAGCACATTACATTTTCTCCTCCAAACACAAAAAAAACCCTCCTTTGACAGCACAACAGATTCCAACAAAACACATCCAACAATCATCTCGGATTGAGCCTCCTCTCCCATCAGAGACAGAATTGGGCTTCCAGGAAGCATTACGCCCATGCAAAGTCTTTAACTGAAGTCTGCCACTCTATTTCAAAGGGAGACGGGTTCCATTTCAGCAGAGCTGCTCTCTGTATGCAGCTTAAGCTTTTTAATGGGTATTAGAGCAGGTATGAAATCACTGTGCTCTCCATTAAGCAGTTAGGTGTGGTATTAAAGTGCTGCTGGGAAAGTGCTGACTGGGCAGGGGCTAATCTTCCTTCCCCTCCATTACCAGGCTGTCTACCTGTCGTCCCTCACCCCCACCCCCTTACTGGAACTGCCCTTACACCAGGGGGACTGGCGGCGGAAGGGAATCAGGTCAACATTGATCACTCCCCTTGTAAAAAAGCACTTGCATATGAGGATTGAGGAAGCACTATAGTAATGACGAGAGAGAGCAGAGAGCGAGCGAGAAAGCAGTGCTGGTGCTCCGGGTGTGTCCCTGTTCCAGCAGCCATTCATCCAGCAGTGCAGAGTGTTGGCCATGCGTTTTGCCAATAGATCTGTCTTTGCGGCACAGCGTGACAGAGGCTGTTGTTAGCACCTTATGAGGGAGCCATCATAAGACAATGGGAGAGATGTAGTTAGCACACTGTGAGACTGATAAAGCTGCTGGCTCACCAACAGAGAGTACATTGTGTCTGTTAGACGAGAGAGTGTATCGCCAACACACAGGGAGAGAGGACCCACTGGACACAGACGTCTATTCAACACATATTCCACGTTGGTGCGACGTAATTTCATTGAAATGATTCAACCATTGTGTGCCTAGTAAGGAGTGTGTTAGCATCATAAAGGGAGAGTGTGTTGTTAGCATAGCTAGCATGCCAGATGGCACTATGTTATTAGCACACTGTGTGTGTGTGTGTGTGTGTGTGTGTGTGTGTGTGTGTGTGTGTGTGTGTGTGTGTGTGTGTGTGTGTGTGTGTGTGTGTGTGTGTGTGTGTGTGTGTGTGTGTGTGTGTGTGTGTGTGTGTGTGTGTGTGTGGACAGGCTAGCGTGCTAAATGCTAACAGTGATTGAGAGGGATGATAAAAGCTGTGCAGTGATTGGGCTGGCCATGTAGCGCTCCGCTGACAGATGGAGACAATAAACAAATGAACAGGATCCATATTGGCCAGGCTTACAGAGAGCGGCGTTATTGTCTTTCCCCTATGGAGCGTTTAACTACCGTCACCATTAAACCGGAATGTGGACCTCTGTGACCTTGGCGTAGGGGAGCCCTGTCAGAAGTCCTCACATGGCTGCGTAAATACTGAACCACCACTCCCTGGCCGGCTTCTTGTATGGTTACACTGGAGGAGGGAGAGACACTCATCATGTGCATTAACATCGCTGGAGTGTGCGTGTGTGTCCCTGGTCATCCCCTCCAGTGTAGTTGTGTATAGTGGCAGACCAGTCCCCATGGACGTGGTGTAGAGGGCCCAGATACCCTGTAGCCTGAGGGCTGCAGCGCTGGGCTAAGGGGCTAAGTGGGCACATGCTTCATGATGGGTTGGCATTCCCCTGTCTGCCTTCTGACGGCAAAGAATGATGGCTTGATTCTCTTCATTGATTTTCCTCTACAAAGCACTAACGTGTAGGGAATAAATGGGAAGAGAAAAACAATGAGATGTTCTCTGGGGTCGTTGACCAGGCAGCTCTTGGCTAGGTACTGTGCAGGGAAACAGGCTAGTTGTCTCCACAGGACAAGCTGTATCTGTAATGCTCTCTTATTTTTAGCTTTCGGTTGTTTCGGAGACTTTTGATAATGAGATAGAGGTTGCTCTTCCTGCTTTGTCATTTTTCTCCTCTTGTTTTCTTGTTCACTTTTTAGTTTTTGCTTTTTCAGCAAAGTGTAAAATCTTTTTGAATTTTCTCTTTTCTCTTTTTCCCTCCTTTTTTCTGAACCTTAGGTCCGCTCACAAAAAAACACGATGAGTCTACAATGAACAAACCGAGAGATGAAGGTATTTTTGTTGCATGTTTTACCCTTTTGTTGTATTTTTCAGACTTTTGGAGGGGATAGTTGAATTGAATAACAAACTGATATTATTAGTTTGTGCCTAGGTGTAATCACATCATTTTTCTCTGTAATTGTAATCGTCTCACAGTAATATAATACGTCTAATAATATACACAATTATATATTATTTTATACCATATACTTAACTAGCTACACTAGTTAATGGTGTGAAGTAGACTGATATAGACTCTCTCTCACACTCACTCTCTGTCTCTCTCACACACACAAACACACACACACACCTCAATTGTTCCACACACCCTTGCCACAGAGCAGTTTTCTCCTTTTTTGCTATATGGTTAATCAACCAATAAACAGAATTTGATTTGCGTAGAACTTTTTACAAAGTCGTGCTGTTTTGACTGTATTCTGTCTTGCGCCAGTGAATATTTAACCTTGTGTAATATTCTTTACCTTCGTCATTTGGATTGGGTCATTCGATTGATCCACTTTACCATTTCTTTATTAAGTTATATGTTGGGGAATAGGTGAGGACTTTTACAGTAAAAGCAGTATAGTTTGGGTGGGTGGTGGTGGGGGGGGCTTGTAGGCTGTCATTTGAATGGATTCCAAGCAGTGGAGCTTGCTAACTGACATGCATTACACATGCAAATAACCAGGTAATCAGTTGTTGAAACTAGCCAGGAAAAGATGCATTGACTTCATGTAATCAAGAGGTTTGAAAGATCAGACTGTTACCATAGTGTTTGTGTGTGTGCGTGCATCTTTGTGTGTGCATCCGATCAGGTGTTTGTGTGTCTGATTTCTATATATGTGTGTATGTGTGTGTGTGTGTGTGTGATGATGTGGGCGTGCATGTGTTAGTGTGTATGCTGTTTACGTGTTAAGTTGTCCCATTCTGCCGTCTCTAATTGCTATGGTTTAAAAGGAGACAGAGCTTGCTAATCCATTTGGAGAGGGAGAGAGGGAGAATATTTTAGGGGCTGTTTTGAAGCAGGCAGGACAGTGAGGGCATTGTTGGCCCTGTAGGCCTGGGATTCAGGCTGAGTGAGACTGCTCCTGTCCTCTCCCCATCTGGACACAGGCTCATCCCCAACTGTCACTGCAAGGTTAGAGAGGAAAATGATACACACGTTCTCACATTCGATTGCACTCTTATCATGCACTAACACATGCACTCTTATCATGCACTAACGCATGCACGCTTATCATGCACTAACACATGCACTCTTATCATGCACTAACACATGCACGCTTATCATGCACTAACACATGCACGCTTATCATGCACTAACACATGCACGCTTATCATGCACTAACACATGCACTCTTATCATGCACTAACACATGCACTCTTATCATGCGTGAAACACACACATATGACCTCCAAGCACTCTCACATACACATGAATCCAGACACTCAATCACGCTCCATCACTTTTTTTCACACACACATCCTACACCAACACACACTCCATCACATACAAACATGGGCAGCAAAACCCACACAAACATAGGCAAGTGTAAAGTCTTGACAAACCCCTGGTCTTCTTGCTCCTAAGGATGAACCAGTCTGACTGGGTCAGTCCAGACCCCTGCTGCCATGTTGGCTCCGGTGCTGAAGCTTAGTAACACCTCCATGAGAATGAATGAATGATATATATTGTACAAAGGGGTGTACAGCTACATATATATGATGTACAGTTCCTTCAGAAAGTATTCACACCCCTTTACTTTTTCTACATTTTGTTGTCAATGCCTGAATTTAAAATTGATTAAATTGAGATTTTGTGTCACTGGTCTACACACAATAACCCATAATGTCAGTGGAATTTTGTTTGTAGAAAATGTTTGAAATTAATAAAAAAGTTCCCTCAGTCGAGCAGTGAATTTCAAGCACAGATTCAACCACAAAGACCAGGGTTTTTTCAATGCCTTGCAAAGAAGGGCACCGATTGGTTGATGTGTAAAGAAAGAGAAAAAAAAGACGCTAAATATCCCTTTGAGCACGGCAAAGTTATTAATTATCACTACAGAGATACAGGCGTCCTTCCTAACTCAGTTGCCGGAGAGGAAGGAAACTGCTCAGGGATTTCACCATGAGGCCAATGGTGATTTTAAAACAGTTAGTTAGAGTTTAATTGTGGTGATATGAGAACTGAGGATGGATCAGTTACTCCACAATTCTAACCTAAATGACAGAGTGAAAAGAAGGAAGCCTGCACAGAATCAAAATATTCAATACGTGCATCATGTTTGCAACAAGCCACTAAAGTAGTACTGCAAAAATTGTGGCAAAGAAATCAACTGAATACAAAGCGTTGTTGGGGGCAAATCCAACACATCACTGAGTACCACTCTTCATATTTTCAAGCATGGTGGTGGCTGCATCATGTTATGGGTATGCTTATTATTGGCAAAGGCTAGGGAGTTTTTTTAATAAATTTTTTTGGAATACAGCTAAGCACAGGCTAAATCCTAGAGGAAAACCTGGTTCAGTTTTCTTTCCTACAGACACTGGGAGACAAATTCTCATTTTGGCAAGACTATAACCTGAAACACAAGGCCAAATATACACTGGAGTTGCTTACCAAGACGACATTGAATGTTCCTAAGTGACCTAGTTACAGTTTTGACTTCAATCGGCTTGAAAATCTATGGCACTGTAAATATTATATACATGTGCATATTACATGCATGACACATACGTGTGGCAGTGTCTAAAAGCTGTTTCTATGACTGGGTATGATAATAACATTGTTAATAGTTTAATGAAATGCTGTCTGACAAAATGTGAGTCAATCACTTAGGGAGATGTCTCTCTGAGGAGACAAGTACACCTGGAGACTGCTCCATGTGGCTCAATGACACATTTACTCACCATGAACAGACATACTGCAACATGTACATCATCATGTTAGACACGTACGCACATACATGCAATCAAACTCAAACGCACATGTACAGTGTATTCGGAAAGTATTCAGACACCTTGACTTTTTCCACATTTTGTTACGTTACAGCCTTATTCTAAAATGTATTAAATTGTTTGTTTTCTCGTCGTCAATCTACACACAATACCCCATAATGACAAAGCAAAAACATATTTTTTTTTTACATTTACATAAGGATTCAGTCCTTTGTTGAAGCACCTTTGACAGTGATTATAGCTTTGAGTCTTCTTGGGTATGACGCTACAAGCTTGGCACACCTGTATTTAGGGAGTTTCTTCCATTCTTCTCTGCAGATCCTCTCAAGCTCCTTCAGGTTGGATGGGGAGCGTTGCTGCAAAGCTATTTTCAGGTCTCTCCAGAGATGTTTGATCGGGTTCAAGTCCAGGCTCTGGCTGAGCCACTAAAGGACATTCAGAGACTTGTCCCGAAGCCACTCCTGCATTGTCTTGGCTGTGGGCTTAGAGTTGTTGTCCTGTTGGAAGGTGAACCTTTGCACCAGTCATCAGACCAAATAATGTTGTTTCTCATGGTATGAGAGTCCTTTAGGTGCCTTTTGGCCATCTCCAAGCAGGCTGTGATATTCCTTTTACTGAGGAGTGGCTTCCGTCTGGCCACTCTACCATAAAGGCCTGATTGGTGGAGTGCTGCAGAGATGGTTGTCCTTTTGGAAGGTTCTCCCATCTCCACAGAGGAACTCTGGAGCTCTGTCAGAGTGACCATCAGGTTCTTGGTCACCTCCCTGACCAAGGCCCTTCTCCCCCAATTGCTCAGTTTGGCCAGGCGTCCAGCACTAGGAAGAGTCTTGGTGTTTCTAAACTTTTTCCATTTAAGAATGATGGAGGCCACTGTGTTCTTGGGGAACTTTTAATGCTGCAAAAAAATTGGGGTACCCTTCCCCAGATATTTACATCGACATAATCCTGTCTCGAATCTCTACGGACTATTCCTTCAACCTCATATAGACCGGTGTGTGCCTTTCCAAATCATGTCCAATCAATTGAATTTATCACAGTTGGACTCATCTCAAAACATCTCAAGGATGATCAATGAAGACAGGATGCACCTGCACCTATTTCTGTTTTTTATTCTTAAGAAATTTGCTGAAATTTCTAAAAACCTTTTTCGCTTTGTCATTATGGGGTATTGTGTGTAGATTGATGAGGAAAATAATTTATTTAACCCATTTTAGAATGAGGCTGTAACGTAACAACATGTGGAAGAAGTCAAGGGATCTGAATACTTTCAGAATGCACTGTATATACACTGAGTGCACAAAACATTAAGAACACCTTCCTAATATTGAGTTGTACCCCCCTTTTACCCTCAGAACAGACTCAATTCGTCTGGGCATGGACTCTACAAGGTGTCAAAAGCGTTCCACAGGGATGCTGGTCCATGTTGACTCCAATGCTTCCCACAGTTGTCAAGTTTGGCTGGATGTCTTTTGGGTGGTGGATCATTCTTGATACACGGGAAACTGTTGAGCATGAAAAACCCAGCAGTGTTGCAGTTCTTGACACACTCAAACCGGTGCGCCTGGCACCTACTACCATACCCCGTTTAAAAGCACTTAAATCGTTTGTCTTGCCCGTTCACCCTCTGAATGGCACACATACACAATCCATGTTGCGATTGTCTCAAGGAAAATCCTTCTTTAACCTGTCTCCTCCCCTTCATCTACACTGATTTGAATTGGGTTTAACAAGTGACATCAATAAGGGATCATAGCTTTCCCCTGGATTCACCTGGTCAGTCTATGTCATGGAAAGAGCAGGTCCTAATGTTTTGTACAGTCAGTGTACTTTAATTTAGCTCTTATTCACACAGAGATAATTGAATGCTTTATGTGGGTATACAATGAGATATATTGTCTTGCATCCTTTGGAGGTCGCACAAACACACAACAGTCATACAACGACAGTCTCAGAGACAAAGGGCTCGGTTCAATCCTGGTCGCAGAAGTTCAGCGCTGTAGGGCGAATGTCATTTAAAGGCAATGTGCGCCTAGACGGTGTTCACAGTAAACTATACTTTACATTTCAATCGCGCTATGGTGCTGAACTTCCGTGAAACGGGAAACGTATTTCCTGCTCCAGGTATTCCAAGTGTCCTAGCTCTGCTCTTGATGAGCGCCAGTCCAGTGCTACGTGTCCCTCTCTGTCTGTCTGTGTGTGTGTCATTTGTCATGTGCTTGTGGAGTGTGACTGCCTGGTGACAGAGAGGAGAGCTGATCCATTAGCCAGGCATCACACCCAGGGCTCTGCTGGCCTGGTAATGCTGGGATAATTGAACTTGTTTACATCTCCTCTGGGAAATCACCAGAGGCTCACAACACACTGGAGAGAGGGGGAAAAGGAATGGAGGGTGGGAGAGTGTGTGTGTGTGTGTGTGTGTGTGTGAACTCCTCCATTGCTGAGTGTGTGCATATGCAATGTTGGTTGCATAAGTGTGAATGTCGGAGAGATGGGAAAAGAGTGTGTGTGTGTCAGGGCTTTAATGTATTGTGTGTGAATGTTCATGTCTCTCGAGTGCACTGTATGTTCTATAAAAGGTGACTGCATGTGTGTGTATTGATAAATTGTACATTGTTGCAGTGGTGTGTGTGAGTGATGCGTTCTGGTGCATGTGTAACCTGAGATTCAGGTTGTGATGCAGGCGGGTGTGCAAATACGTGAGTAGAATTTGTTACCACGGCAACAGGCTCCGAGTGAGTCAATGCAATGGAATGGCTGGTGCGGTTCTATTAGAGAGAGAGGAGGCAGTTTCCATAGCGACTCAGCATCGCAGCTGCCTGCCTGTGTCTCTGTGTGTCTCTGTGTGTCAGTGTGCGCGCGTTTGTGCATTTTCCTACATGCATCTCTGTGTCCGTGAAGAGACCTTGTCATGTAGAACTTTGTAACGGTTTGTTTAATCTCATCCCATCCCACCATTTTCTTGTGACATTACTCTTTCTCCTTCTCTTGCTCACTCCCTCTCTCTCTGTCTCTGTTCAGGGGCCATGTATCTTTCTTTCTATCTCTCCTCTTCTCTCTCTTTTCTTTCTCTCGCTCTCCTTCCTGTCTCTTTCCCCATCATTCTCTAAGTTACAGTATGTATTTTCTCATCTTTCTCTCTCTTGCTCTCTATTTTCCCATCTTTCTCCCTCTGTCTCTTTCCCATCTCCTTCCAGAAAGTCATCAGGGTAAACAGATGTTGTGGCTGTTATTTAATGTTTCCACTTGGTCTGGCTCTCATATGAATTATCCACAGGGCAGACGCTAGGCTAACTGGGAACCACTGGCAGCTCTGCCTTATTAAAGACACGCAGACCGTACCACAGTACCTCACCGAGAGGGGGGACCCTGAAAAACCCAGATCGTACCATTATACTGCAGTAGGAGAGACAGTGGCAGACTGTACCATAACTCACCAGAGGGGACAGTGAGAGTTACAGACTGTACCTGTACCATAATACCACAGAGAGAGGGGATGCAGGGAAACTTACAGATAGGACCACGACACTACAAGAGGGGGCAGAAAAATACAGACTGCCATGACAACACTAAGACGATGTTCCAATATCTAAAATGGCTAACCATTGATAAGAGACAGTACTGGATAGGTTCCAACCTTGTAGCTTTCAACACTGTTGCTTCAACCTATAATGTCACCTCAGTTCAGTATGAAGAGCAGGAATGAGGAGAAGAAGTGTATGTTTCAGACTTTGAGGATATAGTTAAAGATGAGGGAGATCGAAAGGCACATACAGATGTAGGATCTTAATTTGTTCCAGTTTGCTACATCAGGTAAATAATCCTGCAGCAACAGGAAATGTGTATTATTATGTTGATTATAATTATTGGACATTTTTTGTAGGGGTTGATACATTTTTCCTTCAGGGCAAGTGGAAAATAAACTTTAGAAACATTTTTAAACCTGTGCAGGAAGGATCTCAGCAACGAAAGAGTGATCCAATTAAGATCCTACATCTGTATGCAGAGGGGGATATATGATTTTTAGTGAATGGCTCTGTGGACATTCCTGTGGATAGTTTTTTTGTAGAGAGACGAAAAGTTGTCATCTCTTTCTCAGAATCTAAAGTGTTTCTACTCTCTTTCTCTCATCCTCTCATCTTTTGTGTTTGTGCATACTTCTGTGTATGTCCATGTCCCGCTCTTCGCCACAGATATCCGTGACCGTCGGAAGAAGCCGGTGATGCTGTTCATCCATGGCGGCTCCTACATGGAGGGGGCGGGAAACATGTTCGACGCCAGCATCCTCGCAGCCTACGGCAACGTCATCGTGGTCACCATGAACTACCGTCTGGGCGTGCTCGGTGAGTCTGTCTGTCTGCATACTATGACATCACTACCTGCTTGCACCATCAGGTCCCAGAACTCTTATTCTATGGTTTCACTCTCCTTAATTAGACGCCTTACAATTATATAGAACGAGGCACTTTTCCTAATGATGTGAACTGACCAGGAAGATATCTGGGTCCTAGTTACAGTCTACAGCTAGGTCCTGGAGTTGGTCCTGATCACATGACCAGAACAGTAGAACCATCTGGCCCTAGCTGCACCATGTGACCTGAGTTTTGTGTGCTCTGCCCTGTCCCTGTGTACAGACTCTGAGCCAGTGGATAGGAGTTTAGTCAGCTGTTCTGAGGGGCTGACTGCCTGTTTGTTTCTACAGCTGTTTGTTTGTGTACTGTACACCACAGAGCATCCACAATCTCCATTGTGGTTGCCAGGTTGGGTAATGGGATCTGGTTTATTGTATCAAGCCTGTCTCAACACATCAGAGTATTCATAAAGAGAGAAATGGGAGTATTTTAGGATGCAGTCCAAGCTTTACCACTAGTGTAAACACAGTGGAACGTGATCCACACAGTCATTGACCAACTGGGCCAGCCAATAGAGGGAACATACTGAGAGTTTGAGGTACACCTGGCAGCAGCTCTGTCCTGCCTGTTTTGTGGTGCATGTTTCACGTGCTGTTATGTTTTTCTACATCTGTCTGACAAACTGGAAACATTAGCGAGTGGAGCGTGAGAACAATCCGCCGTGTGAACTTAAGTTTCCTTAATGCACTATCTAATCCTTGCTCTGCATGCCTCTAATTCACTGATCCAAACAGTCCTCAATGGAGTCCGTTTGCATCATTCCCAAGCCAAATAGTAGTCTGTCTGTGTGATTTACATACTGTATGTGTGGTGTGTGTAGTTTACCCGTGTGTAGTGTACAGTATTTATGCACCACACACACAGTGACATACAGAGGTAGAGAGCGATCCTGCTGAGCGATGCAGAGAGATGATGCAGTGCCCTCGATTCCTCTAACATGGTTGAACATTTTGGTACGTGGGCGAGTAGACTAACCTCTCTCTCTTTCTCTCTCTCTCTCTATTTCCTCATCTCGCTCCCTCTGTTCTGCTTTTAATGGGTTACTCTACTGTACTGAAGGGATTATGTGTGTGTGTGTGTGTGTGTGTGTGTGTGTGTGTGTGTGTGTGTGTGTGTGTGTGTGTGTGTGTGTGTGTGTGGTGTGTGTGTGTGTGTGTGTGTGTGTTAGGGAGTTTGTATGTGTGTACGTGCGTGTGGGTGTGTCCGTACATGTAAGTGGGTGTGTTTGCGTGTGTGTGTATGTTTGAATATGTAACAGTACAATGTGCCATCCATTCTCACCACCTCTCTCAACGGACAAAAAAACGTTTTTGGCCTGAAAAGAGAAAGACAACTGCTCCACGTTTCTACAATAGGTTTAGCACATAATCACATAGTATTATCCTATACTCATGCACACGCACACTCACATATGCCAACCTTACTTCTGCCTGTGCCTTTAACAGAGAGATGGGGGTAGGGAGGGAGGGGACGACAGAGAAGGGGGATAGAGACAGATGAGAGAGGGAGAAACAGAGGGAGACAGAGCTGAAGAGAAGGAAGGAGCAACAGAAGGGGGAGAAGGGAACAATCTAAAAATAAACCATCAGAAGTGCTTTTTAAATCTGCAGCGAAGCAAAAAAAATTCATTCAAACAAATGTTAATGCAATGTGGCCACGGCACACACACACACATATAGGCTTACACACATCTCTATATACTCACATACAATTACATAAGGGTTTTCCATTTTTTTTTAACGTTTGGTGGATGTTAAGTTAATTCATGATATGCTTGTGATTTGTGAAAGGGGAGAATATGTCTATAAGAAAATCCTAAATGTCTTCCATGTACAGTCCAGGAGTGTTTAGCATGTTAGGAGTTAGGAGTCTATACACTAGTACCTACCTACAGTAGAGCTCCACCCCAACGCTGCTGCCTGCTCACCTTGCCCCTACCTTCCTCCTGGCTGCTCCAGGCCCATGCAGCCTCCTGATTTGTGCTGCAAAGCCATCTGTTCTGACTAATTAACTAATTAACTAATTAATGAACTCTGGGAAAGGGCCCACCGTCACTGGGCTGTGGGAGAGAGAGAGGCTTTCTCACATCAAGAAGAGAGATGAAACACTCCGCTCTCCTTCTTCTTCTCCTTCTTCTTCTCCTTCTTCTCCGACCTTCTTCTTCTTCCTCCTTATTCTTCTCCTTCTTTCTTCTCCTTCTTTCTTCTCCTTCTTTCTTCTCCTTCTTTCTTCTCCGACCTTCTTCTTCTTCCTCCTCATTCTTCTCCTTCTTCTCTTCTCCTCTCCTTCTTCTCCCTTCTTTCTTCTCCTTCTTTCTTCTCCTTCTTTCTTCTCCGACCTTCTTCTACTTCCTCCTTCTTTCTTCTCCTTCTTCTTCTCCTTCTTTCTTCTCCTTCTTTCTTCTCCTTCTTCTTCTCCAACCTTCTTCTTCTTCCTCCTCATTCTTCTTCTTCTTTTTGTTCATCTTGTCCCCATTCTCTCCATCAGATCAGTCCTATCTGATAGACAGAATCGGATGACTCTTAATGAGTTAATCTCATGTGTTTGTTTCTCTCCCTCTGCAACCAACAAACACTAAATCACAGAATGATGATTCCCAGCGTTCTCCTGATGCACCCAAGGAGTTATTTTAGAGTTATTAATACTTCAGCATACATTCTATTGGTTTGGATGTACAGTATAATTACAAACCCGGCTCAGACTGAATAAATAGAGCCAGTATTGGGATTTGAGTATTATGAGAAATAACATGTTCCCGGTTATAATGAGGCGATCATATGGTTATTGTTGCATGGGGCTGTCAGGAGAGAGTGAATTTGCCTGCACAAATTAACCGAGTGGAGGAAGCATGAAATGAAAAGAGAAAGGGTTGTAATGTTACTGTATGGAATCATCGTTTAGATGGTCAAACGACACACTAGAATAGAATATACCACAACCCAATACTGCATACCACAACAGGATAACATTGTAGAGAGCACCACAGCCCAATACTGCATACCACAACAGGATAACATTGTAGAGAGCACCACAGCCCAATACTGCATACCACAACAGGATAACATTGTAGAGAGCATCACAGCCCAATAACAGAATACTCTGCAGTTCCATTACATTTTAGCAGATGCTCTTATCCAGAGCAACTTACAGTAGTGAATCGATACATTTCATACATTTTTTTATTTATTTTGTACTGGCCCCCCGTGGGAATCGAACCCACAACCCTGGCGTTGCACACACCATGCTCTACCAACTGAGCCACAGGGAAGACCAGTGAAACCACAGTGCCATAGTGGATAGAAACCACAGTGCCATAGTGGTTTCTATAAAACCCACAGATACTGATGAAGGCCACGGTGGATACAGTTGATCTCAAAGGTTACCTCACAATGCACAATGAGCAATTTCACTTATGAGTCCAATTTTACGCTGTTAGACACAGGCTCGTGTTTACAACAATATTAAAAAGAACAAACCGTCCATGAACAATTTAGTCTGAAAACACAGCGCATCTCTGTGAGCACAGCCTCATCTGTGGAGGACAAACAGCTTACAGTAATACTCCATCTGTAAAGAACAAACACAGGAAATTTGACGTGTACATCTGTGGATTTACCTCCATTAAGGTATTTTATACACAACCTGACCCCACTACCATAGCTTTGAAAGCTGTCTCTTTATTTCCCTGTGTTTGTCCCTCTGTTTCTATAATTCTATTTTGTCTATGTATCTCTCCTAGTCTTCTTACTATATATCGGTCTCTCTCTTATTGGCCTTGTATCTATGATGGGTTGGTTCCCTCTTCCTGATGCACAGAGATGTGTTTGGACAATGTAAAGTCCCTCGCGTGAACTTCATCCCATCTGTCCATCACTCTTCATCTTCCACGTTCCGTTTGAATAATGCACTGAATCTATTCTTTCTTTGTATCCATCGCCTTTCACATCTCCTTTTTATTTCCATTCCATACCACCCTTCCTCCTCTCTGGGGATAGCTCTATTCACCTACTCATGTATTCATATAGCCATTTGTTCGGTTACTTCCTGATAATTGTCCTGTTCGTATCTGAGACACTGGGTTTGTAGGGCCTATTCCCTCACACTGCAGGCTAGCTAGGTCTTATACAATACCTAAGTGGCTGGACACACACACGCATACAAGTAGTTGATGTAGAGTTTGGTCTGTCAAACTGTATTTCACACCGCGTGAGTGCGTGCGTGTGTGCGCGTGCACGTGCGTGTGCGTGTGTGTGTGTGTGCCTGTACCATAGGCCTGTTGTGATCCTAGGGATGGTGTATTGGTCTATATGAAAGTGATTTTTTTTTTCTTCATCTTTATGTAACCAGGTAGGCCAGTTGAGAACAAGTTCTCATTAACAACTGCGGCCTGGCCAAGATCAAGCAAAGCAGTGCGACAAAAACAACACAGAGTTACACATAAACAAACGTACAGTGAATAACACATTAGGAAATACAAAATAAAAATCTATGTACAGTGTGTGCAAATGTAGAAGACTAAGGAGGTAGGTAATAAATAGGCCATAGAGGCAAAATAATTACAATTTAGCTTTAATACTGGAGTGATAGATGTGCAGATGATGATTGATTTTGATTTGATTTGATTTGATTTGGATCTCTTTTAGTCCCCATTTGGACTAATCTTCCAAGAGTCCTTAAATATTAAAATACAATTTATATACGAACACAATTTCACATATAACACACTATTACAAACATACATAATATACTAACGTAATAAACCAATAAGTAATCAATCTAAAAAATATGAATTCTTCATCTACTGTAATCCCACAACATTTCTGTGTATTATATTTAAATTGTTTTAAAATAATGTTTAAATTTATATATTGAAAGATGATGATGTGCAAGTAGAGATACTGGGGTGCAAAAGAGCAAAAAGATAAATAACAATACGGGGATGAGGTAGTTGGGTGGGCTATTTACAGATTGGCTGTGTACAGGTACAGTGATCGGTAAGCTGATGCTTAAAGTTAGAGAGGGAGATATAAGTCTCCAGCTTCAGTGATTTTTTTGCAATTTGTTCCAGTCATTGGCAGCAGAGGACTGGAAGGAAATCAAATCAAATTGTATTTGTCACATACACATGGTTAGCAGATGTTAATGCGAGTGTAGCGAAGTGCTTGTGCTTCTAGTTCCGACCATGCAGTAATATCTAACAAGTAATCTAACAATTTCACAACAACTACCTTATACACACAAGTGTAAAGGAATGAATAAGAATATGTACATAAAAATATATATGGATGAGCGATGGCCGAACAGCATAGGCTAGATGCAGTAGATGGTATAGAGTACAGTATATACATATGAGATGAGTAGTGTAGGGTATGTAAACATTATATAAAATGACTAGTGATACATTTATTACATCCAATTTTATGTTATTAAAGTGGCTAGAGATTGAGTCAGTATGTTGGCAGCAGCCACTCAATGTTAGTGATGGCTGTTTAACAGTCTGATGGCCTTGAGATAGAAGCTGTTTTTCAGTCTCTCAGTCCCAGCTTTGATACACCTGTACTGACCTCGCCTTCTGGATGATAGCGGGGTGAACAGGCAGTGGCTCGGGTGGTTGTTGTCCTTGATGATCTTTTTGGCCTTCCTGTGACATCGGGTGGTGTAGGTGTCCTGGAGAGCAGGTAGTTTGCCCCCGGTGATGCGTTGTGCAGACCTCACTACCCTCTGGAGAGCCTTCCGGTTGTGGGCGTAGCAGTTGCCGTACCAGGTGGTGATACAGCCCGACAGGATGCTCTCGATTGTGCATATGTAGAAGTTTGTGTTTTTGGTGACAAGCCAAATTTCTTCGGCCTCCTGAGGTTGAAGAGGCGCTGTTGCGCCTTCTTCACCACGCTGTCTGTGTGGGTGGACCATTTCAGTTTGTCCGTGATGTGTATGCCTAGGAACTTAAAACCTTCCACCTTCTCCACTACTGTCCCGTCGATGTGGATAGGGGGGTGCTCCCTCTGCTGTTTCCTGATGTCCACGATCATCTCCTTTAGGCAGCCAAATGAGGTGTTGGCTTTGGGGATGACCAGTGAAATGTACCTGCTGGAGTGCATGCTACGGGTGGGTGTTGCTATGGTGACCAGTGAGCTGAGATAAGGCGGGGCTTTACCTAGCAAAGACTTATAGATGACCTGGATCCAAGTGGGTTTGGCAACAAATATGTAGCAAGGGCCAGCCAACGAGAGCATACAGGTCGCACTGGTGGGTAGTATATGGGGCGTTGGTGACAAAACGGATGGCACTGTGATAGACTACATCCAATTTGCTGAGTAGAGTGTTGGAGGCTATTTTGTAAATGACATCACCGAAGTCAAGGATCGGTAGGCTAGTCAGTTTTACGAGGGTATGTTTGGCAGCATGAGTGAAGGAGGCTTTGTTGCGAAATAGGAAGCCGATTCTAGATTTAATTTTGGATTGGAGATGCTTAATGTGAGTCTGGAAGGAGAGTTTACAGACTAACCAGACACCTAGGTATTTGTAGTTGTCCACATATTCTAAGTCAGAACCGTCCAGAGTATTGATGCTAGTCGGGCAGGCGCGGGCAGCAATCGGTTGAAGAGCATGCCTTTAGTTTTACTAGCATTTAAAAGCAGTTGGAGGCCACGGAAGGAGAGTTGTATGGCATTGAAGCTCGTTTGGAGGTTTGTTAACCTCTATGGGCTAGGTGGGACGCTAGCGTGCCACCCGTGGTGCACTCCATCAACAGCAGGTGCATTTCAAGAGCGGCAAATTTGAATCCAAATAAATGTCAAAATTCAAATTTTTCTAAAATACAACTATTTTACACCATTTGAAAGATAAACATCTCCTTAATCTAACCACGTTTTACGATTTCAAAAAGGTTTTACGGCGAAAGCATAAATTTAGAGTATGTTAGGACAGTACATTTACAAGAGTTGTGTGTAATGTTTTGTCAAGTCAAAGACAGGGTCACCAAAACCATAAAACCAGCTAAAATGATGCACTAACCTTTTACAATCTCCATCAGATGACACTCCTAGGACATTATGTTAGACAATGCATGCATTTTTAGTTCTATCAAGTTCATATTTATATCCAAAAACAGCGTTTTACTATGGCATTGATGTTGAGGAAATCGTTTCCCTCCAATAACCGGCAGTCAAGTCAGCGTCACAAATTAAATAATTAAAATTAGAAAACATTGGTAAAATATTATATTGTCATTTAAAGAATTATAGATTTACATCTCTTGAACGCAATCAACTTGCCAGATTTAAAAATAACCTTACTGGGAAATCACACTTTGCAATAATCTGAGCACTGCGCCCAGAAAAATACGCGTTGCGATACAGACTAGACGTCATGTTGGGGAGATCTAAAATCGAAAATACTATGTAAATAATCCATTACCTTTGATTCTCTTCATCAGATGTCACTTCCAGGTATCACAGGTCCATAACGAATGTAGTTTTGTTCAAAAAAGCTCATCATTTATGTCCAAAAATCTCCGTCTTGTTAGCACATGATCTAAGCCAGCCGGACTTCTCGTCATGAACGAGGGGAAAAAATATATTTACGTTCGTTCAAACATGTCAAACGTTGTATAGCATAAATCATTAGGGCCTTTTTTAACCAGAACATGAATAATATTCAAGGTGGACGAATGCATACTCTTTTATAACGTATTGGAACGAGGGTACCCAACATGAACTCGCGCGCCAGGTGTCTAATGGGACATCATCGTTCCATGGCTCTTGTTCGGTCAGATCTCCCTCCAGAAGACTCAAAACACTTTGTAAAGGCTGGTGACATCTAGTGGAATATTCCTCAGCCCCTGTGTTTTTCAATGGGATAGGTTTAAAGTCAATACAACACATCAGGTATCCACTTCCTGTCAGAAAATGTCTCAGGGTTTTGCCTGCCAAATGAGTTCTGTTATACTCACAGACACCATTCAAACAGTTTTAGAAACTTTAGAGTGTTTTCTATCCATATATAATAAGTATATGCATATTCTAGTTACTGGGTAGGATTAGTAACCAGATTAAATCGGGTACATTTTTTTTATCCAGATGTGCAAATGCTGCCCCCTAGCCCTAACAGGTTAACACAGTGTCCAAAGAAGGGCCAGATGTATACAGAATGGTGTCGTCTGCATAGAGGTGGATCAGAGACTCACCAGCAGCAAGAGCGACATCATTGATATATATACAGAGAAAATAGTCGTCCCGAGAATTGAACCTTGTGGCACCCCCATAGAGACTGCCAGAGGTCCGGACAACAGGCCCTCCAATTTGACACACTGAACTCTATCTGAGAAATAGTTGGTGAACCAGGCGAGGCAGTCATTTGAGAAACCAAGGCTGTTGAGTCTGTCGATAAGAATGCAGTGATTGACAGAGTCGAAAGCCTTGGCCAGGTCGATGAATATGGCTGCACAGTACTGTCTTTTATCAATGGCGTTTATGATATTGTTTAGGACCTTAAGCGTGGCTAAGGTGCACCCGTGACCAGTTCGGAAACCAGATTGCATAGTGGAGAATGTACGATGGGATTCGAAATGATCAGTGATCTGTTTGCTAACTTGGCTTTCGACGATTTTATTAAGGCAGGGCAGGATGTATATAGATCTACAACAGTTTGGGTCTAGAGTGTCTCCCCCTCCATTTGAAGAGGGGGATGACCGCGGCAGCTTTCCAATCTTTGGGGATCTCAGACGATACGAAAGAGAGGTTGAACAGGCTAGTAATAGGGGTTGCAACAATTTTGGCAGATAATTTTAGAAAGAGAGGGTCCAGATTGTCTAGCCCAGCTGATTTGTAGGGATCCAGATTTTGCCACTCTTTCAGAACATCAGCTGTCTGGATTTGGGTGAAGGAGAAATGGGGGGGATTTGGGAAGGTTTCTGCTTGGGATGCAGAGCTGTTGTCTGGGGTAGGGGTAGCCAGGTGGAAGTCACGGCCAGCTGTAGAAAAGTGCTTATTGAAATTATCAATTATCGTCTAGTTATCGATGGTGACAGTGTTTCATAGCCTCAGTGCAGTGGACAGCTGCGAGGAGGTGCTCTAATTCTCCATGGACTTTAGTGTCCCAAAACTTTTTGGAATTAGTGCTACAGGATGCACATTTCTGTTTGAAAAAGCTAGCCTTAGCTTTCCTAACTGACTGTGTATATTGGTTCGTGACTTCCCTGAAAAGTTGCATATCGCAGGGGCTATTCGATGCTAATGCAATATGCCACAGGATGTTTTGTGCTGGTCAAGGTCAGTCAAGTCTGGGGTGAACCAAGGGCTATATCTGATCTTAGTTCTACATTTTTTGAATGGGGCATGCTTATTTAAGATGGCGAGGAAAGCACTTTTAAAGAGCAACCAGGCATCCTCTACTGACGGGATGAGGTCAATATCCTTCCAGGATACCCGGGCCAGGTCGATTAGAAAGGCCTGCTCGGTGAAGTGTTTTAGGGAGTGTTTGACAGTGATGAGGGGTGGTCGTTTGACCGCAGACCCATTACGGACGCAGGCAATGAGGCAGTGATCGCTGAGATCCTGGTTGAAGACAGCGGAGGTGTATATAGAGGGCAAGTTGGTCAGGATGATATCTAAGAGGGTGCCCATGGTTACGGATTTAGAGTTGTACCTGGTAGGTTCCTTGATAATTTGTGTGAGATTGAGGGCATCTAGCATAGATTTTAGGACAGCCGGGGTGTTATGCATATCCCAGTTTAGGTCACCTAACAGTACGAACTCTGAAGATAGATGGGGGCAATCAATTCACATATGGTGTCCAGGGTACCGCTGGGGGCTGAGGGGGGTCTATATATAACAAGCGACAACGGTGAGAGACTTTTTTAAGAAAAGGTGGATTTTTAAAAGTAGACCCAGATATTTCAGCAGTCTTTTGTTCACTGCGATATAATTCAAAATGGTAGCATAGTGACTCTTTCCACTTTGTTCTATGATGTATTTACATCCACCTATGATTTGGTTTTACCTTGAACATAAATTGATGTCAAATTGATAGATTTACAGTGTTCGGCCATTATAAAACTATATACATTAACTAGGCATTACATCATTTTGAGTCAGTACTTATCAGTTTTGAGCAGTTTGATTGTAGTAGTTTTCAAAGTGATATTTAATTGTATTGTTATCAAATGACATCGTATAAAAAATGTATTAAATATTACATTTGGAAAAGCAGATACTTAGATTGAATGTGTATCCAAATTGAAAAAGTGATTTGTTGCAGTGAACAAGTGACTGAATGAGTTTGTTGTACTCAGTCAATTGAAAATGTGCTTAGAGTTTTGAAACATGAGCTATTTTTATGATTTGATTCTTGTGCTTAGAGTTGTGAAAAAGTTCCACATAAAAATTGTGCCTAAGTGATAAAAAAAAAAACGGTAACTTCCAAGGCTCTGTGTAGTCCAGCCAACTGCTTGTTGATTCCCCACTGGTCCAGATGTGGGAACAACCAGTCTAACCACAACCAGTTTGATTACAATATTGGATTTCAACCTAGACCCCAAAACACACCCCATTCAAAACAATTTCAACAGGCCCCCCCAACCAAAATCCTACCCTCAACACCAAAACTGTTTCAACATCCCCAAAGATTGGAAAGCTGCCGCGGTCATCCCCCTCTTCAAAGGGGGAGACACTCTAGACCCAAAATATTATAGACCTATATCCATCCTGCCCTGCCTTTCTAAAATCTTTGAAAGCCAAGTTAACAAACAGATTATTTTATAGTATGAAGAATACAAAGCTGAATAAAATAGAAAGGATATTTTCTCCAAACGATTTGAAGGGAGTGCGCACCTATTCTGTGTTGAGCGGTTAAAAAAGAAATACGTTCTCCTATATGCTTAATTTAGATTTATTCATGTAACTTTAGTTGTTCTACAAACGTTGGGATAATGTTTTGATTTTGAATACATTGTAAGGCTGCATGATGCGACCCTAATGAAAAAAGTAGCTTGAAAGGCATGAGCTCTGCTTTGTTTTTTTCACAGGCTGTACACACGTCATCAGTCTCTTATTCAGAATTTGACAAGCACTTGATAATGCTTTGAACTTTCTGGCGGCATCCCCTTTGTGTGGCTGTAAATCCCCCTAAAAAAAAGACATGCCTTTTGCGGCCAGTGGCCGTTGTGCCCTTGGGCTAAATATAATAATCTGAATTCTATTCTCCCTGAGTGCTGCGTGCTCCGAAGCACCTCTCTCTCACATGGCTCTCCATCATGTAATCGGGTCTTTCTCACAGGCTACAAGTGAAGACAGACACATCGGGGACACAACTGCGCACGTCCTTATCCAATTCCGAGGTGCATATTGAAGATATTGGAAGAACTGTCCACATTTACTTTTCGTCAGCCAACAACATGAGTAGGTCTAACGAACAGCAAAAGCATTTGCCTATGTCAATCTACTTTCTCCATAGTAGAAAAGTTGACCTATTCTGTGTAATAAATAAATATTCCAAACATACTGTCATCTGGGACCGTTGTGGGATGCGATAGATCCCAAATTAATACAACCACTAGCATCAAAAAAACTTTTTTACGCAATGAGGCTGACGCAGCAGATCAGAACATTTAGCTTAAAATGTTGATAAATTATTAGGCTATTTCTTCACATTATAAGCGCAGCAATGCGTACACATCAGAAGGCTATAAGCACAAATGGCCAATTAGATTTTTTTTATGGTGAAGAATATCTTCCCCCAAACTTGAAACTCATGCGTTGCATATGTATGCCACTTAGGCTCTATACCCCTTGTAAAGTGGATTAATGTGCTTAATTTTAAGAAGTTATTTGGCCACTTTAGTTTTGATACAAACCTTATCAAAACGTATAGGCCTATGGGCTAGGCTACATGAGGTGTACAAAAAAATACATGTCATCTATGCACTTAAATAGCGAATGGAGGATGATTTTCCCGTGGTTCATTTTCATGCCAACCAGAAAGGCTATACTCCTGATGTAAAGATAAGCAATATGCTTAATATTAGGAAGGTTAAGAAATAAATATAGTAGGTCTAGCCTATAGACATCTGATGGGATCCTCCTCTTTTTAATAGAGGCCATCACTCTGTTTTCTCACATAATTGCATAGTCAATAGAAATGTTGGGCAACATGGGCTCATGGGCTCTCATGAAGTGTTTGATTAGATTTTTGATTACATTTCCATTGATGTCAGAATGATTAGAGGAACAATAGAGTGCTGAGTACCAGGCAATTAGCAAGTTTGGTAGGCTACTAATGACCAGCAGCAGCATCAGAGCTTGGAGAAGCCTAATTTCCGTAACTAAACGGTCACGTGGAATTTGACTGCCTTCATGACTCGTGACTGCCAGTGTGGTGGCAATACGGTCACCTTAACAGCCCTAGTCACGAGTGCATTCAGATTTGTGTTCGGCGGGAAACTTTCTTCACAATAGACAAACGGGCTCATTCTTTTCAGAACAACCCAGGGTTATGAGGTCATTTCATCTTGTAACAGTACATCAAGCATAATGATCAAAACAACACTGTAAATTACATGAGTTTTATGATATGGAAATGTGAAGTGCACATTTGGACCCATGGGTGTTTGGCTTGCTTGTATGACATCAAAGCAGTAGTTATTATAATCCTCAACGTCTCATCTTTCAAAATACACAGTCCTCATAATTTTTTGAATTTCCCTCAATCAGGCAACAAAATGTGCACAAGTTGGCCAATTAGCAGGAGGGATGGGGGCAACTTATTGTCACGTGCGGTGCTCAAGTTCAGAATGGCTGTCAGTCAAAACCCATACAGAGCTATGAAGCGCAGAGCCTGAGCTCTGACATCATTTATATAATCTTACTTTCAGCCACTGCGTTCCAGTTGATGTGCTTATCAGTTCCCAAATCTGCCATTTCAACCAGTATATGGGTATGAGTGTAAATGGTTGCCATCTTAGAAAGTAGTACATTAGTAGTATGTTACAATGTAGTATTAGTGTAGTAGTACAGTACTTACATCTTGATAACTAAAATATATATTATAACATCCTTTAAAAGTATAAAGCTACAGTGCCTTGCAAAAGTATTCATCCCCCTTGGCGTTTTTCCTATTTTGTTGCATTACAACCTGTAATTTAAATTGATTTTTATTTAGATTTCATGTAATGGACATACACAAAATAGTCCAAATTGGTGAAGTGAAATGAAAAAATACATTGAAAAGTGGTGCGTGCATATGCATTCACCCCCTTTGCTATGAAGCCCCTAAATAAGATCTGGCGCAACCAATTACCTTCAGAAGTCACATAATTCGTTTAATAAAGTCCACCTGTGCGCAATCTAAGTGTCACATGATCTCAGTATCAGGGGCGAAAATCTGATATCAACTTTGGAGGGGACAATTACATGACATTTTCTCAAGAGCAATTCCTGAGGGGGACACCAAAAGTAGTGCTGTAACACATAGCCTACATTGTAATATGGTAAATGTATATTGAGGAACCAAAGAAATAAGGTGTTTGCCGTACTCCTAACTACCGGTACCCAAAACTACACAACTAATCACAACAGCAATACCATTGCCTTTAACAAATCTTAGTTCAGTCACCAGTTTAAGTTGAGAGTGGGGGTATCCATGGCATTTTCCAATTATGTTCCTATTTTACAAGTCAAAAGAATTGAGAAACTTTCAAAATGTTGCCAAACAAAGACTCAACAAACTTACCTGAGACTCCCTGTCTCTGCCAGTCTGTCCCTGCATATCTGTCCCCAACTCTGCTGTCTGTGTGCCATCTGTTGCCTGCTCTGCCTAATGACATCATTGTGAAACATTTCCATTAGAATTTCATTTCTTTCTTATGAACATTTTATCAACTAGTCTTTGAGATATTAGGCTACTAGGGTTCTTACTTTGCGTTTTGGTGTACTGAAAAATACTCTGATGTCCGTCTTTTATTTTTCTGCCATTTTTCTACCTGGCTGGCTGGCTGGCTGGCTACACACACACACAGTGTGTAGGTTATTTACAGTAGGACTTCTATCATCTTATCTTTTATCATTCTATTTGGGCTTCGATCTAAAAGGTAGCTAGCAAATGTGAAACGGATTAAAATGACAAGAGTTGACAGCTGTATGAGTTCACCATTTACACATCATATGCTGCAACCTTTTGTAATTTTAATAGTTTGTTTCATATTGGCTGACTTCCAACAATAGCTGAATTTGCAAAGCTAGCGAGCACCAATTCCATTTCAGTGGTGTTTGCTATAATCTTTGCTACCCAGGTTAAATAAAGGTGAAATAAAATAAATAAATAAAAGTTCCCTTGCGACAATTTAGCTTTTGCAACGAGACCATTAAATGTATTTAAGACAATGGTAGAAGAGAGTGTAGTTCTGTTCAGTTTGCACTTCAGTTTATCGCTAACCTTATCACAGGGACTTTGAAGCACTAACTTACATCATCTGCATGCTGATCTTGGAATAAATTGACGATAGCAAAGATTCCATCTTTGACGAGGCCACATAAATGGAATAATTACTAGCTAGCTTAATAGTTAATATTTGCCCGCTAGCTCTGCATATTCAGCTAGTGTGTGTGCGCGATTGACTGGATTAACCTCACGTCAGTTACGTTCATTGAGTGCCTTTCAGACAGTGGATACCACCCCTCTGTTACCTTGCCAACTAAGGAACTGGCAGTGGATCAAACCATTGTGAGGCAAAGGGTGGGGGGGTCGCAATCTTTTGAAACTTAAAAACGCGCTATTAACCTCTTACATCTAGACGTTCCGCTAGCGGAACACCTGCTCCAATATCCAATGATAGGCGTGGCGCGAATTACAATTTCCTCAAAAATACAAAAACTTCAATTTTTCAAAAATATGACTATTTCACAGCATTTTAAAGACAAGACTCTCCTTTATCTAACCACACTGTCCGATTTCAAAAAGGCTTTACAGCGAAAGCAAAACATTAGATTATGTCAGCAGAGTACCAAGCCAGAAATAATCAGACACCCATTTTTCAAGCTAGCATATAATGTCACAAAAACCCAGAAGACAGCTAAATGCAGCACTAACCTTTGATGATCTTCATCAGATGACACACCTAGGACATTATGTTATACAATACATGCATGTTTTGTTCAATCAAGTTCATATTTATATCAAAAAACAGCTTTTTACATTAGCATGTGACGTTCAGAACTAGCATACCCCCCGCAAACTTCCGGGGAATTTGCTAACAATTTACTAAATTACTCACGATAAACGTTCACAAAAAGCATAACAATTATTTTAAGAATTATAGATACAGAACTCCTCTATGCACTCGATATGTCCGATTTTAAAATAGCTTTTTGGTGAAAGCACATTTTGCAATATTCTAAGTACATAGCCCAGCCATCACGGGCTAGCTATTTAGACACCCGGCAAGTTTAGCCTTCACCAAAATCAGATTTACTATTATAAAAGTTTGATTACCTTTTGTTGTCTTCGTCAGAATGCACTCCCAGGACTGCTACTTCAATAACAAATGTTGGTTTGGTCCAAAATAATCCATCGTTATATCCGAATAGCGGCGTTTTGTTCGTGCGTCCCAGACACTATCCGAAATGGTAAATCAGGGTCGCGCGCATGGCGCAATTCGTGACAAAAAAATTCTAAATATTCCATTACCGTACTTCGAAGCATGTCAACCGCTGTTTAAAATCAATTTTTATGCAATTTATCTCGTAAAAAAGCGATAATATTCCGACCGGGAATCTCCTTTTCGGCAAACAGAGGAAAAATCACAAAGACGGGGGCGGCCAGGGCACGCGCCTAAGCCCACAGTCCCTTGATCGGCCACTTGAGAAAGGCGATAATGTGTTTCAGCCTGGGGCTGGGATGACGACATTCAGGTTTTTCCCGGGCTCTGAGCGCCCATGGAAGACGTAGGAAGTGTCACGTTAGAGCAGAGATCCTTTGTAAAAGATAGAGATGGCAAAGAAGTTCAAGAAATGGTCAGACAGGCCACTTCCTGTAAAGGAATCTCTCAGGTTTTGACCTGCCATTTGAGTTCTGTTATACTCACAGACACCATTCAAACAGTTTTAGAAACTTTGGAGTGTTTTCTATCCAAAGCCAATAATTATATGCATATTCTAGTTACTGGGCAGGAGTAGTAACCAGATTAAATCGGGTACGTTTTTTATCCAGCCGTGAAAATACTGCCCCCTAGCCATAACAGGTTAAGTGTCTATAATCAGCACAATTGCTTTCATTGCGTATTATTAATATTATTTAAATTACATAGTTATGTTTCAGTGATATATTTGGGGGGACAAATCATATTTTTCCCAGGATGGGGGGGTCGTGTCCCCCCCGGGATTTCCGCCCCTGCTCAGTATATATACACCTGTTCTGAAAGGACCCAGACTCAGCAACACCACTAAGCAAGGGGCAGCACCAAGCAAGCTTCACCATGAAGACCAAGTAGCTCTCCAAACAGGTCAGGGACAAAGTGGTGGAGAAGTACAGATCAGAGTTGGGTTATAAAAAAATAGCCGAAACTTTGAACATCCCACGGAGCACCATTAAATCTATTATTAAAAAATGGAAAGAATATGGCACCACAACAAACCTGCCAAGAGCGGACCACCCATCAAAACTCACGGACCAGGCAAGGAGGGCATTGATCAGAGAGGCACCAAAGATAACCCTGAAGGAGCTGCAAAGCTCCACAGCGGAGATTGGAGTATCTGTCTATAGGACCACTTTAAGCCGTACACTCCACAGAGCTGGGCTTTATGGAAGAGTGGCCAGAAAAAAAGCCATTGCTTTTTTGTTGTTGTTTGGTGTTCGCCAAAAGGCATGTGGGAGACTCCCCAGACATATGGAAGAATGTACTCTGGTCAGATGAGACTAAAATGGAGCTTTTTGGCCATCAAGGAAAACGCTATGTCTGGCGCAAACCCAACACCTCTCATCACCCCAAGAACACCATCTCCACAGTGAAGCATGGTGATGGCAGCATCATGCTGTGGGGATGTTTTTCATCGGCAGGGACTGGGAAACTGGTCAAAATTGAAGGAATGATGCATGGCGCTAAATACAGGAAAATTCTTGAGGGAAACCTGTTTGTCTTCCAGAGATTTGAGACTGGGACAGAGGTTCACCTTCCAGCAGGACAATGGCCCTAAGCATACTGCTAAAGCAACACTTGAGTGGTTTAAGGGGAAACATTTAAATGTCTTGGAATGGCCTAGTCAAAGCCCACATCTCAATCCAATTGAGAATCTGTGGTATGACTTAAAGATTACTATACATCAGTGGAACCCATCCAACTTGAAGAAGCTGGACCAGTTTTGCCTTGAAGAATGGGCAAAAAACACAAGTGGCTAGATGTGCCAAGCTTATAGAGACATACCCCAAGAGACTTGCAGCTGTAATTGCTGCAAAAGGTGGCTCTACAAAGTATTGACTTGGGGGGGTGAGTAGTTATTCCTGCTCAAGTTTTCTGTTTTGTGTCTTATTTCTTGTTTGTTCCACAATAAACAATATTTTGCATCTTCAAAGTGGTAGGTATGTTGTGTAAATGAAATGATACAAACCCCCAAAAAATCTATTTTAATTCCAGGTTGTAAGGCAACAAATAAGGAAAAATGCCAAGAGGGGTGAATACTTTTGCAAGCCACTGTACTTGTTTATGAGCCTTCTGGATATGTGTCTTCCTGTTTCACCATAGGTTCCTTATTCTCAACAGTTTAACATATAAACAATATTTCACTACCCTGTAAAAACATATTTTTGAAGTATAAACGTGAAATGGGGCTGTCAATCTCATGTCGTATCCATCAAAATCCAAGGGTGGGTAAAAATGATTCCCAAGATTTGGTACAGAAAACCTTTAGTACCAAGACACTGGAGGGCATGTTAGAATGTTAAAGAAAATAACTTGGCCATGAAGTTTCAGTAGATTAGGAACTGAATCCATTGTAAATTCATACCACACAGTTATTATCACGTATACTCACTCTCCGACCTCTAGGTCGTCAGGCTGCTGATTATCCCGCACACCTGTCACCATCATCTCACACACCTGCGCCTCATGAAACTCACCTGGACTCCATCACCTCCTTGATTATCTTCCCTATATCTGTCACTCCCCTTGGTTCTTTCCTCAGGTGTTATTGACTCTGTTTTCATGTCGGTGTGTTGTTTCTTTTATTTATTAAAACACTCACTCCCTGAACTTGCTTCACAACTCTCAGCGCACTCCTTACAGTTATATTACTTCTTATTGACGTTCAAATTGTGAATGACAAAAAAAAGGTATAAATGAAAGCATGCTGAAAACAAATCTTTAAAAAAATGCAACTGTAACAGATGCCACAAACAAAATCCATATCTAGACAACCTGCGACTAACTGATTTATGGGAAAACACAAATATAAACACTTTTGTGTTTTGTCTGAATGATTGTTCAGTCGTGAATAGGACATTCAGCAGTATGATAAAGCACCTGAAAAAACATCAACTATATTGTTGTATTATGTTTGTGTGAACATTGAAATGTGTGATGGAGACAGATATGGAAAATACATCCAATACAGCAGATAATGATATGCTCACCATTTTTTGTCTTTTTAACTACCATTTAACCCAATAGCAAAAATATAAGATACACATTTCAAAACTGTTTTTTTTAAGTGCTGAATAGAAAGAATAGTAGATGCTAAATATAACATTCCATGCAGTATTCGACTATAACTTGACATGCAATTGTTTTTATTATTTCTATCCTTGGCAGGTGAGCATGTTGAGAAATATTCCAGTCTTACAATCTCATTATCCTTGTAAAGAAAAGTATTGTAAAGCATTTGGCTACTTTAAAAACGTTGCATGGTGTTGTATGCCATTTCTGCCCTCCATGCAACACTACAAGATCGCCTTTTCTTATGTGACTTGTCAACTGATACAGTATCGCCTGTCTCTCTCCTTGAAATTCATCAGCTTACAATGTATCAATGACATTCAGATAATGAGTGGAATATATTGTTAGATATAACCCAGGTATTTCAGCAGTATATTATACACTATAATTCCAAATGGTAGCACGTATTGACTCTTTCTACTTTGTCCTATGATGTAATATTTGAAGCCACATCCACATATGATTTGGTTTTACCTTCCAACATAAATTGACTCAAATTGATACATTTATGAGGTAAAAATATAGAAATGTACAGTGTACAGCCATTATTAAACTATATTCATTAACTAGGCATTACATACTTTTGGTTCGTTACTTATCAGCTTTGAGCAGTTTGATTAACTGATAGTAAATAATATCAAAAGTAAAGTAAATATTGCATTTTCAAAAGCAGATACTTAGATTGAATGTGTATCCAAATTGAACAAGTTATTTGGTGCAGTGAATGTGTTTGTTGTACTCCGTCAATTGAAAATGTGCTTAGAGCTTTGAAACATGAGACATTTTGATGATCTGATTTAAGATTTTTGTGCTCAGAGTTGTGAAAATATTTCATATAAAAATTGCACTAAAGGCTCTGTGAAGTCCAGCCGACTGCTTGTTGATTCCCCACTGGGCCAGGTGTGAATGCTCTGGGAGGCCTAACACCGTACCCAAACCGGCTTCGCGCAAATTGATTTTGTCCCCCTACACCAAACGCGATTATGACACGCAGGTTGAAATATCAAAACAAACTCTGAACCAATTATATTATTTTGGGGACAGGTCGAAAAGCATTAAATATTTATGGCAATTTAGCTAGCTAGCTTGCAGTTTCTAGCTAATTTGTCCTATTTAGCTAGCTTGCTGTTGCTAGCTAATTTGTCCTGGCATATAAACGTTGAGTTGTTATTTTACCTGAAATGCACAAGGTGCTCTAATCCGACAATTAATCCACACATAAAACGGTCAACCGAATCGTTTCTAGGCTATTTCTTCTTTGGACTTTATATGGTGATTGGCATCTAACTTTCATAATTACCATGACGACCGACCAAACTCAGTTCAACTTTCAATCACCCACATGTGTATAACCAATGAGGAGATGGCACGTGGGTATCTGCTTCTATAAACCAATGTGGTGATGGGAGAGGCAGGACTTGCACCACGTTCAGCGTCACAAATGGAACTGACTTCTATTTTAGCGCTTGGCAATGCAGACGCTCGTTGGCGGGCGCGAGAAGTGTGGGTGCAATAATTGAAAAACATGTGTGTTTAAATGTATTTTGCCATGCTCGCACACGCGACGCAAGTGGTGTGGTCAGCATGTAAGCCTCGCCCCAACCGGTTTGATTACAATGTT